>NC_053489.1:662418132-663065632 GCF_905171775.1 Rana temporaria | reverse complement strand
GGGGCATGAAGTACCCCTTCTTAGTGGCCTAGTTGTTTAGCAGCTTCGCATAGTTGGTGGACTACTGATCCCAGCTAGCCCGACTTGCAAATCCTTTGCCCGCAGGCCACATCAATTTAAACACGAAACCCCACAGTCTCTCCTCTGGCCTTGCACCCAGCTCCCCGGCATGCCTCTTCCAGATATCCACTGTGCCTCACTCACCGACCTTCTCCTGCCCTGAGTCCTTGGTGAAGAATTTACCCGGACATGCGTACCGACTGTTTCTCCAGCTCCTTTGTTCCAGAACACCCCCTCCATGACTGTGTAAGGAGAGAGGCTTCCTCCCAGCTCCCGAGCTCCTCCGCCGAGGAACGAACCCCCCCCCCCTCGATGGGGATGGACCTCCTACTGCGGTCTAACACTCCATTCTTCACTTCACCCAGCCGACAACTTCTTCACTTGCCCCCTGCCAATTCCAATTGGGGATTGGTCAGGGCTCCTCACATGAGCTCCCTATCACTTCAACTCCCAGCCCTTCCCCTTTTCCAGAACATTCTCCCTGGAAGAAGGGGAGGCACCCAAGAACTGAAAGACAGGTGGTTACACCCACTGCTACACTTACCACTCCCTGACCCCCAGATCAAAACAAGCAGGCCTAGCATGCAGAATAGGCCTGCCTAAATGTACCTGCCTGGCAGCTACCACAAAAATCCTCACTTACGGTAGAGGGCGCTACACAATAATAATAATAATATCTGGAACAATGTCATGTATTATAGTTTTTTTCTTTTCTTGGATGAGCGTATCTTGCGAAACGTGTCCAAGTGAAAACATTCCATTTCCATTTTCTCTCATCATGTTTATACAATATTCACATGTGCGGTGTCTAAAAAAAGCAACATGTGATGACCGTACGCGTTTGTTCTGTAGATTTATATCCTGCATGATCTAAATATATCATCAGTTTTTACTGAAAGGTAAGCTTGGACTAATATAGTTACATCAAAGAAAAAGTATCCAGAACATGTTTTCTTTTGTATCCCTTTAACCACCTCTGCTCCTGAAGGTTTTACCCCTTTCATGAGCAGCCAATTTTTTGCACTTTAATGCCTCGTACACACGGCCAGACTTTCCGAGAAAAAAGGTCCGCTTTATCGGGAAGTCCGGCCGTGTGTAGCCTCCATTGGACTTTTTTGGTCAGAAGTCCGACGGACCTTAGATAGAGAACCTGTTCTCTTTCTTTCTGTCGGACTTCCGATGGACTCACGGCAGACTTTTTGCACGGTCAAAAGTCCGACCGTGTATACAAGGATTAACTGGTAATTGCGCAGTCATGCAACACTGTACCCAAACATAACTTTCAAAAATTCACACAAGTAAAACTTTCTTTTGGAGGTATTTGATCACCACTGTTTCTTTTTTATTATTATTATTATTATTATTATTATTATTATTATTATTATTATTATTATATGTAGCACCCAGTCTACTGTGTGCTACTAGAGTATAAAGTAGGTAAAAGTATATTCTGCCCAGGAATAATCTGAGTCATTGAATAGGGTCAGGGTTACTAGAGGCCAGGGCTGGATGACTCATCCTGGCAGCTTTCTGGTGCCTGGAAGGTTGGAGTACCTTCTGGAACTAGAGGGCGGGGGTTAGGAGGAGCTACCATGAATATTTATGGCAGGGGGCTAAGAAAAACCCCATAAATAGACATGGACCAGGAGAGTTGGGTGGAAGATGGAGAAGCAGTGCTGAGGAAAGGCTGTCGGTGGCCTTTGAGGGACCCGGGGGGAGTTCAACTTTGGGCGAAGGTGCTCAGGAAAGCTGGCCTAGAGAGGCAGTGTGAAGGAGCAAGGAAAAACAGTGGCCTGGATTCAAGAAGCAATTGCGCCTGTGTAACCATAGTTACACAGCGCAATTGCTTACTTGCCCCGGCGTAACGAATGCTCCTGATTCAGGAACCTCGTTACGCCAACTGCAGCCTAAGATATGCGCGGCATAAGGCTCTTATGCCCGCATATCGTAGGCTGCATTCTTGCGATGGCCGCTAGGTGGCGTTTCCGTTGTGCTCAGCGTATAGTATGCAAATTGCATACTAACGCCGATTCACAACGTTACGCGAGCCCTGCATACGCAGTTTACGTCGTTTCCGTACGGCGGTTTTCGCGTAAGGCTGCCCCTGCTATTATCAGGGGCAGCCAATGTTACGTATACCCGTCGTTCCCACGTCGCGAAATTTCAAATTTACGTAGTTTGCGTAAGTGATCCGTGAATGGCGCTGGACGCCATTCACGTTCACTTTGAAGCAAATGACGTCCTTGCGACGTCATTTGCCGCAATGCACGTCGGGAAAGTTTCCCGACGGAGCATGCGCTCTACGATCGGCGCGGGAACGAGCTTAATTTAAATGATTCCCGCCCCCTACGGGATCATTTAAATTGCGCGCGCTTACGCCGGGCATTTTGCCGGCACGCCCACGCAATTTACGGAGCTACTGCTCCGTGAATCAAGGGAAGCGCAGTAAATTTTGCGGGGGCACAGGGCAAAAACGTTGCCCTGCGCCTCCGTAAAAAAAGCGCAATTGTACCTGAATCTACCCCAGTGAGTAGATCAGCACAGTACAGGAACAGCCAAGGGGAGAAACTGTCATCTGTAGCAGGACTCTCTTGAAGACTGCGTAGTGCCAAGTCCTCATCTAACCTTGACCATGAGTAATTGGCCAGGACCTGCTGACAAAATCCTGCTGTGTACAATCACAGTGGGTGTACCAATACGTTGCTTTGCCTGTACGGGCCGCTCGTCCGCAGTATATCGCGGGCTGGTGGTCTGCAAGTGGTTAACGTGTATGTAAAGGCAATTTTTTTGGGTTTCAGATAAAGTAGCCACAGTTTGTTTGAATGATCCAATGCTTCATTCCATTGGCTGGAATGGTGGTTTCCACTGACTACAAGAAGAATGAATCGGAATTACCGTATTTATCGCGGTATAACGCGCTCCCGTGTATACCGCGCACCCCTAAAGTTGCCCCGAATCCTGTGGAAAAAAGTTTTTTTTATACTTACAGTTTTGGTGTCTTGCGCGGCATCCATCGGCGGCCTCGTCGGGTCCGGCGTCCGTCTGCGGCTTCGGGTGTCCTCTTTGTCGGGTCGTGTATCGTCGGACAGGCTCGGCAACTCTCGCGCTGACGTCCTGTACGCTCAGGACGTCAGCGCGAGAGGCGCCGAGACTGCCCGAAGATACACAAGTGTACTGCGCTCGGTATATGCCGGTGCAGTATTCAAACTCGTGGCGGGAAAGCGGGTATCGGCGTATACCGCGCACCCACGATTTTGCCCTGATTTTCAGGGCAAAATAGTGCGCGATATACGCCGATAAATACGGTACTCCGATCGAATGTGGTGTAAAAAATGGATCGCTTTCTCTGAGATTGCTGTATTTTTTTCCTGTTTCAACTTCAATGCAAATACAATTGTCCTTTAACTTTTCTTTCAATAGACTTTTTATAGGTTTATATATTATCACTCAATTTCATTCCAGACCCACCTGGATTTCCATTCCAGCACCTTGCATTGCAACTCCAAAGTACAGGAATTTGCAAAACTTTATACGTCACTGACAATCAAAATAATGAAAGCTGAACTCCAGGATAAGCAAATATTATCTGAATCCATTCATCCTGTGTATTCTTACTTGGTGTGCTTTGTGTATTTCTACCAGATCTGTGTGGTTATCCAGTGTGAGACTTCCTGTAATACAGACTGCTTGCGGCTGCTCTAGCTCCTTGTGCAGGATGGGCATGCCTCCCCAGGGATTGGCTGGAGTTCCATAAATATTCAGGCTGTGCAGAAGGCAGAGCTGTGGGAGGGGCCCAGCAGACCTCACCCACTACAGGCTGCCTGCAGAAAACTACAGGAGGGGGCGGAGACAAGACCCCTCCTGTAGTTTTCTGCAGGCAGCCTGTAGTGAGTGGGGTCTGCTGGGCCCCTCCCACAGCTCTGCCTTCTGCACAGCTTGAATATTTATGGAACTCCAGCCAATCCCTGGGGAGGCATGCCCAGAAGGTGGATGGGGAGCCCATAAATATTCAGAGGCCTGGTAGACAGTTTAGAGAGTTCCAGGGTCCAGCCTCCTGAAGGAAAACCCTGGGGAGGAGAGCGAGAGAGACAGAGGACCTATTGAATACATTGAGGTACCAGTAGGCCTTAGTTGGGGGGGAGGGGCTACAAAAAAGAGCCAGGAACAGAGACTGAGCAGAGTCAGGAGTGAGTTGGTGGGAGGAAGCCTGACCATTCTGGGACTGAGTGAGTACTTGATCCTGCTATACAGAGGAGAAGTGACTGAGGGGTGGTTTATCTCACAAGTTCATGCAGTGCAACCAGGAGTTGTACCAGTCAGCCGATAGAATACAGTGCAGCCCGAGGTTGTGCAAGTTGTCCTGCATTTATGTACAGAGCAGTAAAAAGCCTAGCAGTTCTCAAGTTCTACAGTTTTGGGGTATCCCATGCTCACCATCCCTATCCAAGTTCATGTTCCCAATAAAAACCCTAAAAGAAACCCCTAGACCGATTCTTGAGCCAAAGGAAGAATGCAAAAAATGCCATGTGCCTGGCTGTGCATGCTGTAAGTTGAGGGAAATAGGCTCCTGCAGGCAGGGCCGGCCCTACCATGGGACCCGATGGTACCATTGTACCAGGCAGTACTTTCAGGGGGGCAGCAAATTGCCACCCGCACGCCATCCCATTCTGCCAGCTCCACTCTCCACTCCGATGTGGGGCTAATTGCCGCCCGACCGCTCCTCCCGTTCCGCTCTCCGCTCCACTGTGGGGTTAATTGCTTGAATAGAGCCATAACAGGTCCTTTTTATACTCCTATATACATGTATAGAGCCATGATAGGTCCACTTTAGTTATCATGATATAAAATAATGGATGTGGGGGCATTTTGGTGGGCGTAATTTTTTTTTGGGGGGGGGCATCATTTCATTCTTGGTACCAGGCAGCACAATGTCTTGGGCCGGCACTGCCTGCAGGGTTATGCTATACAAAGAAAACAGAAAGAATCTGTATAAAAATGTCATCGGCATGTTGATGAGGGAGGAGGAAGGAACCAGCGAAGGCAAAAATCTATTCTGATTAAACCTCAGCTTTCAGAGAACCTTTGTGAGGGTCTTATGAGATCACGGCGCGGTCTTTGCTGCCGTCCTGTCGGAGTTCATACTCTGAACATGCTATATGTATCCTACTAATTGTCCAAGTAGATTCATGTTTTCCAAGCGTTCCGCAGGAAATACTATGACGTCAAATCAAACATAAGAAATCCATATTTTATCCCTCTCCAGGGACGGGTCCATTGATGAGGCCGAACGTATAAATGTTACTTATGGGACCCGGAGGGATGGAGACAGAGGCGGTTTCCAAGTAACAATATACAACCAGCAACCATTGAGTCACTTTGATGACAGCAGTATGGCCAGCAATGGGCATCCACCCCGGGACATTGGCCCAACTCCGACTCCGATGTATATGTTTTTCCATGGTGGGTGGTCACCGGGGACTGATTGTGGAAGCATGGCATAAAACATTGGGGCTGATTTACTAAAACTGGAGAGTGCAAAATCTGGTGCTCCTGTGCATGGGAGCCAATCAGCTTCTAACTTTAGCTTGTTCAATTAAGCTTTGACAAAAAAACAAACCAGGAAGTTGATTGGTTTCTATGCAGCACTCAGGGCCGCTGATAGGGGGGGACCACCAGTCCTCCTGTAGGGGGCCCGGGCACACAGGGGGGGCCCAAACTGCAGGAGGTGTGGTTGGGCGGAGGTGCAATTACAGAAAGTTGCCCTGTGCTGCTCTCTGCAGCTGCTGAAAGTAGTTTTCTCTCCCTCCCGCTGGCTTCCAGCTGCTGCAGGGAGAGACACAGGGCATCGTTCCTGTAATTGATGTAATCGCTTCCCCCGCACAGCTCCCCCTCCTTGTTCTGCCTACTTCTGATCCCCCCATGTGCACCCCCCCCCCCCCCGTCACTGTGCTGCACCCCCCATCCTGTGGCACTGTTGGCTTCCCTGTCCTGTTAAAAAAATTATTGTAAACATTTTTTTTTAATTATAAATAAAAAAAATAACGAAATAGGGGTTAATTCAACAGGTGGGCCCCCTACAGGAGGACTGGTGGTCCCCCCTATCAGTGGCCCTGCCTGAACACTACAGCTGAAGGTGACACCTACTGCCAGCTATTATGTTTGTGTCCGCTAATAATGATTTTGGTGTATTTTTTGTGAAAATCTTGTTTTGATATATTGGTGGGGGCCCCACCAGGTAGGCTGTATGGGGCCCCCGTGATTTCTAGCAGCAGCCCTGGCAGCACTGCACCACATTTTGCACTCTCCAGTTGTAGTAAACCAACCCCCTTGTTTTATAGCAGCAGATATTTAAAAAAAAAAAAACTGGCCTTGCGTATTGAGGAAAAAGTGACAACGTCTTGCTCCATGGCAAGCAAAGCTGCCATCACCGATGGTGGCTGCTGTTATCCACTAGGGGGTCGGTGAGGTGAAAGGTTATAAATACCTGGAAGTATTGCACATACACATTACTTAGCATGCTGAACTGAACATGAAATAACATAAACTATATTACCAAAAGTATTGGGACGCCTGCCTTTACACACACGTGAACTTTAATGGCATCCCAGTCTTAAGCCTCGTACGCACGCTCGGTTTTCTCGGCAAGAACCAGCAAGAAAACAGCTGGCAGAGCTTTCTTACTGAGTAAACCGAGCGTGTGTACGAGGCTTTCAGGTTTCTCGTCTGGAAATCTGGCCAGAATCTCCACAAGAAAAATAAAGAACCTGCTCTCTATTTTCTCGTCGAGATTCTTGTCGGCCCGTTTCCCGACGAGAAACCAGAGAGTGTGTATACTTAAACTGTGGAGATATTGCTGGCGCAAATGAAAATATATTAAATTATAATAGTAGGTTTGCTGCAATCAAGAAAGATGGCTCAAGACACCTGAGTGGTGCCTGATCCTTTAAGAAATATGTGTAGTAAGTGGATTGCGCTCCCTTTTTTTTCTCTCACCACCTATTTCTAGGTATTAACCACTTGCTTACTGGGCACATAAGCCCCCTTCGTGCCCAGGCGAAATTTCAGCTTCCGGCACTGCGTTGCTTTAACTGACATTTGCGCGGTCGTGCGACGTGGCTCCCAAACAAAATTGACGTTCTTTTTTCCCCACAAATGGAGCTTTATTTTGGTGGTATTTGATCACCTCTGCGGTTTTTATTTTTTGCGCTATAAACAAAAAAAGAGCCACAATTTAAAAAAAATATATATATTTTTTACTTGTTGCTATAATAAATATCCCATTTAAAAAAAAAAAAAAATAAAAATTCTCAGTTAAGGCCGATACGTATTTTTCTACGTATTTTTGTAAAAAAAATAAAAATTGCAATAAGCGACTGGTTTGCGCAAAAGTTATAGCGCCTACAAAATGGGGAACAGAATTATGATTTTGTTTTATTATTTTTTTTTTTACTAGTAATGGCGGCGATCTGTGATTTTTATTGGGACTGCGATATTGCGGCGGACGTATCGGACACTTTTGACACAAATTTGGCCCCATTCACATTTATACAGCGATCAGTGCTATAAAAATGCACTAATTACTGTATAAATGTGACTTGCAGGGAAGGGGTTAACACTAGGGGTGAGGAAGGGGTTAAATGTGTATCCTGAGTGTGTTCTAACTGTGTGGGGGGAGGGGGTGACTGGGGGAGGTGACCGATGCTGTGTCCCTATGTACAAGAGACACAGATCGGTCTCCTCTCCTCTGACACCCCATCATTACACACAGAGCTCCACGTCCCTGCTGTGTTCCCGACGATCGCGTGTACCCGGCGGACATCGCGGCCGCCAGGTACACGCATCGGCTCTTCAGCGATACGCCGGGACAGTGTTTACCCGCTGCGTGCCCCACAGAGGCGCGCGCGGGTAATGCACTTTAAAAGAAGTCCAAAGACTTCCACTTGGCACTTGAGAGCCGCGCTGTTGACGTCTTTTGTCAATAGCGTGGGTCTCAAGTGGTTAATTAGATTGTTAGTCATTAATATGCATCACCTCTGTTTAAAATAAATGTGCCAATGTTTTTCTCAAATAAAATACATAAAAGCAAATAAAACTTACATAGGTCTGCCCATACAGTTATAGCATAGTGTTTGCTTATTACTTTAGTGCCCTTATCCAATATATAAAAGGTGGCTGCCCTTCCAAGGCAAACAAGTCATAAAAAATGAAACGAATATAATATAAAAGATAATGAAACAAATATATATATATATGTGTATATACTTACCTGTCGCCGTGGAAACCCGCGCATGCTTGAAATGACTTTGACGCATGCGCGGTAGCTTCCACGGCATAGGCATAGGTAGGGTGAAGCAAGATGGCGGCGACGGCATCGAATGTGACAAGCGCATTCTCGTCGTACGCGATGACGTCACCGCGTTCTTGCCTTTCAAGAGAACCGCGGTTCTTTTGAAAGGTCTGTGTGTACACTCGGGCGGCAGGAGATTCTTGCCAAGAATCTCATCAGGAAAAACTACATTTTTTTCCTGACTAGAATTTTGGCCAGATTTCCAGACGAGAATCTTAAAAACCTCGTACACACGCTCGGTTTTGTTGTGGAAATTTAAAGATGTATTTATTATGTATTGTCATAGTGTCACCCATGGTTGGTTCTCCCTCAGCCCGCTCTAGAAAGCTGACTGGGGCAGACAGACTGGTTGAGATACACTTCCTGATTTAGAGAAGGGTGTTTGTGGAGGGGGGGGGTGTCGGCCGGCGAAAGGGCCCCTGTGTGATGCACAGATATTCGCCTTCCAATTTTTCTACCACTGTTCAACAATGGCATGTAATTACAATTCTTGATATAATAGTTCACACAGCAGGGCGTTCCAGCGCCCACCAAGACTAACTGTGAGGACTTACAGTGTTGTGGCAACACCAACACCTAGGGTCCAAATTTATGCAGAGTATATACGGCAGGCCCCTACTTTCAAACATCCAACTTACAAATGACTCCTACTTGCAAACGGAAGGAGACAACAGGAAGTGAGAGGAAATCTACCCCTAGGCAGGGAAATTTACTTCTGTAAGAGGTGTCTCCTGTCCACTGATGCTTTATCACCAATCCTTGTTTCACTAAAAAAAAAAAAAAAATAATTTGTCATTGGGACAGAAAGGGAGGTGCAATCTTCTGAACAGATGCACACAGACAGCAAAACAAATGTTACAGGGGTGATAACCCTTCTCTATGTTTTCAGAAAAGCTTAAAAATAGATTTTATGGCTGGCGCTACACTTTAAAGAAGTACCAGTTCACAATTACAAAGAGATTCTACTTAACAACAAACCTACAGTCCCTGTCTTGTTTGCATCGCCTATATACTGCTGTTCAAAGTATGTAGGGCCAAAGGGGCTTGTAATGACCTGGGGGGAGGGGGGGGAAACCCATGCTATTTTTCTCATTGATTTTCATCCATATTGCCAGGACCAGACATTACATTAAAGCCACAAACAGTTTTAAATTACTTTTTTCTTATAGTAATCTCATTTTGAGCAGGGACAGTTCTAAACATGTGCCACTTCACAGGCATACTATAGACACCCAGCAGGTACGATATTTAAAGGAATTTTTCAATTTTTTTTTCACTTTAAGCATCATTAAAATCACTGCTCCAGAAAAAACGACTGTTTTAAAACTTTTTTTTACATTGATACATGTTCCCTGGGGCAAGACCCGGGTTCTCAAACCCATTTTACGACAATAACTTGCATATTAGGCTTTAAAATTAGCACTTTTGAATTCAAACTTTCAAGTCTCATAGACTTCAATGGGGTTTGCGTGACTGTTCGGTCCGTTCCAAGGTTTTGGTGCGAACCGAACAGGGGGGTGTTCGGCTCATCCCTATTAGAGAAGCGATTCCCTAACACAGCACTGTTTAAACAGTGAACGCACAGCAGTGCGCCCGCTGTTTAACAATTTGGAAGTCTATTAGAGCCCACAGGCTCTAATCAGGAAGCCGATTAGAGCCTCTGGCTCTAATCAGGCACTTCCAAAACACCCCCATCGCTGTGATTCAGATGGCCGGCCCTTAACAAGGGACACCTCAATAGTGGGTGGCAGCGACGACAATAGATTCATGCACGGCATGAATCTATCTATTGTTGATTGACGGGTGCAGGAGAGAGGGGGCGGCGCTCCTGCCCCCACTATGGACGCACCGCCACTGCTACTTCTGGGTGGGGTGCGGAGGAAGATCACTCCGCCAGGGAAGGCAAGGAGATAAGCAGGCAGGCGGCTGGCCGGAACTAGAGCCAAGGCAGAACATGTGAGCGGAGATGATTGGGCATGAGCCCAAACTGAAAAAATATTCACTCTGCTCCATCACATGATCATCGGAAAGGGGCACAGAAAATGGAAAAAAATGCACCCCCCCCCAAGCTAGTAGGTGCGGTGGAGCGGGGTGTGTACCGTATTTATCGGCGTATACCGCGCACTATTTTGCCCTGAAAATGAGGGCAAAATCGTGGGTGCGCGATATATGCCGATACCCGCCACGAGTTTGAATACTGCGCCGGCATATACCGAGCGCAGTACACTCGTGAATCTTCGGGCAGTCTCGGCGCCTCTCGCACTGACGTCCTGAGCGTACAGGACGTCAGCGTGACAGTTGCCGAGCCTGCCCGAAGATTCACGAGTGTACTGCGCTCGGTATATGCCGGCGCAGGATTCAAACTCGTGGCGGGAAACGAGCGGGGAGGACGCGAGGACGCCGCAGAAGGACGCTGGACCCGCCGAAGAGGACACCCGACCCGCCGAAGAGGACACCCGACCTACCGAAGAGGACACCCGACCCGCCAAAGAGGACACCCGACCCACCGAAGACGGACGCCGGACCCGCCGAAGAGGACACCCGAAGCCGCAGAAGGACGCCGGACCCGACGAGGCCGCCGATGGACGCCGCGCAAGACACCAAAACTCTAAGTACAAAAAAACAAAAAAACTTTTTTTCCACAGGATTGGGGGCCACTTTAGGGGTGCGCGGTATACGCGGGAGCGCGTTATACCACGATAAATACGGTAATTCAGTAATTTTTTTAATTCTGCACGGACAGTCCCTGTTCAAATCCAATCCAGTTGAGGACAGACTTGGTCCGGGGACAGTGTCCTCAATCCGGGCACTGTCCCCGGAAACTGGGGATGTCTGGTCACCCTACTTTAGTTCCACCTAAACTTTCTATGATTCTTATCTTAATAGGACAATATTTTTTCCCTTCTCTTAAACCTCACGTTTATACCGATCCTCATCAGTTCCTCCTAGGTCCCTCAGAAGCTTGGCTTAGCTGTGAAGAAAACATATTAAATCCGTATCTGTGTTACAGTTTCTGCCAACGTATGATGCAATTGACATACACCAGACCCGTCTTCCTGCCTCGATACGGCACAGCCCTTAGATTAATTCATTTCACGGTGTTGGGACAAAGAGACGTGTCATTCTGGATAATTATTTTCACCTTGGAGCAGGTAGGAGGTCACAGGGACACTCTAGGAAACGGCAGAGTCATGAAATTGGAAGCAGATGGCGGAGAGCGATGGGCACATGAAAGGATCAGAGTCCCTCAAAGCCATTCTGGCCCAGCCTAGGAACAGTGCGCCGATTCAGGGAGCAATTATCCAACTTCCTGACCTGCTCACTTTCCCTGCTGGGCCAGCTTTTCCTCTGTTCCTAGGCTCTGGTCCTCCCTTAATTGAAGGCCGGGAGGTGACTGTAATTTTAAGGTCAGGTGGACCTAGACTGACATGCTGGAGGCTACTGTTCAGGACCTACTGTGTTTGACTGCTCACCCCAAGCGGGTGTCTGCCACGGATGCAAAGCCGTACTTCCAGGAAATGATCTGGGCTGGTTGTTAATTTCAGGAAGCCAGACTTCACTAGAGGCTGGGGAGGCCGGGACGTCTGCAGTATATTAGCTGTACATAGAGCTGCGGCGGCCTGCACTGAACTCCAAGGAAGATAGAAAAATACAAAAATTCATGTAGCTTTGAATTCATTTACCACTTCAACCATTGATGGTTTTACTAGACATGTGCACACTGAAATATTTTGTTTCGGAATTTCAGTTTCGTACGAAAAATAAATGTATTTCGTTACTCCCGAAATTTGTTTTTATTCATTTCGTTTTGTTAAAAAATGCATTCGTTCAAAAATCCGAATTAATTAAGGTCGAATCTGTCAATTGAAGTCTTAGTTAGCTGGATTCAGAGACGTTTACGCTGGCGTATCAGTAGATACGCCGCCGTAACTCTGAATCTACGCCGTCGTAAATTTAAGCGTATTCTGGAAACCAGATACGCTTAAATTAGGCTAAGATAAGAGCGGTGTAAGTCTCTTACGTCGTCGTATCTTAGGGTGCATATTTACGCTGGCCGCTGGGTGGCGCTTCCGTTGTTTTCCGCGTCGAATATGCAAATGAGCAAGATACGCCAATTCACGAACGTACGTGCGCCCGTCGCAATTAGTTACGCCGGCGTAAAGATAAAGCTGCTCCCTAGGTGGCGCAGCCCATGCAAGGTATGGACATCGGAACAAGCCTATCTTTTAACGTCGTTTGCGTAAGTCGTACGCGAATAGGGCTGTGCGTAAGTTACGTCACGTCGTAGGCAGTGTTCGACGTATCTTAGGCATTCTATCCGACGCATGCACACTGGGATTCTTTTACGAACGTCGGGTCACCAGTCATTAACATAAAACACGCCCCCCCGTTCCACATTTGAATTAGGCGCGCTTAGGCCGGCCCATTTACGCTACGCCATCGTAACTTAGGAGGCAAGTGCTTTGTGAATACAGCACTTGCCTCTCTGACTTACGGCGGCGTAGCGTATATGCGATACGCTACGCCGCCTCAAAGTTATGCCAGTCTTTCTAAATCTGGCTAATGGTGTCTGTCGAATGTTCTAAGAAGAAGCTAAACTGTACGACGCCGCAATTGTACATTTCCGGTCGAATGCTCCGCCCACAAGCTATAGTAGAGTTGTTTGACTAGTAATAATAATAATTATTAATTATTATTACTAACATTAGAATTCTTCTATAGCCTATGGGCCGAGCATTTAACCGTAAGCTGCTCTGTCGAATGTCTCTATAATGTTGAATCTTTTCTATCTATGCCGAATAATCTTGATAGAGTTATGCCGCGTACACACGATCGGTTAAACCAATGAGAATGGTCTGATGGACCGTTTTCATCGGTCAAAACCGATCGTGTGTGGCGCCATCGGTTATTTAACCATCGGTTAAAAAAAAAGCCAACTTGCTTTAAAATGTAACCGATGGATTGGTAACCGATAGGTCAAAAACGATCGTTAGTCGGCACAACCATCAGTTAAAAACCTGCACATGCTCAGAATCAAGTCAACGCATGCTTGGAAGCATTGAACTTCGTTTTTTTCAGCACGTCGTTGTGTTTTACGTCACCGCGTTCTGACACAATCGTTTTTTTAACCAATGGTGTGTAGGCGCGACGGACCATCAGTCAGCTTCATTGGTTAACCGATGAAAGTGGTCCATCGGTCCGCTCTCATCGGATGGACTGATCGTGTGTACGAGGCATTAGGTTAGGCACATTTGACCGCAGATTCGATAGACACAGATTGCTTTTGTCATCTTCATGTCGAATCTTCTATGCATATTGAACTGTTTTTTCAACAAATTGAAAATAAAGCATTTTTTATATCGGATCTTTCGGATTTCGGATTCTGCGCATTCGTTATCGTTTGTTAAAACGAACATGAAAAGCCCAGAAATTTGACGAAAATGCATTTGGACGAAAACAAATGCACATGTCTAGGTTTTACCCCATTCATGACCAGTCCATTTTTTGCTATTCAGCACTTTTACCACTTCCAGACCTTAGGTGTTTTTCAGATTTGGTGTTTGCAAGACTAAAACAGTTTTTTCTGCTAGAAAATTACTTAAAACCCCCAAACATTATATATTTTTTTCTAACACCCTAGAGAATAAAATAGTGGTCATTGCAATACTTTTTGTCACACCGTATTTGCGCAGCGGTCTTACAAGCGCACTTTTTTTTGGAAAAAAAATCACTTTTTTTAATTAAAAAATGAGACAACAATAAATTTGGCCCAATTTTTTTATATATTGTGAAAGATAATGTTACGCCGAGTAAAATGATACCCAACATGTCACGCTTAAAAATTGCGCCCGCTCGTGGCATGGCGTCAAACTTTTACCCTTAAAAATCTCGATAGGCGACGTTTAAAAAATTCTATAGGTTGTATTTTTTTTTATTTTTTTTTTAAAGTGTATTTTGTGCGTGTACTTGAGAGAGGAGCCGGACTGCAGGAGTTGGGAGTAGGCAGGCCTCCCCCAGAGGCAATCTGCCACCTTTCTCCATTGCCCCGGGTGGCAATGGCGGGTGTGTGAGGGGGTCCTCCCACACAGACCGTCCTACCTGCTCCGCTTCGAAGCCCAACTGGGCAGAGGGACTCCCTATAAGGGAGTGAGAGGATTAGCCCGCTCAACCAGCCCCATTAGTCCTTTGCCTCTCTTTTTTTAGAGAGCGCGTGGTCAAAGTGCGTGCATGTTAACCCATTTTCGAGTGCGTGTAAGTGTGGTGGTTTTTGTGGGAGGGGGGTGGGTGTACTAAGCGCAGGCTTACCTCGCATAGCACGCCCACCGGGAGCCGGGCTGAGACCACCAAACTCAATTCACATGTAGCCGAGACCGGGATCCGAACCCCTAGCTGCAGAGGTGAATGGCTTGTCAGCGCAGTGCCAATCGCGTTTGAGCCACCGCAGCTCCACTAGGTTGCATTTTTTTGAGCTACAGAGTAGGTCTAGGGCTAGAATTATTGCTCTCGCTCTAACGATCGCGGCGATACCTCACTTGTGTGATTAGAACACCGTTTTCATATGCGGGCGCTACTCGCGTGTGCGTTCGCTTATGCGCGCGAGCTCGTCGGGACAGGGCGCTTTAAAAAAAATTTTTTTTTTGTTTTCTTATTTATTTTTATTTATTTTATTACTTTTTACACTGAAAAAAAAAATTTGATCACTTTTATTCCTATTATAAGGAATGTAAACATCCCTTGTAATAGAAAAAAGCATGACAGGTCCTCTTAAATATGAGATCTGGGGTCAAAAAGACCTCAGATCTCATAATTAGACTAAAATGCCAAGAAAAAAAAAAAAATTGAAACTGTCATTTTTTCAAATGACAAAAAAAAAAATGTTTCTTTAAGAGGCTGGGCGGGACTGACGTTTTGACGTCACTTCCGCCCAGCAGAGCTATGGGGACAGGCGAAGGAGATTTTTCCTTCACTCGCAACCCCAGTCAGCTGCCGAATGGACCCGATCTCCTCCGCTGCTACCGACGGCTACGGTAAGCGGCGGAGGGCGCGGGAGAGCGGCGGGGGGGCCCCCCTCTCCCGCCACCGATAACGGCAATCTCGCCGCGAAGACTGCCGTTATCGTGTACAGGACCGCGCACACTAAAGATGGATACCTCGGTTGTGGCAGCAGCTGCTGCCGTTACCGAGATATCCATCTTTAAAAAGAGGACGTACATCGTCGTGCGCAGGTCTGGAAGTGGTTAACTGGTAATTGCTAGTTCATGTAACACTGTACATAAATTTAATTTATATAATTTTTTTCACACAAATAGAGCTTTCTTTTGGAGGTACAGTGCCTTGAAAAATTGCCTTTGTACCCCTTGAAATTTTCCACATTTTGTCATGTTACAACCAAAAACGTAAATGTATTTTATTGGGATTTTATGTGATAGAACAACATAAAGTGGCACATAATTGTGAAGTGGAAGGAAAGTGATAAATGGCTTTCAATTTTTTTTTACAAATAAATATTATATAAAATGTGGGGGGCTATTTGTAGAACCTCCTTTCACTGCAATTACAGCTGCAAGCAGGGTTGGACTGGCCATCGGGACTACCGGGAGTTTCCCGGTGGGCCGATGGCTCAGTGGGCCAGTTGTCACTCAGGGGCGTCCGGAGGGGGTGGCTAAAGCCCCGAATGGGTCCCCAAAAAGCCCGGAGTCGGCCTGAGTGTAAACATCCAGTGATGATTGGTGGGCAAGCGGGGGCATGCGGCCGCAGTGAGAGTGGAGCTGTCAAAACGAAGCACTGATGTCGGGGATGGGCGGGGCCAATATGCGGGGGCACCCCCATCCCCGACATCAGTGCTTAGATTTGACAGCTCCACTCTCACTGGCACTGCAGCAGCAAGCCCGATACCAATGTGCGGGCCCCTTTCGTAAAGGAAAATTTGCAAACACTGCCTGTATACACTCTGACTGACAGTCAGAGTGTATACAGGCAGTGTTTGCTATGTACTGGACGAAAGGGCCCCGCACATTGGTATCGGGTCGTGCGGCTGCAGAGTCTGACTGCTGGCTGGGGAGGAAGGTGGTGGTGGCCGCACTCGTTGTAACTACTGCACGCAGGCTGCAGAGTATTGCTGCTGGAGGGGGTCAGGGCCGGCCGCACTGTCCTCCACGGAGCTTGCACTATCCACCAGGGCTGCCGCCCTGACATGTCAAGCAGCAGCGCTCTCCCCCTGGCTTGAGCTCTCCGCTCTGACACTGTGACAGAGAGCAGGGGGCGGGGGGGCGCGGCTGCCTTGTTCTGAATCTGACTCTGTGACTCACATGTGTCCAGCAATCCCCCTTTACACTGTCCGTTCAGAACAAGGCAGCCGCGCCCCCCCCCCCTCTGTGTCCACATGACTCCCTCACTTCTCTCTACAGTGTCCAGCAGCACAGCGCCCCCCCATGTCTGGAGCGGCCATGGATGGTGCATCATGGGATATAGCATGGCACTGGCACCTGGCAGCGGCTCCCGGGTTTGGGGACAGGTGGAGCCTGGAAGAGGCACGAACACAGAGGAAGCAAACAGCAGGTACACTTACACACAGTACAGCAGAGTTGATAATGCGAGCGAGGGACAGGCAGCAATTACAGGGTCACCTGTCATATTGTCAGAAGTTTGCTGAGCCCAAGACCATCACCTGGTGACACTGATGTGGTGAATAAAAACTGTTGTATATTGTATATGTGTGATGACAACTTCTTGTGTAACTGCATTTATGAGGATTTAGGTTGAAGATTGTCCCCCTGTTAATCGCTATGTTAATCGTGTCATTTTGGAGTATCCCTGAACCCTTCTCATGATCATTGACATGAAATTTTAAAATGTGTATGTGTATTAAAATATCCCCCACCCCACACTGCATTTGATGGGAGCTGGTGACACTGTTTTTGATGGGCGCTGGTGAGCCTGCATTTGATGGGCGCTGGTGACGCTGCATTTGATGGGCGCTGGTGAGGATGTATTTGATGGGCACTGGTGACGCTGCATTTGATGGGCGCTGGTGAGGATGTATTTGATGGGCGCTGGTGACGCTGCATTTGATGGGCGCTGGTGAGGCTGTATTTGATGGGCGCTGGTGACACTGCATTTGATGGGCGCTAATGAGGCTGTATTTGATGGGCGCTGGTGACACTGCATTTAATGGGCGCTGGTGAGGCGGTATGTGTAAGGAGGGGGGGGTCAGTGTATGTGTCAGGAGGGGGACAGGGTTTGTGTCAGGAGGGGGGTCAGTGTATGTGTCTGTGATTTTTTTAATATGCAGCAAGGGGGGGGGGGGTAAATGCACTGCCGCTGGTCATAGTAACTGATGTATTAGACCCCTTTCACACTGAGCCGCCCATAGCGTCGGCGGTAAAACGCCGCTATTTTTACCGCCGACAATTGCGTATAGTTTACTTTTTTTGTGTGTGTGTTTGCAAAAATTAAGTGGGCCAGTCTGGATGAAGTCCAGGGCCAAATTTTTGTCCCAGTCCACCCCTGGCTGCAAGTCTTTTTGGGGATGTTTCGACCAGCTTTGCACATCTAGAGAGGGACATTTTTGTCCATTCTTCTTTGCAAAATATCTCAAGCTCTGTCAGATTGGATGGAGAGCGTCTGTGATCAGCAATTGTCAAGTCTTACCACAGATTTTCAATAGGATTTAGGTCTGGACTTTGACTGGGCCATTCTAACACATGAATATTCTTTGATCTAAACCATTCCATTGAAGCTCTGGCTGTACAGTGGGACAAAAAAAGTATTTAGTCCCCACCAATTGTGCAAGTTCTCCCACTTAAAAAGATGAGAGAGGCATGCAATTGTCATCATAGGTATACCTCAACTATGAGAGACAAAATGTGGAAACAAATCCAGACAATCACATTGTCTGATTTGGAAAGAATTTATTTGCAAAGTATTTGGTCTCCTTTACAAACAAGCAAGATTTCTGGCTCTCACTGACCTGTATCTTCTTCTTTAACCACTTGAGGACCCAATCACCGCCGGTGTCCCGCGATGGCAGGCCTCTCTCATCTTTTTAAGTGGGAGAACTTGCACAATTGGTGGCTGACTAAATACTTTTTTGCCCCACTGGAAGGTGAACCTCCACTCCAGTCTCAAGTCTTTTGCCGACTCTAACAGGTTTTCTTCTAAGATTGCCCTGTATTTGTCTCCATCTATCTTCCCATCAACTTTGACCAGCTTCCCTGTCCCTGCTGGAGATAAGCATCCCCACCACATGATGCTGCCACCACCATGTTTCACGGTGGGGATGGTGTGTTCAGGGTGATGTGCAGTGTTAGTTTTCCGTCACACATAGAGTTTTTCTTTTAGGTCAAAAAATTCTATTTTGGTCTCATCTGACCAAGGCACCTTCTTCCATATGTTTGCTGTCTTCCCCACATGGCGTCTCGCAAACTGCAAACAAGACTTCTTATGGCTTTCTTTCAACAATGGCTTTCTTCTTCCATTCCATAAAGGGCAGATTTGTGGAGAGACGACTAATAGTTGTCCTGAGGACAGATTCTACCATCTGAGCTGTGGGTCTCTGCAGCTCCTCCAGAGTTACCATGGGCCTCTTGGCTGCTTCTCTGATGAATGTTCTCCTTGCCATGCCCGGTCAGTTTAGGTGGACGGCCATGTCTTGGTAGGTTTGCAGTTGTGCCATACTCTTTCCATTTTCGGATGATGGATTGAAAAATGCTCTTTGAGATGTTCAAAGCTTGGGATATTTTTTTTTATAACCTAACCCTGCTTTAAACGTCTTCACAACTTTAACCTTGACCTGTCTGGTGTGTTCCTTGGCCTTCATGAATGATGCTGTTTGCTCACTAAGGTTCTCTAACAAACTTCTGAGGGCTTCACAGAACAGCTGTATTTATACTAAGATTAAATTACACACAGGTGGAATCTATTTACTAATTAGGCAATTGGTTCCACTAGATTTTAGTTAGGGGTATCAGAGGAAATGGGGCTGAATTTTTTAGATATTTATTTGTAAAAAAAATGAAAACCATTTATCATTTTCCCTCCACTTCACAATTATGTGCCTTTTTGTGTTTGTCTATCACATAAAATACCAATAAAATACATTTACATTGTTGGTTACACATAGGTTGGACTTGATGTGTCTTTTTTCAGCCTCACCTACTATGTATGTGTTATGGAAATATGGCTATACACTACGCGTAATCCATATTTCCTGTGCTAATAAGCACCCTTTCAACACATTTCAGTCTAATGGTATAATGCATCTTAAAAATCACTCTATCCTCCCGCATATCCCCAAGTAAACAGACGTGACCACATGCTTAAGTTCGCTTAGTACCATTGCTCCTCTGCCTCTCCCGAGCACAGCCCTTGGTTTTTATTCATAGACAAAAGGAATCACAAGCAAGAAGTAATGGCCCCAACAGCCAATCGCTTCCTCAATGGGAAATGACATCACAGGAAATGACAACACAGGAAATGACCTCACAGGATATGACCTCACAGGATATGACCATCAGCATGGATCCCATTCAATACTGCTCATTAAGCCAGTATTTACACTCCAAGCCAATGAGAAGATTTTCATACTGACGGTTTTTACCGCTGGTCTAGATTCAAACCAAGTGCGCTCTGCTAGAGCACTCTTCGATTAAATCAGACACAGGGAGACAGATGACAATCTAAAAAATACACATAATAAAAAGGGAAAATATCAAGGGGTATAAATACTTTTTCAATGCACTGTATGTGATGCCTACTGTTTTTTTTTTTTGTGCTACATAAATGTAGCACTACCCCTGTAGAAATCAGTTCATGAACTTGTTTATGTTGTGGATAGAGTATAGGGATTATGGAATGCCCAGCTTGACTTGAAAACAACTGATGAGAACAACTTCCTGTTCCTATGTACAGAAAAAAGATCCTGGACTGTTCTCCTTGCTAGAAACAAACAGTCTCTTGGATCAGTGGACTAGGAGTTCTCAGCCCCTTTTGAAAGTAGCACCAAATATTGAAAAGCTGCATGCAGGAGTACCTCATCTCCTCTTGTAGAACTACTCCCAGCTTCACTGCCTACAGTTGCTACCAGCCCTCCTGGCTGATTGCCTACAAGACCACCTGACTGCTCTGAAGATCTCCCAGGACAAGGCGTAAAGGGTTATACACAGCGCTGTCCTTTGAAAGCTTGCTACCTCTGGCAGTCTCTCTCCTTGTGAATCCCTGGGTGTGATGATGTACTCTGTTCTTCTAGCCCCCTGCTGCTCCTTGGCAAGTTTCCTTCTCAAACTGGATGCTGAAAGGATTTTTCCAAACCAGCCCCCTAGTCCCAGGGGTCCCCTCCTAGGCCACCAACAGCCTCCTCAGCACTCCATCTTCCACCCGACTCCCCTGCTAGCATGGTTCTCCCATATTTAAGGGCTGACCCAGCCACCCTGCCAGGCCCTCTGCCTGGGGATTGGCCAAGTTCCCTCACGTATGGGGATCAGCCCTCCTGGCCTCCGCCCACAAACTTCTAGAAGTTTCTCCAAACCTTCAGATCCAGGAGGAGGTACCAGTACACCCTGGCCCATTTTCAGACTCACAAACTAACCATGAGTCATAACATATATTTGCTTACACTAACCCTAGCAGAACACACTAGAGGGTGCTACATAAACAAAAAGTGCATGCAGGAGTTCCTCCTCTCCTCTTGTAGAACTACTCCCAGTTCCACCACCTGCAGGTGCTACTACTCCTTCTGGCTGCTTGTCTATAAGACCATCTGGCTGCTCTGAAGATCTCCCAGGACAAGATATAAAGGGTTAAGCACAGAGCTGTCCTTTATAAGCTTGCTACCTCTGGCAGTCTTTCTCCTTGTGAATCCCTGGGTGTGCTGATGTACTCTGTCCTTCTAGACCCCTGCTGCTCTTTGGAAAGTTTCCTTCTCAAACTGGATGCTGAAAGGATTTTTCCAAACCAGCCCTTGCCCCAGCCTGGAGGCAGAGCCCCCCTAGTCCCAGGGGTCCCCTCCAAGGCCACCGACAGCCTCCTCAGCACTCCATGTTTCACCCGACTCCCCTGCTAGCATGGTTCTCCCATATTTAAGGGCTGGCCCAGCCACCCTGCCAAGGGATTGGCCAAGCTCCCTCAAGTATGCAGATCAGCCCTCCTGGCCTCCACCCACTAACTTCTAGAAGTTTCTCCAAACCTCCAGATCCAGGGGGAGGTACCAGTACACCCTGGCCCAATTTCAGACTCACAAACTAACCATGAGTCATAACATAAATTTGCCTGCACTAACCCTAGCAGAACACACTAGAGGGTGCTACAGAAACAAAAAAGTCAGGAAAAAAAAAGATAATTTCTAGTTTCTGTGACTGCAGCTGCTGCACAAAAAGTGCTAAAACTTTAAATATAATAAACAAATATGGAGCAGCGCTAGCAGCCAATACTAGACAATAAATATCCTAGTGCTGAGTGCACAATACGTCAATAAAGTGGTAACAACAAATTATATATAAAATAAAACAAACAACAATGTAACAATATGTGAAGTGCTACAGTGGCTTGTTGTTCACTGGAAGGAAAATTCCAGCTTCACAATTTTCAAATATTTCACTGCTTCAATAATTGGTGAGACAATTTCTACTCCAGTGTTCCCACAGAAGAAAAAAGTGATCCCCCTTCGGAGACCCCACTCACCAGAGATAGTGGATCCTCAGCTTCGCAGTCTGGGATCATATAAAGCAATAATCAAGAGATCTGGATAAACGTTAAATGGTTCCTCATAGAAACTTTTTCCAAGTAGATGCTTTATAGCAGGAAGGATATATCATGCTCCACTGATGAAAAACAGAGAGAAAGGAAAACTCATAGTGAAATTCCACTGGGCATCACGCGTTTCGCCCTTCCTCCAGGGCGTATGTTATGTACTGGAACGTACCTTGTAGCCAGAGCCTAGTGTGCAGGAAGAGGCCTCTCTTACAGCCCCGGCTCTGGAGCTGCTGGAGTTGGGACAGCAAGCTCGGGAGCATGGCGAGGTAGGAGTGCCTGGTGATGATGGCAGCTCGGCACGGTTGGTGGTCCTTCGGGAGGGTGGTTGCAGGAGACAGCGTCTCTGGAGCTGGCACAGGCACTGGATAGCAGGAGCTGGTGAAGCAAACCGGGTAAGCAGATAATCAGGTGGGTTAAGCAAGCGTAGTCAGATTCAGGCACAGGGTCTGGTAACGGTGGGCAGGAGAGCAGAGCGGAGTCAGAGCAAGCCAGGGGTCGGAGTGGAGAGGGTCGGATGGTCAGACGGAGCCGGGTCGGTTTGAGGTAACAGGTTACAACAGGTCACAGATTTCACTGATACAACACTGCAGATCAGACAGCAAAGTGTCACTGCAGCTGCTAGCTTTTTAAAGGCTGAGTGGCGCCAATCGCGCATTAACAAGCATGCGCGCGTTCCCGCCGTCGTGCACGTGCGCGTGTAGTAGGCGCATGCGCGCGCACATATTTGGCGTGCAGATGCGCGCATTTGGCACATATCCGTGTGCATGAGAGGCGCGCCTGCGCACATGAATAGGTGACTGGTTTTGATTCCGACCATTAGTATGTGTGCGCATGCGTGCACGCCGGAGCCTATTGGCAGGTCCCTGACAGCGTATTTTTACATACTTTCATCAGAGCTGTGGTACCAGCTATTGGAGGTTAATGGGGTGCCTGGCTGCCTTAGGGTCTCAATCAGTTATGGACTCTTACCTGTGCAGGTATGCTGGGGCAGCCACAGGCCTGAGTTTGGGTCTAGTAGGGATGTTAGGAAAAGACTGTTTTAAGTTTCTCAGTAAAGCTTTTGAAACTTTGGCTTGTTTGCAACCGTCGCTGTGAAGGAAAGGGAGGGGGCTGTATGTGTACAGGGAGGGGCCAGAGGCTTGTGTGTTTACAGATTTGTGTATGTGTGGGGCTGACATATATATATATACATGTGGGGGGGGGAGGCGTGCATACAGTTGCCACAAAAAGTATGTGAACCCTTTTGGAATGATATGGATTTCTGCACAAATTGGTCATAAAATGTCATCTGATCTTCATCTAAGTCACAACAATAGACAATCACAGTCTGCTTAAACTAATAACACACAAAGAATTAAATGTTACCATGTTTTTATTGAACACACCATGTAAACATTCATAGTGCAGGTGGAAAAAGTGAGTGAACCCTTGGATTTAATAACTGGTTGAACCTCCTTTGACAGCAAAAACTTCAACCAAACGTTTCCTGTAGTTGCAGATCAGACACGCACAACGATCAGGAGTAATTCTTGACCATTCCTCTTTACAGAACCGTTTCAGTTCAGCAATATTCTTGGGATGTCTGGTGTGAATCGCTTTCTTGAGGTCATGCCACAGCATCTCAATCGGGTTGAGGTCAGGACTCTGACTGGGCCACTCCAGAATGCGTATTTTCTTCTGTTTAAGCCATTCTGTTGTTGATTTACTTCTATGCTTTGGGTCGTTGTCTTGTTAAAACACCCATCTTCTGTTGAGCTTCAGCTGGTGGACAGATGGCCTTAAGTTCTCCTGCGAAATGTCTTGATAAACTTGGGAATTCATTTTTTCTTTCATAGCAATCTGTCCAGGCCCTGACGCAGCAAAACCCCTAAACCATGATGCCTCCACCACCATACTTTACAGTTGGGATGAGGTTTTGATGTTGGTGTGCTGTGCCTCTTTTTCTCCACACATAGTGTTGTGTGTTTCTTCCAAACAACTCAACTTTGGTTTCATCTGTCCACAGAATATTTTGCCAGTACTGCTGTGGAACATCCAGGTTCTCTTGTGCAAACTGTAAACATGCAGCAATGTTTTTTTGGACAGCAGTGGGTTCCTCTGTGGTATCCTCCCATGAAATTCATTATTTTTTAGTGTTTTACGTATCAATAATTCGCTAACAGGGATATTGGCATATGCCAGAAGCTTATGTAAGTCTTTAGCTGACACTCTAGGATTCTTCTTCACCTCATTGATCAGTCTGCACTGTGCTCTTGCAGTCATCTTTACAGGACAGCCACTCCTAGGGAGAGTAGCAACAGTGCTGAACTTTCTCCATGAATAGACAATTTGTCTTACCGTGGACTGATAAACAGCAAGGCTTTTGGAGATACTTTTATAACCCTTTCCAGCTTTATGAAAGTCAACAATTCTTTATCGTAGGTCTTCTGAGAGCTCTTTTGTGCGAGGCATCATTCACATCAGGCAATGCTTCTGCTTCCAGAGACCAGGTTGTGCTTACTTTATTTCTTGCCAGTCCAGTGGGATGTGGTATACCCCCGCACTAGACACTGGCCCAATGGATTAACTGTAGGTGGAAATGGTGGCCTACTAGGGTTGTTGTCTGATGTCTCCAGTCCAAGAGAGCTGAGGACAGATGCAAAGGACCATGCTTTGGGATCATGTTGTTGCTAGTCACAGATCTTGTTTGCAACCCCCAATATCAATGCATAGATTTATTGTCATTAGGGCTTCTGGTCATTCCGGACAGCACTGATATTAACACTACGCGGTTGATTTACTAAAAGTGGAGAGTGCAAAATCTGGTGCTCCTGTGCATGGGAGCCAATTAGCTTCTAACTTCAGCTTGTTCAATTAGGCTTTGACAAAATAAACCTGGAATCTGATTGGTTTTTATGCAGAGATGAACCTGATTTTGTATGCTCCGGTTTTAGTAAATCAACCCTAAATGTCTAACACTGTATTTCTGATTCTGAAAAATCCTTGAGCTGAAAGGTTATTACATATGAGCTTTATAATTCAGAAAAAAGCCACAATTTGTTGTGTTATATTAAGTTTAGAGAGTTATTGTGAAAAGAAAAACCAACAATGATGTAACTATTGCCCAACCCTTTGGCACTTTTTGTGCAGCCCTCAGGGTCCTAAGGCTCCAACACCTCCTATAGCATATGTGCAGTCTCTGACCATCTCTTGTAGCATACTCATAGTCTCTGACCATCTCCTATAGTATGTCCCCAGACTCTGACAATCACTTGTAGCATACTTATAGTTTCTGACCATCTCCTATAGTATGTCCCCAGTCTCTGACCATCTCTTGTAGCATACTTGTAGTCTCTAACCATCTCCTATAGTATGTCCCCAGTCTCTGACAATCTCTTGTAGCATACTCATAGTTTCTGACCATCTCCTATAGTATGTCCCCAGTCTCTGACCATCTCTTGTAGCATACTCGTAGTCTCTGACTATCTCCTATAGTATGTCCTCAGTCTCTGACCATCTTCTGTAGCATACTCACTGTCTCTGACCATCTCCTATAGTATGTCCAACCATCTCTTGAAGCATGTCTATAGTCTCTGACCATCTCCTATTGTATGTCGCCAGTCTCTGACCATCTCCTGTAGCATACTCACAGTCTCTGACCATCTCCTATAGTATGTTCCCAGTCTCTGACAATCTCTTGTAGCATACTCTTAGTCTCTGACCATCTCCTATAGTATGTCCCCAGTCCCTGACCATCTCTTGTAGCATGTCTATAGTCTCTGACCATCTCCTATAGTATGTCCCCAGTCTCTGACCATCTCCTATAGTATGTCCCCAGTCTCTGACCATCTCTTTTAGCATACTTGTAGTCTCTGACCATCTCCTATAGTATGTCCCCAGTCTCTTACCATCTCTTGTAGCATGTCTATAGTCTCTGACCATCTTTGTCTTGCCCATAGCCTTTGACCATATGCTGTTGTGTGTCTGCTGTCACTGACACTGAAGATTCACTATTATGTGACGCCCTTAAGTCATAGGTGCTCAACCTGTAGCCCTCCAGCTGTTGAAGAACTACAAGTCCCATGAGGCATTGCAAGCCTGACAAGTACATGGTCATCAACATTTTTCCATGGGGCCCTGTGAATTGTAGTGATGCCCCTGCAATGTCCTTAATAACACCGTAAGTCAGTGTCGGTCACAAAACCTGGCCTGAGACTTAGCTGCAGGGCAAAGGTGTAATTTCTCATCTCTCGTCAAAGTTTTTGGAACTCGGTGTATATTTTTATAAGCATTTAATAACGGCTTTAAAGTCTTGTGTAGAAGCCAAATAGAGGAAGCCAAAAATGTCTTTTTCACCCTCGAGCCTAAACAGTCGTCAAGAAGCTCGGATAAGGGTAAGCTCAGAGTATGATGACTTTGGCCATAACTCTGAGCATAAAAGGTATGTATTTATTGACATAGGTTAGCGCCATGAGTAGGGATGAGAAGAGATTTTGAGTTTGTGTATGACAAGTCCTTTCCTCTTAAGCTCCTTATCAGTTACATCCGATCTTCTCTAAGACCATTCAGTTTGCAAGATGCCTTATTTTCTTAAAGAGAACTATGGCATCCCATTAATATATATATATATGTGCTGCAGTACTTAATTTAAGTGCTACTGCATTTACAGTTTTCTCTTATGCCGCGTACAGACGAGCATACATGTACAATGAAACCGGTCCGCCGGACCGTTTTCACCGTACATGTATGCCCGGGGATTTCTGTATGGTGGCTGTACTCACCATCATACAGAAATCCGCGCGTAAACAATACGCGGGGCGTGTCCGCGCCGTCGCCGCGACAATGACACAGCGACGTGGGCGGCCCTGCCAGTTAAATGCTTCCACGCATTCATCGAAGTCATTCGACGCATGCGAGGGATGGCGGGCGCTCGGACATGTACGGTAGGTCTGTACAGACGACCGAACATGTCCGAGGGGACAGGATTCCAGCGGGCTGTTTTAAAACAAGTCCGGAAATATTTGTCCGCTGGGAAAAGGCCTGGCGGGCAAATGTTTGCTGGAATCCTGCCCGCTCGGGGCTACACACGACCAAACATGTCTGCTGAAACTGGTCCGCGGACCAGTTTCAGCAGACATGTTCGGTCGTCTGTACGGGGCCTAAGTCCCCCTGCAAAGATACCTGTTGATCTGTCAGTTGAGTCCACTTAATGCAGCTTCCAATGGTGGGGTGGTAACAAAGCTGCACTGCTCCTAAATTCAGAGCAGCATCATCATTATCATGTAGGTTGGGTCTCCTTGCAATACAGTGGGATGAGATGCAGTGGTGGCTGGTGCTCAATATTTTTAGGGGGGCGCAAACAAACTGAAGCCACTGTACCCATCAATTGCTGCCAGTGTGCCCATCAATTGCCACTACTGTGCCTCAGCAAATGCTGCCAGTGTGCCCATCAATTTCCCCTACTGTGCCCCATCAAATGCTGCCAGTGTGCCCATCAATTGCTGCTACTGTGCCCCATCAGATGCTGCCAGTGTGCCCATCAATTGCCACTACTGTGCCCCAGCAAATGCGGCCAGTGTGCCCATCAATTGCCGCTACTGTGCCCCATCAGATGCTGCCAGTGTGCCTATCAATTGCCACTACTGCACCCCATCAAATGATGCCAGTGTGCCCATCAATTGCCCCTACTGTGCCCCATCAAATGCTGCCAGTGTGCCCATCAGTTGCCGCTAATCTGCCCCATCAGATCCTGCCAGTGTGCCCATCAATTGCCACTACTGTGCCCCAGCAAATGCTGCCAGTGTTCCCATCAATTGCTGCTACTGTGCCCAATCAAATGATGCCAGTGTGCCCATCAATTCCTGCTACTGTGCACCATCAGATGATGCCTGTCACTTACCTGTCTCGCAGCGGGCCAGTGGTGGTCTCCTGCACGCCCTCCGTGTCTTCTTCCGTCCTCTCTCAGGCGTCCAATCACATCGCCTGACGTTTCGCCTGACGTTTCGGCCAACCTGATTGACTGAGTGGCGGATTCAGTGTTAGCAAAGCGAATTCCATCGCTTTGCTAACACACAGCTGAGTGAACAGCGAACGCCCAGCATGGCGCCTTTTGTTAACATTTTTGGGCGCCTATTAGAACTTATGGCTCTAATCAGGTGCTTCCAAAAAACACCCCCACCTGTGTAATTCAGGTGCCCGGTGCCCGAAAAGGGGCTGGACACCTGAATAGGGGGTGTCAGCGGCGACCATATGCATGAATCTATCTATGGTAATAAAGCGGTGCCAGGAGAGAAGGGGGTGGCGCTTCTGCGCCCTTTATGGACGCACCGCCACTGGTTTCCTTGATGTCCAATTTTGCATCTTCGTTATGATTTAATTGATCCGAGTAACTAAGTAACTAAGTAACTAAGTTAAGGACAGATATTCTGGTAGCAGTCCTAATATTTTTCCAGAGACTACTTCACGTTCTTACTAATACATAGCTTTTAATCAGAGACCCTCCTTAAACATAACTACTTCTTCAGCTGACCTAACACTTATGTCCCCTGTGGAGAAAAGCATTCCTCCAGTAAACAGAACATCTATTTCAAGTCACCCTTCGGTAAATAAAATTCCATAATGGATGTGATTACTTCGTCTTAATGCGTCACAACGGTTTAATAGCTATGTCTGAAAAAGGATTTGTTTTTTGGGACGGAACACAAATTCTGAGAACGCATCCTAATATCAATTCCCATCTCTGGTAATGATTTTCAGAAGGTTCGGAGGATATGACATCCTTAACGTGATCATCAAAACCGCAAGCTTGTCTCGCTGGGACAACATGGAACATGGTCATTTAGGCTCCCCGGAGTTTCCATCACAAAGCCTAGGTCAAATAATAGGCCTTTCATATCCCAAAATAAGTAATATCTATGTAGCAACTCTGCCTGTAGCTTTATACGTGTGGTTTTGGAGAGAGACGTAGGACAATACTCAAGCAGAAGCTCACCTAAAAATGTATTGTTTTACTCTGTGTGGTGTGTCAGCGGACCAACCACTGTATATTTACGTTGGCACTTTAAAGATGGATATCTCTGTTATGGCAGCAGCTGCTGTCATAACTAGGGTGACCACGTGTGCCGGATTGCCCGGGATAGTTCCGCATTTTGCAGGTCTGTCCCGGGCACCTTCATTCCAGGACAATACAGTGTCCCGGAATGAAACTGACAGAGCCACCCGATGAGCCGACGATGGAAACTGTCTGTTTCCCAGTCCTGGGTGTTCGCCCCGCCAAATGCCCTGCAATGCACTGCGCACTGCGCCCAACCAGGGAGCAGTAAAAGCTGGTTGTTAACCTTATTAACTGATGAGCCATCAGCTGTCAATGGGCTTCCACGCTGACAGCTGAATAAAAAAAAAAGCTGCCAATATAAGTAAAAAAAAAAAAACGGCGTGCGGTCCCACTCCCTCCCCTAGTCCATTCAAGACCCTTTGGGTCCTTTGGGGGCTTCAAGATTCTGATAACCCCTCTGCCTACATGCCACCACAACCACCGGCCAGGGTAAGATGGGGACAAGGCTATTTGTGGCGGGGTAGAGACAGAGGGGTCTGGTATGGACTGGGGGGGGGGGCACTATGTTTTTTTTGTTTGTTTTTTTTAATAGCCGGGTACCAGCAATTGCATCTATGAGTCCATTTAAATGTGATTTGACTCTTTTTTTTCTTTAGAAATGTCTTTTTTTGCTGCAGCGTGTTCTATACAGTTGCAATAAAAAGTATGTGAACCCCTTTGGAATGATATGGATTTCTGCACAAATTGGTCATAAAATGTGATCTGATCTTCATCTAAGTCACAACAATAGACAATCACAGTCTGCTTAAACTAATAACACACCATGTATTAAATGTTACCATGTTTTTATTGAACACACCATGTAAACATTCACAGTGCATGTGGAAAAAGTATGTGAACCCCTAGACTAATGACATCTCCAAGAGCTAATTGGAGTTAGGTGTCAGCCAACTGGAGTCCATTCAATAAGATGAGATTGGAGGTGTTGGTTACAGCTGCCCTGCCCTATAAAAAACACACACCAGTTCTGGGTTTGCTTTTCACAAGAAGCATTGCCTGATGTGAATGATGCCTCGCACAAAAGAGCTCTCAGAAGACCTACGATTAAGAATTGTTGACTTTCATAAAGCTGGAAAGGGTTATAAAAGTATCTCCAAAAGCCTTGCTGTTCATCAGTCCACGGTAAGACAAATTGTCTATAAATGGAGAAAGTTCAGCACTGCTGCTACTCTCCCTAGGAGTGTCCGTCCTGTAAAGATGACTGCAAGAGCACAGCACAGACTGCTCAATGAGGTGAAGAAGAATCCTAGAGTGTCAGCTAAAGCCTTACAAAAGTCTCTGGCATATGCTAACATCCCTGTTAGCGAATCTACGATACGTAAAACACTAAACAAGAATTGATTTCATGGGAGGATACCACAGAGGAAACCACTGCTCTCCAAAAAAAAACATTGCTGCACGTTTACAGTTTGCACAAGAGCACCTGGATGTTCCACAGCAGTACTTGCAAAATATTCTGTGGACAGATGAAACCAAAGTTGAGTTGTTTGGAAGAAACACACAACACATTGTGTGGATAAAAAGAGGCACAGCACACAAGCATCACAATTTCATCCCAACTGTGAAGTATGGTGGTGGGGGCATCATGGTTTGGGGCTGCGTCAGAGCCTGGACAGATTGCCATCATCGAAGGAAAATTGATTTTCCAAGTTTATCAAGACATTTTGCAGGAGAACTTGAGGCCATCTGTCCACCAGCTGAAGCTCAGCAGAAGATGGGTGTTGCAACAGGACAACGACCCAAAGCATAGAAGTAAATCAACAACAGAATGGCTTAAACAGAAGGAAATACGCCTTCTGGAGTGGCCCAGTCAGAGTCCTGACCTCAACCCGATTGAGATGCTGTGGCATGACCGCAAGAAAGCAATTCACACCAGACATCCCAAGAATATTGCTGAACTGAAACAGTTCTGTAAAGAGGAATGGTGAAGAATTACTCCTGACCGTTGTGCGCGTCTGATCTGCAACTACAGGAAACGTTTGGTTGAAGTTATTGCTGCCAAAGGAGGTTCAACCAGTTATTAAATCCAAGGGTTCACTCACTTTTTCCACCTGCATTGTGAATGTTTACATGGTGTGTTCAATAAAAACATGGTAACATTTAATTCTTTGTGTGTTATTAGTTTAAGCAGACTGTGATTGTCTATTGTTGTGACTTAGATGAAGATCAGATCACATTTTATGACCAATTTGTGCAGAAATCCATATCATTCCAAAAGGGTTCACATACTTTTCATTGCAACTGTACATGGTACACAAAGGTAAGTGCATTTTACAGGGCACAGCGGCGACAATGGGCACAGAGGCGACAAAGGGCACAGTGGCATCAATGGGTACAGTGGCGACAAAGGGCACAGTGGCATCAATTAAAGGGCACAGTGACATGCACAGTGGCAACAATGGGCACAGTGGTGACAAAGGGCACAGTGGTGACAATGGGCACAGTGGCAACATATAAAGGGCACAGTGATATGCACAGTGGCAACAATGGGCATAGTGGCGACAATTAAAGGGCACAGTGGCGACAATTGAGGGGCACAGTGGCTGCGTTTGATGGCATGGCACAGTGGTGACAATTGATGGCACAGTGGCTGTGTTTGATGGCATGGCACAGTGACTGTGTTGTATGGCATGGCACAGTGGTGCGAATTGATGGCATAGTGACTGCATTTGATGGCACGGCACAGTGGTGATAATTGCTGGCAAAGTGGCTGCGTTTGATGGCATGGCACAGTGGTGACAATTGATGGCACAGTGGCTGCATTTGATGGCATGGCACAGTGGTGACAATTGATGCCACAGTGGCTGCGTTTGATGGCATGGCACAGTGGCTGCGTTGGATGGCATGGCACAGTGGTGACAATTGATGGCACAGTGGCTGCGTTTGATGGCATGGCACAGTGGTGACAATTAATGGCACAGTGGCTGCGTTTGATGGCATGGCACAGTGGTGACAATTGATAGCACAGTGGCTGCATTTGATGGCATGGCACAGTGGTGACAATTGATGCCACAGTGGCTGCGTTTGATGGCATGGCACAGTGGCTGTGTTGGATGGCATGGCACAGTGGTGACAATTGAGGGGCACAGTGGCTGCGTTTGATGGCATGGCACAGTGGTGACAATTGATGGCACAGTGGCTGCGTTTGATGGCATGGCACAGTGGTGACAATTGATGGCACAGTGGCTGCATTTGATGGCATGGCACAGTGGTGACAATTGATGTCACAGTGGCTGCATTTGATGGCATGGCACAGTGGTGACAATTGATGCCACAGTGGCTGCGTTTGATGGCATGGCACAGTGGTGACAATTGATGGCACAGTGGCTGTGTTTGATGGCATGGCACAGTGGTGACAATTGATGGCACAGTGGCTGCATTTGATGGGCACAGTGAGGCTGCAATTTTTTTTTTTTTTGCTTGCGCCCCCCCCAAAGCACCAGCCGCCACTGGTCCAGAGTAATGAGGTGCCTATGCTTGACAGGAAATGGTTGAAAGAGCCTGGAGATCAGTAATTGCAAAGAAAGGATTACAAAGGTTAAATCAGTGTTTTATGGGGAGCAAATCATGGCCATTGTTTGTGATACACAGTGTATGTCATCCAGTCATTAAAATGGAAACGATGACAAGATAATCTTATGGGAATGTAGACTGTAAAATATTTTGGGGAATCACAAAGAAAATGTGGAGGTGTTTGGAATTACAAAAGGAACCCAATTTGGACACTAATTATGCAACACAAACATTTTTCTGGCAAGTTGTAATCTGTGAGTTTTAGGGAATTTCATCCTTTTGGGGCCCCCCTCGTGTGAATGGACCCCCCTAGGCCGTTTTGGGAAGTATGTTTTATTCCACCTTTGTTAATGGTCTGGGATCAAATACTAAGCGCTAAGAATTTTAGGGGAATGTTTAGTAAACTTGTGCAACCTGTCTAATATCTGCTGTGATCTATTATTCTTGGCTAGGCTTCCATGTTGGAAATGTTTTAATTCGGTTACAGATTGTGGGAACTTTTAATTTAAATGTTCTCTGTTTTGCTATATTACTTACTGTTTAACCACTTGCTTACTGGGCACATATACCCCCTTCCTGCCCAGGCGAAATTTCAGCTTCCGGCACTGCGTCGCTTTAACTAGTGAAGCCCCGAGCCTGTTTTTCAGATTCGGTGTTTACGAGACTAAAACATTTTTTTTTGCGATAAAATTACTTAAAACCCCCAAACATTATATATATATTTTTCTAACACCCTAGAGAATAAAATGGCAGTCATTGCAATACTTTTTGTCACACCGTATTTGCGCAGCGGTCTTACAAGCGCACTTTTTTTGGAAAAAAATCACTTTTTTAAATTAAAAAATAAGACAACAATAAATTTGGCCCAATTTTTTTTACATATTGTGAAAGATAATGTTACGCCAAGTAAAATGATACCCAACATGTCACGCTTAAAAATTGTGCCCGCTCGTGGCATGGCGTCAAACTTTTACCCTTAAAAATCTCGATAGGCGACGTTTAAAAAATTCTACAGGTTGCATTTTTTTGAGTTACAGAGGAGGTCTAGGGCTAGAATTATTGCTCTCGCTCTAACGATCGCGGCGATACCTCACTTGTGTGGTTTGAACACCGTTTTCATATGCGGGCGCTACTCGCGTATGCGTTCGCTTCTGCTCGCGAGCTCGTCGGGACGGGCACTTTATAAAAAAAAAAATTTTTGTTTTCTTATTTATTTTTATTTATTTTACAATTTTTAACACTGAAATAAAAAAAAAAATTATCACATTTATTCCTATTACAAGGAATGTAAACATCCCTTGTAATAGAAAAAAGCATGACAGGTCCTCTGAAATATGAGATCTGGGGTCAAAAAGACCTCACACCTTATATTTGGGCTTAAATGCAAAAAAAAAAAAATTAAAACTGTCATTCTTTCAAATGACAAAAAATAAAAATGTTTCTTTAAGACGCTGGGAGGGACTGAAGTTTTGACGTCACTTCCCGCCCAGCAGAGCTATGGGGACGGGTGAAGGACATTTTTCCCTCACTCGCATCCCCAGTCAGCAGCCGAGCGCACCCGATCGCCTCCCGCCACCGATAACGGCGATCTCGCGGCGAATCCGCCGTGGAGACCGCCGTTATCTTTGACAGGACTGCCCACTGAAGAGATGGATATCTCGGTTGTGGCAACAGCTGCTGCCATTACTGAGATATTCATCTTTAAAGTGCCGATGTATAACGACGGTGGGCGGTCGGTAACTAGTTAACTGACAATTGCGCGGTCGTGCGACGTGGCTCCCAAACAAAATTGACGTCCTTTTTTTCCCACAAATAGAGCTTTCTTTTGGTGGTATTTGATCGCCTGTGCGGTTTTTATTTTTTGTGCTATAAACAAAAAAAGAGCGTAAATTTTGAAAAAAAACACAATATTTTTATCCCATTAAAAAAAAAAAATGTTTTCTCAGTTTAGGCTGATATGTATTCTTCTACATATTTTTGGTAAAAAAAAGAAAAAAACGCAATAAGCGTATAGTGACTGCATTGCGCAAAAGTTATATAGCCAGATTCAGGTAGAGTTATGCCGGCGTATCAGTAGATACGCCGTCGTAACTCTGAATCTGCGCCGTCATATATTTAAGTGTATTCTCAAATTGAGATACACTTAAAGCTAGCTAAGATACGACCGCCTGTGCCGTCGTATCTTAGCTTTCTATTTAGGCCGGCCGCAAGCGGCGTGTACGCTTATTTACGCCTAGAATGCGTAAATCAGCGAGATACGCCTATTCACGAACGTACGCTTGCCCATCGCAGTAAAGATACGCCGTTTACGTAAGGCGTTTTCAGGCCTAAAGATATTCCACCAAAAAGATGGCGCAGCCAATGTTAAGTATGGACGTCGGAACCGCATCGAATTAATTTTTTTTTACGTCGTTTGCGTAAGTCGTCCGTGAATAGGGCTGACCGCAATTTACGTACACGTCGAAAGCAATGAGTCTTTGCGGCGTAAGTTGGAGCATGCGCACTGGGTTACGTCCACGGATGGCGCATGCGCCATTCGTTAAAAATGTCATTTACATGGGGGTCATGCTTTATTTACATAAAACACGCCCACCTCTTCACAATTTAAATTAGGCGCGCTTACGCCGGCACGTTTACGCTACACCGCCGTAACTTAGGACGCAAGTGCTTTGTGAATACAGCACTTGCCTCTCTAACTTACGGCGGCGTAGCGTATATGACATACGCTACGCCTGCCTAACGTTAGGCACGTCTACGTGAATCCAGCTATTAGTGCCTACAAAATAGGGGACATAATTATGTTTTTTTTTGTATTTATTTTTTTACTAGTAATGGCGGCGATCTTTTTTATTGGGACTGCGACATTATTGCGGACACATCGGACAATTTTGACACTATTTTGGGACCATTCACATTTATACAGCGATCAATGCTATAAATATGCATTGTATATAGTATAAATGTGTGTCCTTATGTACAAGGGACACAGCATCGGTCTCCTCTCCCTGACAGGATGTGGATCTGTGTGTTTACACACAGAGATCCACGTTCCTGCTCAGTTACTGGGCAATCGCGGGTGCCCGGCCGCCATCGCGGCCTCCGGGCACATGCATCGTGTTCCCAGAAACGCGGTGGGTGCGCGCGCGTCTCCTAGTTACTGAGCAATCGCTGGTGCAATCGCGCGTCCCCTAGTTACTGGGCAATCGCGGGTGCCCGGCGACCATCGCGGCCTCCAGGCACATGCACCGTGTTCCCAGAAACGCGGCGGGTGCGCGCGCGTCTCCTAGTTACTGAGCAATCACGGGTGCAATCGCGCGTCCCCTAGTTACTGGGCAATCGCGTGTGCCCGGCGACCATCGCGGCCGCTGGGCAAGTGCATCATGTTCCCAGTAACGCGGCGGCGCGCACGCGTCCCCTAGTTACTGAACAATCGCGGGTGCACATGCATCATGTTCCCAGTAACGCGGTGGGTGTGCGCGCCGGCGCATCCCCTAGTTACTGGCCAATCGCGGGTGCCCGGCGGCCATCGCGGCCGCCGGGCACATGCATCGTGTTCCCAGTAACGCGGCGCGTCCCCTAGCGGCTCTAAAAGACGAGGACGCCATATGACGTCCTGTCAGAACAACTGAGCTACTATGCCGCCGTCAATTGACGGCGGCTGGTAGGTAAGTGGTTAAAGAGACAGTGGGGTTGCTTTACTAAAGACACATCCACTTTGCACTACAAGTGCACTGAAAGTACAGTTGGAAGAGCAGTTGCTGTAGATCCGAGGGGGACATGCAAGGAAAATAAAAAAACAGCATTATAGCTTGCACATGATTGGATGATAAAATCAGCAGAGCTTCCCCTCATTTCAGATCTTCCCCTCAGATTTACAGCGACATTACACTATGGAAATGTATAAATGATTTTACATTTTGACCAGGCATAGGATTTAACAGCAATATAGGTTTCCTTTAACCACTTAAAGTGGATGTAAACCCGATTTATTTATATTTTTTTGTTATGTCACAATGTACAGTGTAAGATTTCCTATCATCTGTGCCCTGTCTTGCCACACAGAGTTAATCCAGCTCTGAGCAATCCTCTTTTATTGTTCAGGGAAATAAAACAGACTTACAGAGAAAAACCTAAGTCCGTTCCGCCCCCTTGCTGTGAGTGACAGGTTATTTACATATCTCATGCACTAGCCTGGAGACAGGCATTATTTTTTATTTATCACCCCCACTCAAGTCATGCGGTTACTTTTCTGGGTTTTGACTGGATGTTAGTGATCATAGCAGAATTTAGTGTAAGGAATACACAGGAGGGCGGGGAGTCTACTGACATCACGACTCCACCCACAGACCTCCAGACAACAGACCCGCCCACAGAATCTGCAGTTTTTCAGGTCTCATAACAGACAGAGGAGAGACATGTGACAGGTAAGGATACATGCAGGAGGCGTCTATATCTTTATAGATCAGCACTATGGCAGTAGTTTAGAAAGGATGAGAGCGGCTTTACATCCACTTTAAGGACCGAGCCTCTTTCTGAGATTTGGTGTTTACAAGTTAAAAACGTTTTTTATTGCTAGAAAATTACTTGCATTTGATGGGCACAGTGGCTGTGTTTGATGGCACAGTGGCTGCGTTTGATGGGCACAGTGGCTGCAATTGATGGGCACAGTGGCTGCAATTGATGGGCACAGTGAGGCTGCAATGGATGTTTTTTTTTTCAGTTTGTTTGCGCCCCCCAAAAATTTTGAGCACCAGCCGCCACTGCAGGAAAGCAACATCCTATGTGTCTGCACTGTTCCCTGCCGGCCCTCCCCTCCTGTCCACCCCTGCTGCTTGTATGTGACATCACATGAGATGGACAAGAGAGGAGGGCCAGTGGGGAACAGCAAACCAGAAGAGGACTTCTGCAAGCTCTACATGTGCCGTATTTATCGCGGTATAACGCGCTCCCGCGTATACTGCGCACCCCCAAAGTGACCCCCAATCCTATGGAAAAAAAGTTATTTTTGTACTTACAGTTTTGGTGTCTTGCGCGGCGTCCATCGGTCCATCGGCGGCCTCGTCGGGTCCGGCGTCCTTCTGCGGCTTCGGGTGTCCTTCTGCGGCTTCGGGTGTCCTTCTGCGGCGGGTCCGGTGTCCTCTTCGGCGGGTCCGGTGTCCTCTTCGGCTGGTCCGGCGTCTTTCTGCGGCATCCTCGCGTACTCCCCGCTCGTTTCCCACGCCGAGTTTTGAATACTGCGCCAGCATATACCGAGCGCAGTACACTCGGGCAGGCTCGGCAACTGTCGCGCTCACGTCCTGTACTTCCAGGACGTGACCGCGGAAGAAGCCGAGACTGGCCGACTATACCCGAGTGTACTGCGCTTGGTATATGTCGGCGCAGTATTCAAAACTCGGCGCGGGAAAGCGGGTATCGGCGCATATCGCGCACCCACGATTTTGCCCTGAAAATTTTCAGGGCAAAAAAGTGCGCGATATACGCTGATAAATACGGTAAATGCAACTGAGGAGGTAAGTTTTAATAGTTATTCTATTATTTAATCCTAGTTATAAAAATAATTGTTGTTTTATCAACAGCTCTTGAAAACATACCAATGTCCTGTGAGCTGTAGATTTGCAAATGATTCAAATCTTATGCCGTGTACACACGACCATCTTTCGGGTTTTAAAAAATTACGTTTTTTTAATGTCATTAAAAACGATCGTGTGTGGGCTCCAGGGCATTTTTCGGGTTCTGAAAAGCGGACAAAAAAAATTCAAACATGCTCTATTTTTTAACAACGTTTTTAACGTTGTCGTTTTTCGGGTTGTAAAAAATGGTCGTGTGTGGGCTTTAACGATGTGAAAAATCCGCGCATGCTCAGAAGCAAGTTATGAGACTCGTTCTGGTTGAACTACCGTTCGTAATGGAGTAAGCACATTCATCACGCTGTAAGGCCTCGTACACACGGACGGACTGTTCGATGAAAACGACATGTCCGCTGCCGTATTTTTGTCTGATGGTTGTACACACCATCAAACCAAAATCCCTGCGTACAGGATACGGGGTGACGTGGCCGCGCCGTCGCCGCGACGATGACGCGGCGACGTGTGCGACCCTGGAAGGTCAATGCTTCCACGCATGCGTCGAATCACTTCGACGCATGCGAGGGCTTTCGGCCGAACGGACATGTCCGGTAAGTCATACAGACGACCGAACATGTCCGACGGACAGGCTTCCAGCGGACATGTTTCTTAGCATGCTAAGAAACATTTGTCCGCTGGAAACCTGTCCGATCCGCCGGAAAATTGTCCGGTCGGACGTACAGACGACCGAACATGTCCGCTGAAACTGGTCTGCGGACCAGTTTCAGCAGACATGTTCGGTCGTGTGTACGAGGCCTAACAGACAGAAAAGTGCAAATCGTCTTTTACTAACACGAAATCAGCTAAAGCAGCCCAAAGGGTGGCGCCATCCGAAAGGAACTTCCCCTTTACAGTGCCGTCGTACGTGTTGTACGTCACCGCGCTTTGCTAGAGCATTTTTTTCCCACGATAGTGTATAGGCAAGGCCGTTTTAACCCCCCTGGCGGTATTCCCGAGTCTGACTCGGGGTGAGAATTTTATACCAAAAGCGGTAACCCAGAGTCAGACTCAGGCTCGCCTCGCTGCAGCAGCAGACAAAGTTACTTACCCTGGATCCTGCGATGCCACCGCGCTGTGTGAGCGAGCGGGTCCTCGCTCGATTCACACAGTGTCCTCCTGTGCCGCCGATCTCTGTTCCCTGTGACGTTACGACGCACGGGGGCGGAGAACGGCGCCAAATTCAAAAACGTAAACAAACACAATACATACAGTATACTGTAATCTTATAGATTACAGCACTGTATGTAAAAAATACACCCCCCCCTTGTCCCTAGTGGTCTGCCCAGTGCCCTACATGTTCTTTTATATAATAAAAACTGTTCTTTCTGCCTGCAAACTGTAGATTGTCCATAGCAACCAAAAGTGTCCCTTTATGTCAAAAATGGTTTTAGATAAGCTAGAAAACAGCGATAATAAATTATAATCACTTGCAGAATTGTGCGGAAATAGCGATTTGTGGGGAAATTCGTCATAAAAAAATAAAAGTAATGACAGCGACAATTCTGCAACTGAGCAAATTTCAGTGTTTTTGAGTTGATTAAATTATTGAATAATTTTTATTATAATTATATTATTACTTGTTATAATTACTTATAATTATTTATTATATTATAATTTATAATTTTGTTTTTAAAAAAATGTCATACCCGGGATGCCTATTAGATTCTTGTTTGGTCAGATTTAAGTGAGTTATTCCTAAGAATTACAGGCCTACAATATAAGACACCAAATTTCCTTGCAAATAATGGTACCGCTTTCAGCACCTTTTTTCTGAAATAATCATATCGCCAGGGAGGTTAAAGTGGAGGTTCACCCAGAAATACCATTTTTTACCCTTAGATTCCTGCTCATTTTGTCTAGGGGAATCGGCTAGTTTTTTTAATATCGAAGCAGTACTTACCGTTTTAGAGAGCGATCTTCTCCGCCGCTTCCGGGTATGGGCTGCGGGACTGGGCGTTCCTATTTTGATTGACAGTCTTCCGACAGGCTTCCGACGGTCGCATCCATCACATCACGATTTTCCGGTGCGCAGGCGCCGTATAGAGCCGCACCGACGTTCGGCTTCTTTCGGCTACTCGTGACGCGATGGATGCGACCGTCGGAAGCCTGTCGGAAGACTGTCAATCAAGAAGGAACGCCCGCTCCCGAAGACCCATATCCGGAAGCGGCGGAGAAGATCGCTCTCTACAACGGTAAGTACTGCTCGGATTTTAAAACAACTAGCCCATTCCCCTAGACAAAATGAGCATGCATCTAAGGGTAAAAAAATTTTTATGGGTGAACTCCCGCTTTAATGATCAAGTTGAAAAAAAAGTTTTTTCTAGAGCCTGAAAAACTTTGTTTTTTACAACCCGAAAAATGATCGTGTGTACGCCGTATTAAACTTTTTGCTAAGAAATCCTCCAAGGTAAAATGGTTGAATAACCCTGCTCTAGAGATTAAACTTCTTTTAATAGAAGAAAGTACTTTGCTAGCTTTACAAACTGCAACTTGGCATTGCACGCTATTATTAAGTCTACGATCTAGCAGAACACCCAGATCCTTCTCAACCATTGACTCCCCCAGTTGGCAGCATCAGTTAAGTGAAAAGGGGAATTGTGGTGGGAAAACCTGGCCTCCGCAGTCTTTGCGAGATTTAGTATATGTACAGTATTACTCAAATTTCTATGTACAGGCAAAGCTTAAAAAATGCCATCAGAAGGTAAATTGGCTCTTGCCTTAGGATGGCTTTTTTTCGCCTGGACTTGATGGACTTTGGGTTTTATGCCAACCTTACTACTGTATTACGATGTTAAAATTGACCTTCGCTCTATATAATAGTCTTCTGTGTTTGAGGTTTTAGAGGGTTGTATTTCAAATTTCACAGCTGGTGGCATTTTACAGATGCTGCCTAATCAAAGAGTTGCCCAAGAGGACATCTAACTAAGACCCCAGCTTAGTCCTGCCAGATTGGGTTGATGGTCCATGTGCTGGAAACATCTCTGACTATTTATAGATGAATCACTATCAGATATTCCTCTACTGAACCTCACATGTCTGAAACACTCTGATTAGACCTCTAGTTGTCAAAAGACATAAAACCCTCATGTGAGTTTCATTTCATCCATATCTCCTGGACTTAGAATTGTGTATCCCTTACAGATGTCTATGGCTATTTTTACCTCCGACATCTGCAATTTCACAATGTGACGGTCTTCACCGCTGAGAAAAAATCTCTATTTCATTTTGATGACAGCTACCCTTTGAAACGTGGATTTGTTTTTAACTTGTGTGCTGTCATAAAGAGGACTCAATAAAAATATGGAATTACGAAGATCCAGGTTTGAGAATATAGCTCTCGTACCATCAGTAGTGTTGCTCACGAATATTGGCATTGCGAATATTTGTTACGAATATGGCATATTCGAATATTCGCGAATAACTCGAATTTCGCGGCCAATATTCGCTATTCCGAATATTCGTATTTTTTCAATTTTATTTTTAAAACAGATCACATCCTAGTGATCTCCATCGACGTCTAAAAGCATTGCTGTATGATTAGAGACCCTGGGCCGAGTAGCTAAGCTGAGGCGATCCTTTTATGTTGCCGAATATTCGCGAATACTTTCTCTGCCCTTCTTTTGCATCAGAGCCAATCAGAGTTCTCCTACTACAGTTGTCATAGGAGAGAGTGGAGTGTTTCTGTGCGTTTTTCCAGTGTATCACATCTTCAAAGAATTTTCCATCTTTTGTCCCGTGTCATCATCATTTGCATTTCACCTCTTTAATGAGAATAATAACTGTTTAACATAAAGACATTTAAGAGATGTCAACATAAACGGTTTACTTGGCTTTTCCAAATCTATGGTTATTCAATATTTATTAAACTAATTAATATAAAAATTGGTCAAAGTAAACCCTCAAATCTATATAATAATGTATTTATTTTATTAATACCTTGTTAGTTGCAGGGTCCATTACGTAAAACCACACTTTTTCCAAAGGGCAGGTGAAATTGAATGTTTCAAAATTTCGCAATCAATTTCGCATTCGCATTAGCGAAATTTCGCAATCAGTTTCGCATTCGCATTAGCGAAATTTCGCAAAAATTTTTTTTGGATAAAATATCACGAATATTCGATTTTAGCGAATATTTCACAAATATTCGGCTATATATTCGTGATATATCGCGAAATCGAATATGGCGTATTCCGCTCAACACTAACTATCAGTACTAGGCTAATCTTCCGATGACCGATGTCATACTTGGTCTGCTACGCGATATACTGGGCTGGTATGAAGTAGGGATGAGCCGAACACCCCCCGGTTCGGTTCGCAGCAGAACATGCGAACAGGCAAAAAATGTGTTCGACCACCGTTAAAATCTATGGGACACGAACATGAAAAATCAAAAGTGCTAATTTTGGGCCAGATTCTCGTAGAATCGGCGTTGGCGTAGCGTAAGCCATTTACACGACGCCACCGCAACTTACTAGAGCAAGTGCCATATTCCTCAAGCACTTGCTCCGTAATTTGCGGCGGCGTAGTGTAAATGGCCCGGCGTATGGCCGCGTAATTCAAAGGGGGCGGCTTGTATTCAAATTAAGCGCGCCCCTGCGCCGATTGAACTGCGCATGCGCCGGGCTGAAAAATAGCCCAGTGTGCATGCTCCAGCTCACGACGGAAAACGTCAATGACGCCGACGTGAGCGTCATTGACGTAAAGTCGTATTCAAGAACGACTTAGTAAAACGACGGAACCGACGGAAAAAGACGACGCGGACCCGACGCCATACTTAACATGGCATACGGCGGACTGGCGTAAGGTTACCCCTCATATAGCAGGGGTAACTTTACGCTTACGGAAACGACGTAAACGACGACTACGCGGCGCAAATTCGTTCGGGAATCGGCGTATCAGGCTCATTTGCATAGTCAAATGAGACCTGAACGTAAACGCCACCTAGCGGTCAGCGTTGTATTGCATTTAAGATCCGACGGTGTAAGTGACTTACACAAGTCGGATCCTAGCCTAATTCCGGCGTATCTTGTTTTGCGAATACAAAACAATGATACGCCGGCGGGAATTTCGAATTACGCCGGTGTATCTGTAGATACACCGGCGTAACTCTTTTGAGAATCTGGCCCTTTAAAGTTTTTTTTTTTTTTCTTCTATATGTCACAATGTAGAGTATAAGATTTCCTATCATCTGTGCCCAGTCTTGCCACACAGAGTTAATCCAGCTCTGAGCAATCCTCTTTTATTGTTCAGTGAAATACAACAGACTTCCAGATAAAAACCAAAGTCATTGCTTCTGAAAAAAAGTGCACAATTCACATCCCCTCGCCTGTGTTTTGATTAAATGTTTTCAAAATATGGGGTTAGTCACAGTTCAGTGCCATGAGAAAATGCAACAGCCATCAGAATATACATGGAGCTGGAGGGAAGAGGGGAGGGGGATGTGAATTGAGCACTTTTTACAGAAGTTGTATATGTCTGCAAGCAGTGCACAAGATATGTAAATAATCTGTCACTCAAGCAAGGACTTTGGTTTTTATCTGGAAGTCTGTTTTATTTCCCTAAACAATAAAAGAGGATTGCTCAGAGCTGGATTAACTCTGTGTGGGAAGACTGGGCACAGATGATCGGAAATCTTATTCTCTACATTGTGACATAAAAAACTTTTTTTTTGGGGGTTTACATCCACTTTAATATGCAAGTTATTATAAAAAGTGTTTGGGGACCTGGGTCCTGCCCCAGGGGACATCTATCAATGCAAAAAAATGTTTTAATAAAGGCTTTTTTTTTCGGGAGCAGTAATTTTATTAATGCTTAAAGTGAAAAAATAAAAGTGAAATATTCCTTAAAAATTTGTACCTGGGGGGTGTCTATAGTATGCCTGTAAAGTGGCGCATTTTCCCGTGTTTAGAACTGTCCCTGCACAAAATGACATTTCTAAAGTAAAAAAGTCATTTAAATCTACTTGCGGCTATTCATGAATTGTCGGGTCTCAGCAATACAGATAAAAGTCATTGAAAAAAACGAACCAAAATTAAAAAGAAAATTGCGTGGAGGTCCCCCCAAATTCCATACCAGGCCCTTCAGGTCTGGTATGGATATTAAGGGGAACTCTGCGCCAAATTTGAAAAAAAAAATGGTGTAGGGGTCCCCATCAAAATCCATACCAGACCCTTCAGGTCCAGTATGGGTTTTAAGGGAAACCCTGCACCAAAATTGAAAAAAAAAAATGGCATGGGGTGCCCCCAAAAATACATACCAGGCCCTTATCTAAGCAGGCCACCTGGCAGGCCGCAAGAGAAGAGGGGGGATGAGAGAGTGCCCACCCTCCTGAAATGTACCAGGCCACATGCCCTCAACATGGGAAGGATGCTTTGGGGTCCAAAGTACCATGTCCCCGTGTTGATGGAGACAAGGGCCTCATCCCCACAACCCTTGCCCGGTGGTTGTGGGGGTATGCAGGCGGGGGGCTTATCGGAATCTGGTAGCCCCCTTTAACGAAGGGAACCCCCAGATCCCAGCCCCCCTATGTGAATTGGTAATGGGGTACATCAGCTGAAATTGAGACTCATCAGACCAGGCAACGTTTTTCCAGTCTTCTATTGTCCAATTTTGGTGATCCTGTGAGAAATGTTAAAACAAAGATAAAGAAGAAAGAAGTAAACATCACCCCCCCCCCCCCACACTGCTCTAAACAACATACACCAAGGCACACGTATTTTAGCAAAGGGGCTGGCTGGTGTGTATGAGCCCCAGGGCTGGACTGGGACAAGAATTTGGCTCTGGACTTCATCCAGACTGGCCCACTTTGACAGGTCTGTCCCATGGCGGCCGGACAACTCCCGCACCCCCCCCCCCCCCGGCCACCCAAGCCCCCTCTCCCCCTTCACTAGCCGTTCTACTTTATTAGAGTAGAATGGCTGATACTGGTACTCTTATAGGCAGTACCAGTGGGGAAGCTAGACATTATTTCACTCGGGGCAAAGAATCAGTTCGGTGCCCCCCCTTATGGGACAAGATTAGGCAGAAGTGAGAAACTTCCAGGCCATAGCTGTTGAGTCAGCTGTCTGTCCCCTCCCCCATGCTCCTCTGTCGTCCCCCCTGCTCCTCTGGTCCTCCCCCTGCTTCTTTGTTCCCCCAGGTGAGTGCTGTGGGGAGGGAGAGTAGGTGAGCGCTGCGGGAAGGGAGGCACAGAGGAGCGGAGGGGGCCAGCGGTCCGCTGCGACTGAAGCCGGCCCACTGAGCCATCGGCCCACCGGGAAACTCCCTGTAGTCCCAATGGCCAGTCCATCCCTGATGAGCCCTAATGCTGTTGTCAGGATTTTCTTTTCATTAAAGCGGAGTTAAACTTAAAATTCATTTTCTTCTTGGAACCCAGTGGCCTAATAATAAAGAACTGGAATCCATATTTCACTGTTTCTGATTTAAAATGTTGATTTTGAAAACTTGCCTTTTTTTAGATATAAAGTGCTCAGAGCTTTTCTTCGGATGCTTTTTGCCATTTTCAACAAAACGGAGGAAAATCCAGGAAAACCTACGTGGTTGATAAATTTGGCCAATTTATAAAGCTTTCCCACCTATTTTACATTAACATTAAACCATCCTTAACAAAGAAGAATCCGTTTCATGGCACATAAGCTTCAACAGCAATTTCATAAAGATAGTGTATTCCTTTATTTTCATTTTTTTATTTTTGTATTCTTAGTTTGGGGATATAAAGATAAAAAATATTAATAAAGAACATTTAGGCGGCAAACCTCAATCTCAGTTATTTGTTAGGTTGTTGAAATTATTTCGAACTTTTTCTGGTGTACTGTATGGAAACAAAACAATATGCAACCTGAACTGCAAGCAGATTTAAATGACCAATGTTTATTCCATCAATGTTCATCAATGTCTTTATTAAAACATATAAATGTATTTTTAACCACTTAAAGGGGTTGTACAGGTTTGTTTTTTATTTTCTAAATAAGTTCCTTTAAGCTAGTGCATTGTTGGTTCACTTACCTATTCCTTAGATTTCCGTTCTACAGTGGAACCTCGGATTACGAGCATAATCCATTCCAGGAGAATGCTCGTATTCCAAAGTACTCGCATATCAAAGCGAGTTTTCCCATTGAAGTCAATGGAAACGAAAAAAAATTGTTCTGCATTGACTTCAATGGCATGCAATACCGAATGCGGCCAGAGGTAGGGGGGTGCCAGAGAGCGCCAAAAACAGGTGAAAAGGCCCGAGGACACTTCGGCTAATTTCCTGTGCCCCCGTATCTCAGGCCAAATGAGGTACTGCAGGCCAATGTTCGGCTTTTCTCGGCTCCTGCGCCCCCGTACCTGAGGCCAAATGAGGTACTGCAGCCTATATTCGGCTCTGTTCGGTTTCTGCTCCCCCATACCTCAGGCCAAATGAGGTAATGCAGGACTATTTAGCTTGAATTCTGCTCGTCTTGCGAGTCAACACTCGCAAACCGAGTCAGAAAGTTGCTCGCAAATCAAAACGCCCTCAAACCAAGTTACTCTTAAACCGAGGTTCCACTGTAAATGTTTTTTTTCTTTGTCTGAATTTCTCACTTCCTGTTTCTCCTCAGTAAGCTTGCCCCCATTATCTGGCTGGGGGTTAGTCAGCCAGAACAGCTTACTGAGGAGGAACAGGAAGTGAGAAATTCAGACAAAGAAAACAAAGAAAAAAAAAAACATTTAGAAGGGAAATCGAAGGAAAAGGTAAGTGAACCAACAATGCACTAGCTTAAAGGAACCTATTTAGAAATAAAAAAACAAACCTTTACAACCCCTTTAAGGACTGGAAGGATTTTCACCCTTAATGACCAGGCCATTTTTTGTGATACTGCACTGCTTCGCTTTAACTGACAATTGTGCGGTCGTGCGACATTGTACCCAAACAATATTGATGTCCTTTTTTTCCCCACAAATAGAGATTTCTTTTGGTGGTATTTGATCACCTCTGCGTTTTCTATTTTTTGCGCTATAAACAAAAAAAGAGCGACAATTTTTAAAAAATATATATTTTTTACTTTCTGCTATAATAAATATCCCCCCAAAAAATAAATAATAATTTCTTCATCAGTTTGGGCAAATATTTTTTCTTCAGAACAGATAACACAGGTGGCTCCTAGGCATGTGCACAACAAAACATTTAGTGCCAGATTCACAGTAGAAATACGCCGGCGTATCTACTTATACTCCGGCGTATTTTCAAATTTGCTGCGTCGTATCTGTAGTTTGAATTCTCAAACCAAGATACGACGGCTTTAGGCTTCGATCCTACAGGCGTACGGCTTCGTACGCCTTCGGATCGTAGGTGTAATACTTTGGCGCCCGCTGGGTGGAGTTCGCGTCGTTTTCCGCGTCGGGTATGCTAATTAGCTGTTTACGGCGATCCACGAAGGTACGCGCGTTCGTCGCATTGTCTTACGTCATCGCTAGTCAGCTTTTCCCGGCGGATAGTTACGGCTGCTATTTTATGGCTTATATTTTAGACTGCCCATGTTAAAGTATGGCCGTCGTTCCCGCGTCGAATTAAAAATTTTTTTTTTTTGCGTAAGTCGTCCGTGAATAGGAATGGACGTAACGCACGTTGCCGTTCAAAAGATTACGTCAGTGCGACGTCATTTCGCGCAAAGCACGGCGGGAAATTTCAAAACATAGCATGCGCAGTACGTTCGGCGCGGGAACGCGCCTAATTTAAATGATACATGCCCCATTTGAATTAGGCGGGCTTGCGCCGGACGCATTTACGCTACGCCGCCGCAAGTTTACAGGCAAGTGCTTTGTGAATCAAGCACTTGCGTTTAAAACTTGTGGCGGTGTAACGTAAATGGGATACGTTAGACCGCCGCAAATGTACATGAATCTGGCCCTTAGTTTAGTTTAGTTTCGTCTTGTTTCCGTAGATTCGTAAAGATTTGTAATTTTGTAAGACGCAAGTTTTCATATTCGGACTCGTTCGTATTTTTGTAACAGTTTTATTTTTGTTGATACTGAATGATTCGTAATTCTGTCTAATTTATTTTCTTTGACTCGAAATTCGTAATTTTGTTAGATAATAATATTCATTTATTCGGTACACTACTACTAATTTAGAAATTTAGATTGCCTTTTCCGTTGATTCGTAACATTGTTTTGTTTTCTTGATTCGTGTCTACTTCCGTGCTTCGAATGTATTCGTACTTTCGCAAATACATTGCGGTCATTCGCAATCTCGTATTTTAGTTTTGTTTTTAACACGCGGCTATAGCCTCCACCCCTCTACGCCATTTTGAGAGGGTGTACAGAGCATACACTGTCCCACAAAAGCATACAAAATTACAATTGCAGGAAATAAAGAATGATAATCCTTGCTTAATTTCTAATAAATCCTGTACTTACTCCCAGTCCACTCCCTCAGTCACGAGACCTGACTAAAGCCTCGTACACGGTCGTGTATGTTTTTCGTCGAGAATCGTGGATCTCGACGAGAATAAAAAAAGAACATGCTCTCTTTTTTCTCGTCGGGAGTCTCAATTTTTCCCCGTCGTGTTTCTCGTCGGGCTGGTTTACGACGAGAAACAGGTTTGTGTGTATGCTTAGAATCCCGCGCATGCTCAGAATAAAGTATGAGATGGGAGCGCGCCTTCGGTAAAAGTATCGTTCGTAATGGAGATAGCACATTCGTCACGCTGTAACCGTCTGAAAAGCGCAAATCGTCTCTCACCAAACTTTTACTTAACACTCAGTAACATGAGATTAGCAAAAGCAGCCCCAAGGGTGGCGCCAGTGGAATGGAACTTCCCCTTTTTAGTGCCGTCGTACATGTTGTACGTCACCGCGTTTGAGAACGACGAGATTTTGTCTTGACAGTGTGTATGCAAAGAAAGCTTGACAAGATTCTTGACAAGCCTGACAAGGAACTCGTCGAGGAAAACGATGTTTCTTTTACGACGAGATTCTCGGTCGTGTGTACGAGGCCTCAGTGTCCTCCTCAACTGAATCTAAAAAGATTCAGGAATGCATTGTGACTCAGATACAAAAGAGATAAGCTGATTGGCTAAGATATTAACCTCCCTGGCGGTATGATTATTTCAGAAAAAAGGTGCTGAAAGCGGTACCATTATTTGCAAGGAAATTTGGCGTTTTATATTGTAGGCCTGTAATTTTAAAGGAATAACTCACTTAAATCTGACCAAACAAGAGTCTAGTAGGCATCCCGGGTATGACATTTTTTTAAAAACAAAATTATAAATTATAATATAATAAATAATTATAAATAATTCTAACAAATAATAATATAATTATAATAAAAATTATTCAATATTGTAATCAACTCAAAATCACTGAAATTTGCTCAGTTGCAGAATTGTCGCTGTCATTACTTTTATTTTTTTATGACGAATTTCCCCACAAATCGCTATCGCACAATTCTGCAAGTGATTATAATTTATTATCGCTGTTTTCTAGCTGCTCTAAAACCATTTTTGACATAAAGGGACACTTTTGGTTGCTATGGACAATCTACAGTTTGCAGGCAGAAAGAACAGTTTTTATTATATAAAAGAACATGCAGAACACTGGGCAGACCACTAGGGACAAGGGGGGGGTGTATTTTTTACATACAGTACTGTAATCTATAAGATTACAGTATACTGTATGTATTGTGTTTGTTTACCTTTTTGAATTTGGCGCCGTTCTCCGCCCCTGTGCGTCATAACGTCGCAGGGAACGGAGATCGGCGGCACACAGAGGCACTGTGTGAATCGAGCGAGGTCCCGCTCACTCACACAGCGCGGTGGCATCGCTGGATCCAGGGACAAGGTAAGTAAACCCTGCCTGTGGATTCAGCGAGGCGAGCCCGAGTCTGACTCGGGGTTACCGATCGTAGCCCAAAAATCTCACCCCGAGTCAGACTCGGGAATACCGCCAGGGGGGTTAAGTAAGATACATCACTCACTACACTGCCCATTCAAAAGAACGATTCGAGAACACAAAATTAGGAACAGACAAAGAAACGAATTTACGAACATACGAATGAAAATACAAAATTACGAACAGGCAAAGGATTTAAAATACGGAATGCAAATCATTCGTTATAGATGTCATTTTAGTTATTTTACTGTTTTTCGTATTTTCGTAAGTTTGTCCATTCGTAAGTTCGTATTTTCTCATGTTCGTTATTTTGCTTATTCATAATTTCGTAATTTTTGTATTTTGGTTCTTTCAGCTATTCGGATGTTTAAATTGATCCGAATGTACAAATACTAACAAATTTGTACAAAAATGCATTCATTACGAACCTAATCGCACATGTGTAGTGGCTCCCAGCGCTTCCTGGAGACGCTCGGAGACACTCTGGAACTGTTGACACTTTCAGGTGCTCCGACGCACACGTTACGCCCGCTCCACCCAGCTGGGAGTGTCTCAGAGCGTCTCCGAGTTCTCCACAAAGTGCTGGGAGCCACCAGCGCCCCCGGACCTCTGGCCACATGCAGTACTGCCTACACCAGCGGCTTTACTACATGGATTGTACTACTCGTATATCAAGTCAAAATGTAAAAAAAATGATTGCGCTTCTTTCAAAACGCTTGTATACTGCGTTACTCACAAACCAAGGTATTACTGTATATGTTTTCCACACGATTTTTTCTGTTGTGTTATTGCCAGTAGCTTTTTGGTCAATTATATCTTTTTTTATTTTCACCTGTACAATAATAATTTTCCACATACCGTGTTTCCCCGAAAATAAGCCCGGGTCTTATATTAATTATGCCAACAAAAGACACAGTAGGTCTTATTTTCGAGGTAGGTCTTACCATGTAATGTGCTGTCTTCTCCCCCTCCCCCTCTCCCTCCCTGCCTGTCAGGAATCCCCAGTGTAAACCGAGTTAAAATGCTTGTAAAATCCTATAATCCACTCTATTACAGTAGTATATAATGTACAATGTGTGCGTTTTTGTAATATAATTATGCCAAATACATTTGTTATAGCGCCGCTCTGCGCTTCTGTTACCCGCCGGAGCTCTCTTCCCCCGCAATTATATTACAGAAACACACACATTGTACATTATATAATACTGTAATAAAGTGGATTATAGGATTTTACAAGCATTTTTAACTAGGGCTTATTTTTGGGGTAGGGCTTATATTGCAGCCCTCCTGGAAAATAACGCTCTGTCTTATTTTCAGGGTAGGTCTTGGTTTTGGGGAAACAGGGTAATATGGATATACGACGTTCATATTTCAGGAGGCACAGTGGTCAAAGTGCACAACATTTGAACTACTTGAAAAAAAGTGAGATCACCAACCTGACTTTTCTGTCCGATAGAAGTGAGTATTATAGACATGTGCACACTGGAATATTTCGTTTCGTAATTTCGTTTTCGTCAGAAAAATAAATTTATTTAGTTACTCCCGAAAATCGTTTTGATTTATTTTGTTTTTCGTTGGGAATAGCTTTCGTCTGAAAATCCAGATATACTTGGTTTCAGTGTCGAATGGTCAAATAATATTCGACGGAACATCGAAATTTTACGTTGAATCGTACATTTCCGGTCGAATATCCCGCCTAAAAGAATTCTAATGTTGTATGACTAGAATTCTGTGTATATAATGTCGAATCTATTCTATAATTTTGAATCTATAATCTCTCTAATGTGGATGTCGAATCTATTCAGGGCCATCTTTTCCATTGGGCACGCTGGGAAGTTGCCCGGGGGCCCCGCTTGCCTGGGGGGCCCCACCGGCTGCCCAGCAACCCCAGTAAAAAATTATGGAGAGTGACGGGTTAGAACTGCCCATGCCCAGTTCGCGGAAATCACAGAGAAGATCCGGTCCTCCACGAGTGCGGGGGGTTGCTGATGTAAGGGGGGAGTGAATGCAAAAATGTAAGGGGGCACTGATATAAAGGTTCCCCCTCCTATATTAGTGACCCCCCTTACCTTTGTGTATTTAATCTAAGGAAGGTGGTCTCTGGTCACCAGAGTACCCCCCACATCAGAGTCTGCAGGATTCCCCCTTACAATGCAAGGGGGAACTCAGTCTGCGGACCCTGATGTAAGTGGGAAAGAGAAAGCAGTGGACTCTGATATAAGGTTGTCTCTAGTCACCATAGCCCCCCTCCACATCGGAGTTCCCCCCTTAGATCATGATCTGCAGCGTTCCCCTTTACATAAGAGTTCCCTTTCACTGTAAGGGGGGATCCTGCAGACTCTGATGTAAGAGGAAACTCTGTGCTGGCTGGGTTATAGTAACCTGACCTTCATGTCAATGAAGAAATTTTTTTTTTTTTACTTCTGTTTAACTTAAACACATTTCTAATAGCACTAGCTATATGTTTATAGTTTAAATACTGACATTTGCATTGTTGGGCACTGAAAACTGTAATTTTAGGTACTTTTTTTGCAGTGGCAGTAAATGTGGTTCTGCCAGTAAATTTTATGATTTTTGTCAGTAATTCTCGTGCGTAATTGTGTAGACAGGGCCCCAGTGCACTGTATTGCCCGGGGGCCTATAATGCTCTTAAGATGACACTGAATCTATTGTCTCTATAATGTCGAATCTATTCTCTATAATGTCGATTGTCGAATCTATTTTCTCTAAAATGTCGAAATCTATGCTCTGTAATGTCGAATCTATTAGTTCTATAATGTCGAATCTTTTCTCTATAATGTCGAATCTTTTCTCTATGTCGAATCTTTTCTCTATAATGTCGAATCTTTTCTCTATAATGTCGAATCTTTTCTCTATAATGTCGAATCTTTTCTCTATAATGTCGAATCTTTTCTCTATAATGTTGAATCTTTTCTTTTCTCTATAATGTCGAATCTTTTCTTTATAATGTCGAATCTTTTCTCTATAATGTCGAATCTTTTCTCTATAATGTCGAATCTTTTCTCTATAATGTCGAAAAGTACCGTATGTGTGTAGTAGAATATCAGGTTTGATAGACAGATTGCTATTCAGTCAGTCAGCGTCATGTCGAATCTCCTCCTTATTTTGAATTGTTATATTCGCAACGAAAACGAAAAAAAACATTTTTTTATTACGGCTCTCTAGGTTTTCGTTTTGTGCGCTTTCGTTATCGTTTGTTAAAAAGATAACGAAAATACCTGAATTGCGGACGAAAATGCATTCGGACGAAAACGAATGCACATGTCTAGTGAGTAAACCCCAAAACAGAATTACAGCTTTAAGCAGGTGAGACGTTACTAATATTTGTATTTTACCTAGGTGTGTAGTACTTTTCCTGGATTGCAGATTCAAAATAAATAGGCCCTGGAGCAAAGCACAATGGAGACCCTTCAATTGGATCGCTAAGCTCCCAATTTGAAAACGAACAGTCCAAGCCCAGCAGTAATGACATGACAACACCCATTAACCTGTGCCAAGCCTCCTATTTCAGTTACCAGCCATTGGCGTTGTCTGCCAGCTGCCGCAAGACTGACACATCTTGGCCCATATGCGGCCTCCACATAATGCCGTCTCTGTGGGTAAGGTCCCACGTGTATTTCATTTTCCTGTGTTTGCCTGTTCGCTTTTGCTTGCGCCGTAAAAAACAAAAAAAGCCCTGGCTTAGTGAGCACATCGGAAAACATATTATATTGGTACCCAGCTCGGAAAGGCCAATGGCCACTTTCGCACAAATATAATGACGCCAGTTTCACCGCGCCAAAAAGAACATTGTGTTTGTGATTTTTATAACCAAGTATCCACTACCGGCCGCAGAGTCAAATTATTCCTGTTAAATATTACAAATAGCCTTCTTTAATTGCATTTGTCAACACGCTAAGATACATTTCGGCAGCACAAGGTTTGTCCTCCTTGGCAGGAAATACATCAGAAAGTGTATTCAATTTATTACGTGTTCTTTTTTTTCTTTACTACTAGAGCATATTTACACAAATCAGGGCTTGACGCACTGATTAATACTGCACATGGCAAATGCTACCAAATGTAGAAAAATGAATTGGGTGTATCTTCAGCAAATGCGCAGGTAATTGGGCATTAAATGTATTAGAGGGAAAAGTGGGGCATATTTTTGGAGGGGTTTAATGGAAAACACTTGGATTTATTAGATCAAGCTAGACAGTGTTATAAGATTAATATTTTTGCCTTATAAAAACAGTAACATTACACCCACCAAAGAATAAAAGATCCAAAAGTTTGCACATTTTCTTTGAGCGAATGCTAGCAATGAATGTAAACTCTATGGGCCAGATTCATAGTTAGTCAGGTTGAAAAAAGACACAAGTCCATCCAGTTCAACCACAAAAAATAAAAAAATAAAAATAAAAAACACAGTACAATCCTATACACCCAACTCCATACCCACAGTTGATCCAGAGGAAGGCAAAAAAAAACCAGCAGAGCATGATCCAATTTGCTACAGCAGGGGAAAAAATTCCTTCCTGATCCCCCGAGAGGCAATCGGATTTACCCCGGATCAACTTTACCTATAAATCTTAGTACTCAGTTATATTCTGTACATTTAGGAAAGAATCCAGGCCTTTCTTAAAGCAATCTACTGAGCTGGCCAGAACCACCTCTGGAGGGAGTCTGTTCCACATTTTCACAGCTCTTACTGTGAAAAAACCTTTCCGTATTTGGAGGTGAAATCTCTTTTCCTCCAGACGTAAAGAGTGCCCCCTTGTCCTCAGTGTTGACCGTAAAGTGAATAACTCAACACCAAGTTCACTGTATGGACCTCTTATATATTTGTACATGTTGATCATATCCCCCCTTATTCACATAGAATTGGGCTACGCTGCGGCGTAACGTATCCCATTTACGTTACACTGCCGCAAGTTTTCAGCGTAAGTGCTTGATTCACAAAGCACTTGCCTGTAAACTTGCGGCAGCGTAAATCCGCCCGGCGCAAGCCCGCCTAATTCAAATGGGGCGGGGACCATTTAAATTAGGCGCGTTCCCGCTCCGAACGTACTGCGCGTGCTCCGTCCCTAAAATTACCCGACGTGCATACCCTAAATGACGTCGCAAGGACGTCATTGGTTTCGACGTTAACGTAAATGGCATCCAGCGCCATTCACGGACGACTTACGCAAACGACGCGAAATTTCAAATTTCGACGCGGGAACGACGGCCATACTTAACATTGGCTAGACCACCTAGAGGGCAGGTTTAGTTTTACGCCGCGTATCTCTACGGAAACTACGTAAATTTACAGCGACGGGCAAAGCGCACGTTCATGAATCGGCGTAACTAGTCATTTGCATATTCGACGCCGACCGCAATGGAATCGCCACCTAGCGGCCGGCCTAGAATTGCAGCCTAAGATCCGACGGTGTAAGTCAATTACACCTGTCGGATCTTAGGGCTATCTATGTGTAACCTGATTCTATGAATCAGGCGCATAGTTACAACGGACGGATCTCAGAGATACGACGGCGTATCAGGAGATACGCCGTCGTATCTCTTTTGTGAATCTGGCCCTATATACATTCTATAGCCAAACGTCAGTGGACACTTGACTATCATATCATTATGAGCTTGTTGGACATTAGATTCCATAACTATAGCCATTGTTATGAAAATTCGCCCCCTCCTTCATGGCTATAACAGCCACCAATTCTCTGAGAATCCATTCTGCAAGATGTTGGAATGTGTCATCATGAATCAGACCGAGACAGAAGTGCAGCAAAAGGGTTATTAAAGGAAAAAATGTTTTTCCTTTAAAATAACAAACATGTTATACTTACCTCCACTGTGCAATTTGTTTTTGCACAGAGTGGCCCCGATCCACGTCTTCTGGGGTCCCTCGGCGGCTGTCTCTGGTCCTCCCTGCAAGAACTCACCACAGTCATGCAAGAGCTCGCATGGTGGTGAGTAATTGCGGTCACGCTCGCGTGATACAGCGAGTGGCCATAGCCGCTCACTGTATCACTCGGCCCCCGCCCCTCGGCGCGCTGTGTCACTGGATGTGATTGACAGCAGCGCCAGCCAACGGCTGCGCTGCTCTCAATCCATCCGCTCTAGCCAATCAGTGGCCAAGCTGAGCGGCGAAGAGGATCTCGGGACCGCGCGCGGGACTTTCGAGAGGTCAGTCAGTCAGTCAGTCAGTCAGTCAGTCAGTGTCAGAGGTGGAGTAGGGTGCTTCGGACCTTCCGCTTACGAGCCTGCTCCCACCCAGACCTGGCAGTCAGAAACTAGGCAGACTTCCATTACCTGTGCTGCACAAGGAACAGCTCCTAGGAACCAGGAACCAGCTCTTTTCTCTCCTCGTGGACTCCTTCTTTCTCCGCAGGTAAGACCCTGTCTCTCAGGGCCTACCATCCTGGGGAACCACTGACGGCCGTCCTTCTCAGGACAGCCGTCACACAGACCCCACACTGCGGCTCTCTATTCCGTCTTTTGCTCGGCATCCCCACTCGCACGGCCACCCACGATTGTGGTGGCCCCCAGACACCCCCCCTGGGTGTATTTTCGGCGCTTTTCTGCGTTTTTACACGCCCGCGCCAGCCTGCTACTTTTCGCGGCCGCCGCGCCTCAGGAAAGTCCGCGGCTTCAGCCGCGGCCTACCGGCGCTCCGACTGTTTCTCCCTGCACCTGCCACCAATAGTGCAGTTCTCTCTGATTATCGCCCCTGCACCCCTAGAGGTCCCCTCCACCCCCCTGCTTAGCAACCAGATCGGTGGAATCATTTTTTTACCAACCTGATTGCCCCCCCAGCCTGGGTCCTGTGTTTTTGCCTGGCGGCCATCTTGGTGCACCCCAGCAACAGTGACACCCAGCATCCCCCCCCTTTTTCCCCTCATTAAGTCAACAGTCTTTGATCCAGGGCTTGAGCCGATCGCCTTTAGGGATCAGGAAGGAATTTTTTTTTCCCTGCCGCAGCACATTGGCAAGCTTGCCCAGGGTTTTTTTTTGCCTTCCTCTGGACCAAAAATTGCTGAAAGCGAGGATTCTGCGAATCCTCTCTCACCGAACACCCGCACCCCCGCCCACGGTGACTGGCAACAATGGTTAAATTGCGATACTCTGCAGAAACCATTTGGGGTCTGAGACAATTCGCAACAATATTACCTGCCGTCACCACAAAAGCCTTAAAATCAGATCAACTTTTGAGAGTCGATCGACGATCGATCATCAAAAATTTCAACCATTCAACACAACTCAAGCACATATCATGTGCGTTGCTTAACACTAGATCGGCAGTTAAACACCGTTCAGAAATCCATGATTTCTTACTACAAAACGATCTAGACTGCCTCTTTATTACAGAAAGTTGGCTGTCAGACGACTGCAACACCATTCTCGGAGAACTGGTACCAGCAAACTACCGCATCTTAACGGAAAATAGAATAGGGCAAAGAGGAGGAGGCCTGGCGGTGATTCATAAGTCTCATATTGCAATCACTAAACCGGTCCTTCAAAATCCTCTACCCTTTATGGAAACCCTTACGCTTCAACTTCAAGCTCATTCTCAGGAGACCGTTCACATTCTCCTCTGCTATAGGCCCCCTGGGCCCAAATCGCAGTTGCTTCCAGCATTAACGGAGTTCATATCCACTTACTCCCTTAACAGCAATCATCTTTTGCTGCTCGGGATTTCAATCTGTGGGCCAACTCCTCACAGGATCCCATCGCGGAGGCCTGCATCGACCACCTGGAAGGGTTAGGACTTCAGCAACTTATATGCGGACCCACGCATGCTTCAGGTCACACACTCGACCTAATTTTCAGACAAAATCTGAAAATAAACATTTTGGGTAATGAACCTTTGCCATGGACAGACCACCATGCAATTAGCTTCATAATTCCCAGAATCCCACTAGTTATGAAAGTACCCAAGCCGGTGACAATACACTGGGCTAGATCTCAGAAGAAGCTCCACTCGGAACTCTTCAGATCTACCCTGGGAAACCGAATTGGGGTTATTCCTCCTCAGCTAGCAGCCTCAGATACATTGGATGCCATAAATGCAGCTCTGCTACAGTCAGCCGACTTAGCAGCACCAAAGCGCAAAGTCCGCAGCCGGGCAAAAAAGTCCAGCTGGTTCAATAACCAGCTGTCGCTATTGAAGCAAGAGCACAGAAGGGCGGAAGCCGCCTGGAAAAGAAGTCCTTCAGAAGACCGCCTCAACTTCTACAAAGCAGTAACAACACGATATCACAAGGAAATTTTCAAAGCCAAAAAACTTCATTTTTCCATGGTGATTAACAGCGCAATGAATCGCCCACGCAAACTCTTCAGGATGGTCACCCAGACCATGAATCCGGGATGTCTTGAAGTCCCCACTTCAGACACCCAAGTGTTCTGCAATGAACTATCGGATTTCTTCATCAACAAAATTGAAAAAATTCGGGTAAGTATTCGGCAAAACAATACTCCACTCAGCCCCCTCTTCAATCAACTACAAAACACTGACAGAAAGCCTCTACAATCAACTAAGTTCACTCTGGAACCCATCTCCATCGATACCACCAAAAAATTCATTGGTGCGTTGCGCAACAGCACAGCACCCAATGACATCATTCCCACCAAGCTACTGAAGGAATGTGCCGACATCCTGGCGCCTCCAATCACACAGCTTATAAATCAGTCATTTAAGGAAGGCATAGTGCCTTCCCTGCTGAAAGAGGGCACAATCCTGCCGATCTTGAAAAAAACTAATTTGGATCCTATGGACCCAACTCACCGCCGTCCCATAACAGGTCTAAATGCTCTGTCCAAGATAATGGAGAAAGTGGTGGTAAATCAGCTGCAACAGCATCTGGATACCCACAACCTACTTGATCCATTTCAATCCGGGTTCCGTCCCGGACACGGGACAGAAACGGCCTTACTGAAAATATGGGACGATGCGCTCGAGGCCGCAGACGAAGGAGAATCGTGTCTCCTGGTTCTGCTGGACCTAAGCGCAGCCTTCGACACAGTAGACCATAAATTGCTACTGAGACGACTAACAGAAGTCGCCGGAGTCTCAGAAGATGCCTTACCATGGTTCTCCTCTTTTCTCGGAAACCGATCACAAACAGTGAAACTGGGATCTTTCACCTCAGAAAAACGCACGGTGCCATGTGGGGTCCCCCAAGGATCCCCCCTATCACCGGTGCTGTTTAATATCTATCTTCGTCCTCTCTTTGATATTATCAGTAGCCAAGAACTACTCTATCACTCTTATGCAGACGACACGCAGTTGTATTTTCGCATCTGCCACAAAAAGGATCATCATCTCAGATTAGAGAAATGTCTCTCTTCAATAGAAAACCGGATGACTAAGAGTTATCTCAAACTCAATAGCGCTAAAACAGAACTCTTTATGTTCGATGCCAGTCGGAAGAGACAACCGGCAACAAACTGGACACCATCGCCCATTCTGGGACAAATCATCTCCCCTAGCGCCAAAGTCAAAAGTCTAGGAGTCACGTTTGACACCTTCATGACAATGGACGCACAAATAGGGTCAGTAGTCAGCGGATCGCACCATTTGATGCGCCTACTACGCAGACTTATTCCATTTATCCCCAAAGAAGACGTAGCAGTCGTGGTGGGAACAATTGTGAATTCCAGACTGGACTATGCAAATGCCCTTTACCTCGGGCTCCCCAAGTACCAAATCGCTCGTCTTCAAGTCGTACAGAATACGGCCGCTAGACTGGTGACTGGGAAAAAATCTTGGGAATCAATCTCACCTTCACTGAGATCCCTTCACTGGTTGCCAGTGAAAGACAGAATTGCATTCAAAGCACTCTGCCTGACACATAAGTGCATCCATGGGAAGGCTCCAAGATATCTATGCGACAAGATCAAACCGCACAATTGCAACCGCATTCTGCGATCCACTGACCAAAATCTGGTCAAGGTTCCTAAAACCAAATACAAGTCCAAAGGAGAAAGAAGGTTTGCTTTCCAGGGCCCCAGGCTTTGGAATGCTTTACCAACCAGCATTCGGTTGGAGCAAAACCACCTGTCTTTCAGAAAGCAGATCAAAACCCTGCTTTTCTGAAGGCATGAGACACAAACAACTAGCGCCCAGAAGCGATTCAGTTCGCATGTGCCGCGCTATATAAATTTTTCATTCATTCATTCATTCATTATAACGGGGGCTCGGGGGGCGCCGACAGCATCAGATGTTTTTTCACCTTAATGCATAGATTGCATTAAGGTGAAAACTCTTTTTACTTTACAACTCCTTTAACCACTTGAGAGCCGCGCTATAGACGAAAGACGTCCGCAGCGCGGCTCTCAAGTGCCGGGTGGACGTCCCTGGATGTCCTTTTATGTGCATTCCCCGCGCGCGCCGCTCGGGGCGTGCAGCAGGGAAACACTCTGCCCGGCGAATCGCTGAGATGCCCATGCGCATGCCTGGCGGCCGTGATGTCCGCCAGGTACCCGCGATCGGCGGTGACAGCAGGGACGTGGATCTGTGTGTGCAAACACAGAGCTCCACGTCCTGTCAGGGAGAGAGGAGACCAATGCTGTGTCCCTTGTACATAGGGACACAGCATCGGTCACCTCCCCCAGTCACCCCCCTCCCCCCACACAGTTAGAACACACCCAGGGAATACATTTAACCCCTTCCTCACCCCCTAGTGTTAACCCCTTCCCTGACAGTCACATTTATACAGTAATCAATGCATTTTTATAGCACTGATCGCTGTATAAATGTGAATGGTCCCAAAATTGTGTCAAAAGTGTCGCCGCTATTACTAGTAAAAAATAAAAAATAAATCATAAATCTATCACCTATTTTGTAGGCGCTATAACTTTTGCACAAACCAATCAATATACGCTTATTGCAATTTTTTTTAACAAAAATATGTAGAATAATATGTATCGGCCTAAACTGGGGAGAAAAATATATAAAAACAATAAAAATTGGGATATTATAACAAAAAGTTAAAAATATTGTGTTTTTTTTTTCAAAATTTTCTGTCTTTTTTTGTTTATAGCGCAAAAAATAAAAATCGCAGAGATGATCGAATACCACCAAAAGAAAGCTCTATTTGTGGGGAAAAAAATGATAAAAATATAATTTGGGTACAGTGTTGTATGACCTTTCAATTGTCATTCAAAATGTGTCAGCGCTGAAAGCTGAAAATTGTCCTGGGCAGGAAGGGGGTTTAAGTGCCCGGTAATGAAGTGGTTAAATCACACTTGTTTAATAATAATAATAATAATAATAAAGATAAACAAAGTAAAAAATAGTCAAAACATAGCCAGAGTCCAGGAACCAGATCGCATAGTCAGCCAAGCCAAATGTCATAGAGCTAGAGATAAACGTAGTAGAACAGCCAGCAGGATCTGGAGCCAGAAGAAACGTCAGCCAAGCAAGTCTTCAACAGATAGTCTCTGTGATGTTGACCAAGGCGAATGCAGAGAGCAACTGAGCTGGACGGCTTAAGTAGGCAGGACTGACGACTAGGATATCATCAACAGGTGAGTCACTGTGGAGAGATAGGAGCTGGCAATTAGCCGACAGGTGAGCGGCCAGCTCAGAGAAGGAAGGGCTAAGCCCAGCCCTGACAAAATGTGTCTGTGGGAATTTGTGTCCATCCAAGCAAAAGAGCATTTGTGAAATCATTATTGATGTTTGCTTACCGTTGGTATTTCAGTTCATCTCCAAAGTGTTCAGAAGGGGTTGAGGTCAAGGTTCTGTCCAGGCCACTCAAGTTTCTCCGCAGCAAACTGATCATGTCTTTATAGATTTGGCTTCGTACACAGGGGACCAGTCATGCTGGAACAGAAAAGGGCCTTCATCAAAGATTGGAAGTGCACAACGATCTACAATGTCTTTGTATGTTGTAGCAATAACCATACTCTTCACTGGAAACACCTGAATAATTTGTGGCCACATACATTTGGCAATATAGTATATTTTAATTTGGCAATTTATTTAGTGATTTTCATAATGAATCTGGGCTGCAACTGAGATTGTATCCTAAAAATATACCTGTACATTTTCAGTAATTTATTTATTTAAAAAAAAAAAAAAAAAGACGTTCTTGTTTATAGAATGAGCATCATAGGCTGCAGTTTCCATTTTTTTTGTTAAAGAGGGTTTATGCTATTTTGAGTTTTTTTTTTGTATGGGCCTTGATAAATACATAGGGCCAGATCCACAGTCGCCGAGCGCAACTTAACTTTTCAGAGTTAAGTTACACTGCCGCAAATCTCCCAAGTTAGGTGCCGATCCACAAAGCACTTACCTGGAAATTTGCGGCGGTGTAACTTAACTCCGTCCGGCGCAAGGCGTTCCTAATACAAATGGGCGATTCCCATTTAAATTAGGCGCGCTCCCGCGCCGGACATACTGCGCATGCTCCGTCGGGTAACTTACCAGACGTGCATTGCGCTAACTGACGTCGCTCCGACGTCATTTGCTTAGACGTTAACGTAAATGGCGTCCAGCGCCATTCATGAACATCTTACGCAAACGACGTAGAGTTGAAAATTTCGACGCGGGAACGACGGCCATACTTAATAGGGCTTAGTCAAATAGGACTCAGCCCTATTTTTGCGCGGCGTAACTCGACGTAAACAACGTAGATTTAGCGCGACGGGCCCGTCGGAACGTTCGTGGATCGCTGTAAGTGTTCATTTGCATATTCTAGGCCGGCCGCAATGGCCTCGCCACCTAGCGGCCGGCCTAGAATTGCATCCTTAAGATCCGACAGTGTAATTCAATTACACATGTCGGATCTTCTGTCTATCTATGGTAAACTGATTCTGTGGATCAGTTCCATAGATAGAAACAGGGATACGACGGCGTATCCCTTTTGTGGATTACCCCCATAGACCTAAACTTTGCCACCCCTTATGGCTATTCATTTTCTACTAACAGCTGATGGATTGTGTTTTGGTCTTAAAGCAATGAAACCATTATCCATCCATACCACTTCCTATGATTATAGTTTGTTGATCACACCCTTTGATAATAAGTTGGACAGTACAGATTGTTACTAAAGCCACCACATGTTATTAAAGCGGTTGTATACCCTGATATATATATATTAGTGCTGTCAGTTAAACGCGTTATTAACGGCGTTAACACAAACCCATGTTAACGCCGTAAATTTTTTTTATCACGCGATTAACGAGGCGGCGTTCGGGGGTTATACCGGGATGATGCCTGCAGCCGCAGGCATCATCCTGGTACCGTTGTTTAGAGCGGGCAATCGGCTATCCAAACATAACAACCGATGAACCGATGCGGCTAAAAGCCGCTCGGTTGTTATGCCGGAGGAGCGGGAGGGGACATCCCCCCCCTCCCGCCGCCTTTCGCCACTCTGACCGGGCCTCCCGTCCCACCGGGAGACCCGATCCTCCATCCGGCGCCTTCTGTGTCCAGGCGGAGACTGACACTAAGCCGTAAACGGCTTTGATTCAGTCTCCGCATTGAAACCACGGAAGCGGCGTCATGACTTCACTTCCGGGTTTCTCGGCTGCCAATGGCGCCGGATTTAAAAAAGTACACAGTATTCAGAATCGCCGTTTTCGGCGATCTGAATACTTTGAAGTGCAAAGGAGGGCTCGGAGGTCTTTTAGACCCCCGATCCCTCCATAAAGAGTACCTGTCACCACCTATTACTGTCACAAGGGATGTTTACATTCCTTGTGACAGCAATAAAAGTGATCAAAATGTAAAAAAAAAAAAACACAATTTAATATTATAAAAAAAAAAAAAAAAAATAAGAAAACAAAAGAAAAAATGTTTTAAAGGGTGAACCTCCTTAATCGCGCGATTAATCGTGAGTTAACTATGACATTAATGCGATTAATCGCGATTAGAAATTTTAATCGCTTGACAGCACTAATATATATATTTTTTACACCTGTAAAGGAAAAGCCATATTGAGCTAGTATGGACCGCATACTAGCTCATTATGAAATACTTACCTTAAAACGAGGTGAAGAGAACTTACCTGGTCCACGCCGAGCAAGATGTCATATTGCTCCGGCGTGTCTTCCGGGTATTGCCGCTCCAGCGCTGTGATTGGCTGGAGCGGCGGGAGACTTCAATTCGGCAAGGTCCAGCGGCTTCCGGTCCTTTAGCCGAGGATCCCCGCGGCGCATGCGGCGCTGCAATCAGCGGCGCATTGCGGGGGGAATATCTCCTAAACCGTACAGGTTTAGGAGATATTCTTTATACCTACAGGTAAGCCTTATTATAGGCTTACCTGTAGGTAAAAGTAAAAAAGTGGGGTATACAACCACTTTAAACTTCCATGTAAAACATAAGAGCCCATTCACACAGGGGCAACACGACTTCTAGCACGACTTTGGGAGGCAACTTGGACACGACTTGAGTATGAATCATCAGGCAACTTACAAGGCAACTTCAAGTTGCTTCCAGAACCGTACAAGGCAACTTCAAGTCGCCTCCAGGACAGGAGGCTTTCCAGTGGCCAATCAAACAATAATCGGCTCTGTGGGAGGGAGGGGGAGGGAGGGGTTTGCCTAAGAAATGTATGTTATCTTCCTGTATCGTTGCTTCAGTTAAGACAGTGATCCGACTTCTGAGGCAACTTCCATTGAAATCAATGGGTACAAGTTGCCTACAAGTTGCCTAGAAGTCAGATTGAAGTAGTACAGGAACCTTTTCTGAAGTCGGCGCGACTTCAGTAGTGTGCATTAAGACGGCTCACATTCACTTCCATTCATTCTCCCGACCGCGCGACTTGGGGCAACTTGAAGTCGGATCCCAGGTCGCCCCAGTGTGAACCGGCTCTAAGTATCACTTAAGCCTCATACACACGATCGGACTTTCCAACAACAACGGTCCGACCGATGTGTTTTATTGGACAATGCGACCATCTGTATGCTCCATTGGACAATTGTTGTCGGAATTTCCACAGACAAATGTTGTCTGTGAATGCTCTCAAACTTTCCGACAACAAATGTGTTACGTCGGATCACACGATCGTGTGTACACAAGTCCATCGCACTAAAATCCAAAGTACAAACACGCATGCTCAGAACCAATGCTAAACATCAGACAACAATAGGAGAAGTTGCACAAAGGGTGGCGGTAAAGAGCTGAAAAACCATGTGATTTGGTGAATGTTGGCTGAAAATGTTCTGCCGTCTGTATGCATACCAAGTTCACGGCCAATGCCCCTTCGGACAAAAATCCACGAAAAGTCAGATGGAAGTCTGATCGTGTGTATGAGGCTTTAGTATCACTTTGATATTCTTCAACGTAGGAGAACCCATAACATTTTGAGAACTCTCAGCATCATATAAACAGTATGGCCACCTTGGACCTGAAGCTCATCCAATGCTAGGGAATTAGCAGTCACGAAGTTAGACAATGCACAGCCTGTGTCATGAGTAATGTTGTTTCTCCCTGTTGTATTCTGAGATTCGCTTGAATTCATTTTAATTTTTTATTTTTTTTTCACTTTTGCTGAAATCCTGCCCAGTCTCAGTTCTGCATTCATATTTCCAGACAAGGTTTACGATCAGAAAATTTCTCACGAAAATGGCCCTGAAGACTGAAATAGCACAGAGTGTGTGCCCTCCTGTCCAACACTCCATGGAAGGCTCTGGAAAAAGAGAGTGTGAAGTCTTGTGCCGGGCATGGTCATAAAGTTCAAAGATGAGTAAGAGCCGCAATATCCAGCTGGCACCTTCATTACAGTATGACAGGCGCGAGGTCCAACCTGCTGGATTGCTCTGTGGTTACGTTCATGTGTCTTTGTGTGTCTTTTACTTAATGTCATTATATTTACAGCATATTTATACAGTTTTTAAAGGGTTGGTTCACCCAAAAAGGGATTTTAAAGCTATAGGCTATGAGTCACTGGCTTTATATGGTATCGATATTCCAACAGCAAGATCTCCCTGCCATAATTCCCTTCTTTGTCCTTATCTGCCTGGGAACTTTTGGTGTTCCCAACTAACTTTGTGTGTTCCGGTTTCTACAGTTTCATCATACAATAATATAATTGTGACAGACCTAGCCGGGGCAGAGGCTTTTGGAGAGGACTGAATGCTAGCCTCTTGCCCACCGATCATGGGCCCTAGCATTTGGAGGAACGGTGCTCTTTATGAGCTGTATGCCTGGGACCCTTGAGGTGGTGTTACTCTGGATTCAGGTCCATGTCCCCACAAGACACACAGACACAGAGCTTTCTTGCTGAGTATACCGAGCGTGTGTACGAGACTTTAAGGTTTCTCATCAAGAAAACTGCCCAGAATCTCGACGAGAAAAATAGAGAACCTGCTCTCTATTTTCTCTTCGTGAGATTCTCGGCAGTGTTTTCCTGCCAAGAAACCCGAGCATGTGTATAGTTACCTCTCCATGGAAACCTGCGCATGCTCGTAATTACTTTGACGCATGCGCGGTAGCTTCCAAGGAATAGGTAGGGTGAAGCAAGATGTTGGCGATGGCATCGAATGTGACGAGCGCATGCTCATCATACTCGATGATGTCACCGCATTCGTGCCATTCTTTCGAATGGAGTGTGTACACTCAGCCGGCAGAGAATCTTGCCAAGAATCTCGTCAGGAAAAACAACGTTTTTTTCCTGACGAGATTCTGGGCCGTGTGTACAGGGCTTAAGAGCTGGTTCTCAAATTTTCCGAACGTCTGTAGCAATTCCGACGCGCAAAATTCACACGCATGCTCAGAAGCATTGAACCTCATTTTCTCGGCTCGTGGTAGTGTTGTACGTCACCGCGTTCTTGACGGACAAAAGTTCAGAGAACTTTTGTGTGACCGTGTGTATGTAAGCCAAGCTTGAGCGGAATTCTGTCGGAAAAAACATCCAAGGTTTTTCCGACAGAAAATCAGATCGTGTGTACACGGCATAAAAGTCTTTCACCCATTGTTGTTTTTTGCTAATTAACCCTGCAATTGTATGAAGGAGTTCTGTGTTGATATGTATGATAATGCGTATTGTAGTTAGGGAGTCATATCGGCTGCTTTAAGGGATTAGTTAATTAGCTCATGTTAATTTATGTTTCTGGTTACAGGTGTATTGTTAGAGTAATATGAGCAGGAGGTAGGAACTTCCTCTTTAACTGTATATAAGACTGTATTCTTGTTTTAATAAACTGTCTGATGTTTTACCCTACACTGAGCTACGACTAGTGAATGGGAAAGCTAAAGGGTCTTTGATTGTGTGGTACCGGACAGAGGAGCGATACGGTGAGTACGGGGGTCCGTCACATTAACTTAACCAAGACAGTCCTCAAAAAATATAAAAAAACTTCCAGGTCAGGTAAGCTAACCCTTTATGATACAATAGGATGGTTCTGTTGGGATATATTGTGAATGGGGACGCAGTGATGGTAAACCACACATTCTATAATTGTCAACTGCACAGGGGGTTAAGTGAAATATTGAAATATGGGCAATTGCTCTGGGGACAATTGTCTAATAAAAGACTTTCTCTCACTTTGAAGAGCTTTCATACCACTTTCTGCTGTTTTTTACGAAATGAGAAGTGAAGGAAATCATTACCCTTATCAATGGAAAATTAAAAAAAATGGTCTAGATTCAGAAAGGAGTTACGTCGGCGTATCTCCAGATACGCCGTCGTAACTCCGAATGAGGGCCGTCGCATCTCGGCGCCTGATTCATAGAATCAGATACACCTCAATGTTGCCTAGATACGAGCGGCGTAAGTCTTCTACACCGTCGTATCTTAGGGTGCATATTTACGCTGGCCGCTATGGGCGCTTCCGTAGATTTCCGCGTAGAATATGCAAATGAGATAGATACGCCGATTCAGAAATGTACGTCCGCCCGGCGCATTGATTTACGTCGTTTACGTTAGGCTTTTTCCGGCGTAAAGTTACCCCTGCTATATGAGGCGTAGCCAATGTTAAGTATGGACGTCGGGCCAGCGTCGAATTTTGCGTAGTTTACGTCGTTTGCGTAAGTCGTACGCGAATAGGGCTGTGCGTAAGTTACGTTCACGTCTAAAGCAATGACTATTTGCGGCGTAATTTGGAGCATGCGCACTAGGATACTTTCACGGACGGCGCATGCGCCGTTTCGTTAGTAACATCAATTACGCGGGGTCACGATTAATTAGCATACAACACGCCCCTTACCAGCCTATTTTGAATTAGGCGGGCTTACGCCGGCCCATATACGCTACGCCGCCGTAACTTCGGGCGCAAGTTCTTTCTCAATACGGGACTTGCCTCTCAAAGTTACGGCGGCGTAGCGTATATGAGATACGCTACGCCCGCCTAAAGATAGGCTTTTGTTTCTGAATCTAGCCCAATGTGTTTTTTGATTTATTGAACATCAAATGAACAAAAAAAGGTATCTAAAATCCATTTTTTTTATATTTTAAATAGACTGGTGAGGGTTTGGAGCTATGTACCATTCCTTTTTTATTACTGTTTTTCTGCTTTTCCACTAGGGATAAATCTCCGTATTTTTCATCTGCTCTCCAATAACGAAATAGTAATAAAAACCAGGGCCAAATAGAAAAGGGGGAAATACCCTCTATCTAATCTTTTATTAATATACTGACTCATCCACTAGCTTTTTATAGGGTGTGGTCCTGGTAACCAAAGCACATTTCCCAAAAAAATCTTAGACTATGGAAAGTCTAAATACGTGGTTACCTCCAGAGGGCAAAACGTTTTAGCTCAAATTAATTTATTAAGTGCAGTACAAAAATATACAACTACCAAAAAGCTAGAAAGACCTCCCCCAATCACTAATTAAAAATGTTAATGTTGTCATTAAAAAAGTCCAGACAGCAGCTACTCAGGCATACCACCATGCACCACTGGCTAATGTATATACAGGGAAAATTACTCCCCGTCAAGTGAAGCTGTGGTCCTTCACCCTCTCTTCCCTCTAATGCTGCGTACACACGATCGGTTAAACCGATGAGAATCGTCTGATGGACCGTTTTCATCGGTCAAAACTGATCGTGTGTGGGCGCCATCGGTTATTTAACCATTGGTTAAAAAAAAGCCAACTTGTTTTAAATTTAATCGATGGATTCCTAACCGATTGGGAAAAAACAATTGTTAGTAGGCACAACCATCGGTTAAAAATCCACGCATGCTCAGAATCAAGTCGACGCATGCTTGGAAGCATTGAACTTCGTTTTCTTCAGCACGTCGTTGTGTTTTACATCACCGCGTTCTGACACGATCGTTTTTTTAACTGATGGTGTGTAGGCGCGACGGACCATCAGTCAGCTTCATCGGTTAACCTATGAAAACGGTCCATCGGTCCGTTCTCATCGGATGGACTGATCGTGTATACGCAGCATAAGGCACCAGACAGGCTCAATGGCCGTACAATATAACAAAGGACTAAACTCATCCACAAATCCAGTCAAAATGGGGATCTGCAATATTGGCCGAGGCCACAGTTGACCACAAGGCTTCATACGCTGAACCCCCACTGTATAACACTGGTGGTCCTAAATCCTCTCTATTTGTCTAATAACCACTGTCAAAATGGAATACAGCATGAATACAAGAAAAGCAATTAATTTTCCCAAGAGCACCAACTGACCATTGTAGTGTACCCGCAAAAATTGACAATTTGTACTGTTTTTCTGGAGGTTCACTATACAAGAAATCAAATAATGTGTGCTGGAAAATAACTCCCCCCAACTTAATGGCAAGCCAACGGCCCGAGGGACCCCAGTAGGGGGGGTTTGAGAGCATTGAATTGTTTCACAACAAATTAATTTCATTTTTTAAATATTTTCCAAGACAGTATGTAAAAAAGTACAATGAAGGTACAAAAAAAGGTGTTACTGTTCAGGAAATATACCAATGCATAATAATAAAAGACATACAGTAGGTGAACCCGATTTTGTGTCAATCTCGCTCTCTTTCTCAGCGAGATTGAGCACCTACGAGCCCCATCGCGGGAGCCAGCGCCGAGCTGGCTTGCCGCGATGGATACAGAGCCGTCATAGAAGCGACGGGAGATCCGACTTGGATTTCCGCCAATTCTACACGTGTGCGGCGTTTGTTATGAATCCTGAGGGGGAAGTCCCCGCCGGATTTTAAATAAAAATCCGGCATGGGTCCCCCCTCAGGAGCATACCGGGCCCTTAGGTCTGTTATGGGTTGTAAGGAGAGCCCCCCTACGCCGAAAAAAACGGCGTAGGGGGTCCCCCTACAATCCATACCAGACCCGTATCCAAAGCACGCTACCCGGCCAGCCAGGAAGGGAGTGGGGACGAGCGAGCGCCCCCCCCCCTCCTGAGCCGTACCAGGCTGCATGCCCTCAACATGGGGGGGTTGGGTGCTCTGGGGCAGGGGGGCGCACTGCGGCCCCCCCACCTCAGAGCACCCTGTCCCCATGTTGATGAGGACAGGGCCCCTTCCCGACAACCCTGGCCGTTGGTTGTCGGGGTATGCGGGCGGGAGGCTTATCGGAATCTGGGAGCCCCCTTTAATAAGGGGGCCCCCAGATACCGGCCCCCCACCCTAAGTGAATGAGTATGGGGTACATCGTACCCCTACCCATTCACCTGCAAGAAAAGTGGTAAAAACACAAATAAACCACACAGTGTATTAAAATATTTTATTTTTCTGCTCCGGAGGCCCCCCCTGTCTTCTTTATTAGCTCTTTTACCAGGGGGAGCTTCTTCTTTGACGTCTTCGGGTGGGTGGGGGCCGCCGTCTGGTTCTCTTCCACCGCCGGGGGGGGGTGGCTTTTAAAAAAGCCCCCACCCCCCCGGCGGGTTTCCTCCGGCGTCTTCGGCGGGGCTCTTCTTCTTCCGCTATCCCGACGGGTCTTCTCAACTCTCCGGGGTTCTCCTTCTGTCTTCGCCGCTCTCCGTTGTTGACTCGGCGCACCCCGGTTCTTCGTCTCGCTGTCCGGTGTCTTCTTCCGTGATGTACGTCTTCTCCTTCCGTGCTGTGATGAGTTCTTCTTCCGTGCTGTGATGTCATGTTCTTCACTTCTCTCCTTCTCCCGATGTTGCCACGCCGGTCCTCCTCGCTGAAATGACGGATGCGCGCCTTGCATCGGACCTATATAGGCCTCACAGTCCCATCATGCTCTGTACCTACCCATGTGATACCTACCCACGTGGTAGGTATCACATGGGTAGGTACAGAGCATGATGGGACTGTGAGGCCTATATAGGTCCGATGCAAGGCGCGCATCCGTCATTTCAGCGAGGAGGACCGGCGTGGCAACATCGGGAGAAGGAGAGAAGTGAAGAACATGACGTCACAGCACGGAAGAAGAACTCATCACAGCACGGAAGGAGAAGACGTACATCACGGAAGAAGACACCGGACAGCGAGACGAAGAACCGGGGTGCGCCGAGTCAACAACGGAGAGCGGCGAAGACAGAAGGAGAACCCCGGAGAGTTGAGAAGACCCGTCGGGATAGCGGAAGAAGAAGAGCCCCGCCGAAGACGCCGGAGGAAACCCGCCGGGGGGGTGGGGGCTTTTTTAAAAGCCACCCCCCCCGGCGGTGGAAGAGAACCAGACGGCGGCCCCCACCCACCCGAAGACGTCAAAGAAGAAGCTCCCCCTGGTAAAAGAGCTAATAAAGAAGACAGGGGGGGCCTCCGGAGCAGAAAAATAAAATATTTTAATACACTGTGTGGTTTATTTGTGTTTTTACCACTTTTCTTGCAGGTGAATGGGTAGGGGTACGATGTACCCCATACTCATTCACTTAGGGTGGGGGGCCGGTATCTGGGGGCCCCCTTATTAAAGGGGGCTCCCAGATTCCGATAAGCCTCCCGCCCGCATACCCCGACAACCAACGGCCAGGGTTGTCGGGAAGGGGCCCTGTCCTCATCAACATGGGGACAGGGTGCTCTGAGGTGGGGGGGCCGCAGTGCGCCCCCCTGCCCCAGAGCACCCAACCCCCCCATGTTGAGGGCATGCAGCCTGGTACGGCTCAGGAGGGGGGGGGCGCTCGCTCGTCCCCACTCCCTTCCTGGCTGGCCGGGTAGCGTGCTTTGGATACGGGTCTGGTATGGATTGTAGGGGGACCCCCTACGCCGTTTTTTTCGGCGTAGGGGGGCTCTCCTTACAACCCATAACAGACCTAAGGGCCCGGTATGCTCCTGAGGGGGGACCCATGCCGGATTTTTATTTAAAATCCGGCGGGGACTTCCCCCTCAGGATTCATAACAAACGCCGCACACGTGTAGAATTGGCGGGAATCCAAGTCGGATCTCCCGTCGCTTCTATGACGCGCTTGCTGGGATGTGCTGTCACTATTCCAGTGAGTGTGAGATGTCGGCGCGATCTCGGCACCCTGTCGCCGAGTATCAGCGCGACGCTGTCGTGCTAAAAGCACAATATCACAAACACCTACTGTATGCAAAAGATTGGGCAGCATAAACTGTAACATACTAAAGATTCTGTGATTAGCACAAAATATAGGTGTAATGATGCTGCCAAAAAAGGATGCTCCTTGGTATTGATTGCAGACACCTCTTCAAAAGTGGGAAGCGGGCTGTGCCAAATCGTCCATACCAATGGCTCTAAGGCGGGGTGCAGTGTTGCCAACCTACCAAATTAAAATTTACTGACACGACACCCAAAATGTACTGGCACAGCCATGTTTTTACTGGCATTTCCAAAAGTTTACAAAATTACAGTTGTGCAAATTGTGCAAATTTCAGTATTTAGGTTACAAATAAGTACAATATGCAATGTGATTTAAGGTGGATATTAAGGCAAAAACACATATTTCTTATTTTATTTTCAATATAGCAAGTAAGTGGCTCAGGGACAGGCCTGTGCAGTAGCACAGATCACGACACATCCCCTTCTGAGTCACAGTGACAGCCTCTCTCCATGCCAGGTGGTCCTCTCAGTCCCCTCCAGTCCAAACAGAACTGAAAGTCCTGCTTCTGGCTTGCCTTGCTCTCGTCCCACAGACCCGTACATGAAGCTGCTCCGCTCGGCTCCCTTGCACAATGACATCACACGACATGCTCCGCCAGACTCGCCCCAACTGTACCCAAGCTGCTCATGCCCAGTGCCGAGAAAAGCGTAACAGCCATATTTTTTTTACTGGCAACCTTTTCCTCTTACTGGCATTTACTGACAGGAGAAAAGCGCCTATTTTTTGCTGGATGCCAGTAAAAATACTGATGGTTGGCAACACTGGCGGGGTGGAAGAAGCAGAGAAAGTAAAAGTTAAAGTGAAGAAAATCAAAGCAAACAGGGGTAGCAAGAGACAGAGGAGAGATACTTGCCTAGGCTGGATAGAGACTCCCAGGAAAAAGGCAAGAGAGAGGGGAGAATTAGGGAGTGGCTTTGCATGGGTCAGCGGTCCAAATGCTAAAGGGCTACTGTGAATTACTTCAGACCAACAGCATGATTTGGCCTATGTTCGGATGGGCATTAAAGAATATCCAAGGGTCCCAAATCTTCAGAAATTTAGCATGAGAGTCTTCGAGTATAGAAGTGAGCTTCTCATTGACCATGGTCCCCACTAACCTTTGTTGGACCTTGGCAACATTGAGGAACCATTATCTCCAGGCTCTGACCAATGTTTGCTGGGTTGTCAGGAACACAACCCCCACTAGCTTCCTTAGGCCCCGTACACACGTCCGAGAAACTCGACGGGCAAAACACATAGTTTTGCTCGTCGAGTTCCTTGTGAAGCCGCCGAGGATCTCGGCGAGCCAAGTTTCCTCATTGACTAACGAGGAAATAGAGAACATGTTCTCTATTTGGCCCGACGAGATCCTCGTCGGTTTCCTTGGCCAAAAGTGTACAGACGACCAGGTTTCTCGGCAGAATACGGCTCCGATCGAGTTTCTGGCTGAATTCTGCCGAGAAACTCGGTCGTGCGTACGGGGCCTCAGATAAGTGTTGAGGGTTGGGATCAGTTTGTCTAATAGGGCCTCCCAGGGGTTTCGGGATGGAAGCATTGATTTGTTATTGGGTAATAGCAGTGACCCCCCTACTAGCCTCATGTAACAGGTCCTTAGTCTATCACTGTCTTCTGCAGCATGTCTTCAGTCTCCAACCACACTTACGGCATGTCCAGTGTCCGACCATCATTTGCCTTATTTTGTCTGGAGTCTCTGGTAATTCTCTTCAGCATTACATGTAGCGAACATTATGTATGGCCCTTTGGTGAAGTCTGTGGCCATGGTTGAAGACCTATCCCTTGTAAGTTGACAACCACTGCCCTAGCATCTTCGTGTAAGGCCCCGTACACATGACTGGATCTATCCGCTGGGATTGATCCGCGGATCAGTTCCAGCAGATAGATCCGGTCGTGTGTACGGCCTAGCGGACATTTCCCAGCGGATAAAAATCCAGCCGACATGCTAAGAAATCTATCCGCTGGAATCCAGTCCAGCGGACTGATCCGGTCATCTGTACAGACTCACCGGATCAGTCCATCCGCTCCCATCCCTCGCATGCGTCGTAATGATTCGACGCATGCGTGGAAGTATTTACCTTCCAGGGTCGCGCACATCGCCGCGGCGACGGCGCGGCCACCTCACCGCGGATGTATTCCGCGGGGATTTCGATCTGATGGTGTGTACAGCCATCAGATCCAAATCCGCCAGAGGATTTATCCGCTGGAAACGGTCCGGCGGTCCGTTTCCAGCGGATATCCTCTCGTCTGTACGAGGCCTTAAGTGTAGTAAGCTTATAAAACTTTTAAATAGTTATTTACATAAGTTATTAGAAACAAACCTTTAATATCCACCAGTTTGTAATTCACATTTAGCAAGCCTTTAGCGTGTTATGTATTTTGTCGATTTGGCAAAGCCCTGACGGATGAGGTCACACAAGCTGATCAGAGCTGGCAGCGAACATGGGGACACTTTACTGTACACACAGGGAAAGGGCATGAGTGAGTGGAAGAGTAACTCAAAGTACTCTGATCCTAATGGTGCGTGTGACATGACACATTCATCTTCCCTGGCTGGAACTCCCTGTTGGAGCGGGGCAGTTACCAGCGTACTGAACAGCTGTGACCTTCTGCCGATCCATATTTTCCAGGCGGTTCTGCTTAAAGGGTACATGGTGGGAAGGGGGTTATTGAATGAGCTGGAATAGATTTTGGATTTTTTCACTTAAAGGAAACATATAATAATTTTTTTAAGTCATTTGTATTTAAAGCATTTACATGGAAGTTTGATATATATTTTTTATTATTTGTACAAAATCTTTACTTTATAAATGAACATTTAGTATGAAATATATACTGTAAATGGTCCTGCATTTGCAACCTATGATAAGAAAGCCTCTGACTCCTACAGGTACATTTTTAGGAGAGCATCTATAAGAGGGAGATTTCAAAATACATGGGGCCAGATTCAGGTAGAAATACGTTACGCTGCGGCGGCGTAACGTATCCCATTTACGTTACACCGCCGCAGGTTTACAGCGTAAGTGCCTGATTCACAAAGCTCTTACCTGTAAACTTGCGGCGGTGTAATGTAAATCCGCTCGGCGCAAGCCCGCCTAATTCAAATGGGGCGGGCACCATTTAAATTAGGCGCGTTCCCGCGCCGAACGTTCTGCGCATGCTCCGTGTGAAAATTTCCCGACGTGCTTTGCGCGAAATTACGGCGCCCCAACGTTTTTTTTGAACGGTGACGTGCGTTACGTCGTTTCGTATTTCCGGACGTCTTACGAAAAAAAAAAAAATTGAAATTCGACGCGGGAACGACAGCCATACTTTAACATGGCTGTTCTAAAGATAAGCCATGAAAAAGCAGGCCTAAGTTTGCGATGGGAAAAACGACTAGGGACGACGTAAGAGATTGCGACGAACGCGCATATCTTCGTGGATCGCCGTAATCAGCTAATTTGCATACCCAACGCTGGGAAATTACGCAAACTCCACCCAGCGGCCGCCGGAAAATTACACCTAGGATTCGAAGGCGTACAAAGCCGTACGCCTGTCGGATCTTAGCCAAAAGCCGTCGTATCTTTTTTGTGAATTACAAATAAAGATACGACGTGGAAAATTTGAAAAAAAAGCCAGAGTATCAGTAGATACTCCGGCGTATTTCCTCTGTGAATCTGGCCCATGGATCTCATGTAGCGCCCCTCCTGACCAGTGGGGAAAAAAACAGGGATGGGCTTTGCTGCTGACTCATGATCTGTGATGTCACATCGTGATGTCAGCAGCAACTGGCCCACAATTAGCCTGATCAGGGAGGAATGCTCTCTACCACAACTGAAATCCCTCTTCATTGCACCACAACCGCATCCATTGGCTGCTGTGGCATCAAGATTGCTACGTGGGTAAGTGGTACTCTCGCGCTGTCTGCTGAGACTTGCTAAGTATATAAGCAACCAACTGCGGCAGACACCGTTCAGCTAATCCGTGGCAGATGGATTAAAAATGGTTAAGTGGTGGTGCCAACGCTGTAGGATGACTGGTGATAATTATTTAATGACAAAGTAGAAAACGCCTGGAAAGTCCCATACACATTGCCATAGCCACAAACCTGTACTTCGCAGCACGGCAAAACAAACAGGGAATGTTGAGTTCAGCAGGCGTTACCATCTACCACTTATATTGGTCAATGGGGCCACATAGCAGTCTTGGTAAAAGTGGTGGTGCTGCACTTTAGGATGACTGGTGATAATTATTAAATGACAAAATAGAAAATCTACAATTTAAAGTGCAAGTGCAAATGGTAATCAATGTACGCAAATGTGTAAATATTCCCACAATAAATTAATAAAATCACAATATAAATTAAATAACAGTAAATAAGTGAAAATTTTGATATGCAAACAAACAGAAGCGTGAATACAGTGGAATGAACTCAAAGGGCCAGATTCTCGTATACTGGCGTAAAACTATGTGGGTGTAACGTATCTCGTTTACGCTATGCGGTCGCAAGTTTTACGGGCAAGTGCTTGATTCACAAAGCACTTGCATGTAAAGTTGCGGCGGCGTAGAGTAAATCCTCCGGCGCAAGCCCGCCTAATTCAAATGATCCAGGTAGGGGGCGTGGATCATTTAAATTAGGCGCGTTCCCACGCCGATCGTACTGTGCATGCGCCGTCCCTAAAATTTCCCGACGTGCATTGCGCTAAATGACGTCGCAAGGACATCATTGGTTTCGACGTTAACGTAAATTTTGACGCGGGAACGACGGCCATACTTAACATTGGTTGCCCCTCATATAGCAGGGGCAACTTTACGCGTCGCAAATGCTCCGAAAAACGTCGTAAATTCACTGCGTCGTCCGCGCGTACGTTTGGGAATCTCGCGTAAATAGCTAATTTGCATAGACGACGGGGAAAAACGACGTCGGCGACACCTAGCGGCGGGAAAAAAAATTGCATCCAAGATCTGACAGCGTACGAGCCTTACGCCTGTCAGATCTAATGGATATCTATGCGTAACTGATTCTAAGAATCAGTCGCATAGATACGCCGGGCCAGATTAGGACTTACGACGGTGCAAATGGCGTTGCGCCGTCGTAAGCCTTTTGAGAATCTGGCCCAAAATATCTAATGTGCCACCTTAGGCCTCGTACACACGACCGAGGAACTCGTCGTAAATGAAACATTGTTTTCCATTAACAAGTTCCTTGTTAGGCTTGTCGAGAATCTTGACAAGCTTTCTTTGCGTACACACTGTCAAGACAAAATCTCGTTGTTCTCAAACGCGGTGACGTACAACACGTACGACGGCACTATAAAGGGGTAGTTTGATTCCACTGGCGCCACACTTGGGGCTGCTTTTGCTAATCTCATGTTACTGCGTGTTAAGTAAAAGTTTGGTGAGAGACGATTCACGCTTTTCAGTCTGTTACAGCGTGACAAATGTGCTATCTCCATTACAAACCCTACTTTTACCGAAGGCACGCTCCCATCTCATACTTTATTCTGAGCATGCGCGGGTTTCTAAGCATACACACGAACGTGTTTCTCGTCGTGAACCAGCCCGACGATAAACACGACGAGGAAATTGAAACTCCCGACGAGGAAAAAGAGAACTTGTTCTCTTTTTTTCTTGTCGAGTTTTACGACAGTTTTCTCGACGAAAAACATACACACGACCGTTTTCCTCAGCAAAAAAGCTCTGCCAGCAAGTTTCTTGATGGATTCTGTCGAGGAAAACGGTCGTGTGTACGAGACCTTAGGCACAAATAGCAATCAAAAAATGGTAGTTCATAGGACAATCAAAAGGTGATAGATGAGTGATGATATCCTTCACCGTAACCAGCAAATTAATGGCTGATGCCTGGTCAATCCAATACGATGAGCACTAGCCTCTCACCATACTGCTGTAAGGTAACAGCATAGAATTAAATCAGATGCTACAGACGACTACCGGGGGGCTTCTCTGGTGGTCCCTTTCCAGTGGGTCTGGCTGGAGATGCCTTATGATGGCTAAAGCCTCCTACCGTGTTTCCCCGAAAATAAGCCCGGGTCTTATATTAATTTTGGCAATCAAAAACACAGTAGGGCTTATTTTCAGGGTAGGGCTTACCATTTCACATGCTGTCTTCTTACCCCCTCTCCCTGCCTGCCTGGCAGGAATCCCCAGTGTGAAGTGAATCAAACACGGTTGTAAACTCCAAGAATCCTTTCTATTACAGTAGAATATCATGAAAAAGGTGTGTGTTTCTGTGTCACATACCTTCTTACAGCTCCACTCGGCGCTTCCATAGATGGCTGTAGCTCTCTCCCACGATCCAAGCATTGTAGAGGGAGGGGGGGGGCAGACATCCCCCACCGACAGGCAGGAAAATAAAACATCAGCTAAGTGCCCCTCGGCGCCTTCTATAGCCCGCTGCGATCCAGCTTTGCAGAGGGAGGGGGGCCCGAGATCCCTGCTGACAAGCAGGAGAAGAAAACATCATCTGAGTGCCCCTCTGCGCTTCCATAGCCCGCTGCGAACCAGCATTGCAGAGAGAAGGGAGCGGAGATCCCCCCCCCCGCTGACAAGCAGGAGAAGGAGATCAGCTGAGTGCTCCTCTGCACTTTCATAGCCTGCGGCGATCCGAGCATTGCAGAGGGAGGGCGAGATCCCCTGCTGACAGGAAGGGGAAGAGGAGGAGATAAGCTGAACGCCGAGTGTCACTGTATACCAAAGGTATTTGACTACAGATTAGATTACAGAAACACACAAGCTAGGGCTTATTTTCGGGGTAGGGCTTATATTGCAGCCCTCCTTGAAAATTGGGGTAGGTCTTATTTTCGGGGTAGGTCTTACTTTCGGGGAAACACGGTATATAGTTTCCTCAGGGCTTTCTCGCACTATGAGAAAATGGCTGCCGCAATGCAATTTCATTACAATATTTAAGGGCATCCATCCCTGCCTGTTGTTATCCGCTAATTAAAGGGGACGTAACGCTACACCCCTAGTCGCGCCCTCCGGTCAACTAACCAAAACCTCCTCCACATCCCCAAGACCCGCTGCAAATCTAAAGGAGAACGAAGATTTGCAGTCCGAAGACCATGGCTATGGAACGCTCTACCCACTGACATCCGCATGGAAAAAAAACATCGGGCCTTCAGAAAAAAACTTAAGACCCACCTCTTCTGAAGACACAGGACGACACTAAATACAAAATGCGCCTTGAGGCGATTTAGTTTGCATTTGTAGCGCTATACAAGCCCCTCACTCACTCACTCACTCACTCACCATCGGGATTGAGCGATAGGCAAAACCGCAAGTGACGTAGGAGTACAAGCTTGCTGATCGTGAATTGCTTGTTTGTGAACCAATTTTAAAAGCACAGAGGAAACTATATAGGAGGCTTTACCCATCATAAGGCATCTCCAGGCAGGCCCACTGGAGAAGGACCCCCAGGGAACCCGCGGAGGTCGTCTGAAGCATCTGATTCAGTTCCATGCTGTTATCTTAGAGCAGTAAGGTGAGAGGCTAGTGCACAATGAGGTGTCACCATATTGGATTGGCCAGGCATCAGCCATACTGAACTCAACATTCCCTGTTTGTTTTGCCGTGCTGCGAAGTACAGGTTTGTGGCTATGGCAATGTGTATAGGGCCTCGTACAGACGAGCGGATCTGTCCGATGAAAACTGTCCGCGGACCGTTTTCATCGGACATGTCCGCTGGGATCATTTGGTCTGATGGCTGTACACACCATCAGACCAAATTTCCCGAGGACAGACTACGCGGTGACGACGCGGTTACGACGCGGTGATGTGGCGGCGACGATGACGCGGCGACGTGCGCGAACCCGGAAGTTCAATGCTTCCATGCATGCGTCGAATCACTTCGACGTCATGCGTGGGTTCTCGGGCCAGCGGACATGTCCGATGAGTCATACTGACCATCGGACATGTCCGGCGGACATGGTTCCAGCGGACATGTTTCTTAGCATGCTAAGAAACATTTGTCCGCTGGAAACCTGTCCGGTCGGCCGGAAAATTGTCCAGTCGGCCCTACACACGACCGAACATGTCCGCGGAAATTGGTCCGCCGGACCAGTTTCAGCGGACATGTTCGGTCGTGTGTACGAGGCCTAGGACTTTCCAGGCGACCGTGTCCTGGCTTTGAGGTAAAATTGTGCCTCATCTGTCTGGGTTTTGTCACCTGAAAGTTCCCTTCTTGGCCTTGATCGAGAGTGCAGGAGAAGAGAGCAGAAGAGGGTCTTCATTGACTATTTCAGTGCTCACCACTAGCAACGAGGTAGGAAGGATCCAGATTAGCCAATGCACGACTGGGGATGGAATGCATCTGAAAGGACTTTGCCCCAGAAGTGGTGAGAGGCCGACTGGCCATCTTGATGAATTGTTCAGCCGTTGTTTTTAACAGTGCACTTTAAGGAAATCTACCAATAGGTAGTTGGAATTCTTAATCATCCCGTAGAATACAAAGTGAGTGCTTTACCAAGCCCCCGATGCTGGCAGGATAGGACATCCTCCTGTATAGCCATTTGAGGGTTGTATTGTCTCCTTACATTGTCTCCTTACATATTGTCTCCTTACGTTAAAAGGAACACAAGTTCCTTTTAACAGTTCCAGGTGTGTTAAAGGGGTTGTAAAGGAATTTTTTTTTTCATAATAAGCATTCTTACCTTAGCAGGTCACCTTTTTTGATGCCTATTAGAGCCTATGGCTCTAATCAGGTGCGTTAAAAACACCCCCCGCCTGCTATGCATGAATCTATCTATAGGTGATAGAGGGGGTGGCTGTACTGGCTGGTACGCACTGTCACTGCTGAGACTGTATTGAATGAACTTTTGTGAAGTGCTGCTTTGCCAGGCTCAGCCATGTTACACAGGTCCTCTTACCACCCGGTGGAAACTTTGTATTAATACATTTTGATGAATTTATTGGTTTACAAGTGCATCTCATAAAAATTAGAATAGTATCATTTTTTTTTTATTTATTTCAGTAATTTAATAATAATAATAAAAAAAAAAGAAACTCATATATTTTATATAGATTCATTACACACAGAGTGATATATTTCAAACACTTTTTTTTTTGTTTAATTTTGATGATTGTTGCTTTCAGCCATTGAAAACCCAAAATTCAGTATCTCAGAAAATTTGAATATTGCATAAGACCAATAAAAAAAAAGGATTTTAATACAGAAATGTTGGCTTACTCAAAAGTATGTATAGACAGAAAGCAGTGCAGCGCAAACCAATATTTAATGTGAATAAATGAAATAAACAAATATAAATCAATTGTAATTGAACATGCAAAAATTATACTAAGTGCATAAGTCCATATAAATGGATAAGAAAGTCCACTGTATGAAAAAAATCCAAAAGGAGAAATCCAAAAGGAGTAAGTCCAGTGAGTGAAACCTTAGAGATCTTCACCATGTGACAAAGGATAAGTGAACACCCAAAAGCTGACATGTGATCCTCCACCAGTGTAATTGGGTACGCTCACCTTGTTTAAAGACCACTGTTTTACCAAATGGTCATAAAGGCTTATAAGACCCAGGCTGCTGTTTAATATTCAAATCCTCAGTATGCGGCCACAGTTGTAGTTGGGAACATATGGGGAGAAAAACAGTATCTAAGAGCCTCCGTTGGTATAAAACTTTTAATCAGAAAGATAAGCAGGCTACTCACATTTCCACAATTAAAAACGAGCGTGTAAGCATATAGGGCCGGTGAGAGAGTTCCTGGGAGCTGCGCCGAGCGACGTATGCTGTCTCCTGACCCCCTGGACGCGTTGCGTGTAAGACACTTCTTCAGCAAGTATGTCCATGTACAGTATAGTATGCACTTAATACTTGGTCAGGGCTTTTTTTGCATGAATTACTGCATCAATGCGGCGTGGCATGGAGGGGATCAGCCTGTGGCACTGCTGAGGTGTTATGGAAGTCCAGGTTGCTTTGACAGCGACCTTCAGCTCTTCTGCATTGTTGGGTCTGGTGTTTCTCATCTTCCTCTTGACAATATTCCAGTTTCTCTATTGGGTTTAGGTCAAGCGAGTTTGCTGGCAAATCAAGCACAGTGATACCATGATCATTAAACCAGGTATTGGTACTTTTGGCAGTGTGCAGGGCCGCCATCAGGGGGGTACAGGCATTACACCTGTACGGGGCTCCTTCCCCCCCCCCCCCCCCGTTCATAGCATGCAGCTGGAGAGAATAGAGGAGAGATGACACTTTCTTTGGCAGCAACCCCCCTGACCCCGGTTCTCAGCGTGCTTGGCAGGAGAGAGGTATTGGTACTTTTGGCAGTGTGCAGGGCTGCAATTAGGGGGGGTACAAGCATTATACCTGTAAGGGGCCCGAACGCCCCCCCCCCCCTTTGCAGCTCGTGGCTGAAGAGAGGAGAGATGAGACTATCTTTGGCAGAAACCCCCCGGCCCCCCGTTTCTCGGTTCTCAGCGGGCTCGGCTGGAGAAAGGAGAGGTGAGATAGATGACTCGGCAGCACCCCCCCTTCTCAGCTCGTGGCTAGAGAGGGGGGCCTAGGCCTAAAGCTGGGTAAAATTTCTGATGGCTGTCCTGGCAGTGTGGGAGGTGCCAAGTGCTGCTGAAAAATGAAATCAGCATCTCCATTAAGCAGTCAACAGAGGGAAGCATAAAGTGATCTAGAATTTCCTGAGAGAGGGCTGTGCTGACTTTGGACTTGATAAAACACAGTAGACCAACACCAGCAGATGACATGGCTTTCCAGATCATCACTGACTGTGGAAACTTCACGCAGGACTTCATGCAACTTGGATTCTGTGCCTCTACACTCTTCCTCCAGACTCTGGGACCTTGATTTCCAAATGAAATGCAAAATTTACTTTCATCCGAAAAGAGAACTTTGGACCACGTGAAAAACACACACGTTAGTGTCCCAAGACACAATGGTGTGAACCTAGCCTTAATATCTAGACATGTGCATTAGTTTTCGTCCGAATGCATTTTCGTCCGAATTTTGGAGATTTTCGGGTTCGTTTTAACAAACGATAACAAACGTGCAGAATATGAAATCCGTCATAAAAAATGCTTTATTTTCGTTTCGTTGCGACAAAAGTTACATATAGATATAGATAGAAGATTCGACATGACCGTGACAATAGCGATGTGTGTCTATCGATATTGCGGTCGAATGTGCCTAACCTAACTCTATTAGTCCAAGATTATTCGACATAGAGAGAAAAGATTTGACATGAAGATTCAACGAAGCAGTCGTGGCGAGTGGACATTCATGGTCAAATGCTCCACCCATAGGCTATAGAAGAATTCTAATGTTGATTGACTAGTAATAATAATAAATAAATATAATTATTACTAGTCATACAGCATTAGAATTCTACTGTAGTTTGTAGGCGGAGCATTCGACAGGAAATGTACAATTGCGGCGTCATACTGTTTACCTGCTTTGTCAAATCTTCTTAGAACATTCGACAGACACCATGAAGCCTCGTACACACGACCGGTTTTCCCGGGAGGAAAACTGCCAGGAGAGCTTTTGGCCGGGAAAACCGGACGTGTGTATGCTTCCTCGCAGTTTTCCTGTCAGGAAAACAGCCGGAAATCCAGGCGGGAAAATAGAGAACCTGCTCTCTATTTTCCCGTCGGGATTCCCGTCGTTTTTATTTTCTGCCAGATCTACTACTTACTGCGAGGCAGTGCCGATGGAGCATACACACGGCCGGGATTCCCGGCCAAAGCTCCATGGCAGTTTTCCAGCCGGTTTCTCGGCTTTCCCCTCGATTTTCTTAGTGGACATGTAGCTAGATTCAGGTAGGCCGCCTTAACTGTGCAGTGGCGTAGTGTATTATGTTTACACTACGCCACCGTAAGTTAGCGAGGCAAGTACATGATTCACAAAGTACTTGCCTGCTAAGTTACGGCGGTGTAGTGTAAATGCGGCGGGCGCAAGCGGGGCGTGTTTTATGATAATTTGGTTTGACCTGACGTGATTGACGTTTTTTGGAACGGCGCATGCACCGTCCGCCTACATTTCCCAGTGTGCATTGCGGCTAAGTACGCAGCACCGTCCTATTGATTTCGACGTGGACGTAAATTACGTAAAACCCTATTCACGGACGACTTACGCAAACGACGTAACATTTTCGAATTTCAACACGGGAACGGCGGCCATACTTTAACATTACTATTTCAACTATTTGATGGAATATCTTTAGGCCTGATAATGCGTTACGTAAATGGCGTATCTGTACTGCGTCGGCCGGCCGTACCTTCGTGAATAGGCGTATCTAGTGATTTACATATTCTATGCCGACCGCAATGGAAGCGCCACCTAGCCGCCAGCCTAAATATTGCACCCTAAGATAGGACGGCGCAAGCCGTCGTATCTTAGATAGGTTTAAGTGTATCTCTGTATGAGAATACACTTAAACTTAGGACGGTGCAGATTCCGAGTTAGGTCGGCGTATCTACTGATACGCCGGCCTAACTCTTACTGAATCTAGCTATTTGTCAAGAAAACCAAGCGTGTGTACAGGGCTTAAGCCTTCAATTGACAGATTCGACCTCAATTCGGATTGCATTTTTTAACAAAACAAAATATATAAAAACTAATTTCGGGAGTAACTAAATATATTATTTGGACGAAAATGAAATTCCGAAACAAAATATTTCAGTATGCACATGTCTATTAATATCTACCCGATTCAAAATAAAACAAAGAAAATAATATCTTTAGCGCTGAGCATTATAAATAAATTAATACTGTGCAAAAAAAAATTCAAAATCAAAATATAGATCCCTGTGCTTTGCCTATAGAGGAGAAGACTAGCTTCTCTTTAATGGTAGCTCCAACAGCTGCTTATACTTCCATTGGCTCAACCCACACCCAGATTGGCTTTTCGGTGCCTGGGTTGGCACTGAAAGCCTCCTATTAATTTCCTGTTCACTTCTGAGACCTACAGCACAGACCTTCTGACAAAGAGAGCAAGTGATTTAAAATGTCCTTGTAAACTTCTGTGGAACATTCCAAGACCTTCATGTCTCAATTACTATACTGATTGCTGCTGTTGGGCTGGAGTGGACCTGCTTTTGGCTTGGATTATGCAGTCTGCAGTGGTGTGCGTTCTTTTAAACCCATATTGAAACCTTTTCTCCAAAAGCAGGTCATTAGGATCATAGTTAGATAAAATCCAACGTGAAAAGTTCATTGCTACGGCTTATTTGTTGCTGCCTTTTAGCCTTTTGTCTGAGTTCCCCTTTAAACCCCCCCCCCCAAATAATCTACAGTAAACATGGCTGGGAGTGGATTGGCGGTGAAACATTATGTAAATACATTACACTCCGAGTTAATCCTGTGTTAATCTTGCATTTACCGCTAGTACAGGGAGCTGCCCCGGGGAGGCAAGTTTTCAATTTGCCTAATTGGTCCAGGCTGAGTTTTCAATCAATGTTGACGAGCTGCTGTGAGTGGTGACAGCTTTGTCAGATCTGCGGCCATGCCTTGTCATGGGATTGTGCAAGTCCAAAGATGTTCCCAGTGACATTGCTTTTCCTTCTGCACCCCTTCTGCGGTCTGCAACATAACACAGCTCTGCCGCTCGTGTTTGCAACCATCCCACCAGATACAATATGCAAGGCAAGGGGATCTTTGAGCACACGCTCCATAGAGAAAGGCACATGGGAAGTAGAAGTTCCACCAGAAGATAACTTTATTCTTAGCCTAATTCAGAATGGCAACATTTTAAATTCTGAAAGTCTTATTCTGGTTTCAAAAACTTTAAAAAAAGGGAAGCAATGCCACTAGAAACTGGCACAACTTGCAATCAATCACCGATTCATTTCCTTGCCATGAAGCCCATGTCCCAGAGCCAAGCCTGTAAACTATCCTGCCCATCTACATGTTGGTAACAGCCACAGTCTTTAACTTGCACCCCAATTTGGTCATCCCAAGTGTAGTGACCTCCAGCGGTTACTTTACAGCAACTGACCATAAAGCTGGTACTTTGGTGACAAGACAGTTGGTGCCATCATGATATAAGTCCAAAAATATTGAATATCACCAGCACACCGTGTATGAAAATGCATGGCAAAGTTGCTGGGTCTTGTAAAACTGATAGTAGGGTTGAGTAAATATGGGATATTAGGCCCTTTTTCTCTAGTCCGTAGAAGATATCCCTCAGCAAGGGGTGACTCAATAATAAGAGGGTAAATATACGCCCCTGGGCCTGGAGGGCATATCTCAACTGGAGGTACAGTGGAACCATGGATTACAAGCATTATCTGTTCCAGGAGAATGCTCGTAATCAAAAGTATTTGCATATCAAAGCGAGTTTCCCCATTGAAGTCAATGGAAACGAAAATAATTTGTTCCACATTGACTTCAATGGCATGCAATACCGCATGTGGCCAGAGACGGGGGGCACCACAATCTTCTCTGACATTTCTTATGAGCTCAGTGTCCCTTGTCCTAGGCCATTGGGTGACCACCACCATCTTCTCTGAATTTCTTATGAGCTCAGTGTCCTTTGTCCTCGGCCATTGGGTGACCGCCGCCATCTTTGCCATTTTTTATGAGCTCAGTGTCCCTTGTCCTGGAACATTGATTGACCACCACAATCTTCTCTGCCATTTCTTATGAGCTCAGTGTCCCTTGTCCTGGGCCATTAGGTGACCACCACCATCTTCTCTGCCATTTCTTATGAGCTCAGTGTCCCTTGTCCTGGGCCATTGGGTGACCACCACCATCTTCTCTGCCATTTCTTATGAGCTTAATGTGCCTTGTCCTGGGCCATTGGGTGACCACCACCATCTTCTCTGCCATTTCTTATGAGCTCAGTGTCCCTTGTCCTATGCCATTGTGTGACCATTGGGTGACCACCACCATTCTCTCTGCCATTTCTTATGAGCTCAGTGTCCCTTGTCCTGGGCCATTGGGTGACCACCACCATCTTCTCTGCCCTTTCTTATGAGCTTAGTGTCCCTTGTCCTGGGCCATTGGGTGACCACTGATTTAACGCCAACACATAAACTCAGGAATTATATCATCCAGGGCAATTCTTAGCAGATTATAATAAGGAGCCCAGGGCTTACACTGGCAATGTACAACAAATTTTAAAATTGCTAGGAGCATGTTTCTTCTGCCAAAAAACTCTATGTCCTAGTAATTTGTTATTTCCAGACTTCTGCTTTAGGGACTGCACATCCTTTGCTGCTAAAATGGTTAAAGTTATTGTAAATACTGCACATCATAGGACCTCGGACCTGGCACCTGTCGCACTATTACTACTACTAGGACTGTAAAGTCAAATAGCTTCTACATCAAATGACTCATCCAAACGTTTTACTGCTTACCAAAAGCCTTCTTCTCAGACCTCTAAGGGCATGTTCCAGCTGTTTTGTGTTCTTTTTTTTTTCAATTTAATTGATAACATTTACCCATTAGCTTAACTTCCTCCTTTCCACCCTCCTCTCATCTTCTTATAATTAAATTCAATTTGTGGCAATATTTTTCCTGACAGAACCTACAAAATACTCATCTGTAATCTTCAGAATAAAATAAATGTTGTCTTTTAACTTTTTTTAATATTATTGTTCCTAATATATATATATATATATATATATATATATATATATATTTTTATATACAAGTATATATATATATATATATATATATATATATATATATATATATATAAATAGTACTTTCAATGAAAGGCATGGGAAGAGTCTTTTCCCACTGGCACGCCAACAATTCCCACAAAACCCAGCATTCACATACACACTATGGTCTGACAGTGTTATAGCGAGTCTGCATAGGGGGGATATGGAAAAAATAAACCCACATCTACGGCCACAAAAAAAGTCTTTCCTTCTGCTTTTTGTTTGAACATGATACAGTATGTCTTTTGCCCTGTAATAAGGAACAAATTTTCAGCACCGTATGGGAACATTTTAAACCATGAGGATTAGAGAAGGTTACTGGAAGTTCAAACTTACAAACTTTTTTCCAGTTGCCCGTACTATAGTCATATCAAAAAAAAATCAGAGTCTACTCAACTCCAAGCAACGGAACCAATGATACCACCACCTGACCCGGACAAGGCTTTCTTTGTCCTTCTGTAATAAGGTAGAAAGCCTCTACCATTTATATTCTAAGGTGCTCAAGGTATATTAGATATACGGAATTCAAGCTCAAAACCACATTGACGTAGCCAGGGCTAGAGATGAGTTATGGAATATTTACAGAACATATATAACCATGAGAAATAAACAACAACTGGTTACCAAAGCCTATCAGAAAGGGTCCTGGTCAAATTGTTGGCATCACTAAAGATTATCTTGGATCCATCAAGAGGTCAAAAGCTATGAAGGTGAATAATTTAAAATTAAAAAATAAGTACTGCTCTTTAAGCCAGTATAGTATGAAGGCAATGACCTTGTTGCAAAGTTAGCAAGTATCGCTATTCAAGCATAGGACTATAAAAACTGCCCCAACGTGACTCCAATACCAGTAAAAGTTAGCTTTTACGAATTCCCTGGTTCATTTTAATGCTGATTCTATGCAAAACAGAAATTCGATTATTTTTTTGGTATTTGTTGAGAAGTTTATAGAAGAACTCCAGTTTTGTCCTCTTTCTCTGCAGAAAAGAATTACAGAAGGTTACTGGAAGTTCAAACTTATAAACTTTTTTCCAGTCGTCCGTACTATAGTGACAAAAAAAAATCGGAGTCTACTCAACTCCAAGCAACGAAACCAATGATACCACCTGACCCGGACAAGGCTTTCTTTGTCCTTCTGTAAAAGGTGATTTGGGTAGAAAGCCTCTACCATCTCTATTCTAAGGTGCTCAAGGTATATTAGATATACGGAATTCAAGCTCAAAACCACATTGACGTAGCCAGGGCTAGAGATGAGTTATGGAATATTTACAGAACATATATAACCATGAGAAATAAACAACAACTGGTTACCAACGCCTATCTAGAAAGGGTCCTGATCAAATTGTTGGCATCACTAAAGATTATCTTGGATCCATCAAGAGCTCAATAGCTACGCAGGTGAATAATTTAAAATTAAAAAAATAAGTACTGCTCTTTAAGGCAGTATAGTATGAAGGCAATGACCTTGTTGCATAGTTAGCAAGTATCGCTATTCAAGCATAGGACTATAAGAACTGCCCCAACGTGACTCCACCCCCAGTAAAAGTTAGCTTTTACAGATTCCCTGGTTCATTTTAATGCTGATTCTATGCAAAACAGAAATTCAAATTTTTTTTGTGTGTTGGTTGAGAAGTTTATAGAAGAACTCCAGTTTTGTCCTCTTTCTCTGCAGAAAAGAATTACAGAAGGTTACTGGAAGTTCAAACTTAGAAACTTTTTTCCAGTCGTCCGTACTATAGTGACATCAAAAAATCGGAGTCTACTCAACTCCAAGCAACAGAACCAATGATACCACCACCTGACCCGGAAAAGGCTTTCTTTGTCCTTCTGTAATAAGGTGATTTGGGTAGAAAGCCTCTACCATCTCTATTCTAAGGTGCTCAAGTTATAAAAAAAAAAAATTGTGTTTGTTGAGAAGTTTAAAGAAGAACTCCAGTTTTGCCCTCTTTCTCTGCAGGCCCCCCCCCCCCCCCAATAAAGAAGCAAAACTTTTTTTAAGCTTTGGAGTGGAGAGGGAATAGAACACCTATCAGGTTTTGTTTGCCCATACATGCAATCCAATGAAAGGGCTAAGCAAACTAATTTAATGAAAACATTTATGTATAGCAGAATAAATCCAACACGTTTCAGGGACCAAACAGCACCCTCAGGGCTGGCCCTAGACATTGTGCTGCATGGGTCCAAGAATGAAATGCCCCCATCAAAAAAAATCAAGCCCACCAAAAGGCCCCCACATCCATTATTTTATATCATGATAATTAAAACTAAAATGTAATTTATCAGGAAGTTAGATTTACATGTAACAGCACCTTGTCTATGTGCAAAATTATATGATGTACAATTATGTTCAATGCCAAGGGGTGGGCTAGGGAAGTATATGGGCAGGCTAGGGTAGTATATAGGCAGGCTAGGGTAGTATAGGGGCAGGCTAAGATAGTATATGGACAGGCTAAGGCAGTATTGGGACAGGCTAGGGTAGTATATGGACAGGCTAGGTTAGTATATGGACAGGCTAGGTCAGTATAGGGGCAGGCTAGGGTAGTATCTCGACAGGCTAGGGTAGTATAGGGGCAGGCTAAGATAGTATATGGACAGGCTAGGTTAGTATATGGACAGGCTAAGGCAGTATATGGACAGGCTAGGGTAGTATATGGACAGGCTAGGGTAGTATATGGACAGGCTAGGGTAGTATATGGACAGGCTAGGGTAGTATATGGACAGGCTAGGGTAGTATATGGACAGGCTAGGTTAGTACTGTATATGGACAGTCTAAGGCAGTATTGGGGCAGGCTAGGGTAGTATATGGACAGGCTAGGGCAGTATAGGGGCAAGCAGAGCAGCCTGGGGGGGGAGCAGTTGTCATCATGACACACAAAACTGCTGGAAAAAAAAAATCTTGGTGGTCAATTTGCTGGGTAAATAGAAGAGAATGAGAGGCAGTTCGTTGCTCCTCTCAAAGTGCTGCCTGGGTACAGTGGACCCACTGGGACCCATGGTAGGGCCGGCCTTGCTCCCCCTTCATCAGAGATTAAAGTATAACTAAATACAACACTGTTTGTTTTAGCTTTGAATAGAGTGGGATTAGAACACTTATTAGTTAGGTTTTCACTGCCATCTGTGACACCCTTAGGGCCCTTTCACATAGGGCAGATCAGTAATGATCCGCCCCGTGAACCTTCACTTGCTCAGCAGGGATCGCTCCATTGATCCCCGCTGAGCCGGCGGATGACAGGGCAGTCCCCGCAAACTGTGCAGGGACCGCCCTGTCTTTTCTCCACTCTCCCCTATGGGGGGATCGGATGAACACGGACCGTCTGTCCATGTTCACCCGATCCAATCCGCAGACGGAAGGAAAAATAGGGTTTTCCTCCATCTGCAGAATCAGATGAATGCGGAAGCGGGCGAGATCAGGTGTCAGCGGATGTTCATCCGCTGACACCCGCGATCTCATAGGGACCAATGTATGTTCCTTTTTCATCCGTACACGGATGGATGAAAAAGCAGACATACGGTCCGCCCGTGTGAAAGGGCCCTTAGGGAGATACGCCATCTCAATTTGTTCTGTTTACCATTATTATTGAAAAGGAAAGTGAAATAAAATGCCAAATTTAGGTTGTCCACAGAAAAAAAAAAACAGAGGGGAAACCTTCCAATGGGGACACTAATGCCACATACACACGATCATTTTTCGGTATGAAAAAAACTTTGCTTTTCAAAAACTTCATTTAAAATGATTGTGTGTGGGCTACACATCATTTTTCAGTTTTTTTTTTGAACATGCTGCATTTTTTAACGTTGTTTTAAACTATGTCGTTTTTCGGGTTGTAAAAAATGATCGTGTGTGGGCTAAAACAACGTTTTAAACCCGCGCATGCTCAGAAGGCGAATGGAACTTCCCCTTTATAGTGCCGTCATACGTGTTGTACGTCACCGCGGTTTGCTAGATCATTTTTAAAAAACGATGGTGTGTAGTCAACGTCGTTTTAATGATGAAGTTGGGAAAACTTCGTTTTTTTGGACATGCTGAAAAACAACGTTTTTTTTTCATGCTGAAAAAGGATCGTGTGTACGCGGCATGAGTCTTGTGACCTGACCTGGGGGGCCACAATGGATTCCATTATTTTGCAGGGATTTGCTCTCACTTCCTGTTTTGGCTATGGGACAGGATGTGCAGGGAAATCTCCACAATGGGACACAGATGGTGAAAAAAAATCTGACCGGGGTCGTAGCCCTCCTGTCATCTGTCCAAAAAGAAAACATTTTTTTTTGCCTATAGTTCTACTTTAAGAGTTTTTTATTGTGCTTAAAGGACTCAGGTAAACAGATACCAAATAAATCTGTTCTGTGATTTCCTGTCCGGAACAGTTACAAGAGGGCAACATAAGCCAGGGTTGCTGAATGCAGCAAAAGACAAAGGAAAGTCCTTTACTGCATTTACTAACACTAGCTTAAAACCCTTAAGCTTTGATAACGAGGGGGTGGTTTGATCACCAAAACACATTCGATTTATTTTGCTCTGAATTCATTTTATCATTAAATCACCTTGGACTCATAGTTGTTTGTCTGGCTTCTCATTGGATTACATGTATGTGCATTCTTAAAGTAAATGTAAACCCATATAAAAAAAGAAGAAGAAAAAAAAAGAACCTGCAAAACAAAGGCATAATGAGCTTGTATGCATTGCATACTAGCTCGTTATGAATTTCTTACCTTAGATCAAAGGTATTGCAGCGGTCCCTGTACACCGATTTGACCAGCGTCATGTCTCCCAGAATTATTTGCGGGTTCACGGGCTTCGGCACTGTAATTGGCTGGAGCCGCGATGACGTCACTCCTGCACATGTACGCAGGAGCCGCCGGTAACGGCACACGCCCTTTAGAAGCGGCATGATCGAGCTGTCAGCACAAGCGTATATGGTAAATATCTCCTAAACCGTGCAGGTTTAGGAGATATTTACAGTACCTAAAGGTAAGCCTTATTATAGGCTTACCTGTAGGTACAAGTGGTGTAACTGGGTTTACAACCACTTTAAAGTGGTTCTAAAGCCTTAAAGCCTTTGTTAACCCAAATAAAATAAAATAAAATAAATGGATCCTGCTCCTTTAAAGCATGTTATATGATACATTGCTTGCCAGTTTCTCCCCACCCCTCTGTAAACTGACTACGGTTGCATCGAGGCTGCTGAGACCAGACACCGTGGTCAGTTTACGTTCCTCTGTCATCAGCAGCCTGCTATCTGCTCTCCTCTTTGCTCCTGTGTCCTCCTCCCCTCTCTGTCTGTGTGTGAGCCGCCCCTTCCTCTTCCTGCTGCTATCATAACACTAACCTGTATACACCATCAATTCAGCATCTGTGAATTATTTATAAATATAAATGCTGTAAATACCTCATTTAAGTGCTGAGATTGCGATCACATGACCAGCCAGCTCTCTCCTCCTCCCCTCCAGACTGACATCAGCAGAGAAATCTCAGCCCCGCCCACTGCATCTCTCAGTGGAGGAAAGGAGAAAGCGGGCTGGTCATGTGATTGCAATCTCCGCAGTGAAATTAGGTATTTGCAGCATTTATTTTTATAAAGAGGGGGATACTACAATAGGAGGCAGTGCTGATGATGTATACAGGTTAGAGTGGCTTAACAACCACTTCCAATGGGAACACTAGTTCAGGTGACCCTGGTGACTACCAGGAATTCCCCTTACTTTGTACAAAATTGCTTTTGATTCCTATTTTGGCTATGGGAAAGGATGTGAAGGGAAATTATGCCAATGGTGCACAGATGGCAAAAAAAACTACTGGAGTTATAACCATCATAAGACGAGGAGTGACAGTAGAAACCCCTTATAATAGCAAAAGCACATGTGCAGACCCAAGAACTTAGCTCCAAGATCTCACCAACGGAATCCCAGGAAGATAGGACAGACCGTCAGGTGGTTTAATTCTACAAAATCCACCAAATACTCAAATTTCAGCCATAGGAGCACTGACCTTTGGTGCAACCCTTTTTGTCCTTGGACTAGGCTCTGTTGGCACACAACATCAGCCTGAGATTTCGCTAGAAGAGGAAAATGTAGCAAGCCGTTGCACGTGCAAGCTGATTGATGAAGGATTCTGAGACAATATGGATTTAAAGTTTTCTTGACAAAGCACTTTAGATCAATAAATATCACCTAAACAAATGGAGGTGTCTGGAGAACAGATGCCAGTAAAGGAAACGGGTGCCAGTAAGATGTTCTAGGTGGAATGTGACTGATAAGATTCTCCTACCTCTCCACCACCGGTGGAACAAAATGTTCTTGCACATCTCTATTCAGTCTGTCTCCAGGTGTGGGGATGACTTTTACTGATTATTATCAAAGCTCTGGGCCTCATTTTAATGACAGGAGAACATTAAATCCACATAAAAAAAAAAAATGTATTCTAAGACACAAACTCAAATAGCTTCACATTTACTCTTCTCCAGTCCTGCCTTACCAGCCAACCAGCCCCTAAATGACTATAATTTTCTATACTCTCTAGAAAATATCCAGGGTCCAGGACAGGTTCTATTGTTGGGTGCTGGAACACTCATTCCAGGACTTGGCAGTGGCTCTGTGCTGGCAGAATGATATATTTTCGATAGTGTCTGCATAGTTTTGGGGGTGATATCAGGGCTCAAGTCCTGCGGGAACGCGTGGGAAGGGAGTTCCTGCACTTTTTTCACAGCAGGAACTCAGGGCCAGATCCACAAACGAGATACAACGGCGTATCTACTGATACGCCGTCGTATCTCTGTTTCTAACTATGCGACTGATTCATAGAATCAGTTACGCATAGCTAGCCCTAAGATCCGACAGGTGTAATTGAATTACACTGTCGGATCTTAAGGATGCAATTCTAGGCCGGCCGCTAGGTGGCGAGGCCATTGCGGCCGGCGTAGAATATGCAAATGAAGACTTACGGCGATCCCCGAACGGCCCGTCGATCTAAATCTACGTAGTTTCCGTCGGGTTACGCTGTGCAAAACTAGGGCTGAGCCCTAGTTCTCCTAAGCCATGTTAAGTATGGCCGTCGTTCCCGCGTCGAAATTTAAACATCAACGTAATTTGCGTAAGACGTCCGTGAATGGCGATGGACGCCATTTACGTTAACGTCTAAGCAAATGACGTCGGTGCGACATCAGTTAGCGCAATGCACGTCGGGTAATTTACCCGACGGAGCATGCGCAGTACGTCCGGCGCGGGAGCGCGCCTAATTTAAATGGGACTCGCCCCATTTGAATTGCCCCGCCTTGCGCCGGCCGGATTTAAGTTACACGGCTGCAAATTTTCAGGTAAGTGCTTTGTGGATCGGGCACTAACTTGGACAATTTGTGGCAGTGTAACTTAAATGGGAAAAGTTAAGTTACGCCCGCTATTTGTGGATCTGGCCCTCAGTTGCCTTTGCAGGACTAGAACATCCGAGAGCAGCCGAGCCGCCCGAGCCAATCCTTCACTAAGCGGCGATGCCCAGCTCGAGTCACTGTCAGGGGCAGGCGAACCTTAGTAATCCTTTATGTTACTGGCCGCTTCCTGTATATGGATTAATCGGTTAGTGTGCCTTGCAATGTTCCCTGGGAGGTTTTGTCATTGTTCCCAGGAGACATTGCGGAGGTCTGCCGCGAGTTATCGCGTGATTTAAAAAGAACTTGCGGTTTAGTAATTATGCATATGAGCATATCATTTTTTTTTTGGTGGGGGAGTGGATCTTGGGTGGGAGTTCCCACACTTTTTCCCCAGGACTTGACCCCTGGGTGATATCACTTGTCAGAGGTGGGAACCGGCTGTAATTGAGGTAAGCATATGCCATTGAACACCAATAATGTGTCCCTGATTGCACTACCAATAGGGACCACTGATATATTGCTGGAGGTGGTGAATGGAGTTCATTTACCTTACATCAATGCTGGGGAAATCAATTTTTCTTCCCCCTCTGACAATAGACAGTGGAACATTCTCCCCCCCCCCCCCCTCACTGACAGGGGACACAAGGGGTGTTCTTCCCCTACAAATTGTAGTCACTGTGGCATTCTTTCCCACACTAATGATGGTCACTACTAGACATGTGCATTTCTTTTTGTCTGAATGCATTTTTGTCCGAATTTCAGGGATTTTCACGGTCGTTTTAACAAACGATAACAAACACGCAGAATCCGAAATCCTGAATGATCCGACATAAAAAATGCCTCATTTTCGTTTAGTTGCGACAACAGTTCGATATAGATAGAAGAGTCGACATGACGGTGACAATAGCGATCTGTGTGTCTAATATAACTCTATTAGTCTAATGCCGCATACACACCATCACTTTATGTGATGAAAAAAAACGACATTTTCTGTGAAAAATTACGTTTTTGAAACTTCAATTTTCAAAGACGAAGTTGCATACACACCATCGTTTTTCTCACAATGTTCTAGCAAAGCGAGGTTACGTTCACCACGTTTTTCCTTTGAAGCTTGCTTCATAAGTAGCTTCTGGGCATGCGCGAGTGAAAAAACGTCGTTTTAAATGACGTTTTTGCTACACACGGTCAATTTCTGTGAAGTAAAAGTTGACGTTTTGAAAAACGACACATAAAATTGAAGCATGCTTCAATTTTTTTTGCTCGTTTTTTAGAAGACATAAAACGACGTTTTCCCCCATACACGGTCAATTAAAGTGACGTTTTTAAAAACGTCATTTTTTTTCATCACATAAAGTGATGGTGTGTACGGGGCATAAGATTATTCGACGAAGAGAGAAAAGATTCCACATTATAGAGACATGAAGATTCGACGAAGCAGCTAACAACATACGATCGCCACGAGAGGACATTTATGGTCAAATGCTTCGCCCATAGGCTTTAGAAGAATTCTAATGTTGGTTGACTAGTAATAATAAATAAATATAATTATTATTAGTCATACAACATTAGAATTCAACTATAGCTTGTGGGCGGAGCATTGGACCGGAAACGTACGATTGCGGCATTGTATAGTTTAGCTGCTTCGTCGAATCTTCTTAGAACATTCGACAGACAGCATAAGCCTTCAATTGACAGATTCAACCTTAATTATTTGAATTTTCGGACTAATGCATTTTTTAACGAAACAAAAAAATAATAATTTCGGGAGTAACTAAATACATTTATTTTTCGGACGAAACCAAAATTCACAAAAATAAATATTTCAAAGTGTACATGTCATGGCTTTCTCCCCACTGACGGCTGACACTTAAACATTTTACTAATGGTTGACGTAGTGGATATTGAAGCATTCTTCCCTCAATGACAGCAGATACTGAGGTATTCCTCCCCACTCTGACGTGGACACCGGGGGAATTCTTTCCCTCCCTGATGGCCAACACTTGGGGATTACCCCCCCCCCCCCGCAGACAGAAGAGACTGGGTCATTCTTCCCCCTAGTAACTTCTAGTTTGCTCCGGCGTATCTTTGTTTTGTATCCACAAAACAAGATACGCCTGAAGCTGGGCTAGATCTGACTGGGCTAGATCTGACTAGATCTTAGTACTCCGTCGGATCTAAGGTGCATATTTAACCTGGCCGCTAGGTGGCGTTTCTGTCGATTTCTGCGTTGAGTATGTAAATTAGCTAGATACGGCGATCCACGAACGAACGTCCGGCTGGCGCATTTTTTCACGTAGTTTCCGTAAGGCTTTTTTAGGTGTATAGTTACCCCTGCTATATGAGGCGTATCCTATGTTAACCACTTGCCGCTCGCCAATGACAGATTGACGACGGCAAAGTGGTTGTAGAATCCTGACCGGACGTCATATGACGTCCTCAGGATTCTGAGCCGCTGCGCTCCCCCGGGGGCGCGCATCGCGGCGATCGTTGTTGCGGGGTGTCAGTCTGACACCCCGCAACACCGATCTCGGTAAAGAGTCTCTCACGGAGACTCTTTACCACCTGATCAGCCGTGTCCAACCACGGCTGATCACGATGTAAACACCCATAAGTATCCATCAGTGCCACCCATGAGTGCCCATCTGTGCCGCCTATGAGTGCCCAGTGCCGCCCATGTGTGCCCATCAGTGCCGCCTATGTGTACCCATCAGTGCCGCCTATGAGTACCCATCAGTGCCGCCTATGTGTACCCATCAGTGCCGCATACCAGCGCCGCCAATCAGTGCCACCTTATCTGTGCCCGTCAGTACTACCTCATCGATGTCCATCAGGGCCATCTCATCAGTGCCGCCATATCAGTGCCCGTAATTGAAAGAGAAAACTTACTTATTTACAAAAAAATTAACAGAAAAAAATAAAAACGTAATTTTTTTTCAAAATTTTTAGTCTTTTTTTAGTTGCGCAAAAAAAAAAAAAATTGCAGAGGTGATCAAATACCACCAAAAGAAAGCTCTATTTGTGGGGAAAAAAGGACGCCAATTTTGTTTGGGTACAATGTAGCATGACCGCGCAATTGCCATTCAAAGTGCGACAGTGCTGAAAGCTGAAAATTGGCTTGGGCAGGAAGGTGCGTATGTGCCCTGTATGGAAGTGGTTAAGTATGGATGTCGTTCCCGCGTCGAATCTTGAAAATTTTACGCCGTTTGCGTAAGTCTTTCGCGAATAGGGCTTTGCGTAGAATGACGTTCACGTCGTAAGCCGACGTCATTTACGTCGGGTCAAGACACGTAAATGTAAAACACGCCCCCATCTCATCCATTTGAATTGCGCGCCCTTACGCCGACAAAGTTATACTACGCCGTCATAACTTATGGCGCAAATTCTTTCAGGATAAGGAAAATACGCTGTAAGTTACGGCGGCTTAGTGTATCAGAGATACGCTACGCCAGACGGAACAATGCGCCACGCTACGTGGATCTGGCCCTAGGTCTGTTTCCCAGCGGAGCATGGGGGCAGTCTTCTCAGGTTGATGAAGATTATTCAAAAATTTATATATTCGAGAAATGAGTCCCTTGTCCCTGGGGAAGTTTCCTGCTATTTTTATTGCCAGAGCTAATTTTTAAATGCTTTTTATAAAGTGGAGTTAATCTATAGGTAATGGCCCAACAATGGAAAAGTGGGGGAAAACCTATCCAGTTGGGACACAGACAATAATAAAACTCTGACGAAGATACTAACTAACCCTTCCTCACTGTGAACTAAAGTAAAGAAGGGTTTTGCTGGTGTTTTTACTTCTCTTAGGCCTCGTACACACGACAGAGTTTCTCGGCAGAATTCACCGAGAAACTCGGTCAAAACCCGGATTCTGCCGAGAAACTCTGTCGTCTGTACAGTTTTGGCTCGATGGAGCCGCCGAGAAGCTCGACGAGAAAATAGAGAACATGTTCTCTATTTTCTCGTTGTTCTATGGGAGAAGGCGTCCCGCCGAGCTTCTCGGCGGCTTCATCCCAGAACTCGACGAGGAACTCGACGTGCTTGGCACGTCGAGTTTCTCTGTCGTGTGTACGGGGCCTAACATATCTACCACGTGTATAATCATTGTCAGTGATGGAGTACAGCAAGCACAGAGCAGACTTGGTTTATTATACTGAAACTCAACCTTGCTCAGACAAGTTTAGGAGAATTCAGAAAGCCTTAAGGCATTGGCAGGGAAGTATACCCAAACATGGCGAAATGCAGCAGGAATTTCATGTACTAAAAGAGCTACCATGAAAGGATGAACACAATTAACATCTAGTCATTTGGCAGCTGGAAGTTGATCTTTGGCCACCCTAAAAATGTAACAATCATAATTTCTGATGCTCATTAATGCTGGGAAATGTGTTTGTTACCTTAGTATTCCAAGACATCAAATCACTTGCAGTTTTCCCTATTGACAGCCAACGCAGTGCGGCAGGGAAACATCTATAACAATTTGTGTAGAGCCCGTGAAACCATATATAATGTCACCCATGTGGGTGGCAGCAGCTTTTATAATGTGCTAACATTAAAGCGTAACTCCACTTTTCTTGAGAAAAAAAACATTCCCCTCTGGGTGATCGATGTACATTGCAAGGATTATAACAACCTTTGTTGCAGATAACCTTTTGTTATTCTGGAGAAATCCCTGTGTGTTTGTCTGTGCCTCTGGATTGAGTGGGTCTAATGGGAGTGGTTTCATAAATAACTGTCAGGTGTGCAGCTGCAGGGCACTAATGAGGAAATCTGCTGGGCCTGCATCCCTTGATGCAAGGCTGGGTTCACACCAGTCCGGTGCGAATTGCAGCTCCATTTTCCCTGCAAAGAGAAAAAGCAGCTGTTCAGCGGTTCCTCTCCGTTGTAGCTGCGGGTCAGCTGAGCAGGGAGACGGGGGAGGTGTAGTGAGGAGGGGGAGAGAATTCATGTTCATAACGGACAGCATCTGCGAATTGGATGTGTTCTCCTAGAAGAAAATGGGCCTTAATTCGCACCTGAGCCGGACCGCACTGCCTAGAAAACGCACAAGTATTTTGGGCAATGCAGAGTACGAATGCAGCGCAGATATGTGAACCAGCCTCATTCAAATGAATGTATTTTAAAATGTCCTGCGAATTGGATGCGGTGTAAGCCGCATGCAATTTGCATAGGTGTGAACCCAGCCTTAGACGTGTTCCTATTGAAAGTATCTCTCAAAAAATGACATTTTTGTTGCAGGGGATGCCTGAAATCTGACTTGTATCTTAGGCAGACTTCTGGGAAAATTGGTGAGCCGATCACACAAGTAGGAAATTATGTTTCTGGGGAGTGGTCAGTACACATTCTGGCCCAGATCCACGTAGCGCGGCGCATTTGTGAGTCCGGCGTAGTGTATCTCAGCGTATTTCCCGTATCCACAAAGATTTTGCGCCATAAGTTACGGCGGCGTAGTGTAAATGTGTCGCAATTCAAATCACTAAGTTGTGGGCGTGTTTTATGTTAATACGTCTTGACCCCACGTAAATGGCGTTTTTTTTAATGGCGCATGCGCCGTCCGTGGGGGTATCCCTGTGCGCATGCTCCAAATTAACCCGCAACAAGCCAATGCTTTCGACGTGAAGGTAATTCTATGCAAAGCCCTATTCGCGAACGTTTTACGCAAACAACGGAAACAACGGAAAATTTTACGCTGGCCCGACGTCCATACTTAACATTGCGTACGCCTCATATAGCAGAGGTAACTTTACGCCGGAAAAGGCCTTACGGAAATGACGTAAAAAAATGCACCGGCCGAATGTACGTTTGTGGATTGGCGTATCTAGCTAATTTGCATACTCGACTCGGAAATCGACGGAAGCGCCACCTAGCGGCCAGCGTAAATATGCACCTTAGATCCGATGGCGTACTAAGACGTACGTTAGTCGGATCTAGCCCAGCTTCAGGCGTATCTTGTTTTGTGGATACAAAACAAAGATACGCCTGAGCAACCTAGAAGTTACGCGGCGTATCAATAGAAACGCCAGCGTAACTGCTTCGTGGATCTGGCCCTCTGTGTACAGAACAACTCCAGGTAGCCATATTGCATACTCAGAAAAGTACAATGGCTGTAGATTGAAAAGGAAAGGTAATTTTTAATAACATTCAATTACATTCAAAATATGATTAGTGTCAATTATATGTGCTATATTGTTTTTTCTTAATTTGCTATTTTTTTTCCCCCACGAAACCAAACCTGTAGTGTTGAAGCTGGGCTTACCCAATTAAAAGTGTGCCACAATTGTAAGACAAATATTAACAAAACCCCAAAAATATATGAAACAAATAATATGCTATAATTAAATGGAATAAATGGGAGTAATAGTCCAGCTTAAATAGCCCATATCTGTGCCAAAACAAGTGTTCTGCAAAAGTGCCAGTGCTCAAAAAGCGCTTAAAGAGATGTGTTCTTCTATATTAAGTATCACACTCTCCACTGCCAATCCTCTACTCTTGTGCCCCTCCCTTGTGGGACAACACTCACCAGATGGAGATGACCACCCTCCTGACGATGTCCTGGTGAGGACCAAACAGGTACAGGTAGGAGCGGGAACACATTTGGTCTATAGCCCGCTTCTGCGGATTGGAACACACAGTGGCTCATGCATTGGAGTGACAGCGGGCTACACAATTAATTGCCAGATGACCCCAGGGTGCCAGGAGTGGCACCAGAGATTGTGAGTGTTTTTCACTTTGTTTAAGTGGGGGTTTTAATAAATTGAATGCACTATGAGACCTTTCTCTGAATCCTTCCTTGTATGTGAGGACCAGTGAGTGACATAAAGGCTGAGACCAGGGGAAAACTGCCGCGCACAGCAGCGCTTTTAAACAAGCATTTCACACTTTCCTTGGTATATGGTATGGTAGGGTGGTCATCTTCATCTGGTGAGTGTGGTCTCACAAGGAAAGTACTTTTTGCGCACTGCCACTTTAACAGAACACTTATTTTCGCACAGATCTGGACTATTTAAGTGGTTCATGGACTATCGGTCCCATTTATTTCACTTTATGTACTGAATTTCCCGGCGTATAAATGACCTTTTTTACTTAAAAATATGCCATCCGTCTTATACGCCGGATGCAGAGCAGTCAGACTGCGGGCGTCCATTTTTTAAAAGCTGCGCCTCCTCCTCGTGCTGTTCCGTGATAGGCGGAACACTCGTTTTCCCAGAAGAGCCTGTGTTCAGTGTTCCGCCTATCACGGATGTCCTCTGGTCCGAGGCCGAGAGGACATCCATGATAGGCGGAACACTGAACACAGGCTCTGCTGGGAAACTGAGTGTTCCGCCTATCACGGAACAGCACAAGGAGGAGGCACAGCTTTTAAAAAATGGACGCCCGCAGTCTGACTGACTCTGCCAGGGATAAGGTATGGAGATCGTCGAAGTGAGGTGAGGCAATGGCACGGTGAGGCAATGGCACAGTGAGGTGAGGCAATGGCACAGTGAGGTATGTAATGGCACAGTGAGGGGGGGAAGGGGTCGTCTTATACGGCGAGTATATCTCAAAACCAACATTTTAGCTGGAAAATTAGAGGGTCGTCTTATACGCCCAGTCGCCTTATACGCCGGCAAATACGGTAATTAATTTAATTAATTTGATTGCATTTTATTTACTTTATATATTTTTTTGGTTTTGTTAATATTTGTCTCACAATTGTGTAACACTTTTAATTGAGTAACTGCGGCTTCAACACTAAAGGGATTAGGGAAAAATCTATGGTCACTGTAAACACTCTGGGGCAGATTCACAGAGCAAGTACGCCGGCGTATCTACTGATACGCCGGCGTACTTTCAAATTTCCCGCGTCGTATCTTCAGTTTGAATTCTCAAACCAAGATACGACGGCATCTGGGTAAGATCCGACAGGCGTACGGCTTCGTACGCCTTCGGATTGCAGATGCAATACTTCGGCGTCCGCTTGGTGGAGTTCGCTTTGTTTTCCGCTTTGGGTATGCAAATGAGCTTTTTCCGACGATCCACGAACGTACGTGCGGTCGTCGCATTCTCTTACGTCGTCTCTAGTCGGCTTTTTCCAGCGTATAGTTAAAGTTGCTATTTTGTGGCGTATAGATAGACTTGCCATGTTAAAGTATGGCCGTCGTTCCCGCGTCGAATTTTGAAAATTTTTTTTTTTGCATAAGTCGTCCGTAAAAATGGATGCGAAAAGCATCAGCAGTTTTTACCACTGTGTGCTGATACCTGTAGTGCATTTTTCCTTTACCCAATAAAGGGCACGTCTTTTTTAAGAAATTGGAGTGCGGCTGTCCATATCTTTCTTCTTTTGAATAATAATAAAACAATTGATATATACAAACATAATTAAGTAATAATAATAATAAAACAATTGATAAATGGAAAAATAAATAAGTAATAATAATACAACAATTGATACATAGAAAAATAAATAAGTAATAATAATAAAACAATCGATACATACAAAAATAAATAAGTAATAATAATAAAACAATTGATATATACAAACATAATTAAGTAATAATAATAATAAAACAATTGATAAATGGAAAAATAAATAAGTAATAATAATACAACAATTGATACATAGAAAAATAAATAAGTAAAACAATCGATACATACAAAAATAAATAAGTAATAATAATAAAACAATTGATATATACAAACATAATTAAGTAATAATAATAATAATAATAATAATAATAATAATAATAAAACAATTGATAAAAATAAACAAGTAATAATAATAAAACAATTGATTCATACTTTTGTATGAATCAATTGTTTTATTATTATAATTAAGTTATAATAATAAAACAATAATAAATACAAAAATAAATAAGTAATAATAATAAAACAATCGATAAATACAAAAATAAATAAGTAATAATAATAAAACAATTGATAAATACAAAAATAAATAAGTAATAACAATAAAACAATTGATAAATACAAAAATAAATAATTAATAATAATAAAACAATGGATAAATACAAAAATAAATAATTAATAATAATAAAACAATTGATAAATACAAAAATAAATAAGTAATAACAATAAAACAATTGATAAATACAAAAATAAATAAGTAATAATAATAAAACAATTGCTAAATACAAAAATAAATAAGTAATAATAATAAAACAATCGATAAAAACAAAAATAAATAAGTAATAATAATAAAACAACCGATAAATACAAAAATAAATAAGTAGTAATAAATGGTGGGTGTTGGTGGGAATGTAACATCCCATAAATATCACCACGTCACTGAATTTTTATTCTGTTTCTGCTAATTCCACCTTACGTGTCATGAAGACTAATTGAAAAGCTGAGCTAACATTGTAGATGTAATTGGTGGATCATGCCCAAGATGCACACACATGATCTTTCAGTTCCCAAAGCCATGTATGTATCATTTGGCATCAGGAAGTAACCTAATTCTTCTTACAATGGACGTGATCCCTTCCGGAGAACAGCGGTCATTCATCTTCCAAAGCCCATAATCCATTGTATGTGTACTGAACAGTTTACACCATAATCTGATCTAAACCCCCCAGAGACATCGCTGATGCTCCCCGACATGTTCACACCTAGTTTGAGGAGCCTGAAAATCCCGGGGATTACAGCAGACACTGAGTCTTTTCAATAACAGAAGAGATGGGAGAGAATATCAAACAGTAAAGGATGTATTTTTATAAATAGGCAGAATAAAAGACAGCGCATTACATCTCGGAAATATGGTACTGAATATGCAACAAACCCTTTATGCAACAAAGAAGACATTTCCAGACAGAAAACAAGTTTGAAATCCCACTTTATTCTCCAGATACTAAATGGGAGGAAGGAAAAACGGTTCGCTAAAAATGTTGGGAGGATTTTATGTGCCAGGGCAAAAGAGTAAGGGACACGGTGAAAAGTTGTATCCAGTGGCGGCTGGTGCTCAAAATTTTTGGGAGGGCGCAAAGGAAAAAAAAAATTGCAGTCTCACTGTGCCCAAACGCAGCCACTGTTACATGCCATCAAGCGCAGCCACTGTGCCATCAATTTGCACCACTGTGCCATTGCCATCAAATGCAGCCACTGTGCCATCAATTCGCGCCACTGTGCCATGTCATTAAACGCAGTCACTGTGCCATGCCATCAAATGCAGTCACTGTGCCATCAATTCTCACCACTGTGCCATGCCATCAAATGCAGTCACTGTGCCATCAATTTGCACCACTGTGCCATGCCATTAAACGCAGTCACTGTGCCATCCATTGTCACCACTGTGCCATGCCATTAAACGCAGCCACTGTGCCATCCATTGTCACCACTGTGCCATACATTGTCACCACTGTGCCATGCCATTAAACGCAGCCACTGTGCCATCCATTGTCACCACTGTGCCATCCATTGTCACCACTGTGCCATGCCATTAAACGCAGCCACTGTGCCATACATTGTCACCACTGTGCCATGCCATTAACCGCAGCCACTGTGCCCTTTAATGGTCGCCGCTGTGCCAATTGTCCCCACTGTGCCCTGTAAATTGCGTTCTTTCCCCCCCCCCGCCCGGCACTTACCTTTACTGGAGTCAGGCATCCACGTCCCACGATGTCTTCTCCCGCCCTCGATGACTGACAGGCATCTCAGCCAATCAGGTTACAGGTAGCCAGAACCGGCCAACCTGATTGGCTGAGACGCCTGTCATCTTATTCAAGGGGCGTACAGTCTGTGCGCTCCGAGAATAAGCTTCCGGGACCCAAGGGCTGTATTGCGAAAGCCTATCAGAGCTGTTGGCTTTGATAGACATTTCCGTACAGCCAACCAGCTGGCGTTATTCAGATGGCCGGACATTGAGCGCCGACCATCTGAATAACAGCGGCAGCGGCGAAAATAACATAGATTCGTGCAATGCATGAATCTATGTTATTTGACTCAGTGGCGGTGAGAGCCCTCTATGGACGAACCGCCACTGGTTGTATCTCAACCAGAAGTCAAGAGAATTCACATCCTGAACAGGATTTAAAGAAACATTATTGTACAGTATGCCAGGGATGGGCCCTGGAACACTGGCATAAATCACTGCTGTCTGGGTCGGGGGTCATTTTAAGGGGGATGAAAAGAGTACAGATTGGGATTCTCACCCATGCAGCATTAAGGGTTTTGGAGTGATCTGTCAAAAGAAGAAAATTGACTTGCAAGATTGTTAAGCCTTTAAATGGGACCCAGAATTTGGAGGCTCAGAGAGACTTTGGGTGGTAAAGTCCTCCACTCCTGACTATGGGTACTGGAACAGTCCAGTTGAATGTGACTTCTACTAGATATACCATGGCCTAGATCAGGGGTGCCCAACCAGTGGCCCGGGGGCCACTCATTGATTGTGGCCCGCGACCGGTTACCAAGCTGCTTAAGTGGCCTTCACGCTTGAAAAGGTTGGTCAAACCGTTGTGTTCTGGGAGCCGAGTGTTTCCCAGAACACAACGGGGGGGGGGGGGGCCTGGTGACGCTGGAGTCTATACCAGGAAGTGGTGCAAATACCTGTTTTATACAGGTATCTGCACCCCCTCCCCCCTGAAAGGTGTCAAATGTGAGACCGGAGGGGGGTCCCCGAAAAGCGGAGGTTCACTTTTGGGTGAACCTCCACTTTAAGATTAGTGATATACTGTATAAGTACACAAACACCTTCAATACCAAACAGTGACAATAAACCCAACAGTAACCTACAAATAACAAATAACTATATACAGTAGATGGGGAATACCGTAATCATGAACGTAAGCCAGGCCAGGGTCATACATAGAGGATCAGCAGATAAACAAAGGGCAGTTCCAGAATCACAAATGTAAGCCAGGTCAGGGTCATACACAGGGAATCAGCAGATGGAAGGTGAATGGGATCAGGCTACAGGGTAATGATGAAAGGGAACAGGAACACAGGAGGGACAGGATCAGGATAGGCTCGGGATCAGGTACAGGTTCAGGTAAAGATTACAGGCTAGCAGGTCAGGGCACAAGTAAAATACCAAGGCAAGCATGTGAGTGCTTGCCGGGTATTTATATGCATGCCTATACTTAGCCTCAAGTGACACCTGATCACAGGAAGTGCTGTCTGCTCTACAGTGTGAGACACCCACTGGTGGACACTGGTACTACGGCCCAAGGATCTAACAGTGCCACCAGCAGGTGAATCCCTCCACTACTGATCCTGAGTGTTAGAAGACACCCACTGGTGGACACCGGTACTGCGATCCACGGGACCGACAGCGCCACCAATGGGTGAACGCTTTCCTGACACTCACATTCAATAGATGAGTTTGTATCAGCAGCAGAATTGCCACCTAATCCCTTTAGCATCTAAATTCAGATGTATGTCTTTCTACAGGACTTGGTGTATTCCACAGCAGCAACGTAGGACCCTCTACCAGCATCGAAGACTCTCCCGGGCTCAAGAGGGGCCTGTGGGAGCCAAGTGTTGAGTGTCCCAGCTGAGAACAGGAGAATTTGGCGAGAGAACCCTGGGGGGAGGGAAGGGGCACAAGTGAGGAATGTAGAAAGTACGGATGATACTGGCTTTCCTGATAGTAAACAGACTATGAGAAACCTTAACGGATTCACTTCCCGGGAAGACATGAACGTTGCATTCTGTTAGTGGTACTAGCTGATTGACTGTCATTCTAAACCCTATCCTAACTTTCTGGATCTACATACTCATTCTGGATCAGTAACTGATCTAAGTTCTGAATAGGGATGTATGTAGCTTCGTATTCGAAACGAACTCATGTTCGACTCGAACATCGTATGTTCGATCGTTCATCGAATTACAAATGTTTTGGGTCGTTCGCGCCAAATTCGAATTACGTTTCACAGCCCATAATTCACTGCGGCATCGCAGTGCATTGCTGGCTGATGATTGGCCAAGCATGCACTATGACCCGCATGCTTGGCCAATCACAGCTTGCAAAAAACGGAGAGCCATAATTGGCCAAAGCCAGGGTGGCTTTGGCCAATTATGGCTCAGGGGGTTTAGTGCACGCCCCCCACTATAAAAGGCCGCCTGCAGGTCGGCCTTGTGTAGTGTGTTGTGGAGAGGACAGAGAGAGTGTCATATTTTGCAGGTTGATAGAACAGGCAGGCTAGTCAGTTAAAGTTACAGTGTGTAGAGGATATATATACATCCCAGGTGTTGTACATATATTTATACACTGTATAGTTTAGCTAGATCAGTTTTTCCTAATTTACTGGCAAGGCAGGTGATTGTGCTAGCTGCAGTATTCTCACGTGGTGTACTGCCTGTGTCCTCTGTAGTTTGGACCTAAAGCTACTTGGTGTGTACTGGCCGTGTGCTCTGTAGTTTGCACCTAAAGCTACTTGGTGTGTACTGCACGTGTGCTCTGTAGTTTTCACCTAAAGCTACTTGGTGTGTACTGCAAGTGTGCTCTGTAGTTTCCACCTAAAGCTACGTGGTGTGTGTACTGTCTGTGTCTGTGCTATTTTTCTCAATGATTTTCATCCATATTGCAGGAACCAGACATTACATTAAAGCCGCAAGCAGTTTAATCTTATAGTAATCTAATTTTGTGCAGGGACAGTTCTTAACACGTGCCACTTCACAGATATACTATAGACAACCAGCAGGTACGATATTTAAAGGAATTTTTCATTTTTTAACATTAAAATCACTGCTCCAGAAAAAACGACAGTTTTTAAAACTTTTTTTCTATTGATACATGTTCCCTGGGGCAAGACTCAGGTTCTCAAATACGTTTTACGACAATAACTTGCATATTAGGCTTTAAAATTAGCACTTTTGAATTCGAACGTTCGAGTCCCATAGACGTCAATGGGGTTCGATATGTTCGCTTGAACCTTTGGTCCGTTCGAAGGTTCTCGTGCGAACCGAACGGGGGGGGGGGGGGGGTGTTCGGTTTCATCACTAGTACTGAAGACGGTTGTTTTTATAGATAGCAGAGCATATTTCCACAGCAGAGTGAATTTTCTATAAAAAATAGATTTTCATTTGCTTTGGTACATAATATCCACAGGTACAGGATCTATATTTATAATATTATAAAAAAAAGAACCTTGTCAAACAATATTCCAAGAGAGAGTAGAGTCGAGGACCTCAAGTCGATAATGGATAAACTGTAAGCTGTAAGCTTGTCAGCCTTGACACCAATTGGTGTTTTCTTGACCACCCGTCTAGGTTAGTTGCATATGTTGATTTTAGTCTTCCTGTTCATTTGCTCTGATGAGCTGCGCTAATGGGTACTGATGGGTTGCACTGATATGTGGCACTGATGAGCTACACTGCTGGGCACTGATAGGTGGCATTGATGAGCTGCAGTGATGGGCACTGACAAGCGGCACTGATAGGTGGCACTGATGAGCTGCACTGATAGGTAGAATTCATGGGGGTACTGATAGGGGGCACTGGTACTGATATGTGACACTGATGGGCAGCACTGATAGCTGGCACTGATGAGCTGCACTGCTGGGCACTGATAGGTGACACTGATGAGCTGCACTGCTGGGCACTGATAGGTGACACTGATAAGCTGCACTGCTGGGCACTGATAGGTGGCACTGACACTTATAGGTGGCACTGACTCATGAGCTGCACTAATAGCCGCCGCCCCACCCAAAGTTAACCCACTTCAGCCAAAAAGCACTACTGCCCAAATAGAAAAGCAACTTATCTACCTGACAGTGATTTCCCCGGCGCCCATGCAGAGCTTACTTGAATTTTACAGCTTCCTTTTCCTCGCTAGCAGCACCACCCGCACACCACTTTCTCCCGGCCCTGGGGCAGGCCTGTGAATGACGTCACTCTGGCCGGGACGTCAAGCTTCACCCTACCGTGTGTGTTCGAAGGACTCCAGGGGGAGGAGCGTGCTCAGCCTTGGCGCACTGGTACTGTGCCGCAAGAGGCTGTGCATCAGTGACTGCAATGCAAGGCAATGAAAGTAATAGCGACGAATCTGCGATTACCTGTAATGGAGATGCCTGGACAATGTAGCGGCCGCCGGTGATAGTATCTAGAGAGCGACTTACTGATTCGGGCCCCTGGGCCCCCCGGGCAACTGCCCAGCGCGCCCATGCGAAAAGACGGCCCTGAAGCATCGTAGTTATCCCAAAAAGACTATGGGCTAGATTCAGGTAGAATTAGGCGGGCGTCGCGTATCTTAGATACACTGCACCGCCGTAAGTTTGAGCAGCAAGTCCTGTATTCACATAGAACTTGCGCTGAAACTTACGGTGGCGCAGTGTAACTGGGCCGGCGTAAGCCTGCCCAATTCAAAATAGGCTGGTTGGGGGCGTGTTCTATGTAAAATACTAGTAACCCCACGTATTTGACATTTTTAATGAACGGCGCATGTGCCGTCCGTGGACGTATCCCAGTGCGCATGCTCCAAATGACGTCGGCAAATCGTCATGCTTTCGACGTGAACGTAAATTACGGCCAGCCCCATTCATGGACAAGTTACGCAAACGACGTAAAATTTTCACATTTCGACGCGGGAACGACGGCCATACTTAACATTGGCTGCGCCATGTTTTTGGTGGTTTATCTTTACGCCTGAAAACCCCTTACGTAAACGGCGTATCTTTACTGCGACGGCCGGGCGTACGTTCGTGAACCGGCGTATCTAGCTGATTTACATATTCTAGGCGTAAATCAGCGTACACGCCCCTAGCGGCCAGCGTAAATATGCAGTTAAGATACGACGGCGTAGGAGACTTACGCCGGTCGTATCTTAGCAACATTTAAGCGTATCTCAGTTTGAGCATACGCTTAAAGTTGCGACGGCGGGGATTCGGACTTACGACGGCGTATCTACTGATACGCCCGTCGTAAGTCTATGTGAATCTACCCCTATCAGGTTATATCATGGCGTTATTTACAGAAGATGCCTTTTAGAAGTTCTTCTTTAATTGTGGCCAATGCAGAGATGCTGAAAAAAGTTATTAGAAAGATCTCTGCATTTAAGTTTAGAGTTTAATGCAAGCTTTAACAACGTATCAAACCCATAGTTAAACGGCCGTAAAATATTTACTGTATGTCTGTCTGGAGCTGTTTCCAAGGGGTATAGAGAAAAGGCAAGGACTACGATACTTTACATAATTGGAGCCTCCTCCGTCTGGCTTTCAGCCTAAATTGCATGTTGCACAAAACCTAAGCAAGCAGGAAGCCAGAGGTAAAGCAAAGGTGAAGTGTACGGGTTGTCCTTGACCTTGTGCACTTTGCCAGGCTTGATCCTGTCAAAGATGTCTTTGAAACTTATCATATCTACGTGAACATCCAGTTCCTACTTTACATTTTATTTGCACATTCCTGAAGAAAAACACCCACACCTCACGTAGCTGACAGCTCTTTAATCTGTAGCTACATTGCTGATTTGTAGAGTAATGATCCATCATAGAACAGATGGAACAACCGGCTCCCTGTGGTGTAACCTACACAAAACTTTGTAGCAGTGTAACCAACTTTTTATGCAGCAATCGGTAGCAGATGTAAATGACCCTCACGCAACCGTCCTGCCGTCAGCCAGAGATCTTCAACTACACATAAGAAGCATTAGGCCCCATTCACATATCGCGTAGGGGGAACACTCACATTCTTTTTTTTTTTTTGCCTAATTTACCTATTTTATCTGTGTGTCGCATATAGGAAAAAGAAAAACAAAACAAGGCGCCTCTAAGTCCCGAAGTATAAAACTTTTAATATCCCCCTTCTCGAGCACCTGATTGGCTGAGAGGCGGTTCAGTGTTCGGAAAGGGAATAGTCATTTGCTTTCCTAACACAGCTGGGTGAACTGTGAGTGCTCGCTGATTACCTTTTTTGACGCCTATTATAGCCCATGGCTCTAATCAGGTGCTTCAAAAACACCCCCCCGCCACTGTAATTCAGGTGCCCAGCACCCGAATAGGGGGTGGCAGCGGCGGCCATAGATAGATTCATGCAATGCATGAATCTATCTACTGGTGATCGAGGGGGTGGCAGGAGAGAGGGGGTGGCAGGAGAGAGGGGGAGGCGCCCGTGCACCCTTATGGACGCCACTATGATTAGGTCTGACCCACTGGTCCTGTGTTCTAAAAGAGGGACAGTGGTCCAGAACAGAGAGCCCTTGGCCCGAGGGCCCCTGTGAAGCAAAAGTAAAAATGTGCTAAAATATCAGTAAAGATTATACAAAGAAATGTTCTGTTACTTATATTATGAAATTATATTTATTTTTCATGGAATTTATTTAGAAAAGTGACTTGTGCTCATATATAAATCACAGTTGTGCAAATGATATTAAAATAAAATCAATTTATAATAAATATAAAAAAAAGTGTCACGTGCTTCTTAAATAAAGTAAAAATCAGTTCATAATGAATTTCATCATATAAAGTGCAATAAATTATCTTCACAGATCCACATCCAATTTGAAGAAATATGACGCAATCCCATCTCCGAAGAAATATGAAATATGAAGTAATCCCATCTTCGAATAAATATGAAGCAATCCCATCTCCAAAGAAAAAAACACTCATTGCATGCTCCACCTGCACTGTTGAAAACCACCACCGGAACTCACTAGATCACTTACCATAAATAATGGCTGATATTGAATCAGCAAATGTGCATTGGTATATACGGTATATTGTCAAAAGTATTGGGATGCCTGCCTTTACACACAGATTAACCTTAATGGCATCCTAGTCTTAGCCTGAAGGGTTCAATATTGAGTTGGCCCACCCTTTGCAGCTATAACAGCTTCAACTATTCTCGGAAGACTGTCCACAAGGTTTAGGAGTGTGTCTATGGGAATGTTTGACCATTCTTCCAGAAGCGCGTTTGTGAGGTCAGGCAGTGGTTGGACGAGAAGGCCTGGCTCGCAGTCTCTGCTCTAATTCATTCCAAAGGTGTTCTATCGGTTTGAGGTCAGGACTCTGCTCATCCCCACTATATTGCCAAAAGTATTGGGCCACCCCACCAAATCATTTGGTGGAGGGAGGATTATGGTGTGGGGTTGTTTTTCAGGGGTTTGGATTGGCCCCTTAGTTCCAGTGAAGGGAACTTTTAAGATTGAGTATTCACCCAGGGCGGCCTCAGCCGTGTCCTGTGATGGAAACGGCACAGAAGTAAAGATACCCCATGCGTATTGAAAGTGATCCTGTTACAGGAGGAACCTGGTATTTCTGAGGTGAACAGAGGAGTGCAAAGAAGTTTAATAAATAATTGTAACTGTGATGGACCGCCTGGCGCTCAGCTTGGGTGCCTCTGCCAAGATACAGCTTCCTTCATTCTGAAACCAGCAACCAGGTATTATAGTTGAGAATTGCAACCAAGAACTAGACAACATTAGCTTAGGTGCAAACTGGAATTTACTTTATTGTAAGTTCTCTCAGAATTTATACCACACAAGATCAGATAAAAGCTTGATCACATTATCTTAAACAATGCAAACTTTAAACAGTAATATCAATACATCTAACAGTACATCTAATAAACAGATAACAGTTAACAGTGAACTAATTAACAGTAAGCTAATCAACAGCTAGGCACCTGAACAAGCCTTGATTAGTCAAAGAGTCCCCCCCCCAGACAGTCCGGCAACATAATTCAAGAAGACCCACCGCTGTCCAAATCTCATTAACCAGCTTTCTTTTTACATACATCTTCTCACTGAGTTTCGAGTTGGCAGAGACCATCATGGCTTTCTTGACTGTTAAATGTGGTAATAACATGTCATTCTATAACAAAACATCTTCCTGAATGCTTGTAGCCAGGGCTTTTTTTCAGGTGGAACTCAATTCCACCACCTCTGGCTCAGACCTTTTGGTGTCTGCTCACCACAATCACTTCTGTAAACACAGAAGTCTGGTTTCTGTGTTTACAAGTGACAGCTCTGCACTCTGTGTGTAACCCCCCCTGAACTCTGCACTCTGTATGTAATGCAATCCTGGTATTTAATGCTCCTTTGTGAAATCTGACCACACCCACTATTTGATGTGATTTGGAGGGTGTGTGGGGGAAGGGTTTTTTTTTGGGGGGGGGGGCGTGGTTGAGTTCCAGCACCTATTGTTTGAGGGAAAAAACCTGCTTGTAGCTCCCTCAAATACCAGGGCCCATAGTCAGTAGGCAAGAGGCTACCCTTGATAAAGTCACGTGACAGTGACGCAATGTGTCAGGAAGAGGAGCTTACTGACATCACTTCCTGTTATGGCTGTAACCGTAAGTCCCTGCATTTTTGAAGCTGTTTTACCTGTTAGGCGTTTTTTTGTGGCTTTTTTTTTCATCTAATACTTTTTAAATAAATGGAATAATATATTTTTTAAACTACTACACCACGGAGATCTTCCTTCTTTCTCATTTCTAAAATGTGTGGAGCTGGAGGCTGTACTTTCTAGGATATCGCTAGGAAGACTGGAGAGATAACTGCAGTGGTCCTTTGTCCAGGATTCATCAAGGAAAAGAGGAATAACCATCTGCTGGCTATCCATTGCTTGATGTACGATTATTTTTAAAGTCTAAACCTACCTCAAACAATAGGTGAAGGGAAAGAGAGTGTGATAGTGTGTATACAGAACAGAGTGATGTCCTTCATTGGTGCCTGAGAGACTTAAGGCTGAGAACTCCAAGAGAATGATAAAAGAGAATAGAAGATGGGCCAGGAAGTGACCCAACATGGTAGGGTGACTGCCCACAATGAGGTAAGAAGAAAATGTTTTCCACAATGTATTTAACCTGTAATGCCTCATACACACGATCAAACTTCCATCAGACTTTTCCATGGATCTTTGTTCGAAGGGCTGGATTTTTTCAGCCAACATTCACCAAATCACGTGGTTTTTCAGTTCTTTAGCGCCACCCTTTGGGCAATTTCTGCTATTGTTGTCAGATGTTTAGCATTGGTTCTGAGCATGCGTGTTTGTACTTTGGATTTCAGATGGTCCTCCATCGGACATTTGTTGTCGGAAAGATTGAGAGCATGCACAACGAACATTTGTCCTTTGAAAAACCAACAACAATTGTCAAATGGAGCATACAGACGGTTATATTGTCTGATAAAACACATGTCTGTCGGACCGTTGTTGTCGAAAAGTCCGATCGTGTGATGGGCCTTTAATGTCACATGCTTAGAGCTTCACATTATGCTGTCCAAGCTGACATTCAGAGAGAAGAAATAGTCCATTGGCTCTTTCAGAAGTTAGGGAGGGTACTCACATTACAAGATATCTCTTATGCCTCGTAAACACGATCAGTTTTCCCGACGGGAAAACTATGAGGAGAGCTTTTGGCCGGGAATCCCGGCTGTGTGTATGCTCCTCCGAGGGAAAACTGCGCAAAAAACAGCGGACAAAAAAGAGAACCAGTTCCCTTTTCCAATGAGAAAAACTGCGATGAAGCATACATATGGCTGGGATTCCCAGCCAAAGCTTCATCGCAGTTTTCCTGTCGGGAAAACCGGTCGTGTGTATGCTCCTCGCAGTTTTTCCGACGGGAAAACTGCCCAAAAACCTGCAGACAAAAAAGATAACCAGTTCCATTTTTTCCCGCCGGGAACACTGGCGGACTTTTGCCCGGCAGTTTTTGCCAGTTTTCCGATGGGAAAACTGGCCGCGTGTAGGGCAAAGACTGAACGGAGCAGGTTCTCGGCTTTCCCCTCTGGATTTCTGACTGGAACTTTTCCCGGCGTAAATCCCGCACATGTGTACGGGGCATTAGGAGTGTTCAGTATAGCCTGTTCACAACCCTTCACTGTGAATGGCTCTTACTATACCATGTCCTTCTTTTTCCCAAATACCATCTCAATAAATTTCAGTGAATGTAAGGCTACACTAAAGGATCTTCTCCATGCAGTGAACACAAATTTTTGTAAACAAATGACGGGCACCCGGGAGTGCATACATAAATCAGAAGCCTTTAACCAAGAGACAGGTTCTTGGCTGTGCAGGTAGCTACAGTTCATCTAAATTAGCTGTAATATCAGTAAATATTTTGCAACTTCTTAATAGGTCACAAAGTTACGACAATATTTCCTAAATTTCCAAGTAACATTTCATCATTAAAGAAGTTCCCTTTAATAACAGGTATTACATCGAGACAGGTTCAGAAAGTCACGAGTACGCCTGCAGACATTTTCAGTTTTCCGAGCGGAGCTATCCTTCTATTAGTCCAGCCGGCTCTAACTTGTTACTTTTGCTTCACAGACTTGAGAAATTTTCCACAATTTCCAAGGACTCCGACAACACCCTACTCTAAAACAGGAGAGCTCATGATGAGGCCTAATATGGTCAACATGATGAGTGCAGCTGGAAATGTCCTGATTGGAATCAATCCCCCAAATCTTATGGAAGAGGTTGAGAACTTTTCCAACAAATTCTTTACAGGCCTATAATTATGTTTTTGATCTTAAATTGCACATCCGTTTGCTGTTTAGAATATTATTAAAGATAACTTTTACCTTTTTTCATGGTTTCCATGTAGGCTGCACGTACTTGTATTTCTTGCTATGTTTGATGACCCGTTATCCCCCATGTCACGATTCTTTACTTTGCTATATTTCTGATCTTTCTACTTCTTTAACTTTTTTTTACTGGTCATGTTTTTAAAATATTTTAAAGCTTTGATACCAACATGAGAAGAATGACCCTTGTGCCAATGCTTATATAGCAGTGAAAATATTTTTTTTTTGCCATAAATCACGCTGTAGTTCTTTCTTCACTAAGGAGACATGCGAGAAAAACATGTGAAGTCTACAGTTCACTGTTTTTGCTGACTGTCAAGCTAGTGATTGGATTGCATTCGTTTTCGTCCGAATGCATTTTCATCAGAATTTCTGGGATTTTCGCTTTCGTTTTAACAAATGATAACGAATGTGCAGAATCTGAAATACAAAAGATCCAACACTTGGTGGGGGTTGGTCAGCCACACCCTGCGACCTTTGACCTCTGGGAACCTCCCTTCTGACCTTTGACCTCTAGGGGAAGGATCCTGTTCCAATTCCTGAGTCCTAGCCATATTCTTCAATGGGAAACCCTAAACCCTAACCCTATTCTTCAATGGGAAACCCTAAACCTAACCCTAGACCTAACCCCTAACCCCTACCCTAACCCCTAACCCTAACTGACCTTTGACCTATGAACTTTAACCCTAAGTGCATCTCCACTTAGTGACTCTCCCCACCCTAAACCCCTACCTTTCCCAAAACCTGCTTGTTTTGTTGGAGGAAAAAATGTTGTTTTGTTGCGACAACAGTTCGATAAGATAGAATATTCGACACACCGATGACAATAGTGATCTGTGTCTATCGAACCTGCGGTCGAATGTGCCTAACCTAACTCTATTAGTCCAAGATTATTCAACATAAAGAGAAAAGATTCAACATAGAGAGAAAAGATTTGACATTATAGAGGCATGTAGATTCGACATAGAGAGAAAAGATTTGACATAGAGAGAAAGGATTCAACATAGAGAGAAAAGATTCGACATTATAGAGAGAAAAGATTCAACATAGAGAAAAAAGATTGAACATTATAGAGAGATTAAGATTCGATGAAGCAGCTAAAGATATATGATCGCCAGAAATGGACATTTCTGGTCAAATGCTTGGCCCATAGGCTATAGAAGAATTCTAATGTTGGTTGACTAGTAATAATAATTAATCAATATAATTATTACTAGTGTCATACAACATTAGAATTATTCTATAGCTTGTAGGCGGAACATTCGACCAGAAATGTACGATTGCGACGTCGTACACTTTAGCTGCTCCATCGAATCTGCTTAGAACATTCAACAGACACCATAAGCCTTCAATTGACAGATTCAACCTTAATTAATTCGGATTTTCGGACAAATTTATTTTTTAACAAAACAAAATAAATAAAGACGAATTTCGGAAGTAACTAAATAGATTTAGTTTTCGGCCGAAAACTAAATTCCGAAACAAAATATTTCACACGTCTATTAGTGATTCAATCAAATTAAATTTTGGTGTGAAATTACCAATTTTTAAAAATTTTCACAGTAAGCTTCTCAGATTTATATTTATTTGGAGTTGTTGGTCACACATAATTGTCTTGCTCTTCTCTGTAAGTTATGACAAGCTTTAAAATAAATTACATACATTTCTTTTAGTTTTACTGTCAAAAGTATCAAACTGAGATAACAAACAAAGCCAGGAGAACACAGGTATTAACTCGCTGGGTGGATCATGACCTGGAGCACTTAGAAAGACAAACATACATGCAAGAACCTCTTAGGTTCTTCAGGGTGCTGATGTTGCTTAGCTGCTGCTGCATCCTGGAAAATTGGCTGTATTGAAAGTAATGTAAAACTAGGTTTATTAACTTACATATGTTGTTTAAATTCCACTTGTTGGTAGAGTAACTCTTCCTCTGTAGTAACTCTTCTGCCTCGTACAGACAACTGGTTTTCCCGGCAGGAAAACTGCCATGAGAGCTTTTGGCTGGGAATCTCGGCCGTGTGTATGCTTCATAGCAGTTTTCCCGACAGGAAAACTGCTGGGGAAAAAAATTTAATTTTCTTTTTTCCCACCGGGAAAACCGGTCTTGTGTATGCTTTTCCAAGGGACTCAAAAGCAAGTCATGAGACGGGAGCACTCGTTCTGGTAAAACTAGCATTCGTAATAGAGATAGCACATTTGTCACGCTGTAACGGACAGAAGAGCACGAAGACTGAAAAGCGCGAATCGGCTCTCACCAAACTTTTACTAACACAACACAAGGATCAGCAAGAGCAGCCCAAAGGGTGGCGTTGTTTGAATGGATCTTCCTCCTTATAGTCCCGTTGTACTTGGTGTACGTCAACACGCTTTGGACGGGCGGAATCTGGCCTGAACGTCTGTATGCAAGGCGGGCTTGAGAGGAAACCCGTCGGGAAAAACGTAGTTTTCTTTCCTGCTGAGAAAAACGGTCATGTGTACAGGGCATTCCTCTTCTTCTTCTTCTTTGCAGGTAAATAATGGATTCCAAGCAGAAGCAATGTGTTGTCCTTGAGTTCCTGATAAAGAAGGAGTGCACACTGTCTGACATCCACAGAAGGCAACAGAATGTTTATGGAGATGACACCACTGACAAGAGCAATGTCTTGCCATTGGGGACTGTTGCTAAAGGTGTCATATGCCATAAACATTCTGTAGCCATCTATGAATGTTGGACAGGAGGAGGAGGAGGAGGAGGAGGAGGAGAAGAAAGAAGAAAGAAGAAGAAGAAGAAGAAGAAGAAGAAGAAGAAGAAGAAGAAGAAGAAGAAGGAGAAGAAAGAAGAAGAGGGAGGAAGAAAGAAGAAGAAGAAAGAAGATGAGGGAGGAAGAAAGAAGAAGAAGAAGACGAAGAAGAAGAAGAAAGAAGAAGAAGAAGACGAAGAAGAAGAAGAAAGAAGAAGACGAAGAAGAAGAAGAAAGAAGAAAGAAGAAAGAAGAAAGAAGAAAGAAGAAGAAGAAGAAGAAGAAGAAGAAAAAGAAGTGCATTTAGAAAGGTGTCCTTTCCTGACGCACCGCCACTGGTTGTTAGACTTTGAAGGGAGAGTACAAAGATGACCCTATCTATTGGCTTCTGTTCCTTCTCTGTCCAATAAGCAGACTAAGAGAGGTGACTAAGGATGCAGAACATCAATGGACATTTTTTGCCCTGTGCTCAAGCATCATAAGCTGATTTTATGGGTTTATTGTTGTTGATTGAGATATTTGCTTGGAGTATTGCTTTAACGTAACGTGGCAGTAAACAAGGTAGATATTCCTTCCAACAAGAGGTTTGGTTTTACAAGACTGAAGCAATATTATTTCGGTAACAATTTTTTTTTTTTTAATAAAGCAGGTATCATGCCTACCAGACAAGACTGGTAGCGTTCCACAACATGTACTCATGTCCCGCTAATGTTCTAATTACCATCTTCAGGGACGATTAATGGCCTTAATCTTGGGGATCTTCCAGACTCTTTCATCACGCCAATTATAGGAAGGCACAGACAATATACTGGGTTTATTGTAGCTATTCTCTGAAATTCACTGGTGTGGCCCATACGGGTGCCAACAGGAAAGAAAGAACACGATATTGTCAAAAGTATTGGGACACATGCCTTTACACGCACATGAACTTTAATGGCATCCCAGTCTTAGTCTGTAGGGTTCAATATTGCACTGCACCCCACGCACCTGCCTAGGATCAGCCCTGCTAGTATGCATAGCATACTAGCTCATTATGAATCACTTACCCGAAGAACGAAGCCCCTGCAGCCGTCCTCGTCTCCCCCTCTGGCTGGCGGCATCTATCCCGGAGGTTATTTAAGGGTATTGCGGCTCCAGCGCTGTGATTGGCCGGAGCTGCGATTACATAACTCCCGTGCATGCGCGGCAGCTGCTGGGAACGGCACAGTACAACTAAAGCAACGGCACATGCTTTGGTATTGGTTGGTATTCGTTATGTATTTTTTCGATTAAAGTTGTTTTATAAATGTATCCTGCAATGGTGGCATGGCTTGTTTCCATTGGGATCCATCTATTTTCTGTAGACTATAATAACATAAAACTGGCAGAGGTTGTAACCTTTTGCCACTTTAGGCCACCCAGCAGGGTGTTGCACTTTAGCTACAGATTGTTGCTCTCTTCAATGATGGACAGTGCTCAAAGTTTTTAGGGGGGGCGCAAACAAACTGAAAAAACATCAATTGCAGCCACTGTGCCCATCAAACGCAACCACTGTGCCCATCAAATGCAGCCACTGTGCCCATCAAACGCAACCACTGTGCCCATCAAATGCAGCCACTGTGCCCTCAAACGCAGCCACTCTGCCCATCAAACGCAGCCACTGTGCCAATCAAATGCAGCCACTGTGCCCATCAAACGCTGTCACTGTGCCCATCAAATGCAGTTACTGTGCCCTCAAACGGTGTGCCCATCAAACACAGCCACTATGCCATCAATTGCCGCCTCTGTGCCATCAAATGCCGCCACTGTGCCATCAAATGCAGCCACTGTACCCATAAATTCCTGCCACTGTGCCATCAAATGCAGCCAGGGTGCCCATCAATTGCTGCCACTGTGCCCATCAAATGCTGCCAGTGTGCACTTACCTGTCTCGCAGCGGGTCACAGTGGAGTCCTTCACGTCCACGCTCCTTGATGTCTTCTCCCATCCTCTCTATCAGGCGTCCAAGCACAGCGTGTGTGGTTTCAGCCAATCAGGTAACAGGTAACAGACCCGAGCACTTGATTGGCTCAGAGGCGGGTCAGTGTTAGAAAAGCGATTTATTCACTTTCCTAACACAACGCTGAGTGAACAGCGAACGCCCATGGCTCCTGCTGTTCACCTTTTTGGACGCCTATTAGAGTCTACGGCTCTAATCAGGTGCTTTAAAAAAAAACGCTGCTGTAATTCAGCTGCCCGGCGCCCGACAAAAGGCTGGACACCAGAATAGGGTGTGGCAGCGGTGACCGTAGATAGATTCATGCAATGCATCCATCTATCTATGGTGAGAGAGAGGTGGCAGGAGAGAGGGGGTGGTGCCCGTGCGCCCTTTATGGACGCACCTCCACTGGTCTTTGGCTGCTGCTGCAGCCTGGGATTAAGCCTGGCCCTTGCAATCGGGCAAAGAGGATTCTGATGGCCCGTCACCACAGCAGGAAGATATTCCCTCCCACCATCTACATGTAAGTAAGCCTGGGAACAGGTGAGTTCTAAGTGAGTCCTATACTAAGAGAGAGATTGCTGCTGGGTAGGGCGAGTGAAGGAGGATTGTGCCCCTAGGCAGCTCTGTCCTAAAGTATTATGGTAAAGGAAAGGAAAAGTTACAAGCAAGTGCCCCTTTTTAGACAAGTCCTGCCTCTAGTGATACCATGGATGAATCAGTGCCCTGTTATAAGCCAGGTTGGAGGGAGCACTATCTGCACTTGGGGCATGGGAGCTAAACACCCAACACCCATGTGGATGTAACCAGTATGTGTAGGCTCTGGATAGGGCTGGTGGCTGGGAGGAGTAAACCTGCACACGGGAAGAGCCAGCTATAGTCTTTCTGTCCCTTATGAAGAGGGGGGCGACAGTGAATTGGCCTTTCAGGCCAGGCCATGAGTTCCCTGTGTGAGTCTGCTTTCCTGGCGGGGCTCAGGAGAGGTGTACCTATAAGGAGAAGGTGATTACAGAGAGCACAGTCCTATGAGTACTAATGACCTCGGAGTGAAGGAGAGACTATAAAAGGGAGATGACTGCCAAAGTATGGCATGATGCTTTCACATGTGACTATTGCGGACTGGCCACTAAATGTGATTGACTGCATGTTGTCAAGTTACTCTGGTAAACTGCAATAAAACAACTTTATGTGCGGACATTCCTTTCTTTGGGGATGTAAAGGTCAGCAGAGGGAATGTTGTGTGGACGTCTCTTGCATGGAGTGGGGCACAAGATGGAAAAAGGTTTGGCCTCAGCAGGGGAGGACAGTGCTCTAGCAGGACAGGAGGGGTGGTAGGGACTTCTGCTCTTAATGCCAAATATGGCCAACCATAAAGCCACTCTAATGCCCCGTACACACCATCACTTTATGTGATGAAAAAAAACGACGTTTTTAAAAACGTCACTTTAATTGACCGTGTGTGGGGGAAAACGTTGTTTTATGTCTTGCAAAAAATGACCAAAAAAAATTGAAGCATGCTTCAATTTTATGTGTCGTTTTTCAAAACGTAGTTTTTTACTTCACAGAAATTGACCGTGTGTAGCAAAAAACGTAGTTTAAAACAACGTTTTTTCACCCGCGCATGCCCAGAAGCTACTTATGAAGCAAGCTTCAATGGAAAAAGTGGTGAGAACGTAGCCTCGCTTTGCTAGAACATTGTGAGAAAAACGATGGTGTGTAGGCAACTTCCTCTTTGAAAATTGAAGTTTCAAAAACGTCATTTTTTACTTCACAGAAAATTTCGGTTTTTTTCATCACATAAAGTGATGGTGTGTATGCGGCATTACATGTGGACAGTTGCATCGAAGCTCCTACTGCTGGAAGCTGTGCCTGGAATGTGAGCTAAAGAGCCCAAGGTGCATCCTTTTTCTTTAGGTTCAGGTACAGAGTGGGTCCTCTCTGTGACCCAAATCATTTTGCAGCTCCTCCATTGGGGAGCTCTACATACATTTTTACATCTAATGGCTCCCTGGGGGGGGGGGGGTATCTCTACATATATTTATGTAGTGTGTTACCACATGTGCATTAACATGTGTTATCTTGCACGTTAAAGTGCTTTGCTCTCTGGGAGCCCATTGAAATTATAGGCTGCCAACGCACCCTAGCGTCCCGAAAATCCGATATGCAACATTTTTGTGGCCTTAGTGCAGGGGTGTCCAAACTTTCTAAACAAAGAGCAAGTTTACTGTCCTTTAGACTTTAGGGGCTGTGGCCAGCCAGAGTGGAAAATGCCCCAGTACCACTGGGAGTAAACAATGCCTCTGGCTAGGTAGTCAGAAGTGGTAGAAAAATTACATATGACCTGTGGTCAGTAGGAGGAGAATTGTGCCCCATCATTGGTAGTAGTGGAAGGAATAGTACCCCATCGTTAGTGTCAGTGGAAGAAAAAGTGCCCCATCGTTGGTATTAGTGGGGGGAACAGTGTACCATCATTGGCATTAGTGGGAGGAATAGTACCTCATTGTTTGTGTCAGTGGAAGTAAAAGTGCCCCATCGTTGGTGTGAGTGGGAGGAATGGTGCCTCCTCATTGGTATCAGCAGGAAGAATAATGCCTCATATCAGTAGGAGAGAAAGTGCCCCAATGGCCGGATAAAGACAAGCAAAGGGCCTCATCGGGCCCGTGAACCACAGTTTGAAGACCATAGTGCACTGGGAGGCCATTGTAAATGTATTGCACCACAGCACGACATTTACAACACATGTAACTCAAGGCTTTATTAATTTTTAATAAAAAGAAATAAAATATTCTGTATCTGCCCCACTATAAAGCAGTGCTTGGTAAATCCTGTGCACACTTGTTGTACAGCCAACTGAAGAGCGCTCATATTCACCTTTCCGGCAATATCAGCACCTCGTTAAGTGTTACTCAGCAATATTTTATTCATCATCCTGTTGGGCTTCCTGACGCTCCCATCTTCATTCCATAAATCTTGTGACCTCAGTCCGTACATATGTACTATCACTAGTGACTCAAACCTGTTCAGTGCCCGAGGCCAATTGAGGGGATGAGAAGCCTACTTGACATCTCACAACTTGCAGTTAAAGCTGAATATGGGGTAAGCAGCTAAATACTAGAGTTGAGCTTCAGGTTCAGTCCAACCACAAGGGTCTGGTGGTCTGGTATCCAATTTGTGGGGGAAAACACCATGCCAATTTGTATTTTTTTTTTGCATGAGATCCCCCTAAAGCAGTGGTCATCAACCCGGTCCTCAGGGCCCATTAACAGGCCAGGTTTGCAAGATAACTGAAATACATCACAGGTAGGGATGGGCTTCATGTTCGAGTCAAACTCATGTTCGACTCGAACATCGTATGGTCGAATTACGAACGTTATGGGCCATTCGCAACAAATTCAAGTGGCGTGTCACGGCCCATAATTCACTGCGGCATCGCAGTGCATTGCTGGCTGATGATTGGCCAAACATGCACTATGACCCACATGCTTTGGCCAAACACAGCACGCAAAAAACGGAGAGCCATAATTGGCCAAAGCCAATCGGTACACCGATGGCAGATTGTACCAGGCAAATTTCCCTGCCCCAGCTGCTGCAGCGCCGAAAGAAGTTCTCTCCCAGCCATCCACATGCCCAGCGGTTGAATGCTAGCTTAGCTAAATTGCTAGCACTTCAACTGCTGCCTTTTCAGTTGGTAGATTCTGCCCCCTTCTGTGAGTCTGTGGAATGTGCGGTACCTCAGTGGCAGGTTCCCAAACGCCACTTTTTCTCACGGAAGGCAATTCTGGCTCTCTAACGGCATGTGGAAGGCAATGTCCATGCCTCGCTGGATAGGGCGGTTAGTGGTAAGGTGCATATTACCACTGACTCATGGTCCAGCAGGCATGGACAGGGACGTTACCTGTCTTTCACAGCGCATTGGGTGACTCTGCTGGCAGCTGGGAAGGATGCAGGACAAGGTACAGTAGTGTTGGAGGTTGTTCCGTCACCACGCCTCCAAATTGCTACTACTGGTGATTGTGACACACCTCTCTCCTCCACCCCCTCCTCTTCTTCTTCCTCTGGGGCCTCTTCCTGTGCTGATGTGTCCTCGGAACCAGCGGTAGGCGTTTAAGGGGCTACGCAGGTACGCAGGCAAAGAGATGCCATGCGGTGCTTGAGCTGGTGTGCTTGGGGGACAGGAGCCACACTGGGGCATAGGTTCTGTCAGCTCTGAAGGGGCAGGCTCAGAGGTGGTTGACGCCACGCCAGCTTAAGCCAGGAATGGTGGTTTGCGACAATAGCACCAACCTCCTCTCTGCCCTCCGACAGGGACAAATGACCCATATGCCCTGTTTTGCTCATGTCCTTAACTTGGTGGTGCAGTGGTTCTTGGACAGGTACCCAGGCTTACAGGATGTCCTGAAGCAGGCCAGGAAACTCTGTGTGCATTTCCGACGGTCATATAATGCCAGTGCTCGGCTGGCAGACCTCCAAAAAGGAATACAACCTGCCCAAGAACCGCCTAATCTGTGACATGTCCACAAGGTGGAAATCTACGTTGGCCATGCTGCAGCGGCTGCACATGCAGCAGAGGGCCATCAATGAATATCTGTGCCAATATGGCACCAGGACAGGGTCAGCGGTCAGACGGCTGGTGCCCAAAATTTTTTTGGGGGTGCGCAAACAAACTGAAAAAAAAACATCAATTGCAGCCACTATGCCCATCAAACGCAGATACTGTGCCATCAAAGGCAGCTACTGTGCCCATTAATTGCCGCCACTGTGCCCATCAAACGCAGCTACTGTGCCATCCAATGCTGCCACTGTGCCATCAAACGCAGCCACTGTACCCATGAATTGCCGCCACTGTGACATCAGATGACGGCTAGTGTACCCATCAATTGCTGCCAGTGTGCCCATCAGTTGCTGCCAGTGTGCCCATCAGTTGCCATTACTGTGCCCCATCAAATGCTGCCAGTGTGCATCTCCCGACACTTAGCTGTCCTACACATCGTCGATGTCTTCTTCCGGTTGACAGTGCGTGACAGCGCATGACATTTTAACCAATCAGGTGACAGGTAACAGACCCAAGCACCTGATTGGCTGAGAGGCGGTTCAGTGATAGCAAAGCTAACACAACGCTGAGTGAACAGCAAACTCACAGCATAGCGTCTGCTGTTCATCCTTTCAGGTGCTTCCAAAAAACACCCTCACCGCTGTAATTCAGGTGCCCTGCGCCCGAAAAGGGGCCAGACACCTGAATAGGGTGTGTCAGCAGTGACCATAGATTTATGCAATTCATGAATCTATCTATGGTGACAGAACGTAGCCAGGAGAGAGGGGGTGGCGCCCATGCACCCCTTATGGATGCACCGCCACTGGTTCCGAGACTGTGCTCCCTACATAATGCCCTCATGCACGCTATTTAATTAAATTTTGCATTTTTAATGTTTCACTTTAAGCAATACTACTCCAAAGCTAAATCAAATTTAGAAGATTTTTTTTTTCTTTGATACAAGTCCCCTAGGCCCAGATCCTCAGTGTTGTGTGACAATCCCTTGCCTATCAGCCTAAAAAATTTCCGGAATTGATTTTTAACATTAGGCTGCCATTGACTCCCGCTCACTTTAATGGGGTTTAGATTTGGCACTCAAACGTTACTTATGTTCTCTGGATCCTGCTTGAACCGAACGCAAGTGTTCTACGCCTCATCACTACTATCAGTACAAAATTGAAACACACATATAAGAACTCTTTTATCTGCCAAATGTTTTGTATTTCTTATCAACCCAGCCAGTTAGCAAAACCCAGTGGGTGACCTTGTTGGTGTAAAAAATACAACCCGGCGGCGGTCACGTTCCCGTCCCAACCTGTGAATGGACAAGAAAGAGGAGCAGAACACTCATGAGGTCATCTCTTTCCTCTCCTCTCGTCAGCATGTTCCTGGTCAGTCATATGAATGGCTCAGGGTAGTGTCCCCCCTCTCCCAGTCGGAGTGCTCCTGTACAATGGGAATCGACCATGACTCGAGTTCTTATGCATTTAAACATGAATTTAATGAATTTACTCGGAATACATAGCTCAGGCAGAGTAAACCCATCCACAGCGGTATATGAGGGTTTAAAGAGACACTTCCACCATGTCTCATTCCTGTAGTCCAGGTTTAAAGCTTATATGAGAAATTAGTGATTGGGTTTACATCTACTTTAAATAATTAATAATAATGATTATAATTGTAGCGCCCCCTTACTTTCAGTAAAGGCACTACGCTAAAGTTAGTGGGGAATGAGAGAGATAATTTGCTCTCATTGCGAATTATGTTAAATTTGGCTGTCACCAAATCTGGATTGTTCTGTGGGTCAGACTGCGTTCTAGGAATGTGGTACCATCCCTGGGCGGCAGGTGACACCAGAGAGGTCCAGGCGGAGCAGCCAATGAGAGGAGTTGAGCCTCGCTGTGCATGCTGGGAGGGAGTATTTCTGTGGCGGAAGCCGTTGGTCTTGGTTCTTCGCGGGTTCCTGGTTCCAGGTACGGCACCCACCTTTAGGGTGTGCGCACATCGCGGGCCCCACCACTATGGCCTACCTGGCCTGGGGTCGCGCGCAACGCAGAGTTCATGACTCTGGGCCCTCCTGGCCTGGAGCAACTGATGCCACAAAGGGGCCCCAGTGACTGACTGGGTCCCCCTTCTACTGAGGAGATCCCAGGCTGTATGCCGTTCGGTGGGGGATAGGCTTGAGGAGAACCCGGAGGCAGGTTGTCCAAAAGGGCTTGAACGAACCATCGGGGATCTGGTGACCGGGACATTGACAGGTACACTTCCACTGTCAACCGGTGACCCTAGCGCAAATTTACTGGGAGGATAAGCTGAACTATTTACCTCATTCAAGTTCTAGGCCTGTGGCAGAGGCTCCATCAGAGCCAGGTCTGTGGCAGAGACCTGCTCCTCCCAGCATCCTTAAAGTGACACTTCGGCTGCCAGTCTCGTGGCAGGAGTCTGTCCAGAGGCACTTCACCCACTCTGGCTAGAGTGGCGACGAACTGTATTACTATTGCTGAGAGCAGGATTGCTTACTTCTTCATCCAAGCCTGATACCGCAAAGTTCTTTACTTCATCAACCTTTCCTGTCCTACCTCATGTTGATGTTGGTCGTGTTGGGCCGAGAAATAAAGCATTCAGAAAATCTATTTCGCTGATTGGACATTCGTTTACTGCTCTACTCACTACTGTCACCCCTAGACAACTAATAGAGGTAACTTAATACGCCGATCCCAAATCAATCAGCGGCTCCTGAGGGGGTAGCGCTACATAATTAATAATTATAATCAATCATTTATAAAATACTGGAAGTGAGCTTACCCTTCAGATTAGAAAATTTAAACAAATCTTGCAAATGTATTGGCCAAACGCTCGTACATTGACTCCCGCTCACTTTAATGGGGTTTAGATTTGGCACTCAAACGTTACTTATGTTCTCTGGATCCTGCTTGAACCGAACGCAAGTGTTCTACGCCTCATCACTACTATCAGTACAAAATTGAAACACACATATAAGAACTCTTTTATCTGCCAAATGTTTTGTATTTCTTATCAACCCAGCCAGTTAGCAAAACCCAGTGGGTGACCTTGTTGGTGTAAAAAATACAACCCGGCGGCGGTCACGTTCCCGTCCCAACCTGTGAATGGACAAGAAAGAGGAGCAGAACACTCATGAGGTCATCTCTTTCCTCTCCTCTCGTCAGCATGTTCCTGGTCAGTCATATGAATGGCTCAGGGTAGTGTCCCCCTCTCCCAGTCGGAGTGCTCCTGTACAATGGGAATCGACCATGACTCGAGTTCTTATGCATTTAAACATGAATTTAATGAATTTACTCGGAATACATAGCTCAGGCAGAGTAAACCCATCCACAGCGGTATATGAGGGTTTAAAGAGACACTTCCACCTTGTCTCATTCCTGTAGTCCAGGTTTAAAGCTTATATGAGAAATTAGTGATTGGGTTTACATCTACTTTAAATAATTAATAATAATGATTATAATTGTAGCGCCCCCTTACTTTCAGTAAAGGCACTACGCTAAAGTTAGTGGGGAATGAGAGAGATAATTTGCTCTCATTGCGAATTATGTTAAATTTGGCTGTCACCAAATCTGGATTGTTCTGTGGGTCAGACTGCGTTCTAGGAATGTGGTACCATCCCTGGGCGGCAGGTGACACCAGAGAGGTCCAGGCGGAGCAGCCAATGAGAGGAGTTGAGCCTCGCTGTGCATGCTGGGAGGGAGTATTTCTGTGGCGGAAGCCGTTGTTCTTGGTTCTTCGCGGGTTCCTGGTTCCAGGTACGGCACCCACCTTTAGGGTGTGCGCACATCGCGGGCCCCACCACTATGGCCTACCTGGCCTGGGGTCGCGCGCAACGCAGAGTTCATGACTCTGGGCCCTCCTGGCCTGGAGCAACTGATGCCACAAAGGGGCCCCAGTGACTGACTGGGTCCCCCTTCTACTGAGGAGATCCCAGGCTGTATGCCGTTCGGTGGGGGATAGGCTTGAGGAGAACCCGGAGGCAGGTTGTCCAAAAGGGCTTGAACGAACCATCGGGGATCTGGTGACCGGGACATTGACAGGTACACTTCCACTGTCAACCGGTGACCCTAGCGCAAATTTACTGGGAGGATAAGCTGAACTATTTACCTCATTCAAGTTCTAGGCCTGTGGCAGAGGCTCCATCAGAGCCAGGTCTGTGGCAGAGACCTGCTCCTCCCAGCATCCTTAAAGTGACACTTCGGCTGCCAGTCTCGTGGCAGGAGTCTGTCCAGAGGCACTTCACCCACTCTGGCTAGAGTGGCGACGAACTGTATTACTATTGCTGAGAGCAGGATTGCTTTCTTCTTCATCCAAGCCTGATACCGCAAAGTTCTTTACTTCATCAACCTTTCCTGTCCTACCTCATGTTGATGTTGGTCGTGTTGGGCCGAGAAATAAAGCATTCAGAAAATCTATTTCGCTGATTGGACATTCGTTTACTGCTCTACTCACTACTGTCACCCCTAGACAACTAATAGAGGTAACTTAATACGCCGATCCCAAATCAATCAGCGGCTCCTGAGGGGGTAGCGCTACATAATTAATAATTATAATCAATCATTTATAAAATACTGGAAGTGAGCTTACCCTTCAGATTAGAAAATTTAAACAAATCTTGCAAATGTATTGGCCAAACGCTCGTACATTATTTTATTGGTAAAATAACATTTATGAATAACCAATTATAAATAATTACAATTAAAATGAATAAATGTAATTAACATTTATAATTAATAATAAAAAATAGAAATAATAAGTAAATACGAGCTTATCTATTAAAATTGGAAATGTTAACTAATCCTGTGAGTGTATTGACCAAGTGTGTGTGTGGACATACATTATTTAAAAAATTCAATAACGGTAAATAATAAATAAAAATACAATTATAATTGATAATTAATAATTATAAAAAATAATTAATACAATATTGGAAAATGAGCTTATCTTTCAAATTCAAAAATGCTAAGTGCATTGACCAAGTGTGCATGGACATACATTATTTTATTGGTAAAAATAAGTCATAGTAAAAATTCAATAACAGTAAGTAAGTATTAATTCATATACAATTAAAATTCATAATTGCAATGAATAATTAATAATTATAAATATATTTATTAATAAATTACTGGAAATTAGGTTATCTTTCAAATTCAGAAAGGTTAACTAATCCTGTGAGAGTATTGACCAAGTGAGTCATAGTAAAAATTCAATAACAGTAAGTATCAATTAATATACAATTATAATTAATAATTGCAATGCATAATTAATAATTATAAATATAATTAATAAATAATTAAATACTGGAAACGAGCCTACTTTTCAAATTCAGAAATGTTAACTACCGGTAAGCCTGTGAGTGTATTGACCAAGTGTGCATTGACGTATATTATTTTATTGGTAAAAAATAAATAAAAAAACAATAACAGTAAGTGTTAATTATTAATTCATTAAATATTGGAAATGAGCCTACCTTTCAAAATCTTGTGAGTGTATTGACTATGTGTGTGTGGACATACATTATTGTGTTGGTAAAAAAAAAAGCTAATTTAACTGATTCATAATGAAAATGTATGACCGTAAATAATTAATCTACAATTAATCTACAATTATAATTATTAATTTTAATACCACTACTACTACTACTACTACTAATTATAATAATACTACATATATTTAATAATGAATTATTATGGGCACAGACGTTCATTTTTTTTTATTGCTATTTCACTGATTTATAATGAAAATGTAATAACCACAATGTATCACTTTTATACAATTCGCTAATATACAATTATAATTCATAATTGCAATGAATAATTAATAATTATGACTATAATTAATAACAAATTAAATACTGGAAGTGAGCCTACCTTTCAAATTCATAAATGTTAACTAATCTTGTGTGTATTGGCTATGTGTGTGTGGACATATGTTTTTTTTGTTGGTAAAATAAATGCTACTTTAACTGATTCATAATGAAAATGCATGGCCATAAATAATTAATCTACAGTTATAATTAATAATTGTAATACCACTACTATTAATAATAATAATTATAATAAATATATTTAATAACAGTAAGTATTAATTACGATACAATTATAAATTCATAATTGCAATGAATAATGAATAATATAAATATATAATTAATAATAATTAAATACTGGAAATAAGCCTACCTTTCCAAATTTGGAAATGTTAACTAATCTTGTGTGGACATGCATTTTTTTGTTGGTAAAAAAAAAAAAAGCCAATTTAACTGATTTATAATGAAAATGTATGATCATAAATAATCAATATACAATTATAATTAATAATTGTAATACCGCTACTACTAATAATAATTATAATAATACATATATTTAATAATAAATTATTATGAGCATGGACATTCTTTTTTTTTTTTTATAATTAACCTACAATTATTAAATTCATACAGAACATACAGAACATTATAGCCCTTATAGCTAACACGCACACAACCAATGTATTAGCATTCTGTATTTATAAAAAAGAAAATTGGATAACTGCTGGTACATTGTAATAATCGTAATACCACTACTACTACTAATAATAATTCTAAAATTACATATATTTAATAATGGATTATTAATCCATTATTAAATGGGCACGGACATTCATTTTTTATTTTTTTTTGCTATTTCACTGATTTGTAATGAAAACCACTGCTACTAGTAGTAGTAGTGGTTTTCATTATAAATTAGTGAAATAGCAAAAAAAAATAAAAATAATGTTTGTGACCATAATAATCCATTATTAAATATATGTATTATTAGAATTATTAGTAGTAGTCTACTACTAATAATTATAGTAATACATATATTTAATAATGGATTATTATGGACACAGACATAATTTTTTTTTTTTTGCTATTTCACTGATTTATAATGAAAATTTAATAACCGCAATTCATAATTAAAATGTATGACCATAAATCATTAATATACAATTATAATTGTAATGCCACTACTACTAATAATCATAATAATGCATAGATTTAATAATGAATTATTGTGAGCACGGACATTCATTTATTACATTTTTTTAATTGCTATTTTACAGATTTATAATGAAAATTCAATAACTGCAATTTATCGCTATTGAGCCAATAGAAGACATGACCTGAGACCGCTCTAAGGCTTTGTGGATTATTATTGTCTCCAGGGTCAGTCGGGATAACGGAACCTCCATGGAGGTATAATTGGTGGGAACACCTTCTGCTAGGGTCCCAATGGGGGGGGGGGTAAGGTGGCCAGAGGCAACTAACCTGACCCTAAGCTTAACAAGTGATGTAATGACTTCTTCTCTTTCATGTACATTGTTAGTTTTACTTTTTGTTTCTTTATATCCTTCTTATTTGGAGTTGAGCGGTTAGACAGTTATAGAGGTAATGAATACGTCTCTTGGGTGGATGTATGTGGCCCCTGGTACCCGGAAGGCTGCCCTCTGCCCTCTCACAGTCCTAGTCCCACTATTTAGGGTGTCAAGTTGAATTATCAGCAGTGTTCATACATTCGGAGTTGGATGAAGGGAAGTGTACTGGGACTGCTGGAAGTGTGAGAAGAAGAAAAAAAGTCAGTGCATTCCCACAAAACATTGGGCTGGATTCAGAAACAAGATACAACGGCGTATCTCCGAATACGCCGTTGTATCTCTGAGTTGCGGCGTCGTATCTATGCGCCTGGTTCAGAGAATCAGTTACGCATAGATATTCCTAAGATCCGACTGGCGTAAGTGTCTTACACCGTCGTATCTTAGGCTGCATATTTACGCTGGCCGCTAGGTGGTGCTTCCGTATAGTTACGCGAGGAATATGCTAATTAGGTATTTACGCCGATTCAGAAACGTACGTCCAGCGAATTTTTTTATGTTAGGCTTTTTCCGCCGTAAAGTTACCCCTGCTATATGAGGCGTAGCTAATGTTAAGTATGGACGTCGTTCCCGTGCCCCGTTCCCGTAAGTCGTTCGCGAATAGGGCTGTACGTAAGTTACGTTCACGCCTAAAGCACTTGCTGACGACTTGCGGTGTAATTTCGAGCATGCGCACTGGGATTTTTTCACGAACGGCGCATGCGCCGTTCACAAAAAACGTAAAGTACGCGGGGTCATCTTAAATTTACATAAAACACGCTCACAACATCCCCATTTGAATTAGGCGGGCTTACGCCGGCCCACATACGTTACGCCGCCGTAACTTAGGGCCAGATTCACAAAAGGGATACGACGGCGTATCTGCTGATACGCCGTCGTATCCCTGTTTCTATCTATGCGACTGATTCATAGAATCAGTTACGCATAGATATCCCTAAGATCCGACAGGTGTAATAGTTTTACACTGTCGGATCTTAGGATGCAGTACCGCGGCCGCCGCTGGGGGGAGTTTGCGTCGTAAACCAGCGTCGGGTATGCAAATTAGCAGTTACGGCGATCCACAAAACTTTTTCCCGTCGTTACGTCGCCGCAAGTGTTAGTTTGCCGTCGCAAAGATAGGGCACCTTTTACAAAGTGCAAAATGACTACACCATGTAAAAGTATACCCGTCTTTCCCGCGTCGCTTTTGAATTATTTTTAATTTATTTTTTTCCCCGGCGCAAGTCTTTTTTTTATGTCGCGATTCACAAAACGTTGGCGCGTCGTAATTTTGTGCAAAGCACGTCGGGAAATTTGCGTCGGGAGCATGCGCAGTACGTCCAGGGCGGGAGCGCGCCTAATTTAAATGGTACCCGCCCCATTTGAATTGGCCCGCCTTGCGCCGGACGGATTTAGGATACACCGCCGCGAATTTCCAGGTAAGTGCTTTGTGGATCGGGCACTTAGACAGAAAATTTGCGGCGGTGTAACCTAAATCGGTTACGTTACGCTGCGCCCGGGCTACGTGAATCTGGCCCTTAGGGCGCAAGTTCTTTCTGAATATGGAACTTGCGCCCAAATTTACGGCGGCGTAACGTATCTAAGATACGTTACGCCCGCAGAAAGATCCGCTCATCTTTCTGAATCCAGCCCCTTGTATTCCTTTATCAGATGCCCTTATAGCAAACACACACATACAGCCAATGTATTAGCATTCTGCATAAACTGCAAATCTTTAACATGGATACAGGGGCGGACTGACAACTCATGGGGCCCCAAGCAATAGGAGATTATGGGGCCCTCAGACAATAGATTATGGGGCCACACAGTATACACATGTAGCGCCCCCTTACTTTCAGTATGGGCACTACGCCAAAGTTAGTGGGGAATGGGAGAGTTATCTTGCTCCCATTCACAATTTGCTAAAATTGGGACTTCCAGAAACGTCCACTGGGTCAGTCTGTGCTCCAGGAATGCAATACCATCCCTGGCCAGCAGTTGGCACCAGAGGGGTTCTGGCAGAGCAACTTTCCCCAGCAGCCAATTAGAGGAGCTTTTCCCTCGCGGGGCATGCTGGGGGAGGGTATATCTGTGACAGGTGTCATGTGCTAGGCAAGTTTCGCGGGGTCCCGGTTCCAGGTGCGGCATCCACCTTCAGGGTGCGCGCATCCATGGACCCCACCAGCGCGGCCAACCAGGCCAGAATTGCGTTCTACAAACCAGGGACAGTATGTAAAAATCTATGTTTTTTTACATTTGTCCCTGAAATATCCCTTACTGACATCCTTTTGATCTAAAAATCCCAAGATTATAGCTGCCCCGCCTCTCCAGTATCTTTTTAGTGTGTGTATGTGTATTCTGTATGTATACTGTGTGTGTAGCGCCTGTGTACTTTCGTACAGGTGCTATGTTTAAATTTAGTGGGAGAATGGGAGAGTTATGTTGCTCTCATTCTTTGATTTGTTTAATTTGGCTGTCGCCAAATCTGGATTGTCCCGTGGGTCAGTCTGTGCTCCAGAGATGCAGTCTTATCTCTGGGCGGCAGGTGGCGCCAAAGGGGTCCTGGCGGAGCCACTTCTTCCCAGCAGCCAATTGGAGGAGTTTTTCCCTCGCGGGGGATGCTGGGGAGGGGTATTTCTGTGGCGGAGGCCGTTGTTCGGGGTTCTTTTGCGGGTTCCTGGTTCCAGGTGCGCACATCACTGGCCCCACCACTATGGCCTACCAGGCCACGTGCTACGCGGAGTTCCCGACTCTGGGCTCTCATAGCCCGGAGCAACTGATGCTACAAAGGGGCCCCAGTGACTTACTGGGTCCCCACTTCTATTGAGAGGATCCCAAGCTGGGTGCTGTTCGGTGGGGAATCGGTCTGAGGAGAGCCCAGAGGCAGGTGATCCAACAGGGCTTGAACGAACCATCGGGGATCTGGGTGACCGGACACTGACAAGTTACATGTAAACTGCCAGTCGGTAACCCCAAAAGAGATACTGGGAGGATTCGCTCTATCGTTCACAATTTCAGCACTAGGCCTGTGGCAGAGGCTTCATCTAACATCTTAATTTAATTAGAGCCAAGTCGGTGGCAGAGACTTGTTCCTCCCAGAAGCTCTAAGTGGCGCTCTGGCTGCCAGGCCGGTGAGAGAGGTCTGTCCAGGGGCACTTTACCCACTCTGGCTGGAGCGGCGACGTAGACGAATACAATAACAGAGGGCAGGACTGCCTTTACTATCCATAGCCTGATTCTGTGAAGTTGCTCTTCCTTCACCAACCTGTCCTGTCTACCTCAGGTTTACATGTTGGTCGTGTTTGACCAGAGAATAAAGCATTGAAAACGTCAACCAACGGTCCTGGACATTCTATTATTGCTCTCAACACTACCCCTAGACACAGTATAGAGGTAACTTAAATACGTAGATCCCAAATCTAATCAGCGACTCCTCCGGGGGTAGCGCTATACGTGTATACTGTATGTTTGTATATTGTGTGTCTGTGTGTGAATACTGTGTATGTATACTGTCTGTGTGTGTGTGGCCCCATAATCTATTGCCTGGGGGCCCCATAATCTCCTATTGCCTGGGGGCCCCATAATCTCCTATTGCCCGGGGGGCCCCTTGAGTTGTCAGGCCACCCCTGTCTGCAGGTGAGTCACCCGTACACAACAATAGGGCAGAGCTGGGCAGCATTAGTCGCAGCACTGAGATATTGGGACTAAAACGTCAAGGGACAAGGGAATTTAAACCAGGATAGTTGACAAGTATGAGGCAGCTGCTTTGGGCCCCACAACAGTGACAGGGCCCAGGACAGCTGCCCCTTTTGCCCTGCCTTAAAGACGGCCCTGCTGGTTCTGACAGTTTTTGAACCAAACCCAAAGTTGAACCCAAGCTCATCCTTACTGGATTTTCAAGCACTTCCTGTCATTAGAGGAAGTGGGAAAGAATTATCTCTAGTAGGGGCATAGTAAAAATCTAATGTGGTTCTAACCCTTTTTTGCTTTATTAAACATGAACATAACAGGTTCAGATATGGATGATGCCATTGATGACTTGTTTTTGGAGGGGCAAGTTCCAGGACTGCCATTCTTATCCTTCTTTTAGTTTCAGACCTCGTACACACGACCGAACATGTCCGCTGAAACTGGTCCGGCGGACCAGTTTCCGCGGACATGTTCGGTCGTGTGTACGGCCGACCGGACAATTTTCCGGCGGATCGGACAGGTTTCCAGCGGACAAATGTTTCTTAGCATGCTAAGAAACATGTTCGCTGGAAGCCTGTCCGTCGGACATGTTCGGTCGTCTGTACGACTCACCGGACATGTCCGCTCGGCCGAAAGCCCTCGCATGCGTCGAAGTGATTCAACGCATGCGTGGAAGCATTGACCTTCCAGGGTCGCGCACGTCGCCGCGTCATCGTCGCGGCGACGGCGCGGCCACGTCACCGCGTTCGATGTCCGTGGGAAATTTGGTCTGATGGTGTGTACAGCCATCAGACCAAAATCCGCCAGCGGACATGTCCGATGAAAAGGTCCGCGGAGCGTTTTCATCGGACATGTCCCGTCGTGTGTACGAGGCCTAAAAAGACCTGGAAGAAGCATGTGCACATCAAGTGGAGGACGAAGATGAGTGTTCTGGAACTTGCAACTTCAAAAACAAGTCAGAAACAGTGGCTCCCAAGTTCCTATCCCGAAAAGGTTCTCTTTAAGCCCACCAAGTATTAGGGTCATGTCTTGGAGCAGCCATCCGGGATTGAGAATTTTTGAGGCCCCCGGATTTTTTCCAAAGAATTTACCCTGTGATCCCAGGGCAAGCCGAGAGGCCAGGCCGCAGGGATGCCAGCGGTTAATCCGACAAAGCCACATGACGGGACACCAGCGCATGTGATGTGCAGCTCATATGAACCTGAAATATCGAAGTGAAGCGATGGTGGTTAACCTTGGAAAAACAGAAAAAAGTACATTACATAAAGATGTGATTTTTGGAAAGGAGACGGGAGTGAGTGCTTTTCCCATATTTCTAGAGTCATAACTCAGTCCGACTAATTCCTCCACATGGAACAGTCTGAAATTCTCAATATGCCTGACATCACCGAGGGAAGGAGAGCAGTCGATGTGGATCAGACCAGGAGCACAGCAAAGGCTTTTATGTGTCTGCTAAAGTGGACCTGTCACTTTACAAGTCTGAATGAGTACAATCCTGACATTTACAGCAGGGGTCTCCACCCTTTTAGTGCGATGGCCACATCATATATTTTACAAATATTCACGGGCCAGAAAATTTTCTATCAGTGTTCCTTAAAATCAGAGTCTCTTCTTTGAGAGAGTAATCATTATAGTCCCTCCTTTACATCAGTGTCCCCATCAGAGTAGGGTGCCCACGTGTCCCGGATTGCCCGGGATTGTCCCACAATCCACATTTGTGTCCTGTGTCCGGGCACCTTCATTCTGGGACAATACAGTGTCTCCGGAATGAAATGAGGATACATAGCCACCCTAATAAACGATTGCCAAACTGGTTGCTAGGGCTCATCTGCCTGGTGTCTAGCAACTAGTGACATCACATTTGCATGGTGTCAGAGCAAGGCCGAGAAGAGCAAGGCCTTTATCCAGTGCTGCCCTGCACTCCGAGTCCACCTACCTCCTCTCCTTCTCTGGTTCTGGCAGCAGCATCCAGAGAGAGCAGCCAGAGCATCTTCACTGTGTCTCCTCCCAACGGGTGGCGAAATTTCTGCAGTGCTGGCTGGCTTAGATCCACGGCTCGGCTGCCCGTCCCGACCCCTCAGCACATTGCCCGACTTCTCCTCCTCCCGCCCGACTGCCTGAGGGGGGCACCCCACCCTGGACCGGGGAACAAAGACCGGTGCTCAACTGCTCACCAAAAGTCCAGATTAGAAGTTGAGCAAATGGAACCTGATCAGAGCAGATCAGGTGACAAGTCTGGGGCACTGGGGCTGGGGACAGTACAGTAATAAATGGGGCAATAAAAAATGAGGCTGACAAATGGAGGGGGAAATAAAATAATGAGACTAACAAGTGGGGGTAATAAAAACAATGAGGCTGACAAGTGGGGTGGGGGGGGGGCAATAAAAAATCATCTTTATTGGGGCTGGCACAAGGGCATGTGCAGGGGGGTCCCAGAATGGCAGTTTGGAAATGTGGTCACCCTACATCAGAGGCTCCCTTTACATCAGGCTCCTCATAAGAGCTCCCCTTGCATCAGTGTTCCCATCAGATTCTCGACTTACACCAGGGTCCCCATCAGAGACCCCCTTATATCAGAGTCCCCATCAAAGTGCTTCCTTACATCAAAGTCCCACTTACATTAAGTATCCCCACCCGAGTCCCTTCTTACATCAGGGTTCTCATCACAGTCCCCCTTACACCAGGGTTCCCATTATAGTCTCTCCTTTACATAAGTGTCCCCATTAGAGTCCCCCTTACATCAGTGTCCCCATTAGAGCCCCTCTTGCATCAGTGTCCCCTACAGAGTCTCCCCTTACATCAGGTTACCCATCTTAATACCCCTTTCCATCAAAGTCCCCGTTATATCAGTGTCCCCATCAAAGTCTCCTCTTACATCAGTGTCCCCTCTAGAGCCTCTTATGCATCAGTGTCTCCTACAGAGTCTCCCCTTACATCAGGTTCTCCATCAGAATGCCCCCTTACATCAGAGTCCCCCTTACATCAGTGTCCCCATCAAAGTACCACCTTACATCAAAGCCCCCCCTTTATATCAGGCTCCCTATTAGAGCCCCTCTTGTATCAGTGTCCCCATCAGAGTCTCCCCTTACATACGGTTTCCCATCAAAATACCCCCCTTACATCAGAGTCCCCCTTACATCAGGTTCCCCATCAGAATACCTCCTTACATCAGTGTCCCCATCAGAGTGCATCAGGTTCCTGTCAGCTCTGTGAGGCAGAGCTGTATACCCGTATCTGTGTACCCGGAGCTGTATACCCTGATCTGTGAGGCTGAGCTGTATATCCTGAGCTGTATACCCCGATCTGTGATGCTGAGCTCTATATCCGGATCTGTGAGGCTGAGCTGTATACCTTTATCTGTGAGGCTGAGCTGTATACCCTGATCTGTGAGGCTGAGCTGTATACCCTGATCTGTGAGGCTGAGCTGTATACCCTAAGCTGTGATGCTAAGATATATACCCTGAGCTGTGATGCTGAGCTGTATACCCTGATCTGTGAGGCTGAGCTGTATACCCTGAGCTGTATACCCTGATCTGTGAGGCTGAGCTGTATACCCTGAGCTGTGATGCTGAGCTGTATACCCTGAGCTGTGATGCTGAGCTGTATACCCTGAGCTGTGATGTTGAGCTGTGTACCCTGATCTGTGAGGCTGAGCTGTGTACCCTGATCTGTGATGCTGAGCTGTATACCCTGAGCTGTGTACCCTGATCTGTGAGGCTGAGCTGTATACCCTGATCTGTGAGGCTGAGCTGTATACCTTGATCTGTGAGGCTGAGCTGTATACCCTGATCTGTGAGGCTGAGCTGTATACCCTGAGCTGTAATGCTGAGCTGTATACCCTGAGCTGTGAGGCTGAGCTGTATACCCTGAGCTGTGAGGCTGAGCTGTATACCCTGATCTGTGAGGCTGAGCTGTATACCCTGAGCTGTGATGCTGAGCTGCAAACCCTGATCTGTGAGGCTGAGCTGTATACCCTGAGCTGTGAGGATGAGCTGTATATCCTGAGCTGTGAGGATGAGCTGTATACCCTGAGCTGTGAGGCTGAGCTGTATACCCTGAGCTGTGATGCTGAGCTGTATACCCTGAGCTGTGAGGATGAGCTGTATACCCTGAGCTGTGAGGATGAGCTGTATACCCTGAGCTGTGAGGATGAGCTGTATACCCTGAGCTGTGAGGATGAGCTGTATATCCTGAGCTGTGATGCTGAGCTGTATACTCTGAGCTGTATACCCTAATCTGTGAGGCTGAGCTGTATACTCTGTTCTGTGATGCTGGGGCTTTATACTCCTGACACTATGGGTGGAAGCAAGTGGAATACAGGGGACAGAGTGGGTGGATTATATAAGGGGTGGGTCTTATGGGAGGTGGGAGGGGTCAAAAAGGAAGGACGGGGTCTGGCACCCCCCATCCTAAAACTTCACCAGCCTCCACTGAATTACACTATATACTTCCTCTTTCTTTGCCATTAAACTATTTATGGGGAGAATCTGGGTCTACTAAGGAGAAGCCTGGTTGGAGGACTACTAATCCCAGCATTTCTAGTTGATTTGAAAGGTGCATATGACTTCTGTTCTGGGAGTCCATAGCAGCTGGTGAGTGAGCAGGCACACAGAAGGGGAGCACGGACTGCACTTTATATTTGATTGAGAATATCGCCATTTGATGGAATTTTTTTTGCTTTTTATTTACTTTTTGGGAATCATGTTTTGAACATTTGAATCCATGTATATTTATTAATTTATGTGATGTATTGATATCAGTATTCACAGGGAGAGCGCCCCTTTTTATATATACACGTATGATCTGAGTCATATTTGTGAACCTTACAGCCAAGAACTTCACAGGCACCAGGATATATAACCTGTTCTGGTGACCACCCAAAACCTGGGATATTCCTTCATTTTCAGGACAATTAGGGGGAATCTCTCTAACGGGGACTAATGCCGCGTACACACGATCATTTTTCAGCATGAAAAAAAACGTAGTTTTTCAGCATGTTGAAAAAACGACGTTTTTCCAACGACGTTGCCCACACACCATCGTTTTTAAAAAATGATCTAGCAAAGCGCGGTGACGTACAACACGTACGACGGCACTATAAAGGGGAAGTTCTATTCACCTTTGGGCTGCTTTAGCTGATTCCGTGTTAGTAAAAGACGATTTGCGCTTTTTTGTCTGTTACAGCGTGATGAATGTGCTTACTCCATTACGAACGGTAGTTTTACCAGAACGAGCGCTCCCGTCTCATAACTTGCTTCTGAGCATGCGCAGGTTTTTAACGTTGTTTTAGTCCACACACGATCATTTTTTACAACCCAAAAAACGACATAGTTTAAAACAACGTTAAAAAATGCAGCATGTTCGAATTTTGTTTTTTTGTTTTTCAGAACCTGAAAAACTATGTGAAGCCCACACACGATCATTTTAAATTACGTTTTTTAACCACTTAAGACCCGGACCAAAATGCAGCTAAAGGACCAGGCCCCTTTTTGCGATTCGGCACTGCGTCGCTTTAACTGACAATTGCGCGGTCATGCAACGTTTTTTCCAAACAAAATTGGCGTCCTTTTTTTCCCCACAAATAGAGCTTTCCTTTGGTGGTATTTGAGCACCTCTGCGGTTTTTATTTTGTGCGCTATAAACAAAAATAGAGCGACAATTTTTTAAAAAAATCAATATTTTTTACTTGTTGCTCTAATAAATATCCCCCAAAAATATATAAAAAAACTATTTTTTTCCTCAGTTTAGGCCGATACGTATTCTTCTACCTATTTTTGGTAAAAAAAATCCCAATAAGCGTTTATCGATTGGTTTGCGCAAAATGCATAGCGTTTACAAAATAGGGGATAGTTTTATTGCATTTTTATAAAAAAAAATTACTACTAATAGCGGCGATCAGCGATTTTTTCGTGACTGCGACATTATGGCGGACACTTCGGACAATTTTGACACATTTTTGGGACCATTGTAATTTAAAATGCGCTGTTTACTGTGAAAATGACAATTGCAGTTTGGGAGTTAACCACTAGGGGGCGCTGATGGGGTTATGTGTGACCTCATGTGTGTTTACAACTGTAGGGGGGTGTGGCTGTAGGTGTGACGTCATTGATTGTGATTCCCTATATAAGGGAACACACGAACGATGACAGCGCCACAGTGAAGAACGGGGAAGCTGTGTTTACACACAGCTCTCCCCGTTCTTCAGCTCCGGGGGCCGATCGTGAGACTCCAGCGGCGATCTGGTCCACGAGTCCCGCGGTCACAGAGCTTTGTACCGGGTCGCGGGCACGCGCCAGCGACCCACGGCTGGGCATTATACAATCACGTACAGGTACATGATTGTGCCTAGCCGTGCCATTCTGCCGACGTATATCGGCGTTAGGCGGTCCTTAAGTGGTTAAAAACAATGTTTTTTTCATGCCGAAAAATGATCGTGTGTACGCAACATCAGAAAGCAATAAAAACCTCACAGGCGTTCTATCTATCCACTCTATACAAAAAGTTTTGCCTTTAGTTATACATTAAAATGTATAATGTAAAAAAATAAATGAAGGGAGCACTATAAAAACATGTGACCATTCATAAATTCACATACATAGATATAATCATAATATATAAAACTCTATAATTGATGTGTTGTGATAGTCCATAAACCATAATTACCCTCCCATAAATTAACGCCATGCAAATCATTGAGACAAAAAAAACACTGGAAGGTGTCTCCTCCTAATAGAATAAAGCTCACCCTAGGACTTTTATATTATGATTATGTACTATATATGGAAAAACAAAAACCGCTCTACTAAACAGATAATACTAAAGGCAGCAGCTGGCGTGCGATAAACAAAAGGCAATAAAAGACAAACTCTAATGCCGCGTACACACCATCACTTTATGTGATGAAAAAAAATGACGTTTTTAAAAACGTCACTTTAATTGACCGTGTGTGGGGGAAAACGTCGTTTTATGTCTTGTAAAAAACGACAGAAAAAAATTGAAGCATGCTTCAATTTTATGTGTCGTTTTTCAAAAGTGCACTTTTTACTTCACAGAAATTGACCGTGTGTAGCAAAAAACGTCGTTTTCTAAGACGTTTTTTCATCCACGCATGCCCAGAAGCAAGCTTCAATGGTAAAACGTGGTGGAACGTAACATCACTTTGCAAGATCATTGTGAGAAAACGATGGTGTGTAGGCAACTTCGTCTTAGAAAATTGAAGTTTCAAAAACGTCATTTTTTACTTCACAGAAAGTGTCGTTTTTTTTCATCACATAAAGTGATGGTGTGTACGGGGCATGAGAGTATGATGAAGATAAAAAATGATGATCAAGAAAGTCCATATGTAACATATGACAATGCTATGTAGTAGTCTGTACTGGAGTAATTATATCCCTTAAGCAGCAGGGTATAGCTTCATAGAGGTTGATAGACTGGAATAACAGATCTAGCTTTCCACATCACCAGGTGACATATATGCAACTAGTGTGAACCCTCCACCGTAATGATAAGCCGCTTACCAGATGGCAAGCAATGCGATCGGTTGGCTATAACCCAGCCACGGCCTTTGGCTCCCCAGGGATCACGGACGTAGCAAAAAACTTCCCAAATATGCAATACCAGCCAATCCGACAGGATCATTAAGATGCAATTGGAAAGAAAGGCGCATATAGCGTAATTCCGTAAAATAGCAATTTATTTTAAAAACGAGATGTACTTACAAACGGAAGGATTAAAACAGCATGTAAGGTAAAACAACGAATGCCGGCCGGCATGAAGGAGCCCTCCTCCATAGCACGGTGACGTCACTGACGTAGCCTCCCAGATGCGTTTCGTCACTACCAGGACGTTGTAATTTTTGTCTTTTATGTACTATTTATGAATTTATGAATGGTCACACGCTTTCCTAGGGTTTCCCTAACCACTTGCCGTCCAGGCCATAGCTGACATTTCTCTCATACATGGTAAAATCAGCATTTTTTTGCTACACAATTACTTAGAACCCCCCAAATACTACATAGTTTCTAAAGGCAGAGGCCCTGGAGAATAAAAAATGGTGGCTGTTGCAATTTATTTCATGTCACATAATATTTATCAAAGTCAAATTTGCAGGAGAAAATACACTGAAGCGAATTTCAGAGCACACATTTACAATATAATACCCAATTTTTGGTTAAGATTTAAAATATGATGCTGCACCAAGTACGGTAAATAGATACCAAACATGGCAAGATTAAAAATTGTGGTGACAAAATATAGTACCTTAAATTACCCATAGGTAACGCTTTAAAAGCCTTTACAGGTTAACAGTTTAGAGTTACACATCACCATGCAGGACATACATGCATGCTTATATTTGTGCGTGAACATGGGGGGGGGGGGGGGGCGGTGGTTTAAACATTTTTTTTTAATTAAAGAAAAAAATGTAATTTTAAAATATTTTTTTTTAGATGTTAAACTAATTTTATAATACATTTTTTTTAATTGTAAACTAATTTTATTTACATTTTAAAAAACATTTTTTTAATTTATTTTTTATTATTATTTTTTTTCATTTTTTTTTACTCAACTTTATTGCTATCACAAGGGATAAACAACACCCTTTGTGATAGCTAAGGTTGTGACAGGTAGGGTGACCACGTGTCCCGGATTGCCCGGGACAGTCCCGCATTTTGCAGGTGTGTCCCGGGCACCTTCATTCCAGGACAATACAGTGTCCCTGAATGAAACTGGCACAGCCACCCGATGAGCCGACGATGGAAACTGTCTTGTTTCCCAGCCCAGGGGGTTCGCCTCGCCAAATGCCCTGCAATGCACTGCACCCAACCAGAGTTAAGGACGCCACCTTCCCAGGCCCGCTCCTTAACAACTGATGAGTCATCACCTGTCAATGGGCTTCCCCGCTGACAGCTGAATAATAATAATAAAAAAAATGGCGTTGGGTCCCCCTCCCCTAGTTCATTACAGACCCTTTGGGTTATTTGGGGCCTTCAGATTCTGATAACCCCCCTGCCTGCATGCCACCACAACCACCGGCCAGGGTAAGATGGGGACACGGTGCTTTGGCGTGGGGGGGGGGGTCAGAGCCCAAAGGGTCTGGTGTGGACTGGGGGGGGACCCCACTACGTTTTTTTTTCAATAGTCGGGTGCCGGCAATTGCAACTGTGAGTCAACTGAAATGTGATTTGACTCGTTTTTTTTTTCTTTCGAAATTTAATTTTTGCTCCAGCATGTTCTATACATGGTACAGATGCGCCACTTTACAGGCAGACTAAGGGGACCCCCAGGAACTATATTTAGATGAATTGTTCATTTTTACTGTTGCATAAATATAATCTCCTGAAAAAAATATCATTTTTAAAAACATTTGCATTGATAAATGTCCCCCAAGGCAGTACCCAGCCCCCCATACCCATATTATGGCCAATTACTTGCATATAAGCCTTTAAAATTGGCAAAAAAAAATTATCAAATAGCATATTTTTTTTTTGAAGGAAGGGGTGTCCCTGATTGGCAGTTTGGAAATGGGGTCACCCTAGTGACAGGCACTCTTTATGGAGAGATTTGAGGTATGTTAGAGCCCTGATCCCTCAAAGGCAGACGACCAAAAAAAATTGGTTTGATTGACTGCTTCCTTAGCCGGTACAGGAAGTGACAAAATCCTCATCAGTTCTGATTAATTACTGAGGAGATCAGGAAATGATCACTATTAAGCAGAGGCATATCTGAAACCTTCAGGGCCCCAGTGTAAGAAACCATGAAGGGTCCTCCTGGCCCTTGACTGGGGCCATTCCCACTGATCGTGGGGCCCTTTACTCCCATTGAGGGACCCTTTATTACGGTCCCACAGCAGGGATCTTTCCTTCCGTCTTGGGGTCCCCCATGGTGGCAGCATGCCAGTGCACTGGGAATCAGCCTGCAAGGAGGAGATCAGATAAAAGTAGTTGGATCTGTATGTGCGTTATAATTAATCAAAATTAGTCGATTAATCGATTTAAAAAAAAATCTATTAATCGAACACAAAAATGTTGATCAGTAACAGCCCTAGTGCAAACCCATGGAATGTAAAAATTTTTGACCAGCTGTCTATAATAAAAATAAATAATAACTGGTCTGGTGACCAAACTCCCTAGTTCACCTATGTGGCCTATCCACAGGTCCAAAAACAGAGGTGTTGACCGCAAAAACTTGACAGCTGGTGACTTTTAACCTTTATCCCTCCGTCCAAGAGGAGCAGGAGCCAGCCCTAACATTCTACAAAGCCTGAATCAGAGGATTGCTCAACAGAACTGAGCGAAAAATGTACAACGCATGCCATTTGTTTCCAGTTAATAAAGGCAAAGACCGCGTTCTATGTATCCATCTCAGACGCCAATACAATAAACCTCTGCTTCATAAAAATATTTCTCCGCTGATAGTCCTGGAGAACATCATAAATGCACCCTCATCTTGGCAGGCCGCGGTCACTGTGGTTGCTTGTTCTGCAATCACATTGGAATTATTTTTGGAAAATGAGATGAAATGATATACCCCGCATTATATGTTAAGAACATCATTTAAGTGATTACAATAGTCTCCTGACAGAAGTCCCCCCCACCTCCACCCCATGTGCTTGGCTGCCGAGGAGAATCAGAGAATGTTCTGCCTGTATTAGAGACAAGTGTAACTGTAATACAAAGGAGTAGTATTTATTTCAAGGGAATCTATAGCCTTCATTTTCTTTCTTTATGGTGATAAGTGAATGTGGCCAGCTTGAAGGCCAAGTCCAGGCTTAGGATTCCCTGCATTCATTGCATTAAAGTCCCATACTGACCATTAAAAAAATGTATATATTTTTTATTTTTCCTCTTCTGTGTTGTTCTGTGAAAATTTTTGAAATTACCGTATTTTCCGGCGTATAAGAAGACTTTTTAACCCCTTAAAATCTTCTTAAAAGTCGGGGGTCGTCTTATACTCACCCGCTGCAAAAAAATATATAATTTTGCAATTGTGATATATTGTGATAATTGTGATATATTGCCTACTGAAAACAGGAAGGTGCACAAGCAGCAGGGATGAGCGCAGCCTGGAGAGGATCGTCAGGAAAAAGGCCATTCAAAAGTGTTGGGGACTTTCACAAGGAGTGGACTGAGGCTGGAGTCAGTGAATGAAGAGCCGCCACACACAGACGGATCCTGGACATGGGCTTCAAATGTCGTATTCCTCTTGTCAAGTCTCCTGAACAACAAACGTCTTACCTGGGCTAAAGAAAAACACACCTGGTCTGTTCTCAGTGGTCCAAAGTCCTCTTTTCTGATGAGAGCAAATTTTGCATCTCATTTGGAAACCAAGGAGCCGGAGTATGGAGGAAGAATGGAGAAAACCAAGGAGCCGGAGTATGGAGGAAGAATGGAGGAAACCAAGGAGCCGGAGTATGGAGGAAGAATAGAGGAAACCAAGGAGCCGGAGTATGGAGGAAGAATGGAGAGGCACACAGTGTAAGATGCTTGAAGTCCAGTATGAAGTCTCCACAATCTGTGGTGATTTGTGGAGCCGTGTCATCTGCTGGTGTTGGTCCACTGTGCTTCATTTAGTCCGGGGTCACCGCAGCCGTCTACCAGGAGATTTTGGAGCACTTCACGCTTCCTTCCACAGACGAGCTCTATTGGGATGATGACTTCATTTTCCAGCAGGACTTGGCACCTGCCCACACTGCCAAAAGCACCAAAACCTGGTTCAATGACCGTGGGATTACTGTGCTTGATTGGCCAGCAAACTCGCCTGACCTGAACTCCATAGAGAGTCTATCGGGGCATCGCCAAGAGAAAGATGAGAGACATGAGACCCAACAATGCAGAAGAGCTGAAGGCCGCTATTGAAGCATCCTGGTCTTCCATAACACCTCAGCAGTGCCACAGGCTGATGGCTGCCATGCCACGCCGCATTGAGGCAGTAATTGCTGCAAAAGAGGCCCAAACCAAATACTGAGTACATTGCATGCTTCTACTTTTCAGAGGTCCGATATTGTTCTATGTACAATCCTTGTTTTATTGATTGCATGTAATATTCTAATTTTCTGAGATCGTGGATTTGGGGTTTTCATGAGCTGTAAGCCATAATCATCACAATGATGACAAATCACGGCTTGAACTATCTTGCTTTGCATGTAATGAGTCTATTTCATATATTAGTTTTACCTTTTAAGTTGCATTAGTGAAATAAATGAACTTTTGCACAATATTCAAATTTTTTCAGTTTCACCTGTATTGCCTACTGAAAACAGCAAGCCAGAGTGCGCAGTGATAAGTGATCTGTTGCTGTATAGCTTTATTGTGGGGCTGGCATCAGTTCTCTTCTGGTCAAATCCAGACTACCAACCCCAAACCTGAAGACTTTGGAATAATCCCTTTCCCATATATCATGACTGTTTTTTTAGTGCACTTCTAACCTTCAAACCTTACTTTTCTGTGGTTCCATGCCTGAAATGAGCACCAGAGCTGCATTAGCCACTGGATGGAGTGTTACCAGGGCCTGGTATAGAAAGCTGTGGTAAGGACCTGCAAACACACACCATACTAGGATCAATTTAGAAAAGAGCTAACTAACCAACCAGCATGTCTTTGGAGTGTTGGAGAAAACTCGGAGAACCTGGTGGAAACCCACTGAACCACAGTGAGATATATGAGTACTGAGTAGTTAATCACATTCAACTATTCAACTGGACTTGTTCTTTAATGTTGAAGATGTTTAGTAGCTTCTTTAAGCAAGTTCTGATGAGTGCCAGGAAGACACCCCAACATTTCTATCCACGCACCTACCACCAACACCTTGATCCAATTACCATGGAAAGGCAGATGGCCTAGTCAATACCATCTGTCTTTTCATAGTGATTGGGTTAAAGTAACTTAATTTCACTTTAATTGGTTTGTTTGGGCCAAACTGGCCCAAATGAACTTTTTCCATTACAGAACGAAGCAGATGGTGTATGCGCTGTAGTAGCCTTAGCTACATATAGTAAGCGGTGATGTATTCCGGCAGCAATATGAGCAACTTCCCATCTGCTACCAGAATTAAAGGTCGTCGAGCTGAGTGCTTTTCCGTCATTCAGGAGAAGTCTTGTATTTTTACCAATGAATACGAGGCTTCCTCTGATTGGCCAAGGTGGAGAGGCAGGTGGATGGTGTCATGATTTCCACCTCAGCCAATCAAAGAAAGTCTCGTGTTCATTGATAAAAATATAAAACATCTCGTAAATGGCGGCAAAACACAACACTCTTTAAGTCCGGCAGCAGTTGGGAAGCCACCTGCATTGCTGCCAAAACACATTGCAGCCTACCAATATATAGCGAAAACAGGGTTAAAGTTAGTCCCAAAATAGAGAAAAGATCCAACGATCAAATCCTGTAGGAATCTTCACCACGTGAGAAATAAGACACCAAAATTTCAAACGTGTCCCTCCACCAGTGCAGATGGGTACTCTCACCTTAGCACAAGACCACTGTGCTACCAGATGGTCACATAAGCCTAAATGAACCAAGAAGAAGGGGATGTCTCGAATCCTTATGCAAACAGCCACAGTATATGGACAGGAACATGCAGGGAAAAGAATGACAATCTAAGAGCCTCCGCTGGATTCAATCTCTTTAATTCAATAAAAAAAGTGTGCAGGCTACTCACATTTTAGCCAATAAAAACGAGCGTACAATCAATACAGGACTTCACAGAGTTCAAAGGATGCAGCACCGAGCGACGTGTGTTAAGCTCCTGACCCCCGGACGCGTTGCGTGAAAACACTTCTTCAGCAGGGCTGAAGAAGTGTTTTCACGCAACGCGTCCGGGGGTCAGGAGCTTAACACACGTCGCTCTGTGCTGTTGATATGAGGGCTGTGCTGAAAGTATTGCAAAAGTATTAACTTACATACAGTAGTCGGTTCAAAAAATGCCCGCCTTGAACTGCGCATGCGCAGTACAGAGCCTCTGAAAGCCGCCAAACATCAGAATTTACGATCAGCTGTAGACGGCGTCTGCACACAATAGCCGACATTGTGCCACCCGCTCCCGATGCTCGTGCAAGTCTGCAAGATGTGTATTTCTTCATGATGGGCACGTGTGAGGGGCGGATGCCTACAGCAGGGGGCGTATTTTGTAATGATTTTTTCACGAAACTCAAACACATCTCCTAAATAAATATATCCCAGTTATTCTTCCTACACGTGTTTGCGGGGCGTGTTTAGCCAACTGAAGGGCGGGTTTTTCAAGGTAATGGGCTGGTTTTCAGGTCCTATTTAGCTAGCTAACACAAGCAATTTGGCACAGCATCAGTGCAGATTTTGATCTTAAAGCGAAGTTCCACCCTAAAAATGAACTTTTTATTAACAGCTTGCCTTTAACCACTTAAGCCCCGGACCAAAATGCTGCCTAAAGACCCAAGGTGTTTTTACAGTTCGGGACTGCGTCGCTTTAACAGACAATTGCGCGGTCATGCGACGTGGCCCCTAAAACAAAATTGGCGTCCTTTTTTCCCCACAAATAGAGCTTTTTTTTGGTGGTATTTGATCACCTCTGCGGTTTTTATTTTTTGCGCTATAAACAAAAATAAAGCGACAATTTTGAAAAAAATGCAATATTTTTTACTTTTTGTTATAATAAATATCCCCCAAAAACATATATAAAAACATTTTTTTCCCTCAGTTTAGGCCGATACGTATTCTTCGACCTATTTTTAGTAAAAAAAATCGCAATAAGCGTTTATCGATTGGTTTGCGCAAAATTTATAGCGTTTACAAAATAGGGGATAGTTTTATTGCATTTTTATAAATTTTTTTTTTTTTACTACTAATGGCGGCGACCAGCGATTTTTTTCGTGACTGCGACATTATGGCGGACATTTCGGACAATTTTGACACATTTTTGGGACCATTGTCATTTTCACAGCAAAAAATGCATTTAAATTGCATTGTTTATTGTGAAAATGACAGTTGCAGTTTGGGAGTTAACCACAGGGGGCGCTGTAGGAGTTAGGGTTCACCTAGTGTGTGTTTACAACTGTAGGGGGGTGTGGCTGTAGGTCTGACATCATCGATCGAGTCTCCCTATAAAAGGGATCACTCGATCGATACGCCGCCACAGTGAAGCACGGGGAAGCTGTGTTTACATACGGCTCTCCCCGTTCTTCAGCTCCGGGGAGCGATCGCGACGGAGCGGCTATAAACAAATAGCCGCGCCGTCGTCCCGGATCGCACCCCGAGCGAACCCGACCGCCGCATATAGCGGGGGGGTCCCGATCGGACCCCCCACCCGCTAGAAGGCAAGGACGTACATGAACGCCCATGTGCCTGTACGTGCCATACTGTGGACGTACATTTACATGCGGCGGTCGGGAAGTGGTTAATGTAAAAAATAAATAAAAAATTCTTAAAAAAAATGTTTTCTTCTACAGTATCTGGCTGATACTAGGCAGATTTCGTACTCTGCCTAGTTCCTTGTTGTAGGTGGTTCAACTTCCTGTCCTAAGACCCCATTGCCTCCTGGGAAATGATGACACTCATTTCCCAGGAGTCTCTGGGCATTACTGGGCTTAAAAATCCCTGCATGAGCTGCGGTGGCTTAACGCGATTGGCACTGCGCTGACAAGCCATTCACCTCTGCAGCTAGGGGTTCGGATCCCGGTCTCGGCTACATGTGAATTGAGTTTGGTGGTCTCAGCCCGGCTCCCGGTGGGTGTGTTATGCGAGGTAAGCCTGCGCTTAGTACGCCCACCGCCCTCCCACAAAAACCACCACACTTACACGCACTCAAAATTGGGTTAACATGCACGCACTTTGACCACGCGGTCTCTACAAAAGAGAGGCAAAGGACTAACGGGGCTGGTTGAGCGGGCTAGATCCTCTCACTCCCTTATAGGGAGTCCCTCTGCCCTGTTGGGCTTCAAAGCAGAGCAGGTAGGGTGGGCTGTGTGGGAGGACCCCCTCACACACCCGCCATTGCCACCCGGGGCATGGAGAAAGGTGGCAGATTGCCTCTGGGGGAGGCCTGCCTACTCCCAACTCCTGCAGTCCGGCTCCTCTCTCAAGTTCACGCACAAAATACACTTTAAAAGAAAAAAGAAAAAAAAAATCCCAGCATGCACCTCTTTAGGGAAAGCCAGGAAGACACAGGAACTGGGCTTCTCATGCCCACAGCTTATATGGAAATGGCCACAAGATCGCTGAGCAGATATTAGGTACGTTTTTACACTGTTTTATGTACCGATCATGTTTTTTTTGATAATTGTAAAAGAATATTGAATGTAATGTATTGTGGATTGCAAATAAAAAAACTATGCCCGGAATCCCGCTTTAACAGCACTGCCCATCATTACAAAATACGCACCCTTCTGTAAGCATCCACTGCTCACATGCACCCATCATGAAGAAATCCGCCCCTTGTAGACTTTCACAAGCGTGTGGCACAATGTCAGCAATTGTGCGCAGGACTTTCACAACACTGGCCCTAAATGCAATAAATACTAACCACCAGGGGCGGACTGACCATTGAGTCACTCGGGCACTGCACGAGGGCCCCATGCCACTAGGGGGCCCCATCAGGGTTGCCAGGCTCAGTAAAACCAGGGACAGTATGTAAAAATCTATGTTTTCTTTTACATCTGTCCCTGATATGTCCGAAACCGACATGCTTTTGATGTGAAAATCCAGAGATTTTAGCTGCCCCGCCTCTGCACTGCCTCCTGGCGTGGCGGCCATCTGTAAGCCCAGGGGCCCCATAATCTTCTATTGCCCAGGGGGCCCCATGAGTTGTCAGTCCGCCCCTGCTAACCACTAATGCTGCGTACACACGACCGTTATTCATGCCATGAAAAAAAAAAAAAGTTTTTCTCGATGTGATTCCTCTCAATGAAAGAAAAGTGAGGGAAGGGGGCGCTTAATTAAACAGTGCATAAATAAATAATAATATCAAAATAGTTATCAAAATGTCAATTATGATATAAATAAATAAAGTCCATATGAGATATATATATATAAAAATACAATATCCAATATTGTGCAAAAGAAATGAATTTGTGATCAAAAAGTCCTTAGTATTATATATAGTGATCGCGTGATGAAAGTAGATATCTTGAGTAGACAGTGAAGCCTTCACCAAACATAAGACATTCACCCGACGTGAATAAGAAAATTGGCTCCTTACCAACACTATTGGACCCTTTAACTAAAAAGAGGTCAAATGAGCTTGTTTTACACAAGGTAAAATGGTCTTTGCAGACAGGGAGAATCCAATCAGCGATAGTATTCCAGACAACAGATCTCACATCCCACCGAATATAAAAGAGAAATGCCGCAATAGTATAATACCGTTTTATTTAAAATATATAAAAACAAAAGGACAGCCAAATGGCTCCTTACTAGCCCAAGTCCCGACACTGAGGCTACTGCATGTTATATCGATAAAAGAGAGCAGGTCTCCGTGTGTGTTGGCGTGCGTTCCACCTCAACCAACCACAGACCCGGAAGTAGCGTGTGTAAGCGTGACCAGTGTGCACCTCGACGTACGTTTCGTTATAGATTACGTCATCAGGAAGCGTCAAGCGTCAAGCCTGCCTTGCCTACACACATTTGTGTAAAAAAATGCTCGAGCAAAGCGTGGTGACGTACAACACGTACGACGGCACTATAAAGGAGAAGTTCCATTCGAATGGCGCCACCCTTTGGGCTGCTTATGCAAATTTCCCTTCTCATAACTTGCTTCTGAGCATGCACATTTTTTTCCCCCTTATTAAAGCCCACACATGACTACATGACCATTTTTCATGACGTGAAAAGCGATGACGTGAAAAACAACGAGAAAAAATAGAGCAGGTTCTACATTTTTAACGGCCATTTTTCTCGTCGAGAAAAATGCTCTGGAGCCCACACACGACCGTTTTCACAACCAATTTAAAAAATGGCATTGTGCTGCCTCAATAGATCCTTTGTCCAGACAAAGAGAGGTGTGCTTAGAAGACTCAGAAAACGGTCAGATTTTAAACCGAGGCAAGAGAATCTACATAATGGCAACTGGTATTTTTAGGAGAGGTTAACCATCCGCTCACTTTTTATTTCACTTTTGACCACGGTTTGGTTCGTTCTTCGCTCTGAGCCCAGATAGGGTTGCCACCTCATCCCTTTAAACCCGAACACATATTAATTACACAGGTTCTGTGGCTTATTAAGGAGGTAATTAAACTCACTTGGTGCCTTTCCTGCATTAAATTAGCCTCGAAACCTGTGTAATTCATATGTGTTCGGGTTTAAAGGGATGAGGTGGCAACCCTAAGCCCAGAGAACCTTACATTTCCACCTCCTTTTTTGTGAACATGAAGGTCAGCCGGTGGGCAACGGGCCCTGCGCTGACACTCTCCTGGAAGTCCTCCAGGCAACTGAAAATTGTGAATCATCTTTACACCGATCTGAAAACGGCTTTTAACGTCAAATCTCCTTCCTCTCTAATAGGTAGATTCAGGTACGTTCGCGTAACTTTGCGGCGGCGTAGCTTAAGGAATTTAAGCTACACCGCCGTAAGTTAGCGAGGCAAGTACATGATTCACAATGTACTTGCCTGCTAAGTTACGTCGGCGTAGCCTGAATCGGCGGGCGTAAGGGCGCCTAATTCAAATGTGTTTGAGGGGGGCGTGTTTTATGTTAATGAGGCTTGACCTCACGTTTTTTACATTTATTTTTCACTGCGCATGCGCCGGGCGCCTACATTTCCCAGTGTGCATTGCGGCTAAGTACGCCGCACGGGCCTATTGATTTTGACGTGGACGTAAACAACGTAAATCCCGGTTCACGGACGACTTACGCAAACAACGTAAAAAATTTGAATTTCGACGCGGGAACGGCGGCCATACTTGACATTACTATTCCAATAGGAAAAAATGGGGAAGCAGCCGCGCTAATATATTAAGTGGTAAAAAGTAAATACTACTATGTGACAATCAAATGTGATAAAGTGAAGCTGCACCTTACTGGATATATACAAACAGTGAAAACATATGGAAAAAAACAAGATGCGCTACACATAATAAAATGTAAACATGTGTCCAGAAACAAATGAATTGAATCATCCGTGAATAATATGGGGAATATAAGTGAACAACAAATTATCAGAAAAAAATCCTTGAAGGAAACACAAAAAAAGTCCTTTCACCAGTGAATATGAAATGAAAAGTCCATATTGGTAAGTGACAATCCAAAAAGAAGAGACCTCCACCAAACGAGTATTGAATCTGCTTACCAGATTCCCGGTGGTCTCTTAATTAAAAGAAGACCCCAGGTAGCATGAAGATCTTAAACTCTGCAGAGTCAAGGCTTGTAGGACAATCAGGACAACGATCTCGGTTGCACTCCAGTGTTAAAGGATACGGTGACCATACCACATAAAAAACATAGGAGGCCACAATAGTGTAAATCCGTAAAGAATTACTTTATTTAAAAATTTATAACAAAAACACACTTACAATTTAGCAGTGTTTGACAGGCTTATCAAGTTAAAGCTCCGGCCGGAAGCAGACCAAACAGCCCATCAATGGTGTGGAAAATATGCAGACAACGGGGGGTGATACCGATGTAAAAGCACGTTCCGCCCGACCTGGTTTCACGACAAATCGCTTCCTCTGGGGCACAGGCAACACACCGAATCACCCCCCTTAAATTAACAAAAAAAACCCCAGTGTGGGAGGAGCTGACGTCACCTGCCGCGCCTGCGCATGACTGGATGGCCCAAGCCTCATTCTGGGACAAACCAGTACTGGTGCGCATGCGCCGGCGGGACGTGTATCAGCTAACGCTTGTAATGGCGTTAGTAGGCTCCTATGATACACACATTGCGGCGTATAAATAAAATAGAGTCCCGCAGCGTGACAACAAACAGCTAGGGAAACATAATCTAAAAAATCCTTATTGGGACGCAGGGATCACTTCCGCGTCACGCGGTCACCCGCGACCACGTGACTCGTCGGCGGCGTGATGACGTGACTGGGCGGAGGAGCCCTACGTGCCAAATGCAAGTTAAAAACAGACACTCTGTATGGAGAATGTCAGCCAAGCCTCGTTTTGGTGAAAACCAAGGGAGCTGATCAGCTGGTCATACCCCAACCAATCAAGCAGCCCTGTTGAAAAAAAGGCTGGACAAACACTCCAGAGGCCGGATACACCAGGAGAACCAAAGGCTACAGCATGACCTAGTAGCTGTGTTCATCCAATGTAACCGGCATGAGTATACTTATTAAAAGAAGGGGATAAAATAAAATATGATAAAATGACAAAGTCAGCATAACTAAACACTATAAAATATAAAATTGACAATGACCCCTAAATAAATTGGAACCTAAAAAAAGGTATGTAAAAAAAGGGTGCGTACCAATATAGATGTAAGACTGGTACACAAATCTTGATCACGGCATATTGGTGACTAGCATATTATAATTAAACTCAGTAAGAGCCCTAATAATGAACACATTCAAGTGTGCAAAACCACATATTGGGAAGAGCAAACAACTCCATGGTACAAACCATAATAACCTTATTAAGGACATTAATCAGACACTGTTCAGAAGAACCATATACATTTAAATAATACATGATGTCATAATAAGAACAAATTAAAAAGACGCATGGTGACATAATATGAACTTAAGTGAATATATCTAAGAGTTATTTATAAAGGCATTAATATCTGTGTCGATATTCAGCCCAAATGGCGTGTAGGTTTTAACCCTATGGATCCACGCCATTTCCTGCCTAGATATTTCACGTACAAGATTACTACCCCTCCAGTGCGGGCGATATTTGTCAATCCCGACAAACAACGTGTTGGAGGGATCTCTATTATGTTTTAAATCAAAATGTCTGGAGACGGAGTGTTTATCAAATCCTGCCCTAATTTTAGCAATATGCTCGTTTAGCCTAACTGACAAGGCTCTCTTGGTGCGGCCAATGTATTGCAAGCCGCAAGGACACTGGATAAGGTATATCACCCCCTTAGTCGAACATGTTATAAACGGTTCGACCTCAAAAGTTTTATTGGTTGCTGTGGATTGAAAGGAGCAAATCTTTCTATTTTGGCAACTATTTAGAGAGCAAACTTGGCATCGTTTACACCTAAAATACCCCGTGAGGTTCTCAAGAAATGTCCTAGTAGCCCTAGGGGGATCATGTACACTGGGGGCAATACGGCTCCCAATAGTAGACGCACCCCTAAACACCACATTAGGTCTAGCCGGAAGTAATGGCGCTAGGACCTGATCAGTTGTCAAAATATGCCAATGCTTCTGGATAAGTTTCTTAACGCTGAAGTGTTGAGCGGAAAAAGTGGTGATAAAGGGCAGAGAAAAACCCTCAGTTGGAGGCCCTTTAACCTTATCTGCCAATAGTATAGGTCTCTCTGTGTTTCTAGCTCTCTCCAATGCCTGTGAAAGAGTGGACTTGTCATACCCCTTCTCCTCAAACCTCTTGGAAAGGACTAAGGCCTGCTTTTCAAACGTCAAAGTGTTAGAACAGTTGCGTTTGAGGCGCATAAACTGGCCCAAAGGGACAGATTTTAGCCATGCTGGCAAATGGCAACTGTCCAAAGGTATGTATGAGTTGCGGTCAGTTGGTTTAAAGAAGGTAGATGTCACAAATCTACCATTGTCGATGGTAATCTGGAGATCCAAAAAGTGGATAGACTGTTGGCTAGATTCGTAATTGAATTTAATGCCCCTGGCGTTTTGATTCAAGTGGGTCATAAACACAAGAAGATCAGACTCACTGCCATCCCAAAGGAGGAGGACGTCATCGATATACCTTGACCAGAGTATTATCTCCGGTCGGCGTTGGCAATCGATGACATCCTCCTCCCACTTGGCCATGAACAGATTGGCCAAACTGGGGGCATATTTAGCCCCCATGGCCACACCCCTATCCTGTCTATAAAAGATGTTATCAAACAGGAAATAGTTATGAGTGGCCGCATACTTTAATAGAGTCATGATGAACTCTATCTGCATCTGTACAAGACCAGACTGTCTTGTCAGGTACAGTAGTACAGCCTCAAGTCCCAAGTGATGTGGAATTATGGTGTAGAGGGAGGTCACATCGGCTGTGACCATCCATATACCTGGCTTGGGAGAGATACTGGCTAGTGTGTTAATCACCTGTTTCGTATCTCTAATGTACGAGGGGATTTTCTGTACAAGTGGTTGCAGGAAAAAGTCAATGTGCTTGCCCACCCGGGACGTGATGGAATCAATACCACTCACAATGGGCCGTCCCGGGGGGCAAGTCTGACTCTTGTGGATTTTAGGTAGATAGTAGATAACGGGAGTCCTGGGGGCACTCGGTACCAGAAAAAATGCTTCCTTACTGTTTAGAATGCCCCCTTGGAGTCCCTGCTTAACCAGCCCTTCAAGTTCTTTTTTATAACTGACTACTGGGTCCCTATTAAGGGGAGTATATGTGTCCTCATCATCGACCAAACGATGCATCTCTTTCAAGTAGTCGCTCTGATCAAGAATGACAATACCTCCGCCCTTATCAGCCGGTCTAATTACTAGCGACTTGTTGAGGCATAGGGATTCAAGGCCATTAGTCAAGTCTCTGTTCAAGTTGGATTTGCGTATCTTAAGCTTATCCAAATCGTTCAGGACGACATCCCTGAATACCTTAATACTCGGGGCCAGGGCGCCTGGTGGGTTAAATAATGAGGCATTAGCCAAAGATGAGTGTTGAAACTCATTAGCGGTCTGCTGGCTAGAGAGGGGGTTGGAGAGAAAATATCTCTTTATACTAAGGCGTCTGGTAAATTTATGTACGTCCATATATGTTTGGAACTTACTAAGATTTCTGGGTGGGGCATATTTCAGTCCTTTATCCAGAAGCTTAGTCTCTGAATTAGTCAATGTCTGTTGGCTAAGATTGAAAATGCCTATTCCTAGGTTCTCTTTCGCTTTGGACGACTGGGCCCTCCTCCCCCCTCGGGTGCCTCTCTTCGTCCTATATTGCCTCCCTGATCGGGAGGGGCCCTGCGAAAATCCCAATTCTGATTGAATGAATTGATGGGAGGGTTAACAGGGTAGTTGGAAACCTGATGAGCACCAGACATCTCTGGGTAACCTGGAGGGTAGGGGAAGGGGTTCCTTGTTGAATTAGGAAAACCAAAACCCTCCCTACCAGGTGTATAACCATTGATGTTATCAAAATCGGATAAGGGCAGGAAGCGGTTCTGTGTTGGAACATTGAACCCATAACCACCTTGACCATAATCCTGTTGATACCCATAGCTTGAACCAGGAAAGCCCATATTAGGAGGCGGTACTCTCTGATTAGTTGGGATTCTCGTCCACATCCGTGGGGATGATGGTTGATCATAATGTACCACCCCACGTCCTAAATTGTTCCCATTATAGGACCCTTTAGAACCTAGCCCCCTCTGATTAGGTACCCTAGGAGGACCTTTGGTTTTCCGGGTGTTATTGGAAATTTGAGTTGGAGCCCCCTGGCGAGGGGGGTGTGAAATAACACGTGGTACTGAGGAGATGGATGACAAAGGGGGGATCACACCACTAGAAGGTTGTGGCGTGGTGTCCATAGTTAAATCGCCCTCGTTATTAAGGGAGAGTTTTTTCTGCCATAAGAATACAAGACCTGATTTGTAGTCATCACTATCCCTCATAAACTTCTTTTTCTTCTTGGCTTTTTGTTCCTTCTCCTCCTTATCCAGTGTTTTGAGCAGATTATTAGAAAGCGTGTTATACTCATCTCCGTCTTTAAACGGGGCCTAGCTCTAACTTTACGCGCCCTATTTTTTACGCAAACGGCGTAAAAGTACTGCGTCGGCCGGGCGTACGTTCGTGAATCGGCGTATCTCCTCCTTTACATATTCTACGCCGACCGCAATGGAAGCGCCACCTAGCGGCCATCCAAAATATTGCAATCTAAGATAGGACGGCGCAAGCCGTCGTATCTTAGATATGTTTAAGCGTATCTCTGTTTGAGTATACGCTTAAACATAAGTCGGCGTAGATTCTGAGTTAGGTCGGCTTATCTACTGATAAGTCGGCCTAACTCTTTCTGAATCTACCTATTTATCTATCCATAACACAGCCATCGAAGGTTCATAAAATTCTTTCTTCACTTGGAATTGAATTGAATTATCCCCCCAGAGCTGCTTGTTAGAAGACGTGGATGCAGGCTAAGGAGAGTTCGGCTCAGTAAAAAAAAAAAAAAGGATTGGACAGTTCTCCACCAAAAAAAAAAAGGGGGAGCTTTCTTTCCATTCCACACGTCTTAAGAGAACCTTTTCGAATTACAGTACACGCCAATAATAAAAAACACTTGTCTATTATTCTGTTTGCAGCGGTGACTCCTGGAAGACGGCGGGCAGAGTGCATACAGCGAGATTATGCTCACTGGCGCACACCGCGGTCCAGCGCGCGAGCCAAAATGCAAAACACGTGACTTTTATTATCTGAAAATAACCCGGCTTCCATAGAAAAACGCAGGGCTGGCCAGAAAAGTGACAAATAAATCTTTTTCTTCTGCCGCACTCGACCCCGAGTAGCCCGGAGCCGCCGGTTTGTACCTTCACGGTCGTGCGCAATCGCAGCCACACGTACTCCTTGCCCGCGCCGGCGTAATGGAAGGCAGATGGTGCGAATTGCAGGCTTCAGCCGACAGGGAGGGATATTGACAAGTTTTCCTGTGGGCAAGACTGGCGTGATGGAGGGGGTCAATGATCTGTGACGAAGAACGGGGATTATAACAGGCCTCTTATGTGAAACCTGATAAAATGTGTCCTCCTTACAGCTGAATTTCAGGCAAACAGATAAATACACAGATGAGAGGCATTCAGGGGAGCTGAGGATTTGTATTTCTGTCCATCCAGTCCTGAGATCTACACAGCTCTGACCGACAACTAAACCAGGTTGGTGACCAACATTCCATATGCTACGGTTTTAGCAACACAGACTGGTCACCTCCATGCACCCAGCCTGTGATTGGAGCAGCAAAAGATCGGTGAGGTCACCCCTCTGCTCTTCTTTGCATGTTCTGTGTCAGCACATGTGAATGCAGCACACTTGATTGGCTCCCATCGCTGCCCCTACCTCTCACAGTCTGCTGTGCATGGGATGAAATCAAGTTAGGTTCAGGCAGTGGCGTAGCGTAGGGGGTGCATGGGGTGCCGTGGCCCACGATGCGACATTTAGGGGGCAAAATTTTGAGCCAGTGTGTGTCACTACTGGCTGCCGCCTCCTAGATTTAATTTCCTGTGTCTCTGGCACTCCGGCGCCATGTTCAGTGTCCGGCGCCCTGTGATTGGGGATCATGTGCGGCGTGGGGCTGGCCTGTCCGCAATCGCGGTAGCACCTGATTCCTGTGATTGCCATACGTCCAATCACAGTGCGCCGGACACTGACCATATACTGGTTGTGTTTAGAAACAACTTTACTGGATTTTAATCAATACAATAATTGCATTTGTAATGCTAAAATGGGTCTAGGTTTCACGATTCACAATTCAATTGAATATTTTGAGCCAGGCTGCTGAATCACTGCTGGGAGGGGAGAGCTGAGCTGATAACACTGGAAAATCTGGATGAACCCTCTACACACTGTTTTCTAGCAAACTTTGCAATAAAAAACAGGGATTTGTAGTCCACACATACATGCAACACACATTTAAGCTGGCCAACTGTGTCAACGTAATCTCTCTATGGCCAGCCCCTAACCTGCTCGGCAAAATGCAAATGCTACAGTGGATATACAGTGGATATAGTGCCAGTGGCGGTTGGTGCTATATATATAGGGGGGGGGGGCAAACTAACACTAAAACCCCCCACACCCACCACCCCATGCGGAAGACGACCGGGAATGCAGCGATTGCACACACCCCCCTGAGACGGATGTGAATGCGGCGATCGCGCCCTGAGCCTACCCTTTTTGAAGGGAAAACAGCGCCCGTGCGCCCTGTATTAGTGGCCGACATTGTATAGTTCCAATATGGGGTAACTAGACACAACCTGGAGGAGAGCTGAAAAAGACACAACTCAATCTAGTTAAAAAAATAATAAAAACAATAATATATATATATATATATATATATATATATATATATATCATACAATCCCATATACACAATCCTATACCCACAGTTGATCCAGAGGAAGGAGGCGAAAAACCCCATTAACAAGGGGTCCCCAGATCCCGACAGTTCTTATGTAGGTATATAGGGGCGGAGCCACTTGGCGACGGGGATGCTGGGTTTGTGACATCACAAGAGAGCGGTGACCCGCACTTACCTATCAAACGGCAAGCCAGGCATTCATCGGTTTGCCTTAGTTGATGACGGAGCTTCTTTTTTTCTTTTTCAGGTCCGACGGTGGTGGCGTTGTGACTGAAGATAGATCTACATCAGGGGAGATTTGGGTAGATTCACGTTTTCGGCGGCGTAGCCTAAAACGAGCAGGCGTAAGCGCGCCTAATTCAAATGACTTGGAGGGGGGCGTGTTGTATGGAAATGAGGCTTGACCTCACGTTTTCTGACGTTTTTTGACACTGCGCATGCGCCGGGCGACTACATTTCCCAGTGCGCATTGCGGCTAAGTAGGCCGCACGGGCCTATTGATTTCGACGCGTACGTAAACGACGTAAATCCCGATTCGCGGACGACTTGCGCAAACAACGTAAAAAATTCGAACCTCGCGGCGGGAACGGCGGCCATACTTAACATTGTTATTCCACCTCATAGGTGGAATAACTTTAGGCGGCCTATCCCTTACGGAAACGACGTTAATCGACTGCGGCGGACTCGCGTTCGTTCGGGAATCGTCGTAAATGCTCATTTACATAATCTACGCCGGCCGCAATGGAAGCGCCACCTAGCGGTAAGCCAAAACATTGCAATCTAAGATAGGACGGCGCAAGCCGTCCTATCTTAGATATGTTTAAGTGTATCTCTGTTAGAGAATACACTTAAACATAGGTCGGCTTAGATTCAGAGTTAGGTCGGCTTATCTGTAGATAAGCCGGCCTAACTCTTTGTGAATCTACCTAACTGTGTTTTTATTTTTAATAGGGGAATTGTCAAAAACTGCTTCCTGTTTTTATTACTCTTTGACACTTTTTTGATGAATGGGTAGGAGTACCACATACTCAATCACAAAGGGGGACCGGGATCTGGGGACCCCCTGGTTTAAGGGTGTTTATAAATTTCGATTATCCTCCTGCTCGCAGACTCCCACAACCACTGGACAAGGTGCTTTGGGGTGCCATGTTGAGGGCATGTGACCTGTTATAGTTCAGGAGGAGAGGGCACTTGCTGGTCCCCCCTCCTTTCCTGACCTGCCGCTTGTATAGGGCTCTATTATGTTTTTAAGGGGGAACCCCACACTGTTTAAAAAAAAAATAGGCGTGGGGGTCCCCTTAAATTCATACTAGACCCTGAGGGTCCGCTAGGTGGGGGGAAGCTAAGCTGATAAGTCAATGCTGTAAGGAGGGGAATAGGTGGAGCTGAGCTGCTAAGTTACTACTGGATGGGAGAGGGGAGAGAAGGGGGAGTTGAGATGCTCAGTCACTACTAGGAGGGGGTGCAGAAGGAGCTGAGATTGTGATCTGAATGCCTTCTGTGCTTCTACTGAGAACTTTGCTCCGCAGTACCTCTAGTTACTCAGGTCACTGAGGGCTTGTTTTAAAGCTCATTTGCTGCCATTTAAGATAATGTAAATACTTTAATGTACATAACCTAATCACAAGCAATGCAACAGATTACCCCCCACACCCCACCACCAACATTTCATAAAGCCACAGGAAAGAAAGAGAGGAAACTTTGTGTAAGCTCTAAGCTGAGGACTCTGATCAATCGATTTGCGACTGCGCTGTGAAAGTGAATCTTGTGATGCACCATCCATGGCAGTAGTAGACATTACTTTACCTGTAGCTTTACCCTACATCGGCAATCCACTAGTTTGATTTTGCGAAATAGATAGCTCAGTGACTGGAAAATGCGTAAAATTCAGAACCATGGAGCAATGCATTTGCACCCAGTCTGCCATCATAGGTGTGCACACAGGGTGTGCCAGGTGTGCCCAAGCACACCCTAATCACCCTAAGCAGCACAGATTCGTCCTTGGCTCCCCCCACAGCGTTGCTGGCTTCCCTCCTCTCCTCTCCTCTCCGGCCAGCTGTTGCTGCCTGGATGTTTTAGGATGAATAGGGAAAGGGGCCAATAAATGTGTAATTTATCGGTCCTTTCACTTTCTGAATCAACATTAAGGCCCCGTACACACGAGAGGATCCATCCGCTGAAAAATCTCAGCGGATCGGTTTCAGCGGATAGATCCCCTGGTGTGTACATTCCAGCGGATATTTATCCGCGGATCTTTCCGATTTCCAGCAGATAAAAATTTGAAGACATGCTTACAAATCTATCCGCTGAAATCGGCTCCAGCGGATCGATCCGGTGGTCTGTACAGACTCACCGGATTGATCCGTCCGAACCCGTCCCTCGCATGCGTCGTAATGATTCGACGCATGCGTGGATATCCTTATATGACAGCGTCGCGCACGTCGCCGCGTCATCATCGCGGCGACGGCGCGACACGTCACCGCGATGGGAATTCGGCGCGGATTTCAATCCGATGGTGTGTACACTCCATCGGATTAAAATCCTCAGCGGATCAATCCTATCGTGTGTACCAGGCCTAAGGGGCAGATCCACAGAGATATGCACCCGCGCATTGTATCAGAGATACGCTACACCGCCGTACCTTACCTGGCTTTAGTTCGAATCCAGGATTATTTTTGCGCCGTAAGTTACGGCGGCGTAGTGTATCTCTGGCGGCGGAATTCAAATCGGCGATTAGGGGGCGTGATTTATTTAAATGAAGCGCGTCCCCGCGCCGAATGAACTGTGCATGCGCCGTCCCAAAATTTCCCGCCGTGCATTGCGCTAAATGACGTCGCTAGGACGTCATTTTTTTAACTTAGACGTGAATTACGTCCATCCCGATTCACGGACGACTTACGCAAAAATAAATAAAAAATTCAAATTAAACACGGGAACGACGGCCATACTTAACATGGCAAGTCTAACTATACGCCGCAAAATACCAGCTTTAACTATACGCCGGAAAAAGCCGACTACAGACGACGTAAGAGAATGCGACTGCCGCGCGTACGTTCGTGGATCGTCGGAAATAGCTAATTTGCATACCTGACGTGGAAAACGACGAGAACTCCACCCAGCGGACGCCGAAGTATTGCATCTACGATCTGAAGGCGTACGAAGCTGTAAGCCTGTCGGATCTAACCCAGATGCCGTCGTATCTTGGTTTGAGGATTCAAACTAAAGATACGACGCAGGAAATTTGAAAGTACGCTGGCGTATCAGTAGATACGCCGGCGTACTCTCTCTGTGGATCTGGCCCTACGAGTGATCAGTAGGGTGTGTTTGAGCTTTGGGGCGCACACCCTAATGCCATAGTCTGCGCACACCTATGTCTGCCATTGTGGCTCCACAAAAACAAAGATACGTTGTACGCTGTACGTTGTACAGAGCAAGTTTAACCTTCTTCATTCGTTAACAGCAACTTTTAATTTTATTAAATAGTAATGAAAAAAAAAAAAATATCAGATGACCAGCTGCTTTCTAAATTATGTAACTGCTGATCTCGTAACATGGGAGAATTTTAATTGCAGCATACCAAGCCATCTTCAAAGCAGGAATCTTCTTGTTATTTACAGTTGAAATTATTTTATTCTCGAGTAGATGTTAAACCAGCAGTAGCCACAATTATTTCTCATGAAGAGGGAGAACACGCAGAGGTTTACAGAGCTATAAATATCTCTGCTGATGAAACGCTAGGATGGCGCTCGCTCTTAATGACCCCACATGTCTGAAATATGTCGCTGGTCCATGTTAAATAGACCTTCCATGCTGTGCCTTTCATGTTTTAAAAATAGCTAACATATTGCAGGTTAAAGGAGAGAAAGCTGGTATGAACACCACCGGTAAATGGAAAACTTGCCCTTGTGGGTCTTGTTTTGATTAGGAGCTGCCGGATTATCTGCACATTCACAGCTCCCAGCTGTCTATTTATACGATCCAAATAATTCTCTCCTTCTCTCCTCCATGCTTGTCCTCTTTTTAAATCTTGATTAGCTACACCCAATGGCCTCTTTGATAGAAAATCTTTTTTAGGACCTCAGTTAGGTGCCCAACTGCCCATTACATAGCTAGCCAAGCAATGTAATACATAAGTCATATAGACATGGTCAAGGGGTTCCCCTGTTGATTGACCAACTAAGTGAAGGATGTGTGACCTACATGTCTTCGAATGTGGTACCTATTACACAACTAACCAAGCAATGCAATTCATTAACCATATAGACATGGTCAAGGGGTTCCCTTGTTGATCAACCAAAAGTATGCGTGTTCAAAGTTTTTATTTATGATGGTGCTGCCAATTAAGTAGCTAGCCTAGCAGTACAATTTATGAACCACGTAGACATGTTTTTTTCACGATCGTGTGTAGGCAAGGCCGTTTTAATGATGAAGTTGGAAAAAACTTAGGGGCAGATCCACAGAGAGAGTACGCCGGCGTATCTACTGATACTCCGGCGTACTTTCAAATTACCCGCGTCGTATCTTTGGTTTGAATCCTCAAACCAAGATACAACGGCATCTGGGTTAGATCCGACAGGTGTACGTCTTCGTACGCCTTTGGATCTAAGATGCAATTCTTCGGCGTCTGCTGGGTGGCGTTTGTGTTGTTTTCCGTGTCGAGTATGCAAATTAGCTATTTCCGACAATCCACGAACGTACGAGCGGCCGGCGCATTCATTTACGTCGTCTCTACTCGGCTTTTTACGGCGTATAGTTAAAGCTGGTATTTCGTCGCGTATAGTTAGACCTGCCATGTTAAGTATGGCCGTCGTTCTAGCGTTCATTTTTAATTTTTAATTTTTTTTGCGTAAGTCGTCCGTGAATCGGGATGGACGTAATTCACGTCTATGTTAAAAAAAATGATGTCGTTGCGACGTCATTTAGCGCAATGCACGGCGGGAAATTTAGAAACAGAGCATGCGCAGTTCATTCGGCGGGGAGGCGCTTCATTTAAATGAAACACGCCCCCTAATCGCCGATTTGAATTCCGCCGCCAGAGATAGACTACGCCGCTGTAACTTACGGCGCAAATTCTTTGGGGATTCGAACCGGCCAAAAGTAAGTTACAGCGGCGTAGCTTATCTCACATACGCTGTGCCCATCTATTTCTATGTGGATCTGTCCCTTAGTTTTTCTAGAGCCTGAAAAACTATGTTGTTTACAACCCGAAAAATGATCGTGTGTACGCGGCATTTGACTGTGGTACCTATTACACAAATAGCCAAGCAATGCAATTCATTAACCATTTAGACATGGTCAAGTGGTTCACTTGTTGATCAACCAACTAGGTAAAGGATGCGTGTTCTAAGTATTTATTTATGATGGTGCTGTTAATTAAGTAGCTAGCCTAGCAGTACAATTCATGAATAGAGTTGAGCGGACACCTGGATGTTCGGGTTTGGGTCCGAACCCGAACTTTAAAAAAAAAGTCCGGGTTCGGGAACCCGAACCCGAACTCCGAACCCCATTGTAGTCAATGGGACACGGACTTTTAGAAAAAAAAATGTGCGGAGGTCCCCGCAAATTCAATAACCAGACCCTTTAGGTCTGGTATGGATATTAAGGGGAACCCCGCCGTCAATTAAAAAAAAAAATGACGTGCGGTTCCCCCTAAATATCCATAACCAGACCCTTCTATGCATAGCTGACTATCTTCATGCTGGTCTGATGTTTAGCTCCCATGCCCTGAGTGTACAAGGTTCCTCCCATTCAGCCTTTTATATGAGCAATGAATACATCTATGACATCACTACTGGAAGGCTTAGTCTAAAAGGGACCTAACACCTAGGTACACCATTCTCTGTTACCTTACCGCACACTATTTTGGAACAGGGGCACCTACTTTAATCTGCTTGCAAAAAAAGCAGATCTCTAGCCAGAATTTGGCACACACTGCCTGAAAAGCAGATCTTTTGTTTCACTTCCTGAAATTGGAAAACCTCTTTAAACCACAACTATAGAAAAATGTTGGCCAACCCACTTGTTTCAATTGCATTACTTGGGTACGTCACCCCTGATTACCCAATAACCGTCCAAACACACAGCAGAAGCAACATGACATTTAAGCTGGCCTGCTTGATAGCCTGGTATCAGAGTATATAGCAAAGGCCCATCATTTTCCTGGAAGCGGCGTGGGTCTAACGCTCAACTCATTGAATATTCTGGAAAAACTCAAGCTTATGGAAATCACACAAAATGAAATTCTAATTCACGGGGATCTGAGGAAAACCAACAGATGTTCTTGTAACGGGTACATTTTGTCTTTGCAGTTTCAATCCGCAGCAGAATAGTCAGATAATCAGATGAAAATTCACGAGTTCCAATGTACACGGAAGTGTCGGAGCAAAAAAGGCTTTGCTTTTCCAAGGGACTAGACATAAAAACCTTCTGTAATCCAGGTATTAAACGCAGAGGAAAAGGCAAATGTTTGGAGAAAAGTTTTTTGGAAATTAAGGGGGATTTGTGCCTGCCCATTCAGCCGGTCTTCATTAGGGAAATTCCATACCTGAATACTTAATGTCTCTGGCTTTACACGATTGGAAAAAGTAAAAAATAAATAAAATTGCATTCCATTTTTTTAAAGAGAAATTATTTTTGGCGTGCGTGTATGCGGAAGAATTTTCAGGTTTTTGGCACGCGCTGAAAATTTTCAAAAGGTGCATTATGGGGAAAAAAAGGGGGATCACCGAATTGTTTTGTTTTATTTTATATTCCAAAAAATAAACATTAATTAACCACTTGAGACCTGCGCTATTGACAAAAGACGTCAACAGCGCGGCTCTCAGGTGCCAACTGGACGTCTTTGGACGTCATTTCAAGTGCATTACCCGCGCGCGCCCCTGGGGGGAGCGCAGCGGGTAAACACTGTCCCGGCGCATCGCTGGGAAGCCGATGCGTGTACCTGGCGGCCGCGATATCCGCCGGGTACCTGCGATCTTCGGTAAGACAGCGGGGACGTGGAGCTCTGGGTGTAAACACAGAGCTCCACGTGCTGTCAGAGGAGCGGAGACCGATCTGTGTCCCTTGTACATAGGAACACAGCATCGGTCACCTCCCCCAGTCACCCTCCTCCCCCCACACAGTTAGAACACACCCAGGCTACACATTTAACCCCTTCCTCACCCCCTAGTGTTAACCCCTTCCCTGCCAGTCACATTTATACAGTAATCAGTGCATATTTATAGCACTGATTGCAGTATAAATGTAAATGGTCCCAAATTTGTGTCAAAAGTGTCCGATACGTCCGCCGCAATATCGCAGTCCCAATAAAAATCGCAAATCGCCGCCATTACTAGTAAAAAAAAAAAAATAATAAAAAAAACATAATTCTGTTCCCCATTTTGTAGGCGCTATAACTTTTGCGCAAACCAGTCGATTATTGCGTTTTTTTTTTTTTACAAAAATACATCGAAAAATACGTATCGGCCTTAACTGAGAAAAAAAATATATTTTTTTTAAAAAAAATTGGGATATTTATTATAGCAACAAGTAAAAAATATATATATATTTTTTAAATTGTCGCTCTTTTTTTGTTTATAGCGCAAAAAATAAAAACCGCAGAGGTGATCAAATACCACCAAAATAAAGCTCTATTTGTGGGGAAAAAAGGACGTCAATTTTGTTTGGGAGCCACGTCGCACGACCGCGCAAATGTCAGTTAAAGCTACGCAGTGCCGGAAGCTGAAATTTCGCCTGGGCACAAAGGGGGTTTATGTGCCCAGTAAGCAAGTGGCTAAACGCAGCCTAGGAGAAAAGTGATAGTAGTCACTGCCGCCGCCGCCCGCCGCCATCGCCATCGCCGTGCCAGCTTCCAGTAAGGATTTTTGGATTCAAACACCTTTTAGAAATCACAACTTTTCTTGTTCCGGCTTTTCTAAATTAGCGCTCAGAGCTAGAGTGAGGCGTGTGATTGTGCTAATTACATGGATTTGCTATAACAGGTAAATAAAGATAGATTAAAGATCTAATCCAACCGCCAATCACCTGACAACTCTGACTAGCGAGGTGCCAGGAGCGTCTAATGTTCTGAATTGTTTTTTTTTTTCTGTCTACGTTCGGCATTGCAGAGGACAATTGTTTATACTGGCAATGAGTGGTTGTTATGTTCGTTTTGAATTGAGAGGTTTGGGATACATTAATACATGAGTGCAACATTTATTTACTATTTATTTTTTCTGAAAAACCCAAAATTGATATTTAACCACTTCAGCCCTGGAAGAATTGGCTGCCAATGACTGGGCCATTTTTTTTTTAGATTTGGCACTGCGTCAATTTAACTGACTATTGCGCTGTCGTGTGACGTTGTACCCAAACAAAATTGACGTATTTTTTTTTCTCACCCATAGAGCTTTCTTTTGGTGGTATTTGATCACAATTTTGAAAAAAAAGCAATATTTTTTACTTTTTGCTATAATAAATATCCCCATTAAATATTTATTAGCACAAGAAAGGCATGAGCCTCATAGCACTGTCTGTACTCAATATCTTTTTTTTATTTTTTTGTATGTATTTTTTTTTTTTAAAGTCACAGTTACTTTGCTGAGTAACTAATTACTTTTTCAATGTAGTAACTGAGTCACTAACGCAATTACTTTTTCAGAGAAGTAATTTGTAACTGTAACTAATTACTTTTTTAAAGTAAGATGAGCAACACTGCTTCCAAGTCACCTCTTGTGTCCACCCCTACCCACCTCCGAGCACCATTTCTTGGTTCCACCCCCTACCCACCTCTGAGCACCATTCCTTGGTTCCACCCATTACCCACCTCCGAGCACCATTCCTTGGTTCCAACCCCTACCCACCTCTGAGCACCATTCCTTGGTTCCACTCCCTACCCTCCTTCAAGCACCATTCCTTAGTTCCAACCCCTACCCACCTCTGAGCACCATTCCTTGGTTCCACTCCCTACCCTCCTTCAAGCACCATTCCTTGGTTCCACCCCCTACCCACCTCTCAGCAATGGAACCAAGTATCAATTCATGGTGCTAAGTAATTTGTATGTAATTTGTTAATGATAAGAAGTAAAAACAGATCCCTGTAGCCAGCATAATGGAGCACCCCCAGCAACAATAGACTCTGAACAGCTAGCAACAATAGACCCCTCCCTCAACAGTTGTCTCCCAGCAACGATTGTCTCCCAGTAGCATAGGAGCCCCCCAGCAACAATAGAACCCCCCTGAAAAACAGTGCCTGCCCCGTTGTGATGCCAATGAAGATAACAAACAATAAAAGAAGAGTATTGAAGCGTGAAGCGAGAGGAGAGAGTAGCGCTGCTTTAGGGCTTTATTCCCATATTAAAAATGGTGCCAAAATCTGCCTAGAATCGCGTCACTTCTGGTTTCAAAGTACTGCAATTCTAGCCCTTGGCGATGCCCACTGACTCCTGGATAATGATGACACACAGCTCCCAGGAGCAGTAGCGAGCGTGACGTTAGGAGCCGTCGTGAGGAAGGAGGAAGATTTCAAGGGACCACATAGCAACAGCCATTTAAAGGTGAGTAAAAAAAAAAAAACAATCCAAAAAAATTGCTGGTAGGTTAATAGGGTAGGGTGACCAGACATCCCCGGTTTCCAGGGACAGTCCCCAGATTGAGGACACTGTCCCCAGACCAAGTCTGTCCCTGGATTTGAACAGGGGCTGTTAGACAGCCAGTGCAGAGTAAAAAAAAAAATCTGAATTACACCCCCACCACTCCTACTAGCTTAGGGGGGTTTATTGCCCATTCTGCTCCACTGGCATGTTCTTCTGCATTGGCTCAAGTTCTTGCCAGCCAGCTGCCTATCTCCTTGCCTTTCCTGGCGGAGTGATCTTCCTCCGCTCCCCACCCAGTAGTAGCCGGGGCCCGGAGAGTAAGACTTGACAGGCTGTGAGGCGGGCGGAGATAGGCAAAGAGTCACTGATTGCTGCCATTACTAGTAAAAAAAAAAAAAATGTCCCCGGATTTCATTTTAAAAATATGGTCACCTTAGAGCCGGTTCACACTACCGCGACCTGGGGGATGACTTGTGCCGCCCCATGTCGCGCAACATGACAAATTACATGGAAGTGACTGAGAGCCGTCTTAATGCACACTACTGAAGTCGCTCTGACTTCAGAAAGGGTTCTTGTACTACTTCAAGACAACTTCTAGGCGACTTGTACCCATAGATTTCAATGGATGTCGCCTCCAAGTCAGATTCCCTGTCTTAACTTAAGCAACTTTACAGGAAGTGAAAATAGTTTTCTAAGGCAAACCACAGAGCAGATTATTATGTGATTGGCCACTGACAAAGTCGCCTGTCCTGGAGGTGACTTGAAGTCGCTTCAAGTAGCGCTGAGGTTGCGCTCAAGTCGTCTCCAAGTTGCCTTGTAAAGTCGCGCTGGAAGTTGTGTTGCCCCAGTGTGAACACCTGCAGTACACCTGTAAGGGGCCCGGAGGTCCCCAGGGGGCCGTATGGCAACAACTTTTTTCATTTTATTTTTATAATTTTTTTTGTAAGGGGCCCGGAGGTCCCCAAGGCCCCGCATGGCAACCCCCCTTTTTTTATTTATTTTTTATAAAAAAAAATTATATATATTTTTTGTTTTTGTTTTTATTAAAGGGCCCAAAGCTCCCGGAGGTCCCCAGGGCCCTGGATGGCAACCCCCCCTTTTTTTTATAAAAAATTAATATATTTTTTTTATTTTTATTAAATGTCCCAGAGGTGCCCAGGGTAGCAAACCCCCCCTTTTTTTATATATATATTTTTTAAATGTATTTTTTATTTTTATGAAAGGGCCCAGAGGTGTCCCCAGGGCCCCGGATGGCTACCCCCCCTTTTTTAAAAATTTTTTTATATTTTTTTTATTTATTTTTTTGTAAGTGGTTTAGAAGTCCCCAGGGCAATTTGTGGCACCCCCCCCCCCCGCTTCTCAATTCACACCCCCATCTTCTCAATTAGCGGCGGCACCCCCCGCTTCTCAATTTGTGGCGGCAGCACCCCCCCCCCCGGTTCTCTGCTCCAGGGGGCCTATGCCTGAAGCTGTGTAAGGGGTCCCATAATTCCTGATGGCGTCCCTGACCGGCACTTATAGTAGGACTTCTCCAAAGGTTTAGAAAATGGGTATGAATTGGCTACAAACATGTGTTATCACATGCTGCATGCTGGTCCCAAGTCCGTGCCACTGGGGAGGGTTGAGGAAAGACCCGATGACCTACCACCGCAAAAAAAAAAATTGCCAAGAAAATTCCATGGAAAAGGACCTCAAGCATATCAGACATGGGGCCAGATTCATGTAGATTTGCGGCGGCGTATCGTATCCCGTTTACGTTACGCCGCCGCAAGTTTCCAGCGTAAGTGCTTGATTCACAAAGCACTTGCGTGTAAACTTTCGGCGGTGTAGCGTAAAGCCGTCCGGCGCAAGCCCGCCTAATTCAAATGGGGCGTGTACCATTTAAATTAGGCGCGTTCCTGCGCCGAACGTTCTGCACATGCTCCGTTTGGAAATTTCCCGCCGTGCTTTGTGCGAAATTACGGAGCCCCGACGTGTTTTTTGAACGGCGACGTGCGTAACGTACTTTCGTATTCCTGGACGTCTAAGGCCCCGTACACACGAGAGGATCGATCCGCTGAAATTGATCCGCGGATCGGTTTCAGCAGGTAGATCCGCTGGTGTGTACGATCCAGCGGATATTTATCCACGGATATATTTCGGGCCGACCGATTTCCAGCGGATAAAAATTTCTTAGCATGCTAAGAAATCTATCCGCTGGAATCGGCTCCAGCGGATCGATCCGGTGGTCTGTAAAGACTCACCGGATTGATCCGTCCGAACCCATCCCTCGCATGCGTCGTAATGATTCGACGCATGCGTGCATATCCTTATATGACAGCGACACGTCACCGCGGTGTGAATTCGGCGCGGATTTCGATCCGATGGTGAGTATAATCCAGCGGATCGAAATCCTCAGAGGATTTATCCGTGGAAACGGTCCGGAGGACCGTATCCGCGGATAAATCCTCTCGTGTGTACCCGGCATTACGCAAAAAAAAACAAATTTTTAATTCGACGCGGGAACGACGGCCATACTTTAACATGGATGGTGTCATTTTACACCATCTAAATAGCACACTTAACTTTACGACGGGAAAAACCGACGTAAGAGAATGCGACGAACGCGCGTACCTTCGTGGATCGCCGTAAACAGCTAATTTGCATACCCGACGCTGGAAAACGACGCGAACTCCATCCAGCGGCCGCCGGAGAATTACACCTACGATCCGAAGGCGTACAAAGCCGTACGCCTGTCGGATCTATGCCAAAAGCCGTCGTATCTTGGTTTGAGGATTCCAAATCAAGATACGACGCAAATTTGAAAATACGCCGGCGTATCAGTAGATACGCCGGCGTATTTCTGCTGTGAATCTGGCCCATGATGCTTAGAGAGCTGGCCAACAGAATTGCCTAGAGTCAGATACGAACGGGAACGGATATCACACACACATGGGCAAAGCATAGATTCCCTTTAATAAAGCTATTCTTCAAAAAACTAAGCTTGATCTTTGCTGATGTGGTTTACTATGTGATAAATCTTCCACACACTGCTGCAGATCTGAGCCAACTTTAGCAGCAGAAATGTAATCTCGCCATCTTTATTGAAAATTAGGTTAGAAAAAGAAAAAGGAGGTTTTTCATTGCCTTGTTTGTTTTACAGTCTTACGACTGCATTATGCTCTTTATTAGATAGAGTAATGGTTTTATTGTGGTCTGCGCAGGCTGGCAGGATTAACCTTGATGTAATTTACTGCACCACATCTAAAGTGATTTCCACTGTAATTATGACTTGTAATACCGAACACATTGAATGTCGCAGCTCAAACATATCATTTTCTTGTAGGATAACAATAAATTGGCCAGCCTGCGTCTTCTCATTAGAAGGATAATAGTATACACACAGAAAACAAGCCAGCGTGTTCGCTATGAAAAGCATGTGGCAAATAGCATTACACATTTGGAGTTTGTTTAGCACCAGGAAGAGAACCAGTCATGGCTGTGCAAGGTTTTGGAAGTGGAATCTGAAAGAGGAACTGAACTTAAAATGATACTAAGGGCTACATTTTTTTAATTAACCACTTGCCGACTGCCTAACGTAGATATAAGTCAGCAGAATGGCAGGCATTAAAATTGTACAGAACGTTGCTTTGTATCTGCCCTCTAGCGGGCGTGCGTTTGCCGGCGGCAGGACACACGCGCGCCGAAAACTCTGTGACACGACCGCGGGACCCGCGGACTCGATGTCCGCCGGTGTCCCGCGATCGTGTCGCGGAGCGGCACATCTCCCTGTTCTGCCTAGTGACTTTTAGGCTCCATTCACATCTAGGCGGACGAAATCGCGGCGTTTTTTCGCCGCAAATCGCGGTACAAATAGCGGCGTTTTGTACCGCGATTTGCGGCGACAAAACGCCGGTATTGTCCGCCTAGATGTGCCCCGGATTGACCCCCCTCTATGGAGATGCTTCCCATCTCCTAGCCGAACGCCGAAAGACGCCTGAAAAAAAAGGTCCGGGACCTTTTTTCAGGCGGCAGGCGTCAGGCGTCCGGCGTTCGGCGTGGAGATGTGAACCATCTCCATAGAGGGAAATGTGTTTCCAGCCCTCTGGCGGCAGCGGCGTAGCGCTACAGGCGTAAAAACGCCTAGATGTGAATGCGGGCTTAAGGCCCATACACACGGTCGGACTTTCGGCCAACAAACTTCAAAATCAAGTTTTCTAATTTGTCCTATCGTGTGTACGCTCCATCGGACCAAATTTTTCGGGTTTCATCGGACAAAAAGTTCGGTCTGCAAACGGACAAACTTTTTCGACAACAAAAGTCCGATGGTGCCTAGTCCGACCATGTGTACAGCAAAGCCATCGGACCTTTGTACAAAGTGCAATGTGAGAACCAATGTGAAAATCAACCAACAATAGCAGAAGTTAACCAAAGGGTGGCGGTAAAGAGCAGAAAAACCATGTGATGTTGGGAAAGTTTTATAAACGTTTGCAGAAATGTCCGAGCGTGTGTATGCTATGGGTGTGACCGGACAACTCACTTCGGACAAAAATCAGAGGGAAAGTTTGTCGGATGTCCTACCGTGTGTACGAGGCTTAAGACAGGCACTGATCGTCTGCTCACTGTCATCGGGAGCAGTGATCAGTGTCCTGTCACATGTAGCCCATCCCCCCCACAGTTAGAATCACTCCCTAGGACACACTTAACCCCTTCATCGTCCCCTAGTGGCTAACCCCTTCCAGTGTTGCAAACCGTCTGTATTTTTGCGGACAGTTCGTAAAAACGGACACTTCCCCCCCCCCCAGTTTCTAAATGTCCGTGGTTGCGGGAATGTGCCACTAAAAATAGGCGAGATTGGTTTGGCTTGGAACTGCGCATGGAGATTGGAGGCAGGGGGTGACTGGAGGCAGGGGGTGATAGTGCCTGTGGTGGTACCGCAGAGGGGGATGGAGGCAGGGTGTGTTAGTGGCACCGCAGAGGGGGGATGGTGGCACCGCAGAGGGTGGGGGATGGAGACAGGGGTTGTTGGTGTCACCGCAGAGGGGGATGGAGGCAGGGGACGATGGAGGCAGGGGGAGATTGGAGGCAGGGGGAGATTGGAGGCAGAGGGAGATTGGAGGCACGGGGAGATTGGAGGCAGAGGGAGATTGGAGGCAGGGGGTGATTGGAGGCAGGGGGAGATTGTGGCACCGCAGAGGGGGGTGAAGGCAGGGGGTGTTGGTGGCAGAGGGGGATGGAGGCAGGGGGTGATGTGACTAAATAATTTGCCCTTATTATATCGAAAATAACAAAAATATGTTTTTTTACCTTAATATCTACCTTAAATCACATTGCTATTTGCCTAGAGTACTTGTTTGTAGCCTAAATACTGAAATGTGCACCTAAAAATGTAATTTATTAACTTTTGTGAAATGCCAGTAAAAACGTGGCTGCGCCAGTAAATTTCGGGTGTTTTGCCAGTAAATTTCAATCTGGTAGGTTGGTAACACTGACCCCTTCCCTGCCAGTGTCATTTACACAGTAGTAAGTGCATTTTTATATCACTGATCGCTGTATAAATAACAATGGTCGCAAAATAGAATCAAAAGTGTCCGATGTGTCCTCCATAATGTCGCAGTCACGATAAAAATTGCAGATCGCCGCCATTACTAGTAAAATAATAATAATAAAAATGCCATAAAACTATCCCCTTTATTGTAGACGATATAACTTTTGCGCAAACCAATCAATATACGCTTATTGTGATTTTTTTTTACCAAAAATATGTAGAAGAATACATATCGGCCTAAACTGAGGACATTTTTTTTTTATATATATATATCTTTTTGGTGAATATTTATTATAGCAAATAGTAAAAAAAATAGAGCTTTTTTTGTTTATAGCGCTAAAAATAAAAACAGCAAAGGTGATCAAATACCACCAAAAGAAAACTCTATTTGTGGGAAAAAAAGGGGAGCCACATCGCACGGCTGCGCAATTTTCAGTTAAAGTGACGCAGTGCCGAATCGCAAAAAGTGGCCCGGTCATTTAAGCCAACTACTTCAGGGCTGAAGTGGTTAAATAAAAAAAGTTGTTATACTATATAACAATATTGCACAGAGCGGTCCCTTATCTCCTCTTTGGCAGTCCCCTGTCAGCACTGTCGACTCCTCTTACCTCCGAATGCCCACTGAGCAAGCCAGGTACTAGGAAGCAAATCTAAAAGTGAAATTACACTAAAAAGCATCCAAGCAGATGGAATAACAATTGATATAAATTGTGTACATATAATATATAAAAATGTGTCTCGCTAAAATATCAATAATAACAAATACATACAATTAGATCCAATATAAATGCATACAAATGCAAACAAAAAAATACCCCAAAAGAAAGGAACACAAGTCCAGGAAAAAAAGAGTTGTAATATAAATTGTCCCAAAAAAAGTGAATCAGCAGAAGGAATCCTGATGCACACCATAGAACTTCCATAATGTGCAGTAAGAACTCTTACCAAAGTTGATGGACTCTTTGATAATAAAAAGAGTCAAAAGCGGCATATGAATTTCAATGTTCCCTGTTGAAGGAAAAAGGCATTGACTGGGTCCCCGACGATGTCAGATGTGACTAAACATATAGGGGTAGATCCACATACAACGGCGCATTATTGCGCCGGGCGTAGCGTATCTAAGATACACTACGCAGCTGTAACTTACATTTTTTTTTGTTTGAATCCTCAACGAATTTGCGCCGTAAGTTACGGCAGCGTAGTGTATCTGTTGCGGCGTAAGGGTGGGAATTCAAATAGAAGTGATGGGGGTGTGTTTTATGTTAATACGTCGTGACCCGACGTAAACTACGTTTTTTTTGGAACTGCGCATGCGCCGTCCCTGGGGGTATCTCAGTGCGCATGCTCGAAATTAAACCGGAACCCGCCAATGCTTACGACGGTGACGTCATTCTACGCAAATTCCTATTCGCGAACGTCGTAAAAATTAAAAAATTGTACGCGGGAAGGACGGCCATACTTAACATTGAGTATGCCTCAGTATAGCAGCTTTAACTATACGCCGGAAAAAGCCGAACGTAAACGACGGGAAAAAAAAGCGACGGGCCGACGTACATTCGTGGATCGCCGTAAATAGCTAATTTGCATACTCAACGCGGATTTCGACGGGAACGCCACCTAGCGGCCGCCGAAAAATTGCATCTTAGATCCGACGGCGTATGCCTGTCGGATCAACCCGAGATGCCGTCGTATCTTGTTTTGAGGATTCAAAACAAAGATACGACGCAGGAAATTTAAAATTACGCCGGCGTATCAGTAGATACGCCGGCGTAATCCTTTTGTGGATCTGCCCCATAGGGTGGAGCTTGTGACGTCATCATGCATTGCAAAACCAAGAAGTGATCTATCCGCCTCATGGGACAGATTGTGTTTACAGTGCCTTGAAAAAGTATTCGTACCTCTTTTAAATTGTTCTAATTTTGTCATGTTACAAACAAAAACGTACATGTCTTTTATTGGGATTTTATGTGATAGACCGACACAAAGTGGTACATAATTGTGAAATGATAAATGGTTTTCAATTTTTTTATACAAATACATATCTGAAAAGTGTGGCGTGCATTTGTATTCAGCACCCTTTACGCTGTTACGCCTAACTAAAATCTAGTGGAACCAATTGTCCTCAGAAGTCACCTAATTAGTAAATAGAGTCCACCTGTGTGTAGTTTAATCTCAGTATAAATACAGCTGTTCTGTGAGGCCCTCGGAGGTTTGTTGGAGAACCTTGGTGAACAAACAGCATCATGAAGGCCAAGGAACACCAGACAGGTCAGGGATAAAGTTGTGGAGAAGGTCAAAGCAAGGTTAGGTTATAAAAAAATATCCCAAGCTTTGAACATCTCACAGATCTCTGTTCAATCCATCATCCGAAAATGGAAAGAGTATGGCACAACTGCAAACCTACCAAGACATGACCGTCCACCTAAACTGACCGGGCCGGGCAAGGAGAGAATTCATCAGAGAAGCAGCCAAGAGGCCCATGGTAACTCTGGAGTAGCTGCAGAGATCCACAGCTCAGGTGGGAGAATCTGTCCACAGGACAACTATTAGTCCTGTACTCCACAAATCTGCCCTTTATGGAAGAGTGGCAAGAAGAAAGACATTTTTGAAAGAAAGCTCTGGTCAGATGAGACCAAAATGTAACTTTTTGGCCCAAAAGCAAAACACTATGGCCCAGATTCATGTAGAGGGCGCATCTTTGTGCGGGCATAGCGCATCTCATATGCGCTACGCCGACGTAACATAGAGAGGCAAGACCAGTATTCACAAAGCACTTGCTCCGTAAGTTGCGGTGGCGTAGCGTAAATTGGCTGGCGTAAGACCGCCTAATTCAAAGTAGGAAGGAGATGGGCGTGATCTATTAAAATGAAGCGTGACCCCATGTAAATAAAGCGCCGAACGAACGGCGCATGCTCAGAATCACATCGAATTTACTCCCTAAGATACGCCGGCTCAATGCCTACGACGTGAACGTAACCTACGCCCAGCCCCATTCACGTACCACTTACGTAAACAACGTAAAATCCGACGGCAGTTCCGACGTCCATACCCTAACATGACTTACACCTGCTATTGTGTGGAATAACTTTACGCCGGACGTACGCCTTACGTAAACGACGTAAATTACTGCGACGGGCGTAAGTACGTTTGTGAATCGGCGTATCTAGCTCATTTACATATTCGACGCGTAAATCAATGGAAGCGCCCCTTGCGGCCAGCGTAAATATGCGCCCAAGATACGACGGCGTAGGAGACTTACGTTGGTCGTACGAAGCCAAAATTCAGGCGTATCTTATTTGCTGAAAAAGGCGCATAGATACGACGGCCCATCCGTGGACTTACGCAGCGTATCAGTAGATACGTCAGCGTAAGTCTTTCTGAATCCGGCTATATGTGTGAAGGAAAACTAACACTGCACATCACCCTGAACACACCACCCCCACTGTGAAACATGGTGGCGGCAGCATCATGTTGTAGGGATGCTTTTCTTCAGCAGGGACAGAGAAGCTGGTCGGAGTTGATGGGAAGAGGGATGGAGCCAAATACAGGACAATCTTAGAAGAAAACCTGTTAGAGTCTGCAAAAGACTTAGGACCGGGGCGGAGGTTCACCTTCCAGCAGGCCAACGACCCTAAACATACAGCCAGAGCTAGAATGGTTTACAAAAAATTTGGGACATTTCAAGGGGGTATGAATACTTTTTTAAGGCACTGTATCTGTTATTTTGTAAGTAGCTTGTACTTGTTTTAATAAAAAAGTTTTATACTATGTGGCATTTTCGTCTTTCCTTTCATGTTTGCCTTTGAGCATATTGTGGTGACACGGAGGACGCATTTTTCCTTCAACGGGGACCATTGAAATCCATATGCCCTTTTTGACTCTTTTTATTATCAAAGAGTAAGAAAAATATAAATAATTTTTAGTAATCTTATTTGAGGGTAAGCTTACATTTTACCTTTAATTTCTCACTGTGCCTCAAGGTGTCCGAAAGTGCCTAGGCCCCTGGTACCCAACCTGTGGCCTGGGAGCTTTTTATATGCCCCTTGGCTAAGGTGACCAGATTTTCCAAATTAAATCTGCGGACACCCTACTGAACATGCTCCTATTTTTAAAACACCATTGAACAATTGTTTACAATGGTTTGGAACAGGAGGCAGGCTTTCAGGCATAAAAACAAAATAAAACAAGTATTTAAATAAGAGGTACCAAGAAATGCATGAATAGTTAGGATGCCTGTGTATGCAGGTCTAAGGCCCCTTTGACACTGGGGCGGGGGCGGCGGTAAAGCGCTGCTATTTTTAGCAGCGCTTTAGGCCTCGTACACACGACCAAACATGTCTGCTGAAACTGGTCCGTCGGACCAGTTTCCGCGGACATGTTCGGTCGTCTGTACGGCCGACCGGACAATGGTCCGGCGGATGGGACAGGTTTCCAGCGGACAAATGTTTCTTAGCATGCTAAGAAACATGTCCGCTGGAAGCCTGTCCGTCGGACATGTTCGGTCGTCTGTACGACTCACCGGACATGTCCGCTTGGCCGAAAGCCCTCGCATGCGTCGATTCGACGCATGCGTGGAAGCATTGACCTTCCAGGGTCGCGCACGTCGCCGCGTCATCGTCGCGGCGACGGTGCGGCCACGTCACCACGTTCGCTGTCCGCGGGAAATTTGGTCTGATGGTGTGTACAGCCATCAGACCAAAATCCGCCAGCGGACATGTCCGATGAAAACGGTCCGCGGACCGTTTTCATCGGACATGTCCCGTCGTGTGTACGAGGCCTACCTGTCAATTTTGCAGCGCTATTCAGCTGCTAGCAGGGCGGTTTCACCCCCCCTGCAAGTGGCCGAGAAAGGGTTAAAAACCACTGCAAAGCACCCCTGCAGAGGCGCTTTGCCGGCGGTATAGCCGCGGTGCCCATTGATTTCAATGGGCAGGAGTGGTGGAGGAGCGGTATACACACCGCTCCTTCACCGCTCCAAAGAAGCTGCTAGCAGGACTTTTTTTACCGTCCTGCTAGAGAACCGCTCCAGTGTGAAAACCCTCAGGTTATAGCGCCTGCAAAGCGACCCAGTGTGAAAGGGGTCTAAAGATCCAAGCTAAAACCTCGTATGGCGACTTCTCGTAAACTTCTGGTGAGTGGCTTTTGCAGCTTTGGTACTCATTTTCAAACATCGAGCCACAGAAAATGTAAAGTGTACCAAAAAAAAATCGCGATGCGGTTATGGTAGTAGAATGAATGGCCAGAATAGACACTTTAACGAAAGTATCATCAACTGAATTTAGCTTTTGCCTTACAAAACACTAATGCCGCGTACACACGATCAGTCAAACCGATGAGAACGGTCTGATGGACTGTTTTCATCGGACCAAACCGATCGTGTGTGGGCCCCATCGGTGAATTATCCATAGGTTAAAAAAAAGCAATCTTGTTTTAAATTTAACTGATGGATACCTAACCAATAGACCTGTGCAGACTGGAATATTTTGTTTCGTTTTTTCGTTTTCGTTTGGAAAATACATTTATTTAGTTACTCCCGAAAATCGTTTTCATTTATTTCGTTTTTCGTTGGGGAATAGCTTTCGTCCGAAAATCCAATAATACTTGATTTCTTTCGAACGGTCAAAAGAATATTCGACGGAACGTCGAAACTTTACGTCGAATCGTACATTTCCATTCGAATATTCCGCCTACAAGAATTCTAATGTTGTATGACTAGTAATAATGTCGAATCTATTCTCTATAATGTCGAATCTATTTTCTCATAAATCGAAATCTATTCTCTGTAATGTCGAATCTATTATTTCTATAGTGTCGAATCTTTTCTCTATGATGTCGAATCTTTTCCCTATGATGTCGAATCTTTTCTCTATGATGTCGAATCTTTTCTCTATGATGTCAAATCTTTTCTCTATGATGTCGAATCTTTTCTCTATGATGTCAAATCTTTTCTCTATGATGTCGAATCTTTTCTCTATAATGTCGAATCTCTCTATATCGAATTTTTACCGCAATGAAAACGAAAATAAAGCATTTTTATGTTGGATCTTTCGGTTTTCGTTTCTTGCCCTTTCGTTATCGTTTGTTAAAACGATAACGAAAAAACAAGATTTTCGGACGAAAATGCATTCTAACGAAAACGAATGCACATGTCTACTAACCAATAGAAAAAAAAACGATCGTTTGTAGGCGCGTCCATCGGTTAAAAATCCACGCATGCTCAGAATCAAGTCGACGCATGCTTGGAAGCATTGAACTTTGTTTTTTTCAGCACGTCGTTGTGTTTTACGTCACCGCGTTCTGACACGATCGGTTTTTTAACCGATGGTGTGAAGGCACGACTGACCATCAGTCCATCTTCATCAGACTGTTTAGATCGGATGGACCGATCGTGTGTACAGGGCATTAGCCGGATCATCTGCCCCATGAGTCTGTAACCGCCTTCCAGTAAGGCCAGCTAATGACTTCATTTCATTTTCCTTTTTAATTGTTTTAATGAGGACGCTGACTTCCCAGCAACCGTCTGTCTAGAAGAGTGATGAGCAAGCTGACTTTGCCTTTGGCTAACGAAAGCTAATTAGGAACATCATTCTTTACATATTTACAGGTGTGCTGAAAAACATGGCGTCCCTCATGCCAATTTGTGTCACGGCCACACCTGGCTGGTGGCACGCCTTCCCAAGTTCAGGATCACCCTTCCTGCCTTAGGGCATTTAGCATACAATGCTTGGCAGTACTCGCCGTGGCTTTTCTATCTCGAGATGCCATTCAGCACATTCCTCCCTGCCTCCTTTGATGCTCTTCCCATGTAGATAATGAGAGGACACGGCTCACAGCTAACACCCTAAATTTCTAGATCTGGGTCGGGTTCCAAAACGGAGATCGTTTTCCCACAGCAATTTTATTTTTGCTTTTTCATTTTTGCCATTTAATTAACATTAAAACTGAGGGAACTCCTTGAGACTTCCGGCGATGTTCTAAACAATAGAAGCCTTTGCCAAGGATATTTTCACGTGATACTCCGACCATGAAACTAGTACGTATGCATTCATTCAACAGTTCGTACAAGGTGTGTGTTTTTTGTTTTTTTTTGCTGTGAAGTAAATAGTTTGCAGACACATTTACAGGCACATATCTACCCTTTCCAGGAGGACCTCCCAGTTATGTAATCAGTTTGAAAAATATATGAGTGTGTTAGGATCAGTCCTGAAGTAGATGTATTGAAAACCCAATCACTAAAATCCCATATAATGTTCAACAGGTTATCCAATTTTAAGGAATACAATGTATTGATTATTGTGGCTCATCAGTACATCAATTCAAACAGTAGCAATATCCATTTCAAAATTTTTTAGGAATAGCAACGGAAAAAAAAAAAAATCTGTCTAAAAAAAAAAATATATAGAAGAGAAGTTTCTGATCAAACTGGGTTTATCCCGGGCAGGGAGGCAAGAGATAATACCATAGGGGGTCATTAACCTCCCTGGCGGTATGAATCTGTCTGGAATTACGTACCAAAAGCGGTACAATTATTTTGCAAGGAAATTTAGCGTTTTATACTGTAGGCCTGCAATTCTTAGGAATAACTCATTTAAATTTGACCAAACAAGAGTCTAGTAGGCATCCCGGGTATGATTTTTTTTTAAAAACAAAATTATAAATGATAATATAATAAATAATTATAAATAATTATAACAAATAATAATATAATTATAATAAAAATTATTCAATAATGTAATCAACTCAAAATCACTGAAATTTGCTCAGTTGCAGAATTGTCGCTGTCATTACTTTTATTTTGTTATGACGAATTTCCCCACAAATCGCTATTGCACAATTCTGCAAGTGATTATAATTTATTATCGCTGTTTTCTAGCTGCTCTAAAACCATTTTTGACATAAAGGGACACTTTTGGTTGCTATGGACAATCTACAGTTTGCAGGCAGAAAGAACAGTTTTTATTATATAAAAGTACATGCAGGACACTGGGCAGACCACTAGGGACAAGGGGGGTGTGTATTTTTTACATACAGTACTGTAATCTATAAGATTACAGTATACTGTATGTAATGTGTTTGTTTACTTTTTTGAATTTGGCGCCGTTCTCCACCCTCGTGCGTCGTAACGTCGCAGGGAACGGAGATCGGCGGCACAGCGGGGATGCAACGCAGGATCCAGGGACAAGGTAAGTAATTCCCTGTCTGTGGATGCTGCGAAAGGTAAGCCACGCCGCTGCACGCTCTGCACATCTACCCCGAGCGTGACTCGGGGATACCTATTCTAACATGGAAAAACCACCCAGAGTCACGCTCGGGGATACCGCTAAGGGGGTTAATGCCAGTCATTGGGCCACTCATCAATTAATTTCCTTAGCTTCTTTAACCACCTCTGCCCTGGAGGATTTGGCTGCCCAATGACCAGGTCACTTTTTGCGATTCGGCACTGAGTCACTTTAAATGATAATTGCGCGGTCGTGCGACGTGGCTCATAAACAAAATTGATGTCCTTATTTTCCCACAAATAGAGCTTCTTTTGCTGGTATTTGATCACCTCTGCGGTTTTTATTTTTTGCGCTATAAACAAAAAAAGAGCAACAATTTTGAAAAAGAAAGCAATATTTTTAAAGTTTTTCTATAATAAATATCCCCAAAAATATATAAAAAAAATAATTTTTTCCTCAGTTTAGGCCGATACATATTCTTCTACATATTCTATTCTATTCTACATATATCCCTAAATGTGTCCTAGGGAGTGATTCTAACTGTGTGGGGGCTGGACTACCTGTGACACAACACCAATGACATGGAGCAGACGATCAGTGTACTGACACTAGGCAGAACAGGGAGATGCCTTGTTAACAACGGCATCACCCTGTACTGCCGCTCCGTGACACGATTGTGGGACACTGGTGAACATTGAGTCCGCAGGTCCCGTGGGCACGGTCACGGAGCTTGCGGCAGGCGCAACCTGTACGTTGCTTTGCGCACAGGAGCCATTCTGCCGATGTATATTTACTGACAGCGGTCGGCAGGTTAATCCTGTCTACAGATGCTAAAAAGGCTTTTGACAGGGTGGACTGGCTGTTTATGGAGGAGCTTTTGTGGTTTCTAGGGTTAGGAGGTCGTATGGGAGGACAATACTTTCATTATATCAGAAACTAGAAGCCAGAGTATGAGTGAATGGTACTTTTTCGGATAGGTTTCCAATTAATAATGGGATGAGATAGGGCAGCCCCTTGTCACCACTACCATTTGCTCTGGTACTAGAACCAGGGCTCAAGTCCTGCGGGAACGCGTGGGAACGGAGTTCCTGCACTTTTTTCACAGCAGAAACTCAGTTCCCTTTGCAGGACTTAGAGCAGCCGAGAGCAGCCGAGCCAATCCTTCACTAAGCGGCGATGCCCAGCTCGAGTCACTGTCAGGGGCAGGCGAACCTTAGTGATCCTTTATGTTACTGGTCACTTCCTGTATATGGATTCATTGGGTAGTGTGCGGGTATTCCGTCACTTCCTCGATGCCGCAATGTCTCCTGGGAGCTTTTGTCATTGTTCCCAGGAGACATTGCAGAGGTCTGCCGCGAGTTATCGCAGGATTTAGGAAGAACTTGCTTAAAGGAAGGCATCGAGGGAGTGACAGAATACCCGCACACTACCCGATGAATCCATATACAGGAAGCGGCCAGTAACATAAAGGATTACTAAGGTACAGTGGATCGAAAAAAAAAATGCGGTTTAGTAGATATGCATATGAGCGTATCATTTTTTTTTTGGCAGGACCCTGCTATATCACTCCCCATACAGAAATGACAGAATTGGATAAATACAGAAAGTTATAAAAATTTTAAAATAAACTACCGTATAATAAATATGAAATTCTTGCGACTAATCTTTCCTTGAATACCCAACAACAACTACAGGCATCCTTCCCATTCATATGGGTAAAACAATCTATGTGGTATTTAGGAATTTGTATCTCTACAGACCAGAAAAGATTGCAGTATATTTAGAAAATTTGAGCACTTGTTAAAAACCTTACAAAAGGACCTGCTTAGGTGGTGTCAGAGTGTTCTTTCGTGATTTGGGAGGATAAACGTCTTAAAAATGAACTCTCTACCTCAAATTTGATATCTTTTTCATACAGTCCCTAGTGCACTGCCAAACACTTTCTTAAGACGTATTCGAAAGATGATCCGTAGAGTATGCATAGCAAAATCCAACCCCCCCGCCCCCCAAATCCAGAATATCCTTCTAACCTTGTGAAGCTCCAAACGTGTGGGAGGTTTGGAAATGCTGGATGCTCATTTATATTATAGAGCTCTGGCACTGGTGGGAATTTTGAACTAGACTCACAATGGACGCAACCTTCCATATGCTCTTTGGGTCTCGGAAAGGTATAGGGTTTTGTCGGTTGGGGTTTCACCATTAGCAAATAAATGAAATAAAGCAGTGAAATTGGCCCCTTTAGTATCTCCACTTGCTCCATTGGCAGCATTCCTCTGGTTTGCTCCGGGGAGGACACGTCTTTTTTTTTGGTACCTAGGGTGAGAGCACCAATTTAAGTTGTGGGGTTCTGGCACCAGGTGGCAATTTACTTACTCTATATGATTTACGACAGCAGTTTGGTTCCTTCTGAATTGACTTTTGGAGATATTTTCAGCTATGATACTTTCTTAAAACTCTTAGGGCCAGATTCATGAAGACTTACTACAGGCGTATCAGTAGATACGCTGTCGTAAGTCCGAATCCCCGCCGTCGTATATTTAAGCTAATTCTCAAACTGAGATACGCTTAAAGGTTGCTAAGATACGACCGACGTAAGTCTCCTACGCCGTCGTATCTTAGCTGCATATTTACGCTGGCCGCTAGGGGCGTGTACGCTGATTTACACCTAGAATATGTAAATCAGCTAGATACGCCTATTCACGAACGTACGCCCGGCCGTCGCAGTAAAGATACACCGTTTACGTAAGGCGTTTTCAGGCGTAAAGATAAACCTCCAAAAAGATGGCGCAGCCAATGTTAAGTATGGACGTCGGAACCGCGTCACATTTTTCACGTTTTATGTTGTTTGCGTAAGTTGTCCGTGAATGGGGCTGGGCGTGAGTTACGTTCACGTCGAAACCAATGAGTCTTTGCGGCGTAATTTGGAGCATGCGCACTGGGATACGTCCACGGACGGCGCATGCGCCGTTCGTTAGAAACGTCAAATACGTGGGGTCACGAGTATTTAGCATAGAACACGCCCCCAACCAGCCTATTTTAAATTAGGCGGGCATACGCTGGCCCAGTTACACTACGCCGCCGTAAGTTAGAGCGCAACTTCTTTGTGAATACAGGACCTGCCGCTCTAACTTACGGCGGCGTAGTGTATCTGAGATACGCTACGCCCGCCTTTAAATAGGCACATCTCTGTGAATCTAGCCCAAAATACTTTACCTCACCTGACAGACTCTTTAACCACTTGGGAAAAGATGTGCGCTAATTAACTCAAAGATTCACAAAATTATATTAACTCCTTTTATTGCTGTATACACCAGAAGAACTGCCCTTCTGGAGAGAATGGAAGAGAAAATTGGACCAATAAGTCTTAGTAATAAGTTAAAGGTTTTTACCCTAGCCCACTCTACATCTATTAGTACGAAAATGCAAGAATTTAATTACAAATTATTTTTAGATGGTACAGAACTTCAGTCAAACTGGTGCATATGACACAGTGGCCTTCTTCTTCTTCAACTTGCTGGAGAAGGTGCACCCAGCCGGGAACGCTTATGGATTTATGGTGGTACTGCCCGAAAATTGTAAAATACTGAGATGATATTTTAGTTTGGAGAAATAGAATTTCTCCCTTCCCATTAGTAAAGGTCCCCTTCAAATACTATTTTACAACACCGTGATCTCAGGTAAAAGGTATAGGAACACTGTCCTACCCTTTCTTTTAGATGCATCTAAAAATCTCATACCCTTATACTGGAAGAGTGATAAATGTCCAACCCAACGTGAATGCAGGTTAGTGGTAGATAGGATTATGGAGGTAGAAGGCTGGGTCCATAAATGTAAAGGGAAATATGATACATTTTGTAAGATGTGGGCTACATGGATCCAATTCTCCATAATAAGTTAGGATTTGCCCATATTCCACCTTTGAGATGTTTGTTAATTGGGTAAAAGGACCCATTTTATATAAGTTTTTTACCTGACCGAAATTCTGAACATTATTGATGTATTGTGGTATATAGTATACCTTTTTTTTTTTAACCACTTAAGGACCGGACCAATATGCTGCTACATGACCCAAGGGGTTTTTACAATTCGGCACTGCGTCGCTTTAACAGACAATTGTGCGTGCGACGTGGCTCCCAAACAAAATTGGCGTCCTTTTTTCCCACAAATAGAGCCTTCTTTTGGTGGTATTTGATCACCTCTGCGGTTTTTATTTTTTGCGCTATAAACAAAAATAGAGCGACAATTTTGAAAAAAATTCAATATTTTTTACTTTTTGCTATAATAAATATCCCCCAAAAACACATTTTTTTCCTCAGTTTAGGGCGATACGTATTCTTCTACCTATTTTTGGTAAAAAAAATCGCAATAAGTGTTTATCGGTTGGTTTGCGCAAAATTTATAGCGTTTACAAAATAGGGGATAGTTGTATTGCATTTTTATTAATTTTTTTTTTTTTTACTACTAATGGCGGCGATCAGCGATTTTTTCCGTGACTGCGACATTATGGCGGACACTTCGGACAATTTTGACACATTTTTGGGACCATTGTCATTTTCACAGCAAAAAATGCATTTAAATTGCATTGTTTATTGTGAAAATGACAGTTGCAGTTTGGGAGTTAACCACAGGGGGCGCTGTAGGATTTAGTGTTCACCTAGTGTGTATTTACAACTGCAGGGGGGTGTGGCTGTAGGAATGACGTCATCGATCGTGTCTCCCTATAAAAGGGATCACTCGATCGATGCAGCGCCATAGTGAAGCACGGGGAAGCCGTGTTTACATACGGCTCTCCCCGTTCTTCAGCTCCGGGGAGTGATCGCGACGGAGCGGCTATAAACAAATAGCCGCGCCGTCGTCCCGGATCGCTCCCCGAGGGGATCCGACCGCCGCATGTATCGGGGGGGGGGGGGTCCCGATCAGACCCCCGACCCACGTCTAGGCAGGCACGTACAGGTACGTCGATGTGCCTGTCCGTGCCATTCTGCCGACGTATATCTACATGATATACACATATTCGCCAGCACACCAAGGATCAAAAAAAACGTCCACAAATTTAATGCATATTAGCGATCCAGAAAAGCAACGTTTCGAGGTCGCGCAGGACCTCTTCGTCAGGCAAAAGATGAGTTATTTTGCCTGACGAAGAGGTCCTGCGCGACCTCGAAGCGTTGCTTTTCTGGATCGCTAATATGCATAAAATTTTTGGACGTTTTTTTTTTGATCCTTGGTGTGCTGGCGAATATGTGTATATGATTTGCTTTCCGGTTCCCAGCCGGTGATCGTTTCAGCACCCTTTTATTCATTGGCCATTTTTCCTGGAAGGTGTGCAGTTGGAATATTTTTGAAAGTAGATCTACATGAGGTGGTCGGCAAGTGGTTTAAAAAAAAAATCTTCACCCCCCCTTACCCTCTTTTTGACTTTTTTTTTTACTTTCAAAGATTTTCATTCGTTTACAAATAGACATGGATGGAATACAAAATTCTCACAAGGCAATAAATGAGCCTACAACTTACACAAGAGAAAAACAGTAGTGGTGTCATAAGGCTAAAAATCTTAATGCGGTACCGCAATCACGACAGAACACTCATATAGCTAAGTTACCTGTTCCAGGATCCCGGTGAGGCCGTCCCGGCACCCCAAATGGGAACATACTGTGCCTGGGCTCCCTGAGTGTGACTGTCACCATGAATAAGCCATGAGTTTTGTGACTGGTAGAGTGGTTTAGGTACCTAGCCTATGTACCCCAAGGAGGGGGGGGGGCGGGCCTGCCCTTTGACCTAATTATCTTTTTTTTATATATGTTTTTGCTTTTGTTTTCTGTGTATATGAGATGTTTGGCAAATCACTGTTTTAGCTTCTCAAAAAGTTTTAAGCTAAAACCCGAGAAATTTGAAATGTTTATTTTTTTGAGTTGAGTTTTTGCTTTCTTTTTTTCCTGTACGTATATTTAAGGAAGAGTTGCTGTACTTTTTTTATTGACAAGTTTACCTTGATAATTCTAATTTGGTAACCTCTAAAAGAGGAAGCACATTGTTATTTTGCTTACATTAGGGATGAGCTGACCAAACTCTGGCAGTTCAGGTATTTTGGCAGATCAGGCTTTTGACCCCCCTCTTTATCAGGAGCCAAAAATCATATATTGAAGTGGTATTTATGCTGCTTCTATATATGACAGCTTCTCACTGTAAGGCCCCGTACACACGTCCGAGAAACTCGACGAGCAAAACACATCGTTTTGCTCGTCGAGTTCCTTGTGAAGCCGCCGAGGATCTCGGCGAGCCAAGTTTCCTCATTGACTAACGAGGAAATAGAGAACATGTTCTCTATTTGGCCCGACGAGATCCTCGTCGGTTTCCTCGGCCAAAAGTGTACACGCGACCGGGTTTCTCGGCAGAATGCGGCTCCGATCGAGTTTCTGGCTGAATTCTGACGAGAAACTTGGTCGTGTGTACGGGGCCTCACTGTTTCCTAAAGAACCTTACAGATGCTTGCACCATCCCTAACGCCTCAGTGCATTTTTATAGCACTTTTCCCTGTGAAAATGACAATGGTCCCAAAAATGTGTCAAAATTGTCCGATGTGTCCGCCATAATATCACAGTCACGAAAAAAATCGCTGATCGCCGCCATTAGTAGTAAAAAAAATAAATATTAATAAAAATGCAATAAAACACTCCCCTATTTTGTAAACGCTATACATTTTGCGTAAACCATTGAATAAACGCTTATTGTGATTTTTTTTACCAAAAATATGTAGAAGAATATGTATCGGCCTAAACTGAGGGAAAAAATCTTTTTTATATATGTTTTAGGGGGAAATTTATTATAGCAAAAAGTAAAAAATATTGGTTTTTTTTTGTACTTATCGTTATACGAGCCCTTGTTATATTACTTCCGGGTATAGGCGTTCCTAAGCGAAGAGGAGTTGATTGACGGGCTGCTAAAGCGCGTCACGCCTTCCGAAAATACCCGAAGTCACACTCGGGTGTTTACGGCGCCTGCACAGTCAGCTTTACACGGCAGGCGCATGCCCCGTAAATGCCCGAGTGTCACTTCGGGTTTTTTCGGAAGGCGTGACGCGCCTTAGCAGCCGTCAATCAACTCCTCTTCGCTTAGAAACGCCCATTCCCCGCAGGATTCCTCGCTCGGAGCCGGATAACAAGGGCTCATATAACGATAAGTACAAAAAAAAAAACAGCATACTGCAGATGTTAGCAGTATGCTAGAGCTAATGTCAAAAAGTGGATTTTTGGGTGAACCTCCGCTTTAACCTGCATATTGGTCCAGGTCTTTTTTTTTTTTTTTTTTTTTTACTTCAGACTCCACCTCATAGAGTGTGCATTTACATGCTCATGTTCTGCGTACCAGCCCATTGCATCTCCATTTCAGTTTTGCATCATTAGTGTCTCTGTTTTTTTATGCTATTTGTTTTTGTTTTGTTTTCCACTTTTGTATTTTTTTTTTTTTTTTTTTTTTTTATTGTATATATATTATATTATTTTCTTGAGTACATTATTGACTTCTTTTGCTGGGCATATACAAAAGTTTTCCCTGAGGCCCCATACTCACGAGCAAACATGTCTGCTGAAACTGGCCCGCAGGCCAGTTTCAGCAGACATGTTTGGTCGTGTGTGGGCGCGAGCGGGCCGAATTCCAGCAAACATTTGCCCGCCGGGCCTTTTCCCAGCAGACAAATATTCCTGGACTTGTTTTAAAACAGCCCGCTGGAATTCAGCCCGCTCGGACATGTACGGTCGTCAGTACAGACCTACCGTACATGTCCAGGCGCCCGCCGTCCCTCGCATGCGTCGAATGACTTCGACGCATGCGTGGAAGCATTTTAAAGGCGGGCCGCGCACGTCGCCGCGTCATTGTCGCGGCGACACCGCGTCATCGACGCGGCGACACCGCGGACACGCCCCGCGTATTGTTTACGCGCGGACTTCTGTACGATGGTGTGTACAACCATCGTACAGAAGCCCTCTGGCAGACATGTATGGTGAAAACGGTCCGACGGACCGCTTTCACCATACATGTTTGTCCGTGTGTACCCGGCCTTAGTACTTCACCTCCCCTTACCCGTCCCTCCCCCCCCCCCCCCTCCTATCTCACCAAAACAATCTCCTTATACCTCTACTTCTCTCTGATTTTTCTATAATGGCCTTAAGTGTCTTCTCTTAATTTTTCCGCGTAACTCCACGATTTCTTAAAAGTTCTCCAATTTTCCCATTTCATATTTTGTAATATGTTATTACCCTCCATGTCCTCCTGCAGTTCCTCCATTCTATACGTTTCTTCAACCGCATCGATCCATTCCCAGATCGATGGGCATTCCACCTCTTGCCAGCCCCTTGGAATTAATCTTTTGGCAGCATTCAATAGGTGTGGTACTAGTGATTTTTTATAACTTTTAATGCCTTCTTCCCCCCCGTGGAACAGGACAACCCAAGGGTCCATCTTTATCTTTTTCTTTGTAATCTCTTCGACGCAGGCCAATATTTTTTCCCAGTACCTCCTTATCTTAGGGCATCCCCACCACAGGTGCGCCATATTTCCTGGTAAACCGCATCCCCTCCAGCACTCTCCAGTCTGTCCCTCTTTAAACTTTTTTAATTTGTCTGGTGTCATATACCATCCGGCTATGCATTTAAAACACATCTCTGCTGTGCGGCTATCCACCGCGGAGGAGTGTGTCAGGGTCAGCATTTTCTCTATTGTGGTCCTATCCTGATGTGTCCCTAGTTCCCTTTCCCATTTTTTAATGAATGGGGGTATGTTCTGCTCTTCCATCTTCAGTAACATCTTATATAGTCCCGAGATAGTTCCTCTGGCCTTTTTTGTAGAGCATATTTTTTCCAATTCCAATAACTGATCTCCCGACCTCAGTGGGTGTGGGAGGTCTTGGATAAAATGGTTTAGTTGCCGATATCTCCATTCATTAATTTCCAGGAAAGAGTTTTTTAATTTCAACTCCTGTAGTGTTAAAATGTGCCCTTCCTTCATTATATCCCTTAATTGTATGGTGTCCGTTTTAATCCAATTTCCCCCCACTTGTGTTTTACCTGGTGCAAAATAATCATTATTCTTTAGTGATATAAGGGGTGAATTGTACTCTTTCATAATTTTTTTATAGACCGTGTCCCAAACTTTAAGTGCATTTTTAGTTATCTCATGTGCGTTTTTATCTATTGTCCTAAATTGTGGAGGGTTCCAAATTATCTTATCTAACCTTGCCTGTGACAATTTATTTTCTACACTAACCCACCTTTTTTCTTTGCTAGCCCTGGCCCACTCCACCACTCTTGTTAATATCACCGCCTCATAGTATCTTTTGACATCGGGGACCGCTAATCCACCCTTTTTTTTTGGTTGTTTTAGGGTCTGAAGTGCTATCCTGTGCTTCTTATTTCTCCATATATAATTCATTATTAATTTTCTAAGGGCCGAGAACAATGTCCCGGGGAGGGCAATGGGGATCATCTGGAACTTATATAAAATTTTTGGCAGAATGACCATTTTGCAGTAATTAATTCGTCCTATCCATGATATTGCCCTGTTTTCCACCCTTTTTGTTTCTGTCTTAATTTCATTTAATAAAGGGATAAAATTTATCGTATACATCTCCCTAGTAGATTTTGCTAGCAGTATTCCTAGGTATTTGAGTTCTTTCACCCAAGCAAATTTGTACTTCATTTTCAGGAGTTGTTCTTCTATCTTGCTTATGTTTATACTCATAATCTCCGTTTTTGTGATGTTTAATTTAAAGTTTGAGATTTCTCCGTATTCGCTACAGAGGTTTAGAAGGTTTGGGATTGATGTTTTGGGTTCCATTAAATAGAAGAGGACGTCGTCTGCAAAAGCTGCAAGTTTATGTTCTTCCTCTCCTATTTTAACCCCTTTTATTTTTTGAGAGTTTCTGATCCTAGCCAGCAGGGGTTCCAATGCGAGCACGAACAGTAATGGCGATAGAGGGCACCCTTGCCTTGTACCGTTTCTCATTAAGAAGGTTTGAGAGAGACTTCCATTTATTTTTATTTTGGCCGTGGGGGACCTGTAGAGAGTGCCAATCCACTCCATCATCCTCTGTCCAAACCCCATTTCCTTCAGGGTGAGCAACATGAGTCCCCAGTCTACCCTATCAAACGCTTTTTCTGCGTCTATCGACAGAAGTAGAGCTGGGGACCCTGTCGCCTTCATTTTCCGGAGGACTAACAGTGTTCTAACCCCATTGTCTCTCCCCTCTCTTCCCTGGACAAAACCCGTCTGATCCGGGTACACCAATCTTGCCATTTCCTGTTTAACTCTCCCGGCCAATATCTTTGCAAACAGTTTTAAGTCTGTATTAAGCAGAGATATCGGCCGGTAACCTGAACAGTTTCCGATGTCCTTCCCTTCCTTAGGGATAACGGTGATAGTTGCTTCCGATGCCTCTTTACTTAGTTCGTACTCCTTTCCAAGCCCATTATAATACTGGCATAGCCTTGGCAGAAGTATCTCCTTAAATTTTTTGTAATACATTACTGTAAAGCCGTCTGGCCCCGGACTTTTACCTGAGGCAGAGCTTGATAATGCTACTCTAATTTCGTTTTCCGTTATTTGCCTGTCCATCCCCTGTGCATCTATTTGACTGACTTTTGATAACCTTGCTTCTTCTAAAAATGCTGAGATTTTTTTGTCTTTCTCCCCTTTTTGCCAGCTTTTTTGTTCTACTGAGTATAATTTTTCATAATATAATCTGAATGTTTCAGCAATATCTTTTGTTGTATGCAAGACCTCTCCTTTTTCGTTTTTAATTTTATCTATATAATTCCTTGATTTCTTTTTTTGTACCATCCGGGCAAGATGTTTGCTTGTTTTATTTCCCCACCTATATCTCTCCCTTGCCACCAAGTTAAATTCCCTTCTTGTTTCCCGATCAATAAGTTCTTTAAGTTCGTTCCGCTTATTAACTAGGTCCAGATAAATATCTCGTTGTTTGCCATTTTTCTTATGTGTTAGTTCCAAATTGAAGATCTCATCCACTAATTTTTCTTTCTTACTGTTCATTTCTTTTTTCCTCCTTGCCCCTTCGGAGATTAACACCCCTCTAATCACCGCCTTATGGGCGTCCCATAATGTTGCTGCCGAAATTTCGTCTGTCTTGTTTATCTTGAAATATTCCTCTAATTCTTTTTTAACCCTCATTAAACTTTTTTCTTCTATTAGTAGTTTCTCATTTAGTCTCCAATTTGGGTAGGTCCTTTGATTGCCTATAATATTTATGGATATACTGATTGGGGCATGGTCGGAAATCGTCATGGTCTCTATTTTTGTCTCGACCACCGCATCTAACATTCTATGCTCAATGAAAATGTGATCGATCCGAGAGTAACTTTCGTGTACGTGAGAATAAAATGTATAATCTCGTTTGCTTGGGTTAAAGATCCTCCATGTGTCTACTAATTGGCTTCTATGTAGACAGCCTTTTACCTTTCTCAGTTGCCTTTCTTGAGTCTCTAATGTTTGGTGTGTTTTATCGGCCTTTGTGTCCATACAAAAATTAAAGTCTCCTCCCAATATTGTCTTTCCCCTCCTGAAATCTTTTAATTTCCCCAGGGTTCCCTGGAGGTATTTCATCGGGGAGGTATTCGGTGCATATATGTTTACAAGGGTATATTCCTCCTCCTCTAGTTTTCCCCTTAAAAAGAGGAATCTCCCTTCTGGGTCTGTCATTCGGTCTGTTAACACAAACCTAATCCCCTTAGCTATCCCAATTGCTACCCCTCTGGCCCTTTTAGAAATGGTGTCACCGTAGTACCATATGGGGAAGTCAGGGGAATATAGCTTTATGTTTGATCCCAATGTAAGATGGGTTTCCTGCAGGAGGACAACATCTGACCTGTACCTCTTTAATTCCTTTAGTACCTTATGTCTCTTCGATGGACTATTGAGGCCTTTTACATTATAAGATAGGCATTTAATTACCGGCATCTTGGTTGTTGGTTACAGTTTCTTCCGCTTGTTTTGGTGAGATAGGATATCTTCCCCCCTTCCCTCCCCTCCCTCTCCCCCCCTCCCCCCTCCCCCCCCCCCCCCCCCCAACCCATCCCTCCCTCCTTCCCATCTCTTCCCCCCCTCCCTCCCTCCCCCCTATTTGGCCTATTAAAGGCCTCTGGACCATCTTCCATATCTTGGTCCAGATCGCTCTGGGTGGGGGTCTGAGATTGCCTCCCCCCCTCCCGGTTTTCCACCCGGGAGGGGGGGGGAGGGGACAAAGCCCCAGCCCGAGGTCAGAGCAGAGCCCAAGCAGAGGATAAAAAAGGGCAAAAGAGGAAAAGGCAACAAAAAAAAAAACGTGAAACGCGCAGACAGGAACGGGAAACTAGGGGAAACAAGGGAGAGGGGGGAGGGGGGGAGTTTCCATTCTCCCCCCCTCACCTTCCCATCCCCGCCCCCCCCCTACCCCCAACCTGGTAAGTCAGGGACCTGGATATCCAACTTTCTACAAAATTCCCTTAAATCCTCGGGAAATCTTAGTGTCGCAGATCTCCCTTCCTTTGTTCCAATTAGGCAAGCGGGGAACCCCCAATTATATTTAATGTTCAAGTCTGTCATCCGTTTCAAGAGCGGTTTTAACAACCATCTCCTTGCCAGGGTTTCTGGGGCAACGTCCGTGAATATCTGCAGCTCCGTCCCTTCAAACACTATCGGGGGTTGTCCCCTCAACTTCTTCCAAATTGCCTCTTTATCTTCATAAAATCTGAACTTTATTATAACATCTCTTGTTCGCTCGGGGGTCGCTCTTTTCAGATTTCCTACACGATGGACCCTTTCAATTCCAATTGGGTTATCTGTTGTTCTTTCCAGTATTGGGTTAAATATCCTCTGCACTATTGGCCTGAGGTCCTCGTCCCTCTTCTCTGGTATGAATCTTATCCTTAAGTTTTGTCTCCGGCTTCTATTTTCCTGATCCTCCAGTTTGTAGAGAATATGCCTCTGTTGCAATTGAATCTGATCCATCTGGACCTTTAGTGCGTTTGATTCCCGCTCCTGTCTCTCTATCTGTTCCTCTGCTGTTTCTATCCTAAAGAGCATGTGGATAAAATCTGTCCGTAAATTCTGTATTTCACCTTTTATCACATTTTCCAGCCTTAACAGCATCTCCGCCATTTCTCCTTTTGAGGGGGACTGAGTGTCTACGTTTTGTTCATCCACCCTGCTACTTTCCAGTCTGCTTCCTGTAGGTCCTTCCTCTCTTAATTCTATAGATGTTTCTCTAGAGATATCACTCTGGGGTTTCTTATTTTCAGCTTTTTTGACTTTGTTCATTTGTTGTTGCTTTGTTACTCCCTGGGCCTCAGGGACCCGCGGACTTTCCCCTCTTGTTACGAATGGTCTAATCGAACTTGTTGCTGTTGTATTGCTTGGAGTAGTTGGGGGTCCCCCCCTTGTTGATCTACTCGTCATTCTACTCATCCTAGTCACCTTCCTTCTAATTCTCTTCCCCAGCTTGGCCTCTTATTCCCAACGGGTTAATAGAGCGTCCAGTGTCAGGGAAAGGACTCAGTATGGCGTGTCAAGCTGGGTTAGGCCAAATGTTTACTTTGTAGGGATTTGTTGTTTGCTCCTTTAATTCTGTCCCTCTCCTCTCCACCCCTCTCCTGGCTCCTCACCTACCGATATTATCTTGGTTTTCAGATGTTCCGATAGTTTAAGCCGCATAAATCAGTACATCATTAAACCGCTATACCCAGTATTTATGTACGTCAAGGACTGGCAACATGAGAGGCGAGAACAATTCTCCTTCTAGGTATCTGTTTCTGGGGTTTGTAGGGGAGAAGAGAGAAAAAGGAGAAGGTATTTGAGCTCCAGATCTCCCCACAGTCTCTCCCCCCTCCGTCCCCCACTTCCCTCTCCCCCAGTCCAATGCAGGAATCCAGAGATTCAGGCCTTCAAGTAATCTGACTATCTGGTTATTTTAGGGCCAGGGAGTAGAAGGACTTTCAGGGTAATCGTGGCCGTACCCCTCTTTCACAGTACAGGGGAGCAAGGGGGATCCCCAAGTAATTGGACTCCTCAGGTGGATAGGAAAAAATAGTGAGCAGCGAGTGGGTCCGTCATTCACCCAGTATGCTGCAATGGGGATTTTATGTCCTGTGCATATGTGTTAGTTTGGGCTATTTAAATTATTTTGTAACGGGCGTAGGTGGGTTATCTTTCATCATTATTAGCTCTCAATTAATATGATACAGTGTTTGGTGTCTTATCCAGTCGTACTCAATTCAGATGGTTTAGAGTTTATCAGACAGTTCTTATACCTCATATTCCTCCACCTCCAAAAACATCACATACTCATTTACTTAGCATATACCAGTGATTAAGTTTATAGCAGACCTTCTCCAATCCTCCTTAATAAGTTGGCCCAAATGTTTTCCTCCAGACCCTCCTTTACTTCTCCAGAAAGGGGGATCCCCCCTGCCTTACCTCAAAGCTTCCGTCCTCCTTCCTGCCCATTAAAAAAGTGGCTTAGATCTGACCTTATTACTGGTGGTTTAGGGTGTCCATCTGCGTGATCGGCAGCCTCGGTCCTCACACTGTATGACTCTCTCCTTACTTTGATCTCCGTGCTGCTTCCATTCATCTGCCTCCGCTCCTCACCAGCTGCTTGATCCGTCCTTAGTGCAGGCGGCGTGGCTCAGTTTAGCGGCGTCTGATGGTGCCATACACAGCGGGGCTCAGCGTGTGACGCATCAGGGTGAAAGGTGCTTCCTCCTCCTCTCGTTCATCGGCGCGGTCCGTCCTCGCAGCCGAGCAATCTCATTGCTATCCTCTCCCCCCACCTACGAGCGCGCGCGCGTCCTCACGTGTACGTGCGCGCCATGGTCCGCGCATATTGGTCCAGGTCTTAACCAGTTAAACAAAAGCTATAAATAGGGCAAGTGTCTGGGACAAAGGATAGTAGTCCCTATAATTTTTTATTTTTATAATTAACGTTAACATATACTGTACCTTTTCCCTTTAAAGCAGTGGTTCTCAACCTTTCTAGTGCCGTGACCCCTTGATAAAATTTCCCAAGTTGTTGGGACCCCTAACAATAAAAACAAATTGTAGCATGGTTTGTCAGCAACCAAGGTAAGACAAGTAGTTTGCGTCCCTAACCCACGGACATTTAGCGATCCCCGAGTCCCTTCCACCTGTACAGTATTAAAACCCCTTTTGGTATATTTTAGGATGCACCACTCTTTCTCTTTGTTCTCCTTTCTTTCCCTTTTATCCCTCTCTATCCTAATTTCTTGTTTTTTCCCCTCATCCCTCTCTAGCCGTCTTTCTTGTTCTCTTATTCTTTCTCTCCCTTTTTCTTTGTTCCTCTACCTCTATTCCTCTCCATTCCATGTATTCTCTATTTTGGTGGAGTTGGGATCAGTGGCAGTGCTGGTGGGGAGTATGGGATCAGTGGCAGTGCTGGTGGGGAGTATGGGATCAGTGGCAGTGCTGGTGGGGAGTATGGGATCAGTGGCAATGCTGGGGGGAGTTCTGATCAGCCAACTTAGATGCTCTTGATCAAGGTCATCTGCTGATCTGAGAACTGTAGTGGGGACTTTTAATGGCAACTCTAATCACAGGTAGTGTTATGCACTGTTTATCTGGCTTTACTGTGTCTCTGACTTTGCAGTGTCTTGCAGCAGTGACACCTATGCTGAAATCCGGAGATAGGGTCTCCTCCAGCCCCTCCCACTTCACATTCCTCATCAGTCAGCTGATCTCTAGTCTCTGCCCCCCAGCCATGCCATGAACTGAGTGGGTGGCCGCGGGCTCCAGGGACAGCCCTGCTGGGAGGCCGCGAGAAGCCTGGGAGAGCTGTGCGGGCTTCAGGAACAGCTAAGGATTTGGGGACCCCTGGCAAATTGTCATTCGACCCCCAAGGGGGTCCCGACCCCAGGTTGAGAACCACTGCTTTAAAGGATTATTTTTATTTCTGATAAGGTAAGGCAGCATTTTGAGATGGTGGGAAGGCAATAAATAAGTGGACCTTCCTTTCAAGCTTATGCATTCGTCTACAATAGTATTTCTCAACACTACTGATAGAAACCAGCCCCGAGCATAACTTGCATCTTCCATATCTGATACAAGGTATCAATAACTTCCCAGTCTAATGCCGCGTACACACGACCATTTTTCGGGTTCTAAAAAATGACATTTTTAAGGGTCTAGAAAAAACAACGTTTTTTTCAACCCGAAAAAAAAATGCTCTAGCAAAGCGCGGTGACGTACAACACGTACGAAGGCATTATAAAGGGGAAGTTCCATTCGGATGACGCCACCCTTTGGGCTGCTTTAGCTGATTTTGTGTTAGTAAAAGACGATTTGCGCTTTTCTGTCTGTTACAGCGTGATGAATGTGCTATCTCCATTATGAACGGTAGTTTTACCAGAACGAGCGCTCCCGTCTTATAACTTGCTTCTGAGCATGCGCAAAATTTTCACGTCGTTAAAGCCCACACACGACCATTTTTTACAACCTTAAAAACAACAACGTAAAAAACGTCGTGAAAAAATAGAGCATGTTCGGAAAAAAATTTGCCCATTTTTTAGAACCTAAAAAATGCTCTGAAGCCCACACACGATCGTCTTTAATGACATTTAAAAAAAAACGTAATTTTTTAGAACGGTGGTGTGTACGCGGCATTAGCAATTCTTGCTATGCAGCAGCAGCAGTTTTCCCATGCACAGCAGGAACGTGAGGTGAAAAAGTCATTGCCTATCAGTCACCTTCCATAATCAATTGGTGTTCTCTGTGTTGGTGTGACTCATTTACAACAGCTGTTGCAGGACACAAGGCAGAACCCATTTATCACGTTAACAACACCTACACCTGAATATTATCTATTATTAATCAAATTATGAAGGTTTTGCATGAACAGCTGGAAGCCAATAGGTGTGGTGCTGGTGCGGAAAAAATAGATAAGAATTCTCTCGGAGATTAAGCCTATAAAGAAGGTTGTGTAAAGATTTGTATCTCCTTATTATCAGTTCTCTATCAAGGTACAATACAGATTTCCAAAGCATGGCAATATGACAGTAGTGAACCTAATGGATCTTTAACCACTTAAGCCCCAGACCATTTGGCTGGCCAAAGACCAGAGCACTTTTTGCCATTGCGTTGCTTTAACTGACAATTGCGCGGTCGTGCGACGTGGCTCCCAAACAAAATTGGCGTCCTTTTTTTTCCCCACAAATAGAACTTTCTTTTGGTGGTATTTAATCATCTCTGTGGTTTTTATTTTTTGCGCTATTAACAAAAATAGAGCGTCAATTTTGGTAAAAAAAGCAATATGTTTTACTTTTTGCTACAAGAAATATCCTCCCAAAAATATATATGTAGCGCCCACCCCAAATCTAGGGGGAGCTATTTCAAATTTAGGGGAAGTCTGGGCCAGTACTTGGGCTCAGACCTATTTGATTACCGTATTTGCCGGCATATAAGACGACCCCCTAATTTTCCAGCTAAAATGTTGGTTTTGGGATATACTCGCCGTATAAGACGACCACCTTCCTACTAGTCATGCCTCGTCTCACCTCACTGTGCCATTACATGCCTCACTGTGCCACCACTACATGCCAGACTCTGCCACCATTACATACCAGACTGTGCCACCATTACATGCCAGACTGTGCCACCATTACATGCCTCACTGTGCCACCACTACATGCCAGACTCTGCCACCATTACATGCCAGTCTGTGCCACCATTACATGCCAGACTGTGCCACCATTACATGCCTCACTGTGCCACCATTACATGCCATACTGTGCCACCATTACATGCCTCACTGTGCCACCATTACATGCCTAGCTGTGCCACCATTACATGCCAGACTGTGCCACCATTACATGCCTCACTGTGCCACCATTACATGCCTTGCTGTGCTACCATTACATGCCTCACTGTGCCACCATTACATGCCTGGACGAACCCTTACCTTATCCCTAACATGCAGAATCTCAGTCAGTCCGCGGGCATCCATTTTTCAAAAGCCGCGCATCCTTCTCATGCTGTTCTGTGATAGGCGGAACACTCGGCTTCCCAGCAGACACTGTGTTCAGTGTTCCGCCTATCACAGATGCCCTCTCGTCCGAGACCGAGGACGAGAAGGCACCCGTGATAGGTGGAATACTGAACAGAGGCTCTGCTGGGAAGCTGAGTGTTCTGCCTATCAAGGAAACAGCATGAGGAAGAGGCACAGCTTTTGAAAAATGGATGGCCGCGGTCTGCCTGCACGCCCCTACCCTCAGCCCCCGCTGTCTTCTGGGAAACACACTGTTCCCAGGAGAGAGCGGGGACCAGTGACGGCGTGGCTCGCTACTCGCCCATGCGCAGTAGGGAACCGGGCAGTGAAGCCGCAACACTTCACTTCCCGATTCCCTCACCGGGGATGGTGTCGGGTGCAGCCGAGGGACGAGCGTTTGCTTGTCCTTGGCTGACAACATCGCAGGTGCACTGGTGTCCATTTTTTAAAAGTCAGCAGCTGCAGTATTTGTAGCTGCTGGCTTTTAAACAAAAAAATCTTTTATGGCATTTTTATTAATATTTTTTTTTACTAGTAATGGCGGCAATCAGCGATTTTTTTCGGTACTGCGACATTATGGCAGACACTTCGGACACTTTTGACACATTTTTGGGACCATTGGCATTTTTAGAGCGATCAGTGCTATAAAAATGCACTGATTACTATAAAAATGACACTGGCAGGGAAGGGGTTAACACTAGGGGGCGGGGAAGGGGTTAAGTATGTTCCCTGGGTGTGTTCTAACTGTAGGGGGGTGGCCTCACTAGGGGAAATGACTGATCGTTGTTCATACATTGTACGGTCAGGCATTTCTCCCCTGACAGGGCCGGGAGCTGTGTGTTTACACACACACAGGGCCGCTGATAGGGGGGGACCACCAGTCATTCTGTAGGGGGCCCGGGCTCACAGGGGGGCCCATACAGCAGAGGGAATCAGTGCGGTCGGATGGAGGGGCAAATACAGGATGCCCAATGTGAACCCGGTTTCTCTCCCTCCCACAACTTTCAGCTGCTGCAGGGAGAGACACGGACACAACTGCCAGCTTCCCTGTCTCATTAAAAAAAAAAAAATTGTTACCCTGTATTGTTTTAAACCCTTGTAAAATGTAATAAAATTCTTGGAAAAAAAATGATTATTTTTTTATAAAAATTGTCAAATATTTGTTTTCAAAACATTTAAATGTTTTTGTTAAAAGAAAAAAAAAAACTATTTAAAAAAGGGCTAATTCACACAGCTTCTCTGTTATCTTTGTGTCCGCTAAGAATAATTTTAGTATATTTTAATTGAAAATCTTGGTTTGATATATTTGAGGGGGGCCCTGCCAGGTAGGCTGTACGGGGCCCCATGATTTCTAACAGCAGCCCTGCACACACAGCTCCCGGTTCTCGCTCTGTAACGAGCGATCCCGGTGCCCGGCTGTGATCGTGACCGCCGGGCACCCGCGCGGGAGTCAGGAGCGAGCGCGCCCTATTGGCTGCTGGGAGAGATGACGTAGATCTACGTGATCTCGTCCCCCAGCAGAGCCGACCTGCCGCCATAAAACTGTGGCGGCTGGTCGGCAAGCAGTTAAGCAGATAACAAATTGCTGATTCTCGTGCTTCAATCATGACCCCTGGCACTTTGAACTTCAATTTTTCCCCCATTTTATTTCTACAGAAATCCCCCAGACCTTCTGTAGAACCTAATGACCTCACCGGTGAAAACGAATGAATTCTAAGTCCCTGTGATTCATGGTTGAGCGAGGGATGGAGGTATTCCTCAAGGGAATCTCGGTCTCTTTTCTCCTAACTATTCCATCAGGAGTTGAAAGTTCAGCCTGGCGGGGAGTGAAACGAAGACAAACCGTGATGTGGGAATCTTTGGGGTTCTGATGAAGATGGAAAACTTCTTTTTTCGTAGAAGGAAAAAATGTGAAACAGATGTTTAGTGCTTCTCTTGAACAATTCAGGCAGTTTTCAATTACGCCGAAATTAGAGCAATAATGAGAAACAAAGCGGGGTTATTTTCTAGCCGCGGCCGTGTGGATCGGTAGCCTATCTGCGAGTGACATCTCCGATCGCTTTCCTAAACATGTCTAATCATGTTGTACATACAAGCTGATTACAATCTGGTAACGTGACCCGGTCACTGGAAAGAGGTGTTTCCCGACCACCTTCCCAGAGCTCATTCGTTCTGCTCATTTTCTGCCTGTTAGAAGCCAATGTTTCTTACAAATTGATGGTGTCATTGTTTGTTTTATGACCCGGATTTCAGAGCGCGGCGATGGCTCATGGAGGGCTGACCTCAAGTGGAAGGCAATCATGTTTGTATAATGATTTAAGCCTTGTTCATAAGTACGATTTTCCTGCCTCTTTCTGCAGGGGCTTTTCTCATTTCAAAATCTTTGCTGGTGAAAGGACTTCTTTGTATGCGGCAGCCATTTTTGTTTCCTTAAAGTGACCCTGCCTTACAAACCAACCTTACTTGCTTAAACATAAGTGCCCAGATTCACAAAGCACTTACGCCGACGTACAACACGTTACGCCGACGTAAGTGCAAATGTGCGCCGTCGTATCTGTGCGCCAGACCCACGAACAGACATGCACCTAAAAACAGGCTACACCCCGCCGACGTAACTTGCTCACGCCGGCGTAGGGTGGGCGCACATTTAGGCTGGGCGCATGGTGCCGCTCCCATTGATTATCCATTCAAACATGCAAATGAGGGAAATACGGCGATTCACGAACGTACGTGTGCCCAGCGCATGCTACGCGAGATGCGCGTAAGTTGTACGTCCGGCGTAAAGTTATTCCCCATAGAGGAGGTGCAACCCGGCTACAGACATGCTCAGGTCTGCACCAGGGAACACAAGCCGGCGTATTGTGCGTTGGACGTGTGTCTGGCTGGGCGTACGTTATGTTCCCGGCGTAGCTTAGGCAGTTGTGCCGGCGTGGTTGTGAGCAGGCGCAGGGGGGTGTGCTGTGCATGCGTCCATGTCACGGCGCATGCACAGTTCCTGATACGTACCTGTCTGGTGCTCGGGCCATCATTTGCTTGGGGTCACGCCTCATTTGCATTGGGTCACGCCCACTTCCACCTACGCCGGCGTACGCCTTCGAAACCCACGCCACGCTGGCGCAGCGTTGGGAGCACTGGCTTGCTGAATGCAATGCTTGCCTCTCTGCGCTGCGTTGGTGTAGCGTACAGTGTTTGCTCTACGGCAGGTTAATGTGCTTTTCTCTTTGTCAATCTGGGCCATGGTGCCTACATGTAATTTTGTCTGTCTTTAACCACTTTAACCCCTGGACCGTTTGGCTGGCCAAAGACCAGGCCACTTTTTGCGATTCGGCACTGCGTCGCTTTAACTGACAATTGCAGTAGTCCCTATTTTTTTATATATATAATTACCGTATATACTCGAGTATAAGCCAAGTTTTTCAGCACATTTTTTGTGTGCTGAAAATGCTCCCCTAGGCCTATACTCGAGTCTGTATCTGCATACCTGTTAAGAGCCGTGTCAAGCATTGCCTTCAGACGGTGGCCATCCAGTGTACAAAATCTGCGCCTCCTTCTTGTTCTTGTCCATAATAGGGGAACACTCAGTGAGTCAGTGTTCAGTGTTCCGCCTATCACAGGTGTCCTCTCATCCTCTTCCCATGGACGAGGATGAGAGGATGTCCATGATAGGTGGAACGCTGACTCACTGCTGGCTGCTGGGAAACTGGGTGTTCTGCCTATCACGGAAGAGAACGAGGAGGAGGCGTGGCTTTTGTACACTGGATGGCCGCCTTCTGAAGGCAATGCATGACACGGCTCTCAACAGGTATGGCAGTTGTTTTTTATGCAGTATCGATAACCTCCTCCACCTGATGTGATCTGGAGCCCTTGGGCTCAGAGCTGCAGATATTTCCATAAAATACTTTTTAATACAGGCAGATCATTCTCGTTTCTTGATTGAGATCATCAGTGCTTTATATACGTTGACAAAGCAATGACTTGAGCATGCAATGCGTAATGCTTTGCAAGTGTGGTGATCAGAAAAATATCCTGGCCCGGATTCACAAACAGCGGCGCATATTTATGCAGCCATAGCGTATCTCCTTTACTATACGCCGACGCAGCGCAGAGAGGCAAGCACTGTATTCACAAAGCCAGTGCTGCTTCCTCAGTGTAGGCCGATATGTATTCTTCTACACATTTTTGGTAAAAAAAAAATGCAAAAAGCGTTTATTGATTGGTTTGCGCAAAAGTTATAGCATCTACAATATAGGGGATAGTTTTATGGCATTTTTATTAATATTTTATTTTACTAGTAATGGCGGCGATCAGCGATTTCTATTGTGACTGCGACATTATAGTGGACACCTTTGACACCATTTTGGGACCATTGTAATTTTTACAGCGATCAGTGCTATAAAAATGCACTGATTACTGTAAAAATGACACTGACAGGGAAGGGATTAACCACTAGGGGGCGCTGAAGGGGTTAAGTGTGACCTAGGGAGTGCTTGTAACTGTTAGGGGGCGTGGCTTGCCATGACACGTCACTGATCGCTGCTCCCGATGACAGGGAACCGACGGTCAGTGACATGTCACTAGGCAGAACAGGAAGATGTTGTGTTTACACTGACATTTCCCCATTCTTTAGCACCGTGACATGATCGCTGGACACCGGCGGACATCAAGTCCGCGGGTCCCGCGACCACGGTCACGGAGCCCGTGGCAGGGTCACGAGCTGTCGGCGGCGCATGCGACCACGTGGCGGCAAATTAAAGGGCATGCGAATAGAGAAACAGATGGACAGCCGCACTCCAAAAAATGTGCTCTTTATTAATGGAAAAATGCACAGCATACATTCAGCAAACAAAAGGGAAAATAGCTGACGCGTTTCGCATTGCCTTTCAATGCTTAATCATAGCAAATTAAAGGGGACGTACCATTTGCCCAGCCGTGCCATTCTGTCGACGTAAATTATCGTGCGGTGGTCCTTAAGAGGTTAAAGTGACCCTGTCACGACAAAGGGCCTAAAAAACCAACCCTACCTGCTTACACATAAGGTGCCTACATGTAATTGTGTCTGTCTTTAAAGGATAACAAACTTATCAAATAATAAAAACAATATAGCATTTACCATTGTAAAGCCTTGTACACATGATCAGTCCATCCGATGAGAACAGTCTGAAGGACTGTTGTCTTAGGTTAACCAATGAAGCTGACTGATGGTCCGTCGCGCCCACACACCATCGGTTAAATAACCGATCGTGTCAGAACGTGGTGACGTAAAACACAACGACGTGCTGAAAAAAACGAAGTTCAATGCTTCCAAGCATGCTCCGACTTGATTCTGGTGACGCCGGGGGTGAAGCTTTTGTCATACGTCAATCACTTAGTCTCTGAATAGGAATGCCCAATCCCGCGGGATTCACTACCCGGAAGCCGGGGGGAAAATACCTATACTACGGTATGTAAACCGGAAAAAAAAAAAATAGCATACTGTACATGTCGGCAGTATGCTGGATTGAATGGTATATACTTGTTTTTAGGGTGAACCTCCGCTTTAAGGGGCAGACGCCATAGATCGAGGTTCATTCTTCCTCGCCTCGCGGCCCTCCTGGCGCGAGGCATGCGTGTGTGAGGCCAACTTCGGGGGCACGTTGGCACAGAGTGATTCTGCTACTGAGTAGGCCCAGCTACGCTGGCTGGGGCCTACAATCCTAAAGAGGGATCTCAACCTGTCTGTCCACAAGGGAAGAAGCTGTCTTGATGAAGGAAACCGGGGGAGGACCTGCCCTGGAGGAGACCGGCAAAGTGCTCGGGTGAGGCCTGGTGACCCAATCAAGGGAGGACCCACTACATTGAAAGTCCTGCAGTTTGCCGGTTCCGGCTTGAAGGCTCTCTTGCTGCTTGGCTGGAGGTTCGGGACTTTAAATTCTGTGGTAAAGGATACCTGGACGCATCCACACATATTCAAAAGTCTGTGGCAGAGACCAAGTTCAATCCCAAAGGTCTGTGGCAGAGACCAAGTTCAATCCTAAAGGTCTGTGGCAGAGACCAAGTTCAATCCCAAAGGTCTGTGGCAGAGACCAAGTTCAATCCCAAAGGTCTGTGGCAGAGACCAAGTTCAATCCCAAAGGTCTGTGGCAGAGACCAAGTTCAATCCCAAAGGTCTGTGGCAGAGACCAAGTTCAATCCCAAAGGTCTGTGGCAGAGACCAAGTTCAATCCCAAAGGTCTGTGGCAGAGACCAAGTTCAATCGCAAAGGTCTGTGGCAGAGACCAAGTTCAATCCCAAAGGTCTGTGGCAGAGACCGTCTGGACATTAGTTTGTGCATCATCCTGGCTGCTAGGCCATGGGAGAGGGGACTATCCAGGTGAGCAATACCCACTCAATAGCTGAGAGTGGAGACTCATTTATTCTGTACCATGTGCCTGAACCTTCCCCTGCTCTTCTCCTCCCTCCTGCTTTCTCTGTTTCAAGTTACCCTGCAGTAAAAAGAAATAAAACCTAACTGTTGGAGGTTTTACATCTGTCTGGACATTGCAATTATTAAAGCGGGGGTTCCGCGGGATTTCGTTTTTTTGTTGTCATTAATAGTTTACTTACGTGTCCGATTTCACTAGCCCTCCGCCTTGTCTTGCTGCAGTAAAAGGTACTTTATAAAACTCTGTCCTGAGCGGGTCCATCTTGCTTGTGGGCACTGTGAAGCCCACAAGCTAATCCTTCCGGGATTCGGAGCCGCCTTCGTCACGTGACCGCCTGCATGAGTCACGCGACGATCAAAATCACGCGAGATTTGCTCTATATGCAGTCTTAATCGTCTCCTAGGCAGCATGACGCTGAGCTCCAAGGCGACATTGCGGCGCAGAGAGACGAAGCGACAGGCCCCCTCCCGCGGGAGGAGAACCAGGAAGTCACTGCTAGACATTGTATATACAAGGTATTTGATTGTTATTTGAAAAAATGGATAGCGATTTGTTACTATACACACCAAGATAGTGTGATTGAACATTAGATAGGATTTAGGGTGAACCTCCGCTTTAAGGACTTTCCCACCCTGACAACGAAGCTACAAAGGTTAACGTGCAAAACCAGAATTTAACCAGCAGCATCTTTTATGTAGTGCTACATAAAAGTAAAAGAAAAAAACAAAACTTTGGGTTCTCACCAGAAATGTAATAGAGGGGAGATCTTCCAATAGGGGCGCTAGTTCTGGTGACTTGGGGGGCCCCAAGGGAATACCTTAATTTGCATGGATTTTCTCTCATTTGGTGTTTTGGAAATGGGACAGGATGTGAAGATAAATCTGCCCAATGGGACCCAGATGGCAAAAAAACGGACAGTTCCATGATACATCTAGAGTTAAATCCCTAGAAGAAGAAGTACAGGGCATAACTGCCCCTGATTTATTTAAGATCTATATATACTTAAGTTGGTTGCCTAGTTAATCCAAAGTGATTTATGCTCTGGACTGAACCTCTGTTTGTAACAAACGAATGTTTAACTTACTTACTATATGTAAAAACTTAATAAAGAAATATTGAATAAAAAGAAAAAAAAAAAGAAAAAACAACTGACAGTTATAACCCCTCCTTACTGTGTGAATGAATCCAAAATGGAAAAAAAATGTTGCCTATAGTTCTGCATGAATTGGGCAAATAGTAATACTACTACTACTAATAATATTTTCTAGAAAATAAATTGCACCGTAAATTGAGTCATTGATGACATGCCCTTTTACATTGGGGCTTAGCGGAATAGTGCCCCTTAATTTGGTTGTTAGTGAAGAAATGCCCCTTACACTGGTTGACAGTGAGAAAAAATCCCTTCAAATTGGTAGATACCTCTTAGGCCGAGTACTCACGGCAGGACATGTCCGATGAAAACGGTCTGCAGACCGTTTCCATCGGACATGTCTGGCCGGGGACTGCCCGGGGACTTCTGTTCGATGGCTGTACACACCATCGAACAGAAGCCCGCGCGTAAACATTACGCGGGGCGTGTCCGCGGTGTCGCCGCGTCGATGACGCGGTGTCGCCGCGACAATGACGCGGCGACGTGGGCGGGCCGCCTTAAAAATGCTTCCACGCATGCGTCGAAGTCATTCGACGCATGCGAGGGATGCGGGCGGCAGGACATGTACGGTAGGTCTGTACAGACGACCGTACATGTCCGGGCGGACAGGTTTCCAGCGGACTGTTTTAAAACAAGTCCGGGAAACAATTGTCCGCTGGAAACCTGTCCGATCCGTCCCAAAATGGTCCGCTCGGGCCAACACACGGCCAAACATGTCTGATGAAACTGGTCTGCGGACCAGTTTCAGCAGACATGTTTGGTCGTGAGTACGGGGCCTCACATTGGTGATCAGTGGGAAGAACGTTCCTTACATTGGTGATCAGTGGGAAGAATGTTCCTTACATTGGTAATCAGTGAGAAGAATGTCCCTTACATTGGTGATCAGTGGGAAGAATGTCCCTTACATTGGTGATCAGTGAGAAGAATGTTCCTTACATTGGTGATCAGTGAGAAGAATGTCCCTTACATTGGTGATCAGTGAGAAGAATGTTCCTTACATTGGTGATCAGTGGGAAGAATGTTCCTTACATTGGTGATCAGTGAGAAGAATGTTCCTTACATTGGTGATCAGTGAGAAGAATGTTCCTTACATTGGTGATCAGTGGGAAGAATGTCCCTTACATTGGTGATCAGTGGGAAGAATGTTCCTTACATTGGTGATCAGTGAGAAGAATGTTCCTTACATTGGTGATCAGTGGGAAGAATGCCCCTTACATTGGTGATCAGTGAGAAGAATGTTCCTTACATTGGTGATCAGTGGGAAGAAGGAGGAGGACACACCCAGTGCTGGGACAAGGCCATTTGGTGCCCAGGGCGAAGATGGCAAACTGCGCCCCCCCCCCGTTTTTAAGAAAGAAATAATGTTTCAAAACAAGAATATGTGAGGAGGGGATATGACAGTGGAAGTATATACAGGAGAGGAGTGCGGAGGGGATGGCTGCATGCAGGAGGTGCAGATGGTATAAAGGCAGTTGTGGGGGGGATGTCTTTTAGTTGGGGAGATATTTATTTTAAGCTACTTTCACACTGAGGTGCTGGCTGCTTTAGTGGTAAAGCGTCGCTAGTTTTAGCTGCGCTTTTTGACCACTACTGCGGTGCTTTTAACCCCCACTAGCATTCGGAAAAGCGCTTTGCAGGTGCTTACTTCTTAGGCAGTGCTGGCTATTGATTACAATGGCAGGGGCATTTTGGGAGCAGTGTATTCACTGCTCCTAAACCACCCCGAAGATGCTGCTTGCAGGACTTTTTTCCTGTCCTGCAAACGCACTGCACCAGTGTAAAAGCACTCGGGCTTTCACACTGGGGCTGCAGAAGAAGCAGTTTACAGGTGCTTTTCAGGATCTATTTTTAGCGCAAAAACAAAACCGCCTCAGCGTGAAAGTGGTCTAAGTGGCAGTGTCTGAGGGGTGAATAGGGAGGGTTGATGGGAAGGTATGGAATGCATTTGGACTGTTCTGGCTCTCGCTGGTAATCATGCTGGAAGCGTAAATGCAAACATTTCTGTACTGAGAATGTGCGCCTTTTACGGTAAAGGGCGCACATTCTCTGTACAGAAATGTTTGCATTTATATATGCATACAGACAGCGGAAAGTGGCTATGGACTATTATTTCATTTATAGAGTGTTTAGATAGGTGGTGAGTTTTGGGTTGTACTGATTTTTGGATAACACAGGGTTAAATAGAATAGTCATAAATTAGGTTCACATTAACTGGACAGAGCAATTGGGGGTTGTTTACATAGAGAGGGCTGCATGTCAGTTTGGGAAATGTCGGCCAGCTCTGGGGGGTTGCTGCTAGGTCTAATCTCCCTGTCTTTTCCAGTTTTCCTTGTCACCTAGGAATAGAACCCTTCACTGCAAGACAAACCCTTCTAACAGAAACTTTGCAGCTTATCTCCCCAGCCTTCCCCCAGAACAGCTCAGCTCACCTTCCTGCAGTGTGCTCTGCCTCGAGTCAAGAGTCTCCTAGTTTCCACATCTTCGAGCTTCCAGCTAGAGCCAGGCTCCTCTAGGTCACAGGTCACAGCTCCCTGCGCTCCTCTGAGTCCTCCCACCTCGCCTCCGGCAGTGAGTGACATCGCGCCGCTGGCAGATACTACGAGACTCCTCCGTAAGGGGAGTAAACAGTAAAACTGTCAGGGAAGTAAGGTGACGGATGCAGGAGCGAACTCTGCACACACAATTTGTACAGTGCCGCTGCGCTGGCTATGACACAGGTGTAATTGTACACACTGACGGCCGTGGCAGAACTTCACCTTCAGGCTGCGCCCCCCCCCTCCTATAGCAAATGGTACCGCCCAGGGCACGTGCCCCTTCCGCCCCTGCCTTGTACCGGCCCTGGACACACCCAAGGAGCTCTCTGAGAGATCCAACCTTTTTCAAGCCTGGGCCTTGCCTGCTAGCTTGGCCCAGGAATAATGCCTGATCCTGGGGGAGGCCCCGGGACGGATCCCCCTGATGATACGGGGCCTAGTGAGGAGGAGGTGGAGGATCTGTATGTAGGTCCAGGCCCTGCTGTGGATGCAAATGTCTTCAGTCAGAAGATCATCAATCGTTTTAGGGCGATTGGAAGAGCTGAAGAAAAACTTAAAGTTTTGAAGGCTGAACACAAATCCTTCAAAATCAAGTACTTCCAGGCCTTGAGTAAAAATCGTTTGGCCATGAAGCCTGAGTTGCAGGAATTGGAGGAAAAGGTAAAGGAACAATCTTTATTATTGGAAAAGCTGAAAGATAAAAGTGGAGAAAAGTTTGATAATGAGAGGAGATTTGCCAGCCAGACAGCAAGTTCCAGGGACCAGCCTCAGATAATGGATGACCCGGGTCCATCTGCCTCTGCACCTCTCCCTCCATGTCAGGGCTTGGAATCGCCGACAGGAAACCAGCCAGGGGGTTGAGAGTGGGCATGGCACCCTGAAATGTATCCAGGAGATGGAGTCACCCCATAGAGCAAACAAGCCTGCTTTTACTGAAGTCCCTGAAGCCAAGCCAGTACAGGTGGAGAAATCTCAGCACACCTCACTGCCTTCCAACATGTCTGCCCAACCTGCTGTGGTGGATGGTGTCCTGACTGAGAAGCAGAAAGGGAAGGCCTTGTGCAAAGCGCTGCCTGGAGTTTCTGCTGGGACTTGTAGTTCCTCTAAGTTTGCTGCACAAGGTATGCCTGTTACCAGCAATGAGATTGCCTCACCTGAGCCTCCCTGTGGTGGGGGAGGGGATCAGCATATTGCACCATGTGCAGTGGAAGAAGCAATGGAGGTTTCACCTGTTGCAGTGTCAGACCAGCCTGCACTATCCCCTGATGACAACCCTGTCCTGACAGAAGAGAACCGACCAGCTGAAGCTTCTACAAGCACAGCAGTGGGAACTGACACTGCTGGGAAGACTGCAGGAACTGTGAATATTCCAGCAAGTTCTAAAAATGACAGTAATGATAAAACAATGGATGTGGTGGGTGGTGAAGGGGTTAATACTGCTGGGAAAAATCAAAATGACATTCCTCCCCCTGCTCAGCAGAGGAAAGACTTGCCGATTGTTCAGACCAAATCTGTGCAATCGATATCTGCTGCAAATGTGTCAGATGGTTCAAAACAAACAAATGTTTTATCTGCTGGGAGTTACGCGTCGGTTTTGGGGAATCGCACCAAGGAGGGTGGGGGGAATGGTGCAAATGTTGGTGGTCACAATTTGGGGGGTTTTAGTGGTGGGATGGTTGGTGGGTATAAGCGGAGAAATGTGGTCCAGTTGAAGTGGGAGGGGGAGGGGACCCCACCAGTAAGGGGGAGGGTGGCAGAGTTGATCCTGGAAATGGGGTTCAAAGTCGCAGACATTTTTGCTTTGATTTGTCCCGTTGGGAGTTGGGAATTTGATTTGTCCTTTGTAAAGCCTGAGGGTCTGGATTTATTTTGGGAACGTTTTAGGGGGCGCAGGGACCTTCCGCTGTGGAATGGTTGGATGCCAAAGGTGGTTTCCAGGCAGCCTCTAATAAAATCAGTGACGATCCTTGTGCGTAACGAATCCATCCCAGAGGCTGATTTGGTAGTATGGTTACGCCGCTATGATGAAGTCCTCGCTCCACTGCGGAAGGTCCTTGATCAGCATGGGATATGGACAAGGGCCTGGACAGTGTCACTAAAATTGGGGGTGCAGGGAAATGTTGTTCAACATCTGCCCTGTTCAGCCTTTCTGGGGAGGGATAGGCTGACCATTTTTTACCAGGGTCAGCCTAAGGTGTGCAATAAATGTGGTGACAAGGGCCATTTTGCCTCCACCTGCACCCGCAAGAAATGTTCTTTGTGCCAGGAGCTTGGCCATTTGGCTAAAGACTGTACTGACATTCGGTGCAATTTGTGCCAAAAACTTGGTCACCCCTACAGTCAATGCCCGGAGGCATTACATAACCTGCCAGGGTTGGAGGCTGAGCTGCAGAGGCTGGATAAGGAGGATGAGGCCACTGAAACTCTTGTTGTCCCTCCTGTGTCTGTGACATCTGTTTCTGTTCCCCCTAGTGATGTGGTCCCTGAGTCTGTCCCTCCTGTGTCTGTGACATCTGTTTCTGTTCCCCTTAGTGATGTGGTCCCTGAGTCTGTCCCTTCTGTGTCTGTGACATCTGTTTCTGTTCCCCCTAGAGATGTGGTCCCTAAATCTGTCCCTCCTGTCCCTAATCCATCTATTCGTAGATCCTCCAGACTGGCGGAGGCTGCTGGGGGGGCAGGTTTAGCGGATCTTCCCACTCAGCCTCCAGTCCCTGCCCCTCGGCAGCGCAAGCGTGGTCAGGGGAATGTGGGGGTGCTGGATGAGGGTGGGGCTGATGGAAGGGTGTCCGTACCCCATGTTTCACATTCCATTGATGGGGATTCGGATGAGGAGGAAAAAAATGAAGAGAAAGACAAGAAAACCGGTCGTCTCTTCCTCAGAGTCGGATCCAGGAGGGGTTCCCCTTGGTAACACCTTTAATGTGTTGTCAGGTGAAAAGATGTCTTTGTCTTCTTCTTTTTCATCTATGGATGAGTCACGTTGTTTGAAGAGAGCGGTTTCTGGTGATGAGAGTGTGGTGAAGGTCAAGAAACGACTACCCCAATCATCCTGATGTCAGTTCCCCCTCCGATAAAGGTGGCGACCATTAACCACTTGCCGTCGCCGCACCGTCATAATACGTCCACAAGGTGGCTCTCCTAGGCGAGATCACGTATTATGACGTCCTACCTTTTAGCCGCCACTAGGGGCGCACGCGCGCCGCCGGAGGCGCGCGCACGCGCCCCCCGCTCGCCCCCGACTCCCGTGCGTGTGCCCGGCGGGCGCGATCGCCGCCGGGCACACGCGATCGCTCGGTACAGAGCGGGGAACGGGAGCTGTGTGTGTAAACACACAGCTCTCGTTCCTGTCAGCAGGGGAAATGCTTTTCTTCGGTTCATACACTGTATGAACCGAGGATCAGTGTTTCCCCTAGTGAGGCCACCCCCCCCCCCCCACAGTAAGAACACACCCAGGCATACTTAACCCCTTCCCCGCCCCCTAGTGTTAACCCCTTCACTGCCAGTGGCATTTTTATAGTAATCTAATGCATTTTTATAGCACTGATCGCTATAAAAATGCCAATGGTCCCAAAAATGTGTCAAAAATGTCCGAAGTGTCCGCCATAATGTCGCAATACCAAAAAAAAAATCGCTGATCGCCGCCATTACTAGTAAAAAAAATATTAATAAAAATGCCATAAAAATACCCCCTATTTTGTAAACGCTATAACTTTTGCGCAAACCAATCAATAAACGCTTATTGCGATTTTTTTTTACGAAAAATATGTAGAAGAATACGTATCGGCCTAAACTGAGGAAAAAAAATGTTTTTTTATATATTTTTGGGGGATATTTATTACAGCAAAAAGTAAAAAATATTCATTTTTTTCAAAATTGTCGTTCTATTTTTGTTTATAGCGCAAAAAATAAAAACCGCAGAGGTGATCAAATACCACCAAAAGAAAGCTCTATTTGTGGGAAAAAAAGGACGCCAATTTTGTTTGGGAGCCACGTCGCACGACCGCGCAATTGTCTGTTAAAGCGACGCAGTCCCGAATCGCAAAAAGTACTCTGGTCTTTGGGCAGCAATATGGTCCGGGGGGTAAGTGGTTAATGTCGCCAGCATTAAATCTGCAAGAGCTCGTGATATGGCCTTATTTTTGCTCAGCGAGTTTGATGCCGAGATTTTATTTTTGCAAGAGACCTGGCTCCATACTTTGGCCGATGTCCACCTGGCAAAAAGGGAGTGGAGAGGCGGTCCCTCCTTTTGGTCTCTTGCGGCTGAGCCCTGCAGCGGAGTTGCGGTACTTTTTGAAACCGATATGGTAACGCGCCGGCGGGTAATTGAGGTAGAAATAGGTGGATGCATGGTGTTGGACGTTTCTTAGAAGGGCTGCATGCATAATGGGTGCGGGTTTGTTTCTTGACCTTGCAGGTTTGTCTGGTGTAGTGGTGTGAGTTTGTATTAAGATTTACTTTCCTGGTGATTACATGATTTTTGCTTTGCTGTAAAGTCTTTTGTTTGAGAGCAGATTTGCTATATTTATTTTCATTTATGTAAATATGTGTATATTTATGTATATCTTATAGTGATTTTATGCTTTTTGTTTGCAAGACTTTTAATAAACAAAATTGGGAAGAATGCTCCTTACATTGGTGATCAGTGGGAAGAATGTTCCTTACATTGGTGATCAGTGAGAAGAATGCCCCTTAAATTGGTGATCAGTGGGAAGAATGTCTCTTACATTGGTGATCAGTGAGAAGAATGTTCCTTACATTGGTGATCAGTGGGAAGAATGTCCCTTACATTGGTGATCAGTGAGAAGAATGTTCCTTACATTGGTGATCAGTGAGAAGAATGTTCCTTACATTGGTGATCAGTGAGAAGAATGTTCCTTACATTGGTGATCAGTGAGAAGAATGTTCCTTACATTGGTGATCAGTGGGAAGAATGTTCCTTACATTGGTGATCAGTGGGAAGAATGTTCCTTACATTGGTGATCAGTGAGAAGAATGCTCCTTACATTGGTGATCAGTGGGAAGAATGTCCCTTACATTGGTGATCAGTGGGAAGAATGTCCCTTACATTGGTGATCAGTGGGAAGAATGTTCCTTACATTGGTGATCAGTGAGAAGAATGTTCCTTACTTTGGTGATCAGTGAGAAGAATGTCCCTTACATTGGTGATCAGTGAGAAGAATGTCCCTTACATTGGTGATCAGTGGGAAGAATGTTCCTTACATTGGTGATCAGTGAGAAGAATGTTCCTTACTTTGGTGATCAGTGAGAAGAATGTCCCTTACATTGGTGATCAGTGAGAAGAATGTTCCTTACATTGGTGATCAGTGAGAAGAATGTTCCTTACATTGGTGATCAGTGGGAAGAATGTTCCTTACATTGGTGATCAGTGAGAAGAATGTTCCTTACATTGGTGATCAGTGGGAAGAATGTTCCTTACATTGGTGATCAGTGGGAAGAATGTTCCTTACATTGGTGATCAGTGGGAAGAATGTCCCTTACATTGGTGATCAGTGAGAAGAATGTTCCTTACATTGGTGATCAGTGAGAAGAATGTTCCTTACATTGGTGATCAGTGAGAAGAATGTTCCTTACATTGGTGATCAGTGGGAAGAATGTTCCTTACATTGGTGATCAGTGGGAAGAATGTTCCTTACATTGGTGATCAGTGAGAAGAATGCTCCTTACATTGGTGATCAGTGAGAAGAATGCTCCTTACATTGGTGATCAGTGAGAAGAATGTCCCTTACATTGGTGATCAGTGAGAAGAATGTTCCTTACATTGGTGATCAGTGGGAAGAATGTTCCTTACATTGGTTATCAGTGGGAAGAATGTTCCTTACATTGGTGATCAGTGAGAAGAATGTTCCTTACATTGGTGATCAGTGAGAAGAATGTTCCTTACATTGGTGATCAGTGAGAAGAATGTTCCTTACATTGGTGATCAGTGAGAAGAATGTCCCTTACATTGGTGATCAGTGGGAAGAATGCTCCTTACATTGGTGATCAGTGGGAAGAATGTCCCTTACATTGGTGATCAGTGGGAAGAATGTCCCTTACATTGGTGATCAGTGGGAAGAATGTTCCTTACATTGGTGATCAGTGGGAAGAATGTTCCTTACATTGGTGATCAGTGGGAAGAATGTTCCTTACATTGGTGATCAGTGGGAAGAATGTTCCTTACATTGGTGATCAGTGAGAAGAATGTTCCTTACATTGGTGATCAGTGAGAAGAATGCTCCTTACATTGGTGATCAGTGAGAAGAATGCTCCTTACATTGGTGATCAGTGAGAAGAATGTCCCTTACATTGGTGATCAGTGAGAAGAATGTTCCTTACATTGGTGATCAGTGAGAAGAATGTTCCTTACATTGGTGATCAGTGAGAAGAATGTTCCTTACATTGGTGATCAGTGAGAAGAATGTTCCTTACATTGGTGATCAGTGGGAAGAATGTCCCTTACATTGGTGATCAGTGGGAAGAATGTTCCTTACATTGGTGATCAGTGGGAAGAATGTCCCTTACATTGGTGATCAGTGGGAAGAATGTCCCTTACATTGGTGATCAGTGGGAAGAATGCTCCTTACATTGGTGATCAGTGGGAAGAATGCTCCTTACATTGGTGGTCAGTGGGAAGAAGGAGGAGGACACACCCAAGGAGCTCTCTGAGAGATCCAACCTTTTCCAAGCCTGGGCCTTGCCTGCTAGCTTGGCCCAGGAATAATGCCTGATCCTGGGGGAGGCCCCGGGACGGATCCCCCTGATGATACAGGGCCTAGTGAGGAGGAGGTGGAGGATCTGTCTGTAGGTCCAGGCCCTGCTGTGGATGCAAATGTCTTCAGTCAGAAGACCATTGATCGTTTTAGGGCGATTGGAAGAGCTGAAGAAAAACTTAAAATTTTGAAGGCTGAACACAAATCCTTCAAAATCAAGTACTTCCAGGCCTGGAGTAAAAATCGTTTGGCCATGAAGCCTGAGTTGCAGGAATTGGAGGAAAAGGTAAAGGAACAATCTTTATTATTGGAAAAGCTGAAAGATAAAAGTGGAGAAAAGTTTGATAATGAGAGGAGATTTGCCAGCCAGACAGCAAGTTCCAGGGACCAGCCTCAGATAATGGATGACGCGGGTCCATCTGCTTCTGCACCTCTCCCTCCATGTCAGGGCTTGGAATCGCCGACGGCAACCAGCCAGGGTTTTGAGAGTGAGCATGGCACCCTGAAATGTATCCAGGAGATGGAGTCACCCCTGAGAGCAAACAAGCCTGCTTTTACAGAAGTCCCTGAAGCCAAGCCAGTACAGGTGGAGAAATGTCAGCACACCTCAATGTCTTCCAACATGTCTGCCCAACCTGCTGTGGTGGACGGTGTCCTGACTAAGGAGCAGAAAGGGAAGGCCTTGTGCAAAGCGCTGCCTGGAGTTTCTGCTGGGACCTGTAGTTCCTCTGTACAAGGTATGCCTGTTACCAGCAATGAGATTGCCTCACCTGAGCCTCCCTGTGGTGGGGGAGGGGATCAGCATATTGCACCATGTGCAGTGGAAGAAGCAATGGAGGTTTCACCTGTTGCAGTGTCAGACCAGCCTGCACTATCCCCTGATGACAACCCTGTCCTGACAGAAGAGAACCGACCAGCTGAAGCTTCTACAAGCACAGCAGTGGGAACTGACACTGCTGGGAAGACTGCAGGAACTGTGAATATTCCAGCAAGTTCTAAAAATGACAGTAATGATAAAACAATGGATGTGGTGGGTGGTGAAGGGGTTAATACTGCTGGGAAAAATAAAAATGACATTCCTCCCCCTGCTCAGCAGAGGAAAGACTTGCCGATTGTTCAGACCAAATCTGTGCAATCGATATCTGCTGCAAATGTGTCAGATGGTTCAAAACAAACAAATGTTTTATCTGCTGGGAGCTACGCATCAGTTTTGGGGAGTCGCACCAAGGAGGGTGGGGGGAATGGTGCAAATGTTGGTGGTCACAATTTGGGGGGGTTTAGTGGGGGGATGGTTGGTGGGTATAAGCGGAGAAATGTGGTCCAGCTGAAGTGGGAAGGGGAGGGGACCCCACCAGTAAGGGGGAGGGTGGCCGAGTTGATCCTGGAAATGGGGTTCAAAGTCGCAGACATTTTTGCTTTGATTTGTCCCGTTGGGAGTTGGGAATTTGATTTATCCTTTGTAAAACCTGAGGGTCTGGATTTATTTTGGGAACGTTTTAGGGGGCGCAGGGACCTTCCGCAGTGGAATGGTTGGATGCCAAAGGTGGTTTCCAGGCAGCCTCTAATAAAATCAGTGACGATCCTTGTGCGTAACGAATCCATCCCAGAGGCTGATTTGGTAGTATGGTTACGCCGCTATGGTGAAGTCCTCGCTCCACTGCGGAAGGTCCTTGATCAGCATGGGATATGGACAGGGGCCTGGACAGTGTCACTAAAATTGGGGGTGCAGGGAAATGTTGTTCAACATCTGCCCTGTTCAGCCTTTCTGGGGAGGGACAGGCTGACCATTTTTTACCAGGGTCAGCCTAAGGTGAGCAATAAATGTGGTGACAAGGGCCATTTTGCCTCCACCTGCACCCGCAAGAAATGTTCTTTGTGCCAGGAGCTTGGCCATTTGGCTAAAGACTGTACTGACATTCGGTGCAATTTGTGCCAAAAACTTGGTCACCCGTACAGTCAATGCCCGGAGGCATTACATAACCTGCCAGGGTTGGAGGCTGAGCTGCAGAGGCTGGATAAGGAGGATGAGGCCACTGAAACTCTTGTTGTCCCTCCTGTGTCTGTGACATCTGTTTCTGTTCCCCCTAGTGATGTGGTCCCTGAGTCTGTCCCTCCTGTGTCTGTGACATCTGTTTTTGTTCCCCTTAGTGATGTGGTCCCTGAGTCTGTCCCTTCTGTGTCTGTGACATCTGTTTCTGTTCCCCCTAGAGATGTGGTCCCTAAATCTGTCCCTCCTGTCCCTAATCCATCTATTCGTAGATCCTCCAGACTGGCGGAGGCTGCTGGGGGGGCAGGTTTAGCGGATCTTCCCACTCAGCCTCCAGTCCCTGCCCCTCGGCAGCGCAAGCGTGGTCAGGGGAATGTGGGGGTGCTGGATGGGGGTGGGGCTGATGGAAGGGTGTCCGTACCCCATGTTTCACATTCCATTGATGGGGATTCGGATGAGGAGGGGTGGGAGAAGATTAGGAGGAGGAAAAAAATGAAGAGAAAGACAAGAAAACCGGTCGTCTCTTCCTCAGAGTCGGATCCAAGAGGGGTTCCCCTTGGTAACACCTTTAATGTGTTGTCAGGTGAAAAGATGTCTTTGTCTTCTTCTTTTTCATCTATGGATGAGTCACGTTGTTTGAAGAGAGCGGTTTCTGGTGATGAGAGTGTGGTGAAGGTCAAGAAACGACTACCCCAATCATCCTGATGGCAGTTCCCCCTCCGATAAAGGTGGCGACCATTAATGTCACCAGCATTAAATCTGCAAGAGCTCGTGATATGGCCTTATTTTTGCTCAGCGAGTTTGATGCTGAGATTTTATTTTTGCAAGAGACCTGGCTCCATACTTTGGCCGATGTCCATCTGGCAAAAGGGAGTGGAGATGCGGTCCCTCCTTTTGGTCTCTTGCGGCTGAGCCCTGCAGCGGAGTTGCGGTACTTTTTGAAACCGATATGGTAACGCGCCGGCGGATAATTGAGGTAGAAATAGGTGGATGCATGGTGTTGGACGTTTCTTAGAAGGGCTGCATGCATAATGGGTGCGGGTTTGTTTCTTGACCTTGCAGGTTTGTCTGGTGTAGTGGTGTGAGTTTGTATTAAGATTTACTTTCCTGGTGATTACATGATTTTTGCTTTGCTGTAAAGTCTTTTGTTTGAGAGCAGATTTGCTATATTTATTTTCATTTATGTAAATATGTGTATATTTATGTATATCTTATAGTGATTTTATGCTTTTTGTTTGCAAGACTTTTAATAAACAAAATTGGGAAGAATGCTCCTTACATTGGTGATCAGTGGGAAGAATGTTCCTTACATTGGTGATCAGTGAGAAGAATGCCCCTTAAATTGGTGATCAGTGGGAAGAATGTCTCTTACATTGGTGATCAGTGAGAAGAATGTTCCTTACATTGGTGATCAGTGGGAAGAATGTCCCTTACATTGGTGATCAGTGAGAAGAATGTCCCTTACATTGGTGATCAGTGAGAAGAATGTTCCTTACATTGGTGATCAGTGAGAAGAATGTTCCTTACATTGGTGATCAGTGAGAAGAATGTTCCTTACATTGGTGATCAGTGAGAAGAATGTTCCTTACATTGGTGATCAGTGGGAAGAATGTTCCTTACATTGGTGATCAGTGGGAAGAATGTTCCTTACATTGGTGATCAGTGAGAAGAATGCTCCTTACATTGGTGATCAGTGGGAAGAATGTCCCTTACATTGGTGATCAGTGGGAAGAATGTCCCTTACATTGGTGATCAGTGGGAAGAATGCTCCTTACATTGGTGATCAGTGAGAAGAATGTTCCTTACTTTGGTGATCAGTGAGAAGAATGTCCCTTACATTGGTGATCAGTGAGAAGAATGTCCCTTACATTGGTGATCAGTGGGAAGAATGTTCCTTACATTGGTGATCAGTGAGAAGAATGTTCCTTACTTTGGTGATCAGTGAGAAGAATGTCCCTTACATTGGTGATCAGTGAGAAGAATGTTCCTTACATTGGTGATCAGTGAGAAGAATGTTCCTTACATTGGTGATCAGTGGGAAGAATGTTCCTTACATTGGTGATCAGTGAGAAGAATGTTCCTTACTTTGGTGATCAGTGAGAAGAATGTCCCTTACATTGGTGATCAGTGAGAAGAATGTCCCTTACATTGGTGATCAGTGGGAAGAATGTTCCTTACATTGGTGATCAGTGAGAAGAATGTTCCTTACTTTGGTGATCAGTGAGAAGAATGTCCCTTACATTGGTGATCAGTGGGAAGAATGTCCCTTACATTGGTGATCAGTGGGAAGAATGCTCCTTACATTGGTGATCAGTGGGAAGAATGTCCCTTACATTGGTGATCAGAGGGAAGAATGCTCCTTACATAGTGGGAAGGATGCCCCTTACATTGGGGGTCAGTGGGAAGAATGTTTCATACGTTGGTGGCATACAGAAAGCTAAATAGAGTGCTGACATTGGTGGTTACTTGAAAAACAAGAGGGGCTCTGCTTGTTCTTACATGTAATGTCAGTATGGTAAGTATGCAGATTCCATTAACAAACCACTGCTTACTGCTCAAGGAACCTTTAGAATCCTCCAGAGGAAGCCTTGTGTTCCACAGAATCCAGAACTCAGGAACAATACAGAATGAAAATGATCCAGGGTTGGCATAAAGCAGCCCAGTGTGTACAAAGAAAAACATTCCTAACATTACACCAGCTTCAGCTGCTGACACAAGACTTGTTAGGTCCATGAAAAAATACTGTGTATACAAAATACCGACCCTATCTAGTGCATATCATATGAGACATTGCAATCTGTCAAACTAGGGAACATTTTCCCAATCTTCACGTGTTTGTTCTGGTGATCCCATGACTGTTATAGCCTAATTTTCCTGGTTTTAGCACACCATGGTCCTTAGCAAAGACTGGGTACTTCTCTGTCTACACCTTACATCCAGTGTTGCCAACTGTCCGTATTTTTACGGACAGTTCGTAAAAACGGGCACCTTTTTCCCCCGTTCGTAAATGTTCTGTGGTTGCGGGAATGTGCCAGTAAAAAGATCAGTTTGGCTTGGAACTGCACATGGAGATTGGAGGCAGGGGGAGATTGGAGGCAGGGGGTGATGGTGGCTGCGGTGGCACCGCAGAGGGAGATGGAGGCAGGGGGGAATGAAGGCAGGTGGAGATTGGAGGCAGGGGGTGTTAGTGGCAGGGGGTGATTGGAGGCAGGGGGTGTTGGTGGCACCGCAGAGGGGGATGGTGGCACTGCAGAGGGTGGGGGATGGAGACAGGGGTTGGTGGTGGCACCGCAGAGGGTGATGGAGGCAGGGGGTGATTGGAGGCAGGGGGCCTGGGGGAGATTGGAGGCAGAGGAAGATTGGAGGCAGAGGAAGATTGGAGGTAGGGGGAGATTGGAGGCAGGGGGAGATTGGAGGCAGGGGGAGATTGGAGGCAGAGGGAGATTGGAGGCAAAGGGAGATTGGAGGCAGGGGGAGATTGTGGCACCGCAGAGGGGGGTGAAGGCAGGGGGTGTTGGTGGCAGAGGGGGATGGAGGCAGACGGTGATGTGACTGAATAATTTGGCCTTATTATATCAAAAATAACTAAAATATGTTTTGTTTACATTAATATCTACCTTAAAGCGGGGTTCACCCTAAAAAAAAATTTTTTTTTTGTCTACCATGCCATCCAGCATACTAGCGTGAGCTACAGTATGCCTTTATTTTTTTTTTTTTAGCTGTACTCACAGTTTAATCCGTTATTTAAGTTTCAGACTCCCCGCAGGGAGTAGGCGTTCCTATGAAGAGGGGAACATGATTGACGGCCGGCTATGGCGCGTTACGCTTCCCGAAAATAGCCGAAATAGGACTTGGCTCTTCACGGCGCCTACACAGTCAGCTCCTAGTCTGTGCGCAGGAGCCGTATAGCGCCGTGAAGAGCCGAGTCCTACTCCGGCTATTTTCGGGAAGCGTGACGCGCCATAGCCGGCCGTCAATCATGTTCCCCTCTTCATAGGAACGCCTACTCCCCGCAGGGAGTCTGAAACAAAACTAATCGATTAAACTGTAAGTACAGCACAAAAAAATAAATAAAGGCATACTGTAGCTCACGCTAGTATGCTGAATGGCATGGTACAAAGTTGTATTGTAGGGTGAACCCCCGCTTTAAATCACATTGCCATTAGCCTATCGTACTTATTTGTAGCCTAAATACTGAAATTTGCGCCTAAAAATGTAATTTAGTAACTTTTGTGAAATGCCAGTAAAAACGTGGCTGCTCCAGTAAATTTCCGGTGACGTGCCAGTAAATTTCGATCTGGTAGGTTGGCAACACTGCTTACATCTATCCATGATATTTTGCTTTGAACCTTAACTCTGAACACTTCGGACTTGATTCCAGGTCTTGATCCTCTCTTGTGCTTCTCTTCTGTTTCAATCACTATAGGAGGGGAGCATTATCAGTCCAACAATGACAACAAGTACAGTGTTTTCTACATGAAGATGTCTACTACATCTTATCCTTTGTTCTGTCTTGGTGCCATCAGGCCATCATGATGTTTCACACCTGCCTCTACACATCAAAAAAAAAATGCACACCAGAACCAAGCTGGTGATTTCTCACAGCTTGAGAAATTTCTACATGAAATAAAATATAATACTTCTCTCTCACACATTTTATTCTTTGTGGTATTCTGTTTGCCGTTTTGCCATATGCTGCATGGTGTGTTTATACTGAACGGCGAGCAATCTGGTTCATTGATCAGAAGATGACAGTTTATATTCAACACTGAATTGACTCCCAGGAATGTCCACAGAGCCGAAGGATTATGATTTACTGGCGGATGATGGAATTCTAAGATAAACTCTGCGAGTAATTTGAGGATAAAATTATTCTGGATCTGGTTTGGGGGTAAAGACCCCGAGCCAAATTCCATTTTTAAAATACATGACAGTTCTGGAGGGCTTAAAGTGGACTGAAAAGATGAAAAGATTGTGGCGGGGCTGCACTGTTTTATGATTGAAGGGCTTTTTATTTGGATAGGGGATAAAAGAACAACTAAAGTGCAAAGTCATTATAATGTTATATATATAGATGGATGGATGAATGGGCGTACTGATGGATGGACGGGGGACGCATGGATGGGTAAGTAGCCCAATAGTTATACAGGCAGTCCCTGAGTTACGAATGCATTAGGGACTGTAGGTTTGTTCGTAAGTGGAATGTGTTCGGAAGTCGGAACACTGCTTGTAAGTGTAACATCCGCCTGTGGTGGGATGCGTGATGTTCCGGCTTCCGCCTGTGCAGGGATGTGGGATGTTCCGGCCAGGGCCACCATCAGGAATTATGGGGCCCCTTACACAGCTTCAGGCATGGGCCCCCTGAAATTGAGAAGTATAAAAAAAAAAAAAAAAAAGGGGGGGGGTTGCCATCTGGGGCCCTGTGGGCCTCCGGGCCCTTTACTGGTGTACTGCCTGTCCCCCCCTGATGGCAGCCCTGGTTCCGGCTTTTGCCTGCGGAGGGATGTCGGATTTTACGGGCGCTTCTGGGGCTCTTCTGGTCATGCAGTGTGGAATGTGGCAAGATAGCTGCCAGGACCAGCGCGGAGCACAAGCAGCCGGCATTGAGGCCGTATGTAAGTAGGAGCCATTCGTAAGCCGGGCTTTCTTAAGTTGGGGACTGCCTGTGGATAGATAGATAGATAGATAGATAGATAGATAGATAGATAGATAGATAGATAGATAGATAGATAGATAGATAGCGTATATAAAGAGCCAAGTCCCACATGCTACTACTAATAATAATCAGGTTATTGTAATTATTTATTGGAAGAAATCAGTTGCCCAGTGCAATGCCATCATGGGTTTGGGATATGTAACCCCATAGACATCTTGTAGAATTTAATTCCAACTAGAGATGGGCCGAACACCCCCCTCTTCAGTTTGCACCAGAACTCTCGAAAATCACAACAATTCGGAGCTGAATAACGAACCCTATTGAAGTCTATGGGACCCGAACTGGAAAAATCAAAAGTGCCCACTTTGAGGGCTTAGATGCAAGTTATTGGGCATACAAAGGGTCTGGGTATTGCCCTAGGGGACATGTTTCAATGAAAAAAAAGTTTGTAAAAAACATAATTTTTAAATGAGCAGTGATTTACTGATGCTTAATGTAAAATAATAAAAGTAAATAATTTCTCTAAATATAGTGCCTCGGGGGTCCCTTATTCTGCATGTAAAGTGAGGTATCTGTACTTTGTATAGAACCTGCTGCAGCAAAAAATTACATTTATAAAGCCAATAAAATGACATTTTCCCTGCAAGCTTTATTTATTGTATAAACAACGGCTTGAGGAGCCAGTCTGTATGATGAGGCCACAATTTAGTGCACTCGGAGCAAGATAAGAGATTTTCTGGATACATTTTGGTGACAATTTTTTTTAAAAATGCATCACTGAGGAGGCCCCCTTCTCCACTGCAACTCTCTTGACCAACATAAGCCTCAAAACTAGCCTTTCCATGATACTGTAACCTAGCAGAATCTGGAAAGTTATTACTTAAACTCCTCTTTAAGGTGTCCTCGAGATATTCCATCCTCTGCTCCCTCTGTGAGGATGGGATGAGTTCTGAGACTTTCCCCTTGTAACGGTGGTCGAGGAGGGTTGTCAACCAATAGTGATCCTTCTCCTTGATGCCACAAATTCTCAGGTCCTTTCACAGGCTTTGAAGAATGAGGGAGCTCATGCATTACAAGTTTCTGGAGGTATGAGAAGCAGAGTCCTCAGGGTCACTGAGGATTACAGTAACTGCAACTGCCTCCTCCCAGCCACTTACTACTCCCAAAGGTTCTGGGGATGGAAAACCAACTGTTAAGGTTTGACGTATGTCTGTCTCTGCTTCAATGCCTCCAAAACTGCCTTAATTCTCCTCCTCCTGTGTGTTCTGTGGTGTGCCAAGAATGGTATCTGCATAAAGCGGGCCTTGAGAGGAAAGGAAGTCCTTCTATCCCTCCCGATGTTTGTAGCGAGTGCCCTGTCCATAATGCCACACAGAGTCTGCTCCAGCAGGAACACAACAGTGATTGTATGTTGTGTGGTGCATGCATTTTCACAGCTCACCATCCTTGTCGCCTCCTCAAATGGTGACATGTATCCTTTATGAGCAGCCATTGGCGTGGGGAAAAAAAGCTGAGCCAGACTGAACCTGTCATTGTGGTGACACAAGTACTCGTTGACGGCCCTGTGTCCCTTTTGTGTGGCTTTCAAGTGCTTTTGCGTACAGGCTGAGTGGTGGGAAGTTAAATGTGGTACCCAAATGGCTGGTGTTTTTGCCACGCTCGATCTGCTTGAGGTAAAGTTTGCAAGTTGCAACAGTGAGATTGGCTGCACATGTGCTAAAAAATCCCAGACAGCTGAGCTGTGGGAAGTGGGCCGGGAGATAACAGCTCCACAATGTTATGGAAAAGGGTGGCTGCTCTCTACTCTTCCATGATGGCTGCCTCGTTGGGGTTGTGCCTCATCCTCACTTTCCTACTCTGCTCTATCCGGCACCCAAGTCACATCAGTGACCTCATCATCATCATCCCCTCCATCCTCATCACTGGAGCCAACTTGACTAGAACCGCACCAGGCCACATGCCCTCAACATGGGGAGGATGTCCCCATGTTGATGGGGACAAGGGCCTCATCCCCACAACCCTTGCCCGGTGGTTGTGGGGGTCTGCGGGCGGGGGGCTTATCAGAATCTGGAAGACGTACCTGTACGCCCATATGCCTGTCCGTGCCATTCTGCCGACGTAAATAGGCGTGCGGCAGTCCTTAAGCGGTTAAATGTATTTGTGTCAATAGGCTGTCGACATCCTCAATAAATGCAATAGATAAAAAAAAATAAGAAAGGAGTGATTTCCAATTTTGAGATGTTAAAGTTCAGACACATCACAGCACAGCCTACATAAGCTGTATCTGGTTACTGCATTGCTGCTAGCATCATTATACAGTAGAGTTATATGTATATGATTAACTGTGATTCTGTGTTTTAACAATTATAAAGGTGGTAGTCATTTGTATTCCTAATTAAAGACTCCAGCCAAGAAAACCGACTTTTTAAGCCCAAGTAAGGTTCGAAATGTGGGAGCCGATGTTATGCTGAAGGATTTTTTTCTTTTATACATTGTTAAAATTTAAGCAGCCAATCACTGCCTTGGTGGCCACCAGACTTCACAAATGATCCCATCACTGTAGAGTTCATAGATGCCTACAAATTTTTAATTCCCGCCATCAATATTTTCTGTAGCCGTAGAACTGTTGCCATTAAGTGTTAAAGCCCAGAACACTTTTCAAATGTATCAGCTAATAAATAACTGAATAGCTGACTTTTATGACCCAAGTTTCTTGGATAGTTAGGCACTAAGAGAGACAACTAAGAAAACCTTCGTACAAAAAAATATAAAAGAAATAAGAAACTGTACCATGCAAGGTCTCTTGCACGTTCCCAAATTTTCTCTTCGATTACTGGGCCTAAAAAGTCATATCCAATGCCAAAGACAAAATAACAGATAGAACGTAAAGTAAAAATTTGGCTCCGGACTTTTGTTTAGCTAGTCAAGTTTGGCAAGTGGAGAGTTTTGGAAAAGGAAAAAATGGCTGTTTTTACAATACCAAAATAAAAGGAGATATAAAAGGACATATTGTATGAAGAACTAGGGGTTGCATTTAATATAACTGTACCTCGTTCCTTATAAAAACACAGAGGGCCATATTCTCGTAGATTTGAGGTGGGCGTAGCGTAAGCCATTTACACTACGCCGCCCCAACTTACAGGAGCAAGTGCTGTATTCCCCAAACACTTGCTCCGTAGTTTGGGGCGGCGGAGTGTAATTGGCCCGGCGTATCCCCGCGTAATTCCAAGGGGGCGGCTTGTATTTAAATTAAGCGCGCCCCGTGCCGTTCGAATTGCGCATGCGCCGGGCTTAAAATAGTCCAGTGCGCATGTTCCAGTTCTCGACGGAAAACGTCAATGACGCCGACGTGTGCGTCATTGACGTAAAGTCGTATTCAAGAACGACTTAGTAAAACGACGTACCCGACAGGAAAAGACGACGCGGACCCGACGCCATACTTAACATGGCATACGTGGGACTGGCGTAAGGTTACCCCTCATATAGCAGGGGTAACCTTACGCTTACGCAAACGACGTAAGCGACGGTTACGCGACGCGATTTCGTTCGGGAATCGGCGTATCAGGCTCATTTGCATAAACAAATGAGACCTGAACGTAAACGCCATCTAGCGGCCGGCGGCGAATTACATTTAGGATCCGACAGTGTAAGTGGCTTACACTAGTCGGATCCTAGCCTAAATCCGGCGTATCTTGTTTTATGAATACAAAACAATGATACGCCGGCGGGAAATTCGATTTACGCCGGTGTATCAGTAGATACACCGGCGTAACTTGTTTGAGAATATGGCCCAGAAAGCCAAATTCAGAACTGAATGGTTCAAAATTAATATTCATTTTCAAAAATATTTTGGTGACATTGTTTAATTTATTGTCAGGCACTTTATGAGTTTTCTTGCTCTCCTCTCTATCTAAGCTACACGTCTACCAAATAAGTTATGTTTTCTAAAGTGTGTCTTCTTGGGTCTTACGGAAATTGCCAATACCAACATGACCCTGAGTCAAAGATACAACCCTTGGAAAAATGTTGGCTGTGCTTTTCTTTTTCACAGTTACCTTGGCTGCAGAAATGTCCTGGCACGTCTCATCTCAGATTAGATGAAGGAATTTACAAATGCTGTCTCAGGAGGCCATGGAAAAGTGTAAAATTCTGCTCTATGGGTAGTCCAGGGTGGTCCCACGATTTTAGCAGACCTAAGCAGATGACCCGGGCAGCATATATCTCGGCAGAGGAAAAAATATTTGACGTTTGAAGGGGTGCAAAAAGTTGTTTCTTGCTGTTGTGAAATTCCACAGTGGCCCAAAAAATGGTTACTTTGCTGGAGTTCATTGCAAATATTTCCAGTTGAAAGAGAGAAGAACACTCTGAAGCTTATGCATCTGTCCGGCCGGCGTAACGTATCTCTGATACGTTACGCCGCTCTAACTTTGGGGCGAAAGTTCTTTATTCAGAAAGAATTGCGCCCTAAGTTACGGCGGCGCAGCGTATGTGTTGCGGCGTAAGGGCGCGTAATTCAAATGGGGATGTTGGGGGCGTGTATTATTTAAATTTGTCTTGACCCCACGTTTTTTACGTATTTTTTTTTAACGGCACATGCGCCGTCCGTAAAATATCCCAGTGTGCATTGCTCTAAATTAGGTCATTGGTTTCGACGTGAACGTAAATTGCGTCCAGCCGTATTCCCGACCGACTTACGCAAACGACGTAAAAATTTGAAACTCGGCGCGTGAACGACGGCCATACTTAACATTAGCTACCCCTCATATAGCAGGGGTAACTATCCGCCGGAAAAAGCCGAACGAAAACGACGTAAAAAAAAAGCGACGGGCGGGCGTTTGTTTCTGAATCGGCGGAAATCGGAATTTGCATATTCCTCGCGTAAAAAACCGAAGCGACACCTAGCGGCCGGCGGGATATTGCAGCCTAAGATCCGACGGTGTAAGTCACTTACACCAGTCGGATCTAAGGGAGATCTATGCGTAACTGATTCTTATGAATCAGTCGCATAGATCCGACTGTCGGATCTCAGAGATACGACGGCGTATCAGGAGATACGCCGTCGTATCTCTTTGTGAATCTGGCCCTCTGAAGCTTTCCTTACACATAATGGGCCGGATTCAGATACCTGAGCGTATCAGTCCGGCCGGCGTAACGTATCTCCGCTACGTTACGCTGCTCTAACTTTGGGCGCCAGTTCTTTATTCAGAAAGAACTTGCGCCCTTAGTTACGGCGGTGTAACGTATGTGTTGCGGCGTAAGGCCGCGTAATTCAAATGGGGATGTTGGGGGCGTGTATTATTTAAATTTGTCTTGACCCCGCGTTTTTTAAGTTTTTTTTTAACAGCGTCCGTAAAATATCCCAGTGTGCATTGCTCTAAATGACGTCGCAAGGACGTCATTGTTTTCAACGTGAACGTAAATTACGTCCAGCCGTATTCGCGAACGACTTACGCAAACGGCGTCAAATTTCAAAACTCGGCACGGGAACGATGGCCATACTTAACATTAGCTACGCCTCATATAGCAGGGGTAACTATACGCCGGAAAAAGTCGAACGCAAACGACGTAAAAAAAACAGCGCCGGGCGGGCGTTCGTTTCTGAATCGGCGTAAATCCTAATTTGCATATTCCTCACGTAAAACATACGGAAGCGCCACCTAGCGGCCAGCCTGAAATTGCAGCCTAAGATCCGACGGTGTAAGACACTTACACCTGGCGGATCTTAGGCCCCGTACACACGTCCGAGAAACTCGACGAGCAAAACACATCGTTTTGCTCGTCGAGTTCCTTGTGAAGCCGCCGAGGATCTCGGCGAGCCAAGTTTCCCCGTTGACTAACATGGAAATAGAGAACATGTTCTCTATTTGGCCCGACTAGATCCTCGTCGGTTTCCTCGGCCGAAAGTGTACACACGGCCGGGTTTCTCTGCAGAATACGGCTCCAATCGAGTTTCTGGCTGAATTCTGCCGAGGAAACTCGGTCGTGTGTACGGGGCCTCAGGGATATCTATGCGTAACTGATTCTCTGAATCAGTCGCATAGATACGACCGGCCGGACTCAGAGATACGACGGCGTATCAGGAGATACGCCGTCGTATCTCTTTCTGAATCCGGCCCAATAAGAATATAGCTTGGTTTCCATAACATTCCTAGGAAGGCTTTATCTTCTCTTTGTAGAATAGAGATGTGCATTCGTTTTCGTCCAAATGCATTTTCATCCGAATTTTGGGGATTTTTGCGTTCGTTTTAACAAACGATAACAAACTCGTAGAATCCGAAATCCGAAAGATCCGACATAAAAAAATGCTTTATTTTCGTTTCGACAACTGTTGGATATAGATAGAAGATTCGACATGACGGTGACAATAGCGATGTGTGTCTATCGATATTGTGTCGAATGTGCCTAACCTAACTCTATTAGTCCAAGATTATTCGACATAGAGAAAAAAGATTTGACATTATAGGCTAGCGACATGAAGATTAGACGAAGCAGCTAAAAACATACGATCGCCACAAACGGACATTTATGGTCAAATGCTCCGCCCATAGGCTATAGAAGAATTCTAATGTTGGTTGACTAGTAATAATAATTAATAAATATAATTACTACTAGTCATACAACATTAGAATTCTACTATAGCTTGTGGGCGGAGCATTCGACCGGAAATGTATGATCGCGGCATCGTACAGTTTATCTGCTTCAACGAATCTTCTTAGAACATTCGATGGACAATGACAGATTCGACCTTAACCACTTCCGGACCGCCGCATGTACATTTACGTCGGCAGAATGGCACGGACAGGCACATCAATGTACCTGTACGTGCCTGCCTAGACGTGGGTCGGGGGTCCGATCGGGACCCCCCCGTACATGCGGCGGTTCCCGTGGCTTCAGGAGCGATCCGGGATGAGGGCGCGGCTATTCGTTTCTAGCCGCTCCCTCGCGATCGCTCCCCGGAGCTGAAGAACGGGGAGAGCCGTATGTAAACACGGCTTCCCCGTGCTGCACTATGGCGGCTGCATCGATCGAGTGATCCCTTTTATAGGGAGACTCGATCGATGACGTCAGACCTACAGCCACACCCCCCTACAGTTGTAAACACACACTAGGTGAACCCTAACTCCTACAGCGCCCCCTGTGGTTAACTCCCAAACTGCAACTGTCATTTTCACAATAAACAATGCAATTTAAATGCATTTTTTGCTGTGAAAATGACAATGGTCCCAAAAATGTGTCAAAATTGTCCAAAGTGTCCGCCATAATGTCGCAGTCATGAAAAAAAAAACGCTGATCGCCGCCATTAGTAGTAAAAAATAAATAAAATAAAACTATCCCCTTTTTTGTAAACGCTATAAATTTTGCGCAAACCAATCGATAAACGCTTATTGCAATTTTTTTACCAAAAATAGGTAGAAGAATACGTATCGGCCTAAACTGAGGAAAAAAAATGTTTTTATATATGTTTTTGGGGGATATTTATTATAGCAAAAAGTAAAAAATATAGCATTTTTTTCAAAATTGTCGCTCTATTTTTGTTTATAGCGCAAAAAATAAAAACCGCAGAGGTGATCAAATACCACCAAAAGAAAGCTCTATTTGTGGGGAAAAAAGGACGCCAATTTTGTTTGGGAGCCACATCGCACGACCGCGCAATTGTCTGTTAAAGCGACGCAGTGCCGAATTGTAAAAACCCCTTGGGTCATTTAGCAGCATATTGGTCCGGTCCTTAAGTGGTTAATTAAATCGGATTTTCGGACGAATGCATTTTTTAACTAAACAAAATAAATAAAAACGAAGTTCGGGAGTAACTAAATAAAAAAATAATTTGGACGAAAATGAAATTCCCGAAACAAAATATTTCAGTGAGCACATGTCTATTGTAGACACAAAAGAGATGAATGGCAACTAATTTCCATAGACTGCTTTTGGCTCAAAGTAAGTCCCCTTCCTTACAGAGGTAGACAAACATATTAAAGCTTATCAAACCTGGTTGCATTTCATTATCGCTTTTTAAATGGTGGCCCTTTCTATAGTCTTGGCACCAACTTAGGACATTGTAGGCTTCATTATTCCGGAAAGAATCAAAAGTGACCCCTGAAATTTTCTCAGGTGCCAAGCTACCCAGAAAATATTAACTTTGGCATTTAGGGCCGGATTTAGATACCTGAGCGTATCTATCCGGCCGGCGTAACGTATTTTAGATATGTTACGCCGCTGTAACTTTGGGCGCAAGTTCCGTATTCAGAAAGAACTTGCGCCCTAAGTTACGGCGGAGTAACGTATGTGGGCCGGCGTAAGCCCGCCTAATTCAAATGGGGATGTTGGGGGCGTGTTTTATTTAAATTTGCTTTGACCCCGCGTATTTTACGTTTTTTTTAACGGCGCATGCGCCGTTCGTGAAAAAATCCCAGTGCGCATGCTCGAAAATCCGCCGCAAAACATCATTGCTTTCGACGTGAACGTAAATTACGTCCAGCCCTATTCGCGAACGACTTACGCAAACAACGTAACATTTCAAAACTCGGCGCGGGAACGACGGCCATACTTAACATTTGCTACAGGCAGGGGTAACTATACGCTGAAAAAAGCTTAACGTAAACTACGTAAAAAATTGCGCCGGCCGAACGTACGTTTCTGAATCGCCGTATCTACCTAATTAGCATATTCCTCGCGTAAACATACGAAAGCGCCACCTAGCGGCCAGCCTGAAATTGCAGCCTAAGATACAACATAGATAAGGAGAAGATAAGACACTTACACCTGTCGGATCTTAGGGATATCTATGCGTAACTGATTCTCTGAATCAGGCGCATAGATACGACCGACCCCACTCAGAGATACGATGGCGTATCTGGAGATACGCCGTCGTATCTCTTTTCTGAATCCGGGCCTTAGTGTTTGATAACAACACATGTCCATGCTTTTTCCATAACACTGTGATGTCCCTTTTTTGTACAAACTCACTTTTGTGCAGCCTCACAATTGCCCATCATTGTAGCTTGATCAATGCCCAAATGCAGCCTCACCTTAGATTACTGCTGCCTCGGAGGGGATTGGACCGGCTACTATGATAGACAGAACACTGGTCCAATGCTGGCCCAGGAGACAGGACTTTCTATTACAGAGGCCGCTGAGTAAACAGGAGATTCTCGCTGTATGTAATCTGACGGCCCTCCCCGTTCCCTTTAACCGCTTCCCGACCGCCGCATGTAGATATACGTCGGCAGAATGGCACATACAGGCACATTGGCGTACCTGTACGTCCCTGCCTAGACGTGGGTCGGGGGTCCGATCGGGACCCCCCCCCCCCCCGCTACATGCGGCGGTCGGATTCCCTCGGCTAGTGATCCGGGACGACGTCACGATCACTCCCCGGAGCTGAAGAACGGGGAGAGCCGTATGTAAACACGACTTCCCCGTGCTTCACTGTGGCGGCTGCATCGATCGAGTGATCCCTTTTATAGGGAGACTCGATCGATGACGTCAGTCCTACAGCCACACCCCCCTACAGTTGTAAACACACACTAGGTGAACCCTAACTCCTACAGCGCCCCCTGTGGTTAACTCCCAAACTGCAACTGTCATTTTCACAATAAAGAATGCAATTTAAATGCATTTTTTGCTGTGAAAATGACAATGGTCCCAAAAATGTGTCAAAATTGTCCGAAGTGTCCGCCATAATGTCGCAGTCACGAAAAAAATTGCTGATCGCCGCCATTAGTAGTAAAAAAAAAAAAATTAATAAAAATGCAATAAAACTATCCCCTATTTTGTAAACGCTATAAATTTTGCGCAAACCAATCGATAAACGCTTATTGTGATTTTTTTTACCAAAAATATGTAGAAGAATACGTATCGGCCTAAACTGAGAACATTTTTTTTTTTTATATATGTTTTTGGGGGATATTTAATATAGCAAAAAGTAAAAAATATTGAATTTTTTTCAAAATTGTCGCTCTATTTTTGTTTATAGCGCAAAAAATAAAAACCGCAGAGGTGATCAAATACCACCAAAAGAAAGCTCTATTTGTGGGGAAAAAAGGACACCAATTTTGTTTGGGAGCCACGTCGCATGACCGTGCAATTGTCTGTTAAAGAGACGCAGTGCCGAATTGTAAAAACCCCTTGGGTCATGTAGCAGCATATTGGTCCGGTCCTTAAGTGGTTAAGACAACCCCAAGTGCAGTATCGGCGTATAACACGCACACACCGTTTTCACCCGATTTTCACGGTGAAAAAGTGCGCGTTATACACCAATAAATACAGCAATTCATAGTGATTAGGCTGTTTACATTTTGCGTGTGTCCTGACTTCACTTTGTACATCAACAAAAGCTTGAATTTCAACAAAGGGAAGAAACAATATCAAGCAAGTGGACATTGATGTCCACTTGCTTGATATTGTTTCTTCCCTAATATAATTACAGATGTGGCCCATGTGAGTGCTATCCTTGTGTTTCTACTTCAATCTTTTTTCCTCTCTGCGTCTTCCTCTCCCTCCTGCCTTTTCTCCTCTCTCCTCCTTTTTTCATTTTCTTTTTCTCTCTTTCTCTCTTTCTTTTTACTTTCCCTCCAGGTTCTCCAACCAACCCCTCCCTTCTTTGAATCATATTGAATTTCAACAAAGTTGTGAATTTCTTGTGCCCAAAGTATATGAAGATCAATGTAAAGTTTAACTCCAAGCATTTGTAGCATTCACCCCCCCCCCCCCCTAATTGAGCCACTGTTTTTCGTGTCTACCTTCCTCAGGGCCCACAGCTCTGCAAGAGACGGTATGCTGTCTTACACGTGTAGCGGCCTGCTACTTTCATAGCTGGCGCTGCCTTAAATTTAGAGGGTGGTCAGAGATTTAATTACCGTATTTATCGGCGTATATCGTGCACTATTTTCCCCTTAAAATAAGGGGAAAATCGTGGGTGCGCGATATACGCCGATAGCCGCTTCCCGCGCTCAGTTTGAAATCCTGCGCCGACATATACCGAGTGCAGTACACTCGGGTACATTCGGCCAGGCTCGGCTTCGCTCGTGCTCACGCATAAACGTCACAGAGCGTGAGCGCGAGCTAAGCCGAGCCTTGCCGAATGTACCCGAGTGTACTGCACTCGGTATATGTCGGCGGAGGCGTTCGAACTGAGCGTGGGAAGCGGGGACTCGACGTGAGGTGCGCGCTGGAGAAGCCGGGAGGACACCATCGAGGCCGCAGACGGACGCCGGACCGGACGATGGACGCTGGGAAGACACCAAAACTGTAAGTAATAAAATCATATAAGTTTTTTTTACAGGAATTTCGGGGGCAACATTAGGGGTGCGCGGTATACGCGGGAGCGCGTTATACCGCGATAAATACGGTACCTCTGACTGTATTGTTTTACCAAATTTGGGCCTCTGTTCCAGCCGTGGGTGTGCTGTGAGTGACCACTATTGCTGTCTGGGGTGTTGGTACCACTCCAGGCCAAGGGTGGCAGCAGTCGAGTCAGGGTGTATTGGGTGTTTTTCCTCAGCAGCCAATCAGTGGGGGTTGATCGCCTCGCTGTGCATGCTGGGGGAGAGTACTTAAGGGACAGACGTCATTAGTTCTGGGTTGTCGATTGCTGGTCTGTCATCCCACCACCCCCCGTGTGTGGCCCTCATGGCCGGGGGTGCCTGTTCAAGTGTTCCTGGCTCCGGGACCACGTTGGTCCGGGGTTGTGATCTACTATGTAGGCCTGGTAGTCAGACTGGGTCTACGTTCACAAAGTGGTCCTGTGCTGTCCGTCCTGAGGGAGGAAGCCACCCGATGAAGAACCTGTCTTGGAGAGCACCGAGCACAAGGGTGGTATCTCAGAAGAGGCCTTAAACTTCATCAAAGCCACATCTAGCACACCCTGCTAGAGCTAACTCAAAGAGCAAGTGACTGAAATAAATCCCTCCATACTAGTAGAACACCAGCTGGGACATACAGACAAGCTGCTTAACCACTTAAAGGGGTTGTAAAGGATTTTTTTCCCCCTAAATAGCTTCCTTTCCCTTAGTGCAGTCCTCCTTCACTTACCTCATCCTTCCATTTTGCTTTTAAATGTCCTTATTTCTTCTGAGAAATCCTCACTTCCTGTTCTTCTGTCTGTAACTCCACACAGTAATGCGAGGCTTTCTCCCTGGTGTGGGGAAAGCCTCTTGAGGGGGGAGGGGGCAAGCAGGAGTGTCAGGACTACTTTGCAGATAGAGAAAGGAGCTGTGCCTTAGTAGGCGTCCTGACACTCCTGTTTGCCCCCTCCCCCCTCATGAGGCTTTCTCCACACCAGGGAGAAAGCCTTGCGTTACTGTGTGGAGTTACAGACAGAAGAACAGGAAGTGAGGATTTCTCAGAAGAAATAAGGACATTTAAAAGCAAAATGGAAGGATTAGGCATGTGCATTTCGTTTCGTTCCGAATCGAAATTCGGACGAATTTTTCATTATTCGGACATTTGGATGCACACGAATTCCCGAATTGCAATATTAATGAATTTAACGAATGCGAACGAACGTTTTCGATTCCGAATTTGAAAACCCGCGGACGAAATTCGATTGGAATTCAAATTCCGATCGAATTTCGTCCGCGGGTTTTCGATTTGGAATTCGAAAAAAAAAAAAAAAATAATTTTTTTTTGGAATTCCGATCGAATTTCGTCCGCGGGTTTTCGATTTGGAATTCGAATTTTTTTTTTTCGAATTCCGATCGAATTTCGAAATTATATTCGAAGAGAGAATTTTCGAATTCAACCGGATTTTTCGAAATTCGGTCGAAAACGAACGAGTTCCGAAAACGAATTTAACACATGTAACGAACCTAACTTAATGAAATTAATTAAATAACGAATTAAAACGAAACGAAACGAAACAAAATGTTCCCTTTTGCACATGCCTAGGAAGGATGAGGTAAGTGAAGGAGGACTGCACTAAGGTAAAGGAAGCTATTTAGGGGGAAAAAAAATCCTTTACAACCCCTTTAAGGGCCGAGCCTCTTTCTGGGATTTGTTGTTTACTGTTTTTTTTTGCTAGAAAATTACTTCAAAACCTCAAACATTCAAAAAAAAATTCTAACACCCTAGAGAATAAAATGGTGGTTGTTGCAATATTTTGTCACACCGTCTTTGCGCAGCGGTCTTACAAGTACACTTTTTTGGGGAAAAAATACAAATGTTTTAGTTAAAAAATAAGACAACAGTAAAGTTAGCCCAATTTTTTTTTATATTGTGAAAGATAATGTTACGCCGAGTAAATTGATACCCAACATGCCACGCTTAAAAATAGTGCCCGTTCGTGGAATGGCAACAAACTTTTACCCTTAAAAGTCTCCATAGGCGATGTTTAAACAATTCTACAGCTTGCATGTTTTGAGTTACAGTTGAGGGGCCAGATTCACAAAGAGATACTCCGTCGTATCTCTGAGTTGTGCCGGTTGTATCTATGCGACTGATTCATAGAATCAGGTTAAGCATAGATATCCCTAAGATCCGACAGGTGTAACTTTGTTACACCGTCGGATCTTAGGCTGCAATTCCAGGCCAGCCGCTAGGTGGCGCTTCCCTATCTTTTACGTGACAATTATGCTAATGAGCAGTTACGCTGATTTTGAAAAGACTGACCGCCCGGCGTTTTTTTTACGTCGTTTGCGTTCGGCTTTTTCCGGCGTATAGTTACCCCTGGGTCTATGAGGCGCAGCCAATGTTAAGTATGGCCGTCGTTCCCACGTCGAATTTTGAAATTTTACGTTGTTTGCGTAAGCCGATTCACAAAAGCGCTGGACGCAAGTTACGCTCACACCGAAACCAATGACGTCCTATCGACGTCATTGGGAGCAATGCACGCCGGGAAAATTTGCGGACGGCGCATGTGCAGTTAAATCGGCGCGGGGACGCGCCTGATTTAAATACTACACTCCCCCTAGCCGCGGAATTTGAATTCCGCCGGGGGATTTACGATACGCCGCCGCAAGTTTTGAGGTAAGTGCTTTGTGAATTAACCACTTGCCTCAAAAACTTGCGGCGGCGGATCGTAAATCACATAGATTACGCGGATCTAAAGATCCGCTAACCTATGTGAATCTGGCCCATGGTCTAGAATTTTTGCTCTCCTTCTACCAATCACGGTGATACCTCACATGTGTGGTTTGAACACCGTTTTCATATGCGGTTGCTGCTCACGTATGCGTTCGTTTCTGCACGCGAGCTCGGCGGAACGGGGCGCGTTTAAAAACTTTTTTATTTTTTCTTATTTATTTTTTTATTTACTTTTATTTTTTACACTGTTCTTTCAAAAACAAAAAAATTGTGTCACTTTTATTCCTATTACAAGGAATGTAAACATCCCTTGTAATAGAAAAAAAGCATGACGGGTCTCTTAAATATGATATCAAAAATCCCTCGGCCTCGAATGAGAGGACATCCGTAATAGGCGGAACACTGAACAGAGGCTCTGCTGGGAAAATTAGTGTTCCACCTATCACTGAACAGCCTGAGGAGGAGGCGTGGCTTTTGAATAATGGACGCCCGCAGCCTGAGAAACTCTGCAAACAGGAGAAGGTAGGAAGATCGTCAAGGCAGGCATACTGGCACAGTGAGGCAGGCATACCGGCACAGTGAGGCAGGCATACCGGCACAGTGAGGCAGGCATACCGGCACAGTGAGGCATGTATAATGGCACAGTGAGGCATGTATAATGGCACAGTGAGGCATGTATAATGGCACAGTGAGGCATGTATAATGGCACAGTGAGGCATGTATAATGGCACAGTGAGGCATGTATAATGGCACAGTGAGGCATGTATAATGGCACAGTGAGGCATGTATAATGGCACAGTGAGGGGTCGTCTTATACAGTGTGTATATCCCGAAACCAGCATTTTAGCTGGAAAATTAGGGGGTCGTCTTATACGCCCAGTCGTCTTATACGCCGGCAAATACGGTACTTTCCTACATTAATTAATACCCAACATGTCACGCTTCAAAATTGCGCCCGTTCGTGAAATGCCGACAACATTTTCCCCATACAAATCTCCATAGGCGACGTTTAAAAAATTCTACAAGTTGCATGTTTTGAGTTACATGTTTGAGACCGGCTGCCGATAAAAGTGATCTTGCGGCGAATCCGCCGCAGAGACCACTATTATCGGAAACCAGAACACCAGCTGAAGAGGAGGATACCGTGGTTATGGCAGCTAGCTGTTGCCATAACAGAGATATGCCTCTTCAAACAGCCGACGTATATCGGTGTGCGGCGGTCCGGAAGTGCTTTCCGTTTTCTACAGGAAAACAAAATTTCCAAATAGATGATTTTGCAAAAATCCTACTTTCCTACATTATTTATTATTATTATTTTTTTTTATCCCCCAAAATTTTATTTTAATTCTATTTTTTTCGCAGTAATACGAACAGACACAACGGGTTCTCTCCACGCACTTCAGGCATTTCATCGGTAGCTTTGAGATCCACTTTAAGTCAACCGAGCTATTTCAGAAACGGGAACATAAGGAATCTGAACTATTTCTGGCAGCAGGTTGGCTTGTGGATGTTTAATCCATCTCTAAATGACTATCCTCACCGGGAAATCTCACTTCTTCTTACCAGAGTTTTCCAAATTTCTCTCAAGTTTCCGACCTCAGATTTTTGCCACATAACGCGGATCCGTTACTCACTGGTCTTGGGCAGCTCTCCGATTTCCAAGCCTGATCCCGGTATTACTCGGTGTTGTTTTTACTCAATCCCTTGTTTGGCATCCGATTTTGGCTGTCATTGCATCAGTAGATATTTTCTTTTCTACTGCGAGTGGTAAAATAAAGGTCAGAGGGTTTTAGAAAAGGACAGATACCAGAAAAAAGGAAAAGGTCTAACCTGAAAATAAACTTGTTAATCCACAATTATACAAGCCTACCTAGAGCTTTCCAAGCTATAGTAGGGCTTTGTTGTTTAGAAAAGTGTCCTGGTCCAGTTATTCCATCTATTAACCGCTTGCCGACTGCCTCACGTAGATATACGTCGGCAGAATGGCACCAGCAGGCAAAGCAAAGTACAAGTACATGACTATGGTATTAACCAGGACTTAAAGCGGAGGTTCGCCGGTAAAATGATGTTTTTACCCTTAGATGTATGCTCATTTAGTCTAGGGGAATCGGGTTGTTGTTTAAAAATCCGAGCATTACTTACCGTTGTAGAGGAGCGATCTTCTCCGCCACTTCCGGGTATGGGCTGCGGGACTGGGCGTTCCTTCTTGATTGACAGTCTTCCGAAAGGGTTCTGAAAGGCTACCGACGGTCTATCCATCGCGTCACGATTTTCCGAAAGTAGCCGAACGTCGGTGCGCAGGCGCCGTATAGAGCCGCACCGACGTTCGGCTTCTTTCGGCTACTAGTGACGCGATGGATGCGACCGTCGGAAGCCTTTCGGAAGACTGTCAATCAAGAAGGAACGCCCGCTCCCGAAGACCCATACCCGGAAGTGGCGGAGAAGATCGCCCTCTACAACGGTAAGTAATGCTCGGATTTTTAAACAACAACCCGATTCCCCTAGACACAACGAGCATCAATCTAAGGGTAAAAGAGCAAAAACGGCCTTTATGGGTGAACTCCCGCTTTAAGCAGTAAACCATCTCCCCATCCCTTCCCCTAATAACCACACAAGACTTGGATGGAGTAAATTGGCCAAAACGGACATTTTATTAACCCAAATATATGCAACTCTCAATAATAAACACAATAACACATTAAACTTTTATTTATCAACTTCCAGTATTTTCACCACCCTGGGGCACAAGGTCCAATCGGCATAACCCATCACTGTACCTGCTAGTCACTTCTAGGCCTCCACCTGCTAAAAACCTATGACTCGGAGACAACTAGCAGGTACCCATATACCAACTGGGAGACCGTACCTCAGATGGGTCCCCAACGATGCCTTCTAGGTGCCCATCTGACCTAGCAAGCACCCCACCACCACGGCCCTCTAAAACCCCCATACCTGTAAATAAAGATCCCTGTCGTTCGTTTCTGAATCGGCGTAAATGCTCATTAGCATATTTGACGCGTAAAAGATATGGAAGCGCCACCTAACGGCCTGGAATTGCAGCCTAAGATCCGACGGTGTAAGTCACTTACACCTGTCAGATCTTAGGCATATCTATGCGTAACCTGATTCTATGAATCAGGCGCATAGATACGACGGCTGGACTCGACGCCGTCGTATCTTCTTTCTGAATCCGGCCCTGTGTGTTTAATATCACTTCTGCCTCGTAAACACGGCCGGACTTTTACGAGAAAAAAAGTCAGACGGGCTTTTATTCTCGGAAAGTTTGGCCGTGTGTAGCCTCCATCAGACGTTTTTTCTCGGAAGTCCGACGGACCTTAAATAGAGAACCTGACGGACTCACAGCGGACTTTTGCATGGTCAAAAGCAGTGGCGGCTGGCGCTCAAAATTTTTTGGTGGGGCGCAAACAAACAAACAAAAAAAAACATCAATTGCAGCCTCACTGTGCCCATCAATTGCCGCCACTGTGCCCATCAAATGCAGCCACTGTGCCATAAAATTGTCACCACTGTGCCATGCCATCAAACGCAGCCACTGTGCCCATCAATTGTCACCATTGTGCCATGCCATTAAACGCAGCCACTGTGCCATCAATTGTCGCCACTGTTCCCATCAATTGTCGCCCCTGTGCCATGACATCAATTGTCGCCACTGTGCCATGCCATTGTCGCCACTGTGCACATCAATTGTCGCCACTGTGCACATCAATTGTCGCCACTGTGCCATGCCATTGTCGCCACTGTGCCATGCCAAACGCAGCCACTGTGCCATGCCATTGTCGCCACTGTGCCCATCAATTGTCGCCACTGTGCCATGCCAAACACAGCCACTGTGCCATGCCATGTCGCCACTGTGCCTATCAATTGTCGCCACTGTGCCATGCCATCAAACGCAGCCACTGTGTACATCAATTGTCACCACTGTGCCATGCCATTAAACGCAGCCACTGTGCCATCAACTGTCGCCACTGTTCCCATCAATTGTCGACACTGTGCCATGCCATCAATTGTCACCACTGTGCCATGCCATTGTCGCCACTGTGCCCATCAATTGTCGCCACTCTGCCATGCCAAACGCAGCCACTGTGCCATGCCATTGTCGCCACTGTGCCATGCCAAACGCAGCCACTGTGCCATGCCATTGTCGCCACTGTGCCCATCAATTGTCGCCACTGTGCCATGCCAAACACAGCCACTGTGCCAAGCCATGTCGCCACTGTGCCCATTAATTGTGCCCATTAATTGTGCCCATCAATTGTCGCCACTGTGCCATGCCATTAAATGCAGCCACTGTGCCATCAACTGTTGCCACTGTTCCCATCAATTGTCGCCACTGTGCCATGCCATTGTCGCCACTGTGCCCATCAATTGTCGTCACTGTGCCATGCCAAATGCAGCCACTGTGCCATGAGATTGTCGCAACTGTGCCATGCCAGACGCAGCCACTGTGCCATGCCATTGTCGCCACTGTGCCCATCAATTGTCGCCACTGTGCAATGCCAAACACAGCCACTGTGCCATGCCATTGTTGCCACTGTGCCATGCCAAATGCAGCCACTGTGCCATGCCATTGTCTCCACTGTGCCCATCAATTGCCGCCAGTTTGCCCCTAAAATTCCGCCAGCTTCAGCCAATCAGGTTAGCGGTAACCAGATCCGGTGAACCTGATTGGCTGAGACGCGTGTCAGTGTTAACCAAGGAACGCACACCCCGTGCGTCCCCTGGTTAACTACTTGGAAGCCGATTACAGCCCTCAGGCTGTATATCAGGCCACTGGCTCTGATAGACACTTTCACAGCCAACCAGCTGCCGTTATTCAGATGGCCGCGCTCACCAGGGGGCCGGACATCTGAATAGTGGGCGGCAGCGGCAACAATACATAGATTCATGCAATGCATGAATCTATGTATTGTTTTTCAGTGGCGGTGCAGGGGCGAGAGGGGGCGGCGCTCCTGCGCCCTCTATTGACGCACCGCCACTGGTCAAAAGTCCGAGCGTGTGTACAAGGCATTATATAACAATAGCTGGAATAATTGGGTGAACTTTATTCGACAAATCAATTTTTAGTTTGATATTTATTTTCTCTTTCATGATTATACCGTATTATGTAGTATAGAAAATAATTACCCATCTTGCATGAAGAGGAAATATTTGACTCAGCATTTTCATCTGGACAGGATCACTAAGGAATAGTATAGGAACGGTTCAACACGCTCCATTTTGTTTTGCATGTATATACATTTTCATACTTATGTATATTTATTTTTTTGTGTGCACATTACAGAGCTCGTTTGTACCTTTCTCCCTCTTTGTTCTCTCCTCTCTGCCGCTTATTCTGAATTCCATGTTCTGTTATAAGTCAGGAACTCAATATTCTAATGAATCGCAGCTGTATTTTTTAAATTTATGATATTTTTTTGGATAAATAAAGAATATTTAAAAGAAAACGTGTCCTGGGCTCGGTGTTCTGCACAGTCGGCGTTGGTCTCCCATGCAGTGAAGCCCTTATGATGCAGCCAGGATTAAAGTTTTTTGATTGGACTTATTTTTTTCACATTTGCCAGGAACTGATATTTTACAATAAAAAGTACTTCTGTAGAGGGGAAGGGAGGGAGGGGGTGAAGACAGATACACATAAAAAAATTAACCACTTAAAGGGGTTGTAAAGGAATTTTTTTTCCCTAAATGGCTTCCTTTACCTTAGTGCAGTCCTCCTTCACTTACCTCATCCTTCCATTTTGCTTTTAAATGTCCTTATTTCTTCTGAGAAATCCTCACTTCCTGTTCTTCTGTCTGTAACTCCACACCGTAATGCAAGGCTTTCTCCCTGGTGTGGAGTGTCGTGCTCACCCCCTCCCTTGGACTACGGGAGAGTCAGGATGCCCACTAACACACAGCTCCTTTCTCTATCTGCAACGTAGAGAGGGTCCTGACTCTCCTGTAGTCCAAGGGAGGGGGCGAGCACGACACTCCACACCAGGGAGAAAGCCTCGCATTACTGTGTGGAGTTACAGACAGAAGAACAGGAAGTGAGGATTTCTCAGAAGAAATAAGGACATTTAAAAGCAAAATGGAAGGATGAGGTATGTGAAGGCGGACTGCACTAAGGTAAAGGAAGCTATTTAGGAAAAAACAATTGTACCTTTACAACCCCTTTAACCACTTAAGGACCACCTCCTGCAGATATACTTCGGCAGCATGGCACGGCTGGGCACAAGCACGTACAGGTACTTCCTCTTTAAGTGCCCAGCCGTGGGCGCGCGCCCGTGACCCGGTCCGAAGCTCCGTGACCACGGCCGCGGGACCCACAGACCCGATCGCAGCTGGAGCCCTGCGATCGGTCCCCGGAGCTGAAGAACGGGGAGAGGTGTGTGTAAACACAGCTTCCCCGTTCTTCACTGTCGCGCCGTCATCGATCGTGTGTTCCCTGTTATAGGGAAACACGATCAATGACGTCATACATCCAGCCCCGCCCCCCTACAGTTAGAAACACAGATGAGGTCACACCTAACCCCTTCAGCGCCCCCCTAGTGGTTAACTCCCAAACTGCAATTATCATTTTCACAGTAAATAATGCATTTTTGATGCATTTTTTGCTGTGAAAATGACAATGGTCCCAAAAATGTGTCAAAATTGTCCGATGTGTCCGCCATAATGTCGCAGTCACAAAAAAAAATCGCCGCCATTAGTAGTAAAAAAAAATAAAAATAATAAAAATGCAATAAAACTATCCCCTATTTTGTAAACGCTATAAATTATCGATAAACGCTTATTGCGATTTTTTTTTTTACCAAAAATAGGTAGAAGAATAAGTATCGGCCTAAACTGAGGAAAAAAATTGTTTTTTTTTATATATTTGTGGGGGATATTTATTAGGGTTGTCCCGATACCACTTTTTTAGGACTGAGTACGAGTACCGATACTTTTTTTCAAGTACTCGCCGATACCGAATACCGATAGTTTTTTTTAAATGTGTCCCCAAATGCAGCCATGTCCCCCACAAATGCAGCCATGTCCCCCCCCATATATGCAGCCATGTCCCCCCACAAATGCAGCCATGTCCCCCCACAAATGCAGCCATGTCCCCCCACAAATGCAGCCATGTCCCCCCCATATATGCAGCCATGTCCCCCCACAAATGCAGCCATGTCCCCCCACAGATGCAGCCATGTCCCCCCACAAATGCAGCCATGTCCCCCTCACAGATGCAGCCATGTCCCCCCCATATCCAGCCATGTCCCCCCCCCCACATCCAGCCATGTCCCCCCCATATCCAGCCATGTCCCCCCATATCCAGCCATGTCCCCCCCCATATCCAGCTATGTCCCCCCCATATGCAGCCATGTCCCCCAATTATCCAGCCATGTCCCCCCCATATGCAGCCATGTCCCCCAATTATCCAGCCATGTCCCCCCCATATGCAGCCATGTCTCCCCCATATCCAGCCATGTCTTCCCCTATGCAGTCATTTTTCCCCCATATCCAGCCATGTCCCCCCATATGCAGCCATGTCCCCCCCATATCCAGCCATGTCCCCCATATGCAGTCATGTCCCCCATATGCAGTCATGTCCCCCCCATATGCAGCCATGTCCCCCCCATATCCAGTCATGTCCCCCCCATATCCAGTCATGTCCCCCATATCCAGCCATGTCCCCCATATGCAGTCATGTCCTCCATATCCAGCCATGTCCCCCATATGCAGCCATGTCTCCCTCCATGCAGCCATGTCTCCCCCCCCATAGCCAGCCATGTCCCCCTTACCTGCATCCCCGCTGCCGCCGACTGGTTAATACGCGCGGGGAACATTACAGCCTTAAATAGCTGTAATGATTCGCACTGCGTATAGACACTCCCCCTCGCTCGGGATCGGACAGTACACCCGAGCAAGGGGGAGTGTCTATACGCGGCGCGAATCATTACAGCTATTCAAATGATAGCTGTAATGTTCCCCGCCCGTATTACCCAGTCGGCGGTAGTGGGGATGCGGCGGGATGCGGCGTAGCGGCGGCAGGGGGGGGAAGTATTCTATTTCGGTATCGGGGGTATTTGCGGGAGTACAAGTACTCCCGCAAATACTCGGAATCGGTCCCGATACCGATATTAATATTTATTATAGCAACAAGTAAAAAATATTGCATTTTTTTCAAAATTGTCGCTCTATTTTTGTTTATAGCGCAAAAAATAAAAACCACAGAGGTGATCAAATACCACCAAAAGAAAGCTCTATTTATGGGGAAAAAAAGGACGCCAATTTTGTTTGTTAGCCACGTCGCACGACCGCGCAATTGTCAGTTAAAGCGACACAGTGCCGAATCGCAAAAAGGGGCCTGGTCCTTTACCTGAATTTTGGTCCGGGTCTTAAGTGGTTAAAAGCAAAATGGAAGGATGAGGTAAGTGAAGGAGGACTGCACTAAGGCCTAGTACACACGAGAGGATTTATCCGCGGATACGGTCCAGCGGACCGTTTCCGCGGATAAATCCTCTCGAGGATTTCAGCGGATTTGGATCCGATGGAGTGTACTCACCATAGGATCGAAATCTGCGCCGAAATCCCCTCGCGATGACGTGTAGCGCCGTCGCCGCGATGATGACGCGGCGACGAGCGCGCCGCTGTCATATAAGGAATTCCACGCATGCGTCGAATCATTACGACGCATGCGGGAGATCCCTTCGGACGGATTGATCCGGTGAGTCTGTACAGACCAGCGGATCAATCCGTTGGGATCGATTGAAGCGGATAGATTTGTAGACAATTTTTATCCGCTGGAATTGGGAAATTTCCGCGGATAAATATCCGCAGGAATGTACACACCATAGAATCTATCCGCTTAAAACCGATCCGCTAAATTTTTTCAGCGGATGGTTTCTATCGTGTGTACGGGGCCTAAGGTAAAGGAAGCTATTTAGGGAAAAAAATTGTACCTTTACAACCCCTTTAAGGAAACCAGAAGTTAAGTGGTTGGTGTTTCTGACAAGTCGGGGGGCCAACTTTTTAATATGGGGTGCCTCGAAACTGTCCATAATTTTGTACTGGTGAACTTTATCCTGATTAGAGCTCTCCTTCAAACTTCCAATACTTTTTCTCCATGAAGAAAGGAACATTATTTCTTTTTCGAGGCTCGGCCACACGGATACTACATATTAAACCAAATTGAAAGTGGCTGCAAGTTGTAAGCCTCAAATTTAATGGCCATTAACAGAGGTCCCATCATTGATCTCACTGCAGGCCGGGCTCCATTATCTCTCCCATGGGTGGTCACACTTTATACAGAACCAAAGCGACACACATTGCTAAGAGTGCACCGGGAGGGCCCTTCTCGGCGTATTAATCCCCTCTCCGTGTTTTACAAGGAGGGCCGGATTAAAAGGGCCATGAGATTTTTATGACCAGGAGCCGCAACTGTTGTTATTGTTCCATTTCACCCCTCTTTAATAAAGCCGTTCAGTCTTGGGTGTAATGGGAGCAGAGGATACCTGGAGAGGTGAAAAGCCGGCTCTTTGTGACAGGGACACGCAATCCAGGAGGGGCAGGGAGGCAGACGGAATGGAAAGTATGGCATAAACTGGGGGAAAATTATGGGGGCGCAGACCATAAAATAAGCTTCAACAACTAATACAGCATAGATGCCATTTTTTTTTAAGAGAAACAGTTTATTAAAGCCTCCACTGTGGCCTATTTTATTGTGAAAGGGTTAGAACTTTAGGCAGTGGGGGGCGCAAACAAACTGAAAAAAAAAAAATCTATTGCAGCCACTGTGCCCATTAAACGCAGCTACTGTGCCCATAAATTTCCGCCACTGTGCCATCAAACACAGTCACTCTACCCATCAGTTTCTGACACTGTGCCCATCAATTGCTGACACTGTGCCCATCAATTGCCGCTACTGTGCCCATCAACTGCTGCCAGTGGTCTCATCAATTGCCGCTACTGTGCCCATCAATTGCTGACACTGTACCCATTAATTTCTGCCAGTGTGCCCATCAATTTCCGCTACTGTGCCCATCAACTGCTGACAGTGTTCCATTCAACTGCCGCTACTGTGCCTATCAACTGCCGCTACTGTGCCCATCAACTGCTGCCACTGTGCCTTTATAACTGCTGCTACTGTGCCCATCAATGGCTGCCAGTGTGTCCATCAACTGCCACTACTGTTCCCATCAACAGCTGCCAGTGTGCCCATCAACTGCCGCTACTGTGCCCATCAACTGCTGCCAGTGTGCCCATCAACTGCTGCCACATTATGCCCATCAACTGCTGCCAGTGTGCCCATGAACTTCTGCTTCTGTGCCCATCAACTGCTGCCATTGTGCCTATCAACTGCCGCTACTGTGCCCATCAACTGCTGCCAGTGTGCCCATCAACTGCCACCAGTGTGCCCATCAACTGCTGCCAGTGTGCCCATCAACTGTTGGTACTGTGCCAATCAATTGCTGCCAGTGTGCATCCTCCACCTGCCCAGCACTTGTCTTGGCGGGTCACGGCGATGTCCTCTACGCACCTTAATCTCTTCTCCCGCCCTCTCTTCCTGTCCTCTGCTATGATTGGACGCCTGATAGGCGGCATCCAATCACAGCGCCTGTCGTTTCAGCCAATCAGGTGACAGGTAACACAGACCCGAGCACCTGATTGGCTGAGAGGCGGTTCAGTGTTAGGAAAGCGATTTATTTGCTTTCCTAACGCACAGCTGAGTGAACAGTGAACACCCAGCATCGCGCCCGCTGTTCATCTTTTTGGATGCCTATTAGAGCCTACGGCTCTAATCAGGTGCTTCCAAAGAAAACCCAGCCGCTGTAATTCAGGTGCCCGGCGCCCGAAAAGGGCCGATCACCTGAATAGTGGGTGGCAGCAGCGACCATAGATCGATTTATGCAATGCTTGAATCTATCTATGGTGATAGACAGGTGGCAGGTGAAAGGGGACGGTGCCCGTGCGCCCTTTATGGACGCAGCCCCACTGCCTTTAGGTCAACTTTTTATAGCTGACCACGTATGGAAGATTTCTCATTATTTATTGTTTATTTGATGGGTGTCAGGTAGAAAATAAATGGAGGGGGATCCCCCGATGTTATGTCTATGTGATGGGTGTCAGACAGAACAGGAAGTGAGGAGGGATCTCCAAAGATTATGTCTATGTGATGGGTGTCAGACAGAACAGGAAGTGAAGAAGGATCTCCAAAGTTTATGTCTATGGGATGGACGTCAGACAGAACAGGAAGTGAGGACGGATCTCCAAAGGTTATGTCTATGGGATGGAGGTCAGACAGAACAGGAAGTGAGGAGGGATCTCCAAAGGTTATGTCTATGGGATGGACGTCAGACAGAACAGGAAGTGAGGAGGGATCTCCAAAGGTTATGTCTAGGTGATGGATGTCAGTAAGCGGGAAGTGAGGGGGGAATTCCCCCCAAGTTATGTCTATGCAATGGGTGTCAGACAGAACAGGACGTGAAGAGGGATCTCCAAAGGTTATGTCTATGGGATAGACGTCAGACAGAACAGGAAGTGAGGATGGATCTCCAAAGGTTATGTCTATGGGATGGACGTCAGACAGAACAGGAAGTGAGGATGGATCTCCAAAGGTTATGTCTATGGGATGGACGTCAGACAGAACAGGAAGTGAGGAGGGATCTCCAAAGGTTATGTCTATGAGATGGAAGTCAGACAGAACAGGAAGTGAGGAGGGATCTCCAAAGTTTATGTCTATGATATGGAAGTCAGACAGAACAGGAAGTGAGGAGGGATCTCCAAAGGTTATGTCTATGGGATGGACGTCAGACAGAACAGGAAGTGAGGGGAAATCCCCCCAAGTTATGTCTGTGATTGGTGTTAGACAAAGCAGGAAGTGAGGAGGGACCCCCAAAGGTTATGTCTATGTGATGGATGTCAGACAGAGTGGAAAGTGAGGGGGGAACCCCCCTAGATTATGTCTATTTGATGAGTGTTATACATGTAGTGCTACCCCTGAAGAAGCCGCTGGTTTGATGATGGGATCGGCATTTTAAGTTACCTTGATATGGACTGAGGGTGCAAATAGAGAACAAAGTAATGAGCGAAGGTCAAGGCAGTGAATAAAGGGTTTTCCAAGGCTTTATTTTCTAGGCCAACACGGCCAACATCAACATCAATTGGGAAGAACAAGGTTGATGAAAAGAGAGAGAGAAAACCTTGCAGTTTCAGGCCTGGATATTAATGGAGCAGTCCTGCTCTATGTAGTACCAATTTACAACTCGTCGGTGGTGATCGTGGAACCAGAAGTCCGGGACCCTGAAGTGATTTCAGTATCGTCCACCTTAACCCTACCTTCGGCTATCTCACCACCTTCCTCATTGGAGGAAAGCCCTGGGGACAACCCGGACTTAGAAAGTGTTCTATCTAGTGTGACCAGCTCATCGGATGTGACAAGCACTCAGGGCGAGACCATTTCGGAGACGACTGCAACTTCCACAGCGGTCTCCGTGTGGCATGCCCCTACCGGAGGAGAATCCACTTTAGTCTACTGCGGCTGCGGTCGAGGCCTACTTGCCCAGTGTTTCCCAGACCGGCCGGAGATTCTCCCCTCCGAGGAGAGCTTGGAGCTGAAAACTCAGAATTTCGGAAATGCCACCGTCCCATCCCCTAAAGCTTTGTCGGCGGCTGCCTCGTTCTCACACCCTCTGGAGGTAAGCCTGTTGGAAGGGATGGGAGAATCAAGTGACTGTGTGGCCCGCGCAGCATGCGCACAGGCCGAGACGACTCGCGAGGCCGTCTTAGTTGGCGCGGCCTCCATTCAGTGTGTGTCTACCAGAGAAAGGCCTCCTCGGCCGATCAATTGAGTCGAGTGGAGAAAATCTCATCGGCCTGCTTCGGCCACTACCCCAAACAAAGCTCTAAATTATCTCCCTGCTGGAGCGGAGGATTCCTGAATTCTGGTCAGGTGATTTCACGATGGGTGGCGATGACCTGCCTGACCACCTTTTTGAGCCACGGTTTCCTGAGCAGCAGGGCTTCGGGGGATTTTGGGCATCCACCAAAAAGAGAAGAAGGAGGCGCCCTGCCCGGAATGTTTCTTGTGAGCCTGGAGTTCCGTGTCTACCTTGGAGCGTTTGAGTTGGTTGTGTGATTTTCCCTTTTTTTTTTTTTTACTCACCGCTTGTTTAGAGGCCCCCAATTCTGATTCACAAGAATTTTGCAACGAATTATCGGATTATTTCATTAATAAAATTGAAAAAATCCGTGAAAGTATTCAGCAAAATGGAACCGTCACCAACTCCCCCCCAAATCACAAACCTAATACCCACATAAATCCGCCGCAATCACCAAAATTCACTCTAAAACCCATTTCCATCAATGCCACTAAAAATATCATCGGGACTCTGCGTAATAGCACAGCACCCAATGATATCATCCCCACTAAACTGCTGAAAGAAAGTGCCGATATACTGGCACCAGCTATCACGCAGCTCATAAACCAATCATTCAAGGAGGGCATGGTGCCCACCTTGCTGAAACAAGGTACAATATAACCAATTCTAAAAAAAAACACCCTCGACCCCAAAGACCCAAACAACCGGAGGCCCATAACAGCTCTAAATGTCTTCTCCAAGGTAATGGAGAAAGCAGTTGTACAACAGCTGCAACTGCATTTAGACACCCATAAATTACTCGATCCGTTTCAATCAGGCTTCCGTCCGGGTCACGGAAACAGAAACGGCACTGCTCAAAATATGGGATGACGCTCTAGAGGCCGCAGACGAAGGAGAATCTTGTCTCCTGATACTGCTGGACCTAAGCGCGGCTTTTGACACTGTAGACCACGGACTACTACTGGCTAGGCTAGCTGAAGTAGCCGGAGTCGCTGAAGGTGATTTACCCTGGTTCTCCTCCTTCTTGGAAAACCGATCACAAATAGTGAAACTGGGGTCTTTCACTTCTGAAAAACGTACGGTGTCATACGGAGTCCCTCAGGGATCTCCCTTGTCGCGCGTATTGTTTAATATCTATCTCCACCCTCTCTTTGAAATCATCAGTAACCAGAAGTTACTTTACCACTCCTATGCAGACGACACACAACTGTATTTCCGCATCTGCAACAAAAAGGATCATTCTCTCGGACTAGAGAAATGCCTCACTCTAATAGATAACTGGATGACAAACAGTTATCTTAAACTCAATGGTTCGAAAACAGAACTTCTCCTGTTTCACGCTAACCGGAAAAATCACCCCGCATCAACATGGATTCCCCCGCCCATTCTGGGCAAAACCATCTCCCCTAGCACCAAAGTCAAAAGTCTCGGAGTCATTTTCGATACCTACATGACAATGGATGCACAAATAGGGTCAGTAGTCAGCGGATCCCACCATCTGCTGCGCCTACTACGCAGACTCACGCCCTTTATCCCGAAAGAGGACATTGCAGTCGTGGTGGGAACAATCATCAATTCCAGACTAGACTAAGCAAATGCCCTCTATCTAGGACTCCCCAAATACCAAATCACTCGTCTGCAAGTCGTTCAAAATACGGCCGCTCGACTAGTGACTGGGAAAAAACATGGGAATCAATCTCACCTTCACTGAGATCCCTTCATTGGTTGCCAGTAAAAGACAGAATCACTTTCAAGGCACTCTGCCTAATACATAAGTGTATTCAAGGCAACGCCCCCCAATATCTATGCGAAAAAATAAAAGCCTATAACCCCAATCGCATTCTGCGATCCACCAATCAAAACCTCCTCCAGATACCCAAAGCCAGATACAAGTCCAAAGGAGATCAAAGATTTGCAGTCCAGGGACCTCACCTGTGGAATGCACTACCAACCACCATCCGACTGGAGTCGGACCACTTGGCATTCAGGAGAAAGATTAAAACCCATCTCTTCTGAGGTCAAGGGGTTCCTTACCCATGAAATGGATACAGCGCCCAGAGGCGATTCAGTTTGCATGTGTTGCGCTTTACAAGTCTCTCACTCACTCACTCACTCACTCACCGCTTCTCCAACCTGGGACGTGCCGTCCCATGCGGGCGCCTGATGTCTGCGCTGCCGGCCCTTCTGTTTGTGTGGCCGAGTGAGTTTGTGTTGCCTGATGTAGGCACTCACCCGAAGGGAAGTTACGGACAAGTCTGCCCCCACTCCGTTTTGAACTTTTTTTCCCAGTTTGCCCTTTTTCCCCCCTGCTCTTCCAGATCCACATAGACATTCATGTGAAGGACTCTTGGGAAGGGTTTGGGTTCAGTCAGTTAGAGTGGGGATCTTGCAAAACCTCTTTATTGCAGCTTTGAAAAAAAAAAAAAGAGAGAAAATAACTTTTTTTTTTTGGGTCACTTCCTCTTTGCTGCTACTTCTGCACCCTGAATTTTGGACTGCCGCAGTACCAGCGCACTGACCACTAGGGGCAGTGTTCTGCACCGTTACCTTTGCAGAAAAAAAAAAAAATATATATATATATGTTAAGTTTTGTACTTTGTATTTCTTGCACAGAGCAGAGTATTTCTCCTACAGCACTTACACCTTAGGACTCCTCGGGAGGAAAGGAAACTTTGCGTTCAGGCGTGAGCGTACAGTTTCGGTTCTGACCGGGGGGGGGGGGGGGGTTGTACATAAATAGAAAAAAAAAAGAATTATTTTGATATTTCAGAATGTACATTGCACAGTCTGTATGCTTCATTGTTTTGTTTTTTCTATGCAGGTTTTTTTTTTGGACCCACCTACTGTCAGCGCTGCGTAGAATGGGCAGCTAGATAGATAGGGTTGTGTATGTTTGTATGTCTTATGCCATAGATGTTGTAAAATATTGTGTGACTTCTGTCCTTTCTTCTTTTCTTTATTTTTCTGTCAGGTTAGCTAGTATCAGGCCAGCATTCGGGCTCGAATGCTTTAGGACACTGGGAACAGTGTAATTTCAAGTGGGGGGAGTATGTAGCGCCCCCTTACTTTCAGTATGGGCACTACACTAAAGTTAGTGGGGAATGGGAGAGTTACTTTGCTCCCATTCATAATTTACCAAATTTGGACTTCTGTCGTTCCAGAAATGTCCACTGGGTCAGTCTGTGCTCCAGGGATGCAGTGCCACCCCTGGTAGGCAGATGGCGCCAGAGGGGGAGGGTATATCTGTGACAGGTGTCATGTGTTTCTTGTCCTTTTTCGCGGATCCATGGACCCTGCCAGGGTGGCCCACCTGGCCAAAGTGGCAGCCTACACAGAACCTCATCCGGAGGGAAAAGGGGACTCCAGTGGCCTACTGGATTCCCAGTTCTATTGAGAGGATCCCAGGCTGGGTGCCATGCGATTGGGGAGTCGGCTTGAGGGGAACCCCCCGGCGGGGTCCATGAATGCGTGCACCCTGAAGGTAGATGCCGCACCTGGAATCGGGACACCGCAAAAAAGGACAAGAAACACATGACACCTGTCACAGATATACCCTCCCCCAGCATGCCCTGCGAGGGAAAACTCCTCTGATTGGCTGCTGGGGAAAACTTGCTCTGCCAGAATCCCTCTGGCGCCATCTGCCTACCAGGGGTGGCACTGCATCCCTGGAGCACAGACTGACCCAGTGGACATTTCTGGAATGACAGAAGTCCAAATTTGGTAAGTAACTCTCCCATTCCCCACTAACTTTAGCGTAGTGCCCATACTGAAAGTAAGGGGGCGCTACATACAGAACAGGAAGTGATGGGAAATCCCTATAGGTTATGTCTATGTGATCAATGTCAGACAAAGCAGAAAGTTTGGGGGACCCTCTAGGTTTTGTCAGTGTGATGGGTGTTAGACAGAACAAGAAGTGAGGGAGGATTCCTTTAGGTTATGTCTAGGTGATGGGTGTCATACAGAACATGAAGTGAGGCGAGATCCCCCTAGGCCAGTGATGGCGAACCTTGGCACCCCAGATGTTTTGGAACTACATTTCCCATGATGCTCATGCACTCTGTAGTGTAACTGAGCATCATGGGAAATGTAGTTCCAAAACATCTGGGGTGCCAAGGTTCGCCATCACTGCCCGAGGCTATGCCTATGTGATGGGTGTCAGAGAGAGCAGGAAGTGAGGGAAAGTCTCTTCACTTTTTGTCTATTTAATGAGTGTCACATGGAACAGGAAGTATAGCTAAATCTCCCCATTTTCATCTATTGGCTAGGTTTCACATAGGACAGGAAGTGAAGGTAAATCACACAGCGAGAGGAACCCCTAGCAAACTTTGGAGGAGCCCTAGGGCTCCATGAAACCCCGGTTGAGAATGGATGGTAAAGACTCGACTAACATTTAGCCCTAAATTTTGTCTAATTCCTGAAATTCAGCTTTATTGTACAAACATACATCCACCTGCCTCATCCACTTTCTGTATGTAGAACTCTTCATATGAATTGTTAATTATAATTTCCATCATATAATCATTTTTATAAAAAGGATCATAACCTGTTATTTTAGGGTAAGATTTCTTCACTGCCATCATTAGACGGCTTTAAGGATTTATTAATTGACATTATATTATTTCAATTAAAGTTCTAATTTTCTTATCCTTAATTGACTTTTAGTCTATGTTCAATTTATTTTGTGTTGCTTTTTTTTATATACTATTATGTAATATATCTGACTTCATTTTAAAACCATAAACCGATACATTTTATCAAGGACCAATAGCTTTTCATTTATGTTACTAATATTTTCATAGTGTTTATACACAAAATTATGTATTTTGTTATAAATTGATTGATAAATGATTTTCTGTGGATTTTTTTTCTGTAGCCCTGATTAAGGGTCAGTGTTTTATACCAGTGGTCTCCAGTGCAGCCTTTATCTTTCCCTTGCAGCACTATTCCTCTCACTGACATCAACGATGGGGCACTATTTCTCCCACTGATACCACCAATGAGGAATTCCACTGATACCAACAAAGGGGCACTATTCCTCTAACTGACATCAACGATGGGGCACTATTTCTCCCACTGATACCACCAATGAGGAATTCCACTGATACCAACAAAGGGGCACTATTCCTCTAACTGACATCAACGATGGGGCACTATTTCTCCCACTGATACCACCAATGGGGAATTCCACTGATACCAACAAAGGGGCACTATTCCTCCCACTAATTCTAATGATGAGGAACTGTTCCTCCCACTAATACCTCCAATGGGGAATTCCACTGATACCAACAAAGGGGCACTATTCCTCTCACTGACATCAACGATGGGGCACTATTCCTCTCACTGGCATCAACGATGGGGCACTATTCCTCTCACTGACATCAACGATGGGGCATTATTTCTCCCACTGATACCACCAATGGGGAATTCCACTGATACCAACAAAGGGGCACTATTCCTCTAACTGACATCAACGATGGGGCACTATTCCTCTCACTGACATCAAAGATGGGGCACTATTTCTCCCACTGATGGCACCAATGGGGAATTCCACTGATACCAACAAAGGGGCACTATTCCTCCCGATAATGAGGTAATATTCCTTCCACTGATACCAATGATGGGCACTAATCCTCCCACTGATACTAATGATGAGGACTACTACTTCCACTGATACCAATAATGGAGCACTATTCCTCCCACTGATACCAATGATGGGCACTATTTCTCCCACTGATACCACCATTCGGGAATTCCACTGTTACCAACAAAGGGGCACTATTCCTCCCACTAATACCAATAATAGAGAGCACTATTCCTCTCACTGATACCAATGATGGGACACTATTCCTCCCACTGATACCAACAAAGGGACACTATTCCTCCCACTGATACCAAAAAAGGGACACTATTCCTCCCACTAATACCAACGACGGGCAATATTCCTCCCACTGATACCACCAATGGGGAATTCCACTGATACCAACAAAGGGGCACTATTCTTCCCACTAATTCCAATGATGGGTACTATTCCTCTCATTGATACCAACAAAGGGACACTATTTCTCCCACTGATACCAGCAAAGGGACACTATTTCTCCCACTGATACCAAAAAAGTTACACTATTCCTCCCACTGGTTCCAATGATGGGACACTATTCCTCCCACTGGTTCCAATGATGGGACACTATTCCTCCCACTGATACCAACAAAGGGGCACTATTCCTCCCACTAATACCAATGATGGGCACTATTCCTCCCACTAATACCAATGATGGGCACTATTCCTCCCACTAATACCAATGATGGGCACTATTCCTCCCACTAATACCAATGATGGGCACTATTCCTCCCACTAATACCAATGATGGGGCACTATTCCTCCCACTGATACCATCAATGGGGAATTCTACTGATACCAACAAAGGGCACTATTCCTCCCACTAATACCAATGATGAGGCAGTATTCCTTGCACTAACGCCAATATTGGGGCATTATTCCTCCTCCTAATGGCCACAAGTGCTATGTATTTTTTTTTACTCCCACTGGCCACCAAGTCCGAAACATGGTTACTCCCAGGATACTTATGATGCCCGGGACCTTTTCTACTCCCACGGGCCACAGTCTGGTCCCCCTTAAAGTCTGAACGACTTAGAGACCCCTGACTTAGACCATGGAAACATGTTGGCTATCTTACCTTATGAAGTAACTCCAACATTCAGGGCCATCTCAATAGCATCATGGTCATGGGCCCCTGAGAAAAGTAATGCTATTATTATTATTTAAAGTAAATGTGAACCCGATTCATGAAATTTGAGCTGGGCACTTATATCTGCAGTATTTTGTTATCTCTTTTCAATGAGCCAAGTCTTATAGCTCTCTTCTGAACGGTTCCTCTATTATCAGCCTGAGAAATCCTGACATTTTTTTTTACTTTTTAGACAAAAGCAGCCTGAATCTTTTGTCAAAGGAGGTTTGCTAAAATAGAGTAGCAGAGAGCAGCTCCTATTACAAAACAGCTCTGAGGCCTAGTACACACGAGAGGATTTATCCGCGGATTTGGATCCGATGGAGTGTACTCACCATCGGATCAAAATCCGCGCCGAAATCCCATCGCGATGATGTGTCACGCCGTCGCCGCGATGATAACGCGGCGACGTGTGCAACGCTGTTATATAAGGAATTCCACGCATGCGTCGAATCATTACGACGCATGCGGGGGATCCATTCGGACGGATTGATCCGGTGAGTCTGTACAGACCAGCGGATCAATCCGTTGGGATGGATTCAAGCGGATAGATTTGAAAGCATGTCTTCAAATTTTTATCCGCTGGAAATCCATCCCAGGGGATAAATATCCGCGGAAACAGATCCGCTGGATTGTACACACCAGGGGATCTATCCGCTGGAGCCGGTCCGCGGATCAATTCCAGCGGATGGATCTTCTCGTGTGTACGGGGCCTGAGAGTCTCTGCCTATGAGGAGAGGGGGTGTGTGCCTTTCCGCCAATCAGCAATGTTAGCTATCTTGGCTGTATGCCCAGACATCACACTCTGTGTTGACCAGGAAGAGAAAATCTCCTAACACAATCTCAACTTTCTAAACAGTATATAAAGCTGAAGACAGCAGATATACATATAAAACTTATGTAGGGAGATTTGCTTCATCCCTGTGTATCATCTGAGGATGTTCACTTCACTGGGTGTATGGAGGGTTTACATCCACTTTAAGGTACTTATATAGCGCCGTCAATATATGCAGCGCTTTACATTCACATCGGTCCCTACCCTCAAGGAGCTTACAATCTAAGGTCCCTAACTCACATTCATATACTAGGGCCAATTTAACAGAAGCCAATTAACCTACCAGCATGTCTTTTGGAGTAGTATGGGGCCCCTACAAACCTGCTCCAATTTATGCATCTACTCTCAAGAATTAAAGTACAATATATTCTACTTTGCAGCGTGTCACTAAATGCATTTAGGTAGATTCAGGTACACTGGCATAAAGTTAGGGCGGCGTAGCCTAGCCCGTTTAGGCTACGCCGCCGTAAATTAGCTAGGCTAGTAATGATTCTCAATATACTTACCTGCTAATTTACGGCGGCGTAGCCTAAAACGAGTGGGAATACGGGCGCCTAATTCAAATGGGTTGGGGGGGGGGGCGTGTTTCATGGTAATGAGGCTTGACCTCACGTTTTTGACGTTTTTTTGTCACTGCGCATGTGCCGGGCGACTACATTTCCCAGTGTGCATTGCAGCTAAGTACGCCGTACGGGCCTATTGATTTCGATGTGGACGTAAACAAAGTAAATCCCGATTCTCGGACGACTTACGCAAACGACGTAAAAATTTCGAATTTCGCAGCGGGAACGGCGGCCATACTTAACATTACTATTCCACATTTTTTTTATATATTTTTGGGGGGATATTTATTATAGCAAAAAGTAAAAAATATTGAATTTTTTAAAATTGTCGCTCTATTTATGTTTATAGCGCAAAAAATCAGGTGATCAAATACCACCAAAAGAAAGCTCTATTTGTGGGAAAAAAAGGATGCCAATTTTGTTTGGGAGCCACGTCGCACGACCGCTCAATTGTCAGTTAAAGCGACGCAGTGCCGAATCGCAAAAGGGGGCCGGTCCTTTAGCTGCATTTTGGTCCGGGTCTTAAGTGGTTAAACAGATTTTAGTGTCACAAGAGATGAGGAACAGAAGATCCAACTCTTCCGCACTCTATCCTAAACTAACATTAAAAAAAGTCTAGAGTTGGGCTTTAAATTGTGTGTTAAATGGAGAACAATCAACACAAAAGTAATACAATATAAACCGATCCAAACTAAAGGTTCAGGGGCAGATTCACGTACCTCCGCGCATCTTTACGCCGGGCGCAGCGTATCTAAGATACACTACGCCGCCGTAACTTATTTTTTTTCTCAAATCCTCAAAGAATTTGCGCCGTAAGTTACGGCGGCGTAGTGTATCTTTGGCGGCGTAAGGGCGCGGAATTCAAATGTATGTGATGGGGGCGTGTTTTATGTAAATACGTCGTGACCCGACGTAAATTAACTTTTTTTTTAACGGCGCATGCACCGTCCGTGGGGGTATCCCAGCGCGTATGCTCGAAATTAAACCGGAACAAGCCAATGCTTACGACGGTGACGTAATTTTACGCAAATCCCTATTCGCGAACGACTTACGCAAACAACGGAAAAAATTCAAATTTCGATGCGGGAACGACGGCCAGACTTAACATTAAAGAGGGGGTTCACCCTATAAATTTTTTTTTCTCTAGCATTAAATTAAGCATAGTAGCGCGAGCTACAGTATGCCTTTATTTTTATTTTTTTGCCCCGTACTCACTGTTTAGTGAAGATTCAGACTCCCCGCGGGGAATGGGCGTTCCTATCCAGAGGGAAGATGATTGACGGCCGGCTCTGGCTCGTCACGCTTCTCCGGAAATAGCCGGAATAGGACTTGGCTCTTCACGGCGCCTGCGCCTAGTCTGTGCGCAGGCGCCGTATAGCGCCGTGAAGAGCCGAGACCTACTCCGGCTATCTTCGGGGAGCGTGACGTGCCATAGCCGGCCGTCAATCATCTTCCCTCTGGATAGGAACGCCCATTCCCCGCCGGGAGTCTGAGGCCCAGATTCTCATACATTTACGTTGCTCCTGGGCAGCGTAACGTATGTGATTTACGTTACACCGCCGCAGGTTTACAGGTTTACAGCCTGATTCTCAGAACACTTACCTGTAAACTTGCGGCGGTGTATCGTTAAATCGCTCGGCGCAAGCCCGCCCAATTCAAATGGGGCGGGCACCATTTAAATTAGGCGCCCCCCGCGCCGAGCGTACTGCGCATGCTCCGTCGGGTAAATTACCCGACGTGCATTGCGCTAAATGACGTCGCCCCGACGTCATTTGCTTAGACGTTTACGTAAATGGCGTCCAGCGCCATTCACGGACGTCTTACGCAAACAACGTAATTTTTTTTAAATTCGACGCGGGAACGACGCCCATACTTAACATTGGTTGCCCCTCCTAATAGCAGGGGCAACCTTACGCGCTGCGTACGCTACGGAAACGACGTAAATTCTCAGCGTCGACCGCGCGTATGTTCGGGAATCTCGCGTAATTACCTCATTTGCATAGACGACGGGGAAAACGATGATGCGACACCTAGCGGCGGGAAAAAAAATTGCTTTTAAGATCTGACAGCGTAACAGCCCTACGCCTGTCAGATCTAATGGGTATCTATGCGTAACTGATTCTAAGAATCAGTCGCATAGATACCCGGGGCCAGATGAGGAGTTACGACGGCGCAAATGGTGTTGCGCCGTCGTAACGCCTTTGAGAATCTGGGCCTGAATCTTCACTATAGGATTAAACAGTGAGTACGGGGCAAAAAAATAAAATAAAGGCATACTGTAGCTCGCGCTACTATGCTTAATTTAATGCTAGAATGTTGTTATTGAGGGTGAACCACCGCTTTAAGTACGCCACCATATAGCAGCTTTAACTATACGCCGGAAAAAGACGAACGCAAACGACGTAAAAAAATGCGCCGGCCGGACGTACGTTCGTGGATCGCCGTAACTAGCTAATTTGCATACTCGACGCGGAATTCTACGGAAACGACACCTAGCGGCCGGCGGAAAAAATGCACCTAAGACCTGACGGCGTACGAAGACGCACGCCTGTCGGATCGATCCCAGATGCCGTCGTATCTTGTTTTGTAGATACAAAACAAAGATACGACGCGGGAACTTTAAAATTACGCCGGCGTATCACTAGATACGCCGGCGTAATTCTTTTGTGGATCTGCCCCTCAGTTTGCAGCAGTGCTAATTGGAGTCCATACTAAAGTTTTACTCTCTTCCCAAATAAATCACATTTGATGCGTCGGGTCAAGTTCAAAACATTTAGAGAGAGGCGGGTGCGATAGCGAGTGACCCCTCCGTGTTCCCTGCATGTCACTTTTCAGACTTGTAATTATTAGCGCCGGGTCGGTCACCCCCGCCTACAGGCCCCGATGTAATAAAATCCTTCCTAGTTACTGTGGACTTCTACTAGGCTGATTTATGGTGGAAAGTAAAAAAAGTTATGTAGCGCTATTAGTAATGACTTGAATAAGGACTGACCTTCAATGACGAATGGCTTACATTAGGAATGACCCACGCACAATTACAGGGCAATGGAGTCTCAGGAACAGGCAACCTTAGGGGGTGACTCTTCACCAGGTTGTTTTTGAAAAATGGGGGTCGGTCACTATAAATAAAACTAAAGCTGAATTCTAAAAAAAAATTAAATACAAGAGGTGTGTGTGTTTTTGCTTAAAGTGATTGTAAATCCATATTTTTTTAACCACTTAAGACCCGGACCAAAATGCAGGTAAAGGACCAGGCCCCTTTTTGCGATTCGGCACTGCGTCGCTTTAACTGACAATTGCGCGGTCGTGCGATGTGGCTCCCAAACAAAATTGGCATCCTTTTTCTCCCACAAATAGAACTTTCTTTTGGTGGTATTTGATCACCTCTGCGTTTTTTTTTTTTTTTTTGCGCTATAAACAAAAATAGAGCGACAATTTTGAAAAAAAATCTATATTTTTTACTTGTTGCTGTAATAAATATCCCCCAAAAATATATAAAAAATATTTTTTTTCCCTCAGTTTAGGCCGATACGTATTCTTCTACCTATTTTTGGTAAAAAAAAAAAAACTCAATAAGCGTTTATCGATTGGTTTGCGCAAAATTTATAGCGTCTACAAAATAGGGGTTAGTTTTATTGCATTTTTATTCATTTTTTTTTTTACTACTAATGGCGGCGATCAGCGATTTTTTTCGTGACTGCGACATTATGGCGGACACTTCGGACACTTTTGACAAATCTTTGGGACCATTGTCATTTTCACAGCAAAAAATGCATTAAAAATGCACTGGGGTAGATTCAGTAAGCAATTGTGTCTGCGTATCCATAGATACGCAGCGCAATTGCTTAGTTGCGCCGGCGTAACGACTTTTCTGTATTCAGAAAGCTCGATACGCCGACTGCAGCCTAAGATATGACTGGCGTAAGGCTCTTATGCCGTCGTATCGTAGGCTGCATTCTTACGATGGCCGCTAGGTGGCGTTCCCGTAGTGGTCAGCGTAGAGTATGCAAATTGCATACTCGTGCCGATTCACAACCCTACGCGCGCCCGGCGTTCGCATTTTACGTTGTTTGCGTTCGTCGGGTTCCGCGTAAGGCTGCTCCTGCTATTAGCAGGGGCAGCCAATGCTAAGTATACCCGTCGTTCCCGCGTTGCGATGTTTGAAAATTACGTCGTTTGCGTAAGTGAATCGTTAATGGCGCTGGACGCCATTTACGTTCACGTTAAAGCAAATGACGTCCTTGCGACGTCATTTGCCACAATGCACATCGGGAAAGTTTCCCGACGGAGCATGCGCACTACGTTCGGCGCGGGAACGCGCCTAATTTAAATTATCCACGCCCCCTACGGGATCATTTAAATTACGCGCGCTTACGCCGGCCATTTTGACGGAGCGCCCACGCAATTTACGGAGCTACTGCTTCGTGGATGAAGCGTAGAGCAGGTAATTTACGGAGGCGCAGCGTAAAAACGGTACGCTGCGCCTCCGTAGTAGTGCGCACCCCTACCTGAATCCACCCCACTGTTTATTGTGAAAATGACAATAGCAGTTTGGGAGTTAACCACAAGGGGGCGCTGAAGGGGTTAAGTGTGACCTCATCTGTGTTTCCAACTGTAGTGGGTGTGGCTGTAGGTCTGACGTCATTGATTGTCAGACCTACAGCCACATAGGGAACACACGATCGATGACGGCGCCACAGTGAAGAACGGGGAAGCTGTGTTTACACACAGCTCTCCCCGTTCTTCAGCTCCGGGGGCCGATTGCGGGACTCCAGCGGCGATCGTGCCCGGGAGTCCCGCGGTCACGGAGATTTGGACCGGGATCGCGGGCGCGCGCCCACGACCCACGGCTGGGTATTTAACAATCACGTACAGGTACGTGATTGTGCCCAGCCGTGCCATTCTGCCGACGTATATCGGCGTTAGGCGGTCCTTAAGTGGTTAAGTAACATAGTCATAATAAGGAAAGGGATAGTCGGCACTCAGGATGACATCCAAAATGGTATTTCTTTATTAAATACATGTACAAAGCTGTAAAACAGCCTACGCGTTTCGGACGTACACAGGACTTAGCTGAAACAGTTTAAAGAAACAATCAGGAACACTATGCAATCAATTGTAACAGGCGCTCCCGTCTGTTACTGGTAATGCGTTCCATGCTGGAACGCATTACGCCGACCGCGCCATGACGTCATTGCCCGGCGCCGCATGCGTTCCAGCCATAAAACTATCCCCTATTTTGTAAACGCTGTAAATTTTGCGCAAAGCAATCAATAAACGCTTATTGCGATTTTTTTTTACCAAAAATAAGTAGAAGAATACGTATCGGCCTAAACTTTTTATATATTTTTGGGGGATAAGTAAAAAATATTGAATTTTTTTCAAAATTGTTGCTCTATGTTTGTCTATAGCGCAAAAACTAAAAACCGCAGAGGTGATCAAATACCACCAAAAGAAAGCTTGATTTGTGGAGAAAAAAGGACGCCAATTTTGTTTGGGAGCCACGTCGCACGACCGCGCAATTGTCAGTTAAAGCGACGCAGTGTCGAATCTCAAAAAGGGACCTGGTCCTTTACCTGCATATTGGTCCGGGTCTTAAGTGGTTAATAGATGGAAAGATGAAAAAAATTACTGAAGGTCCGCTTTAAGTCATGGACAGCGAGCTGTCAATTTTAGCCAATGGCGACGAGTGCCAGTGAAAAGCGGCATTGTGTGTCCACCTAGGTACTGAATGTGGAGGGTTGCCAATGCCTGGCCTAACCCCTCACTATTGTATGGCAACAATCAGCGACTCTCTGCCCATCACCGCCCGCCTCACAGCCTGTCAAGTCTCACTCTCTGGGCCCCGGCTACTACTGGGTGGGGTGCGGAGGAAGATCACTCCACCAGGGAAGGCAAGGAGATAGGCAGGTAGGTGGCTGGCCGGGACTTGAGCCAAGGCAGAAGAACAGAAGTGGAGCTGAATGGGTATGCGCCTGAAACTGAAGAAATATTCCCTTCGCTCCGACCAGCACATGATCATCAGAAAGGGGCACAGATAATGGAAAAAAATACCCCCCCCCCCCCAAGCTAGTAGGAGCAGCGGAGTGGAGGTGTGTAATTCAGTCCCTGTTCAAATCCAATCCGGGGACAAACTTGGGGCTAGATTCAAGTAGCCGCCGTAAGTTTGTGCGGGCGTAGCGTGTGTTATTTACGCTACGCCGCCGCAACTTACACGGGCAGGTTCGGTATTCACAAAGCACTTGCTCCGTAAGTTGCGGCGGCGTATCGTAAATTGGGCCGGCGTAAGCGCGCCTAATTCAAATGAGTAGGAGGGGGGCGTGTTTTATGTAAATGGGTGGTGGCCCGACGTGATTGACGTTTTTCCTGAACGGAGCATGCGCCGTCCGTGGAATTTCCCAGTGTGCATTGCTCCAAAGTACGCCGCAAGGACGTCATTGGTTTCGACGTGAACGTAAATTACGTCCAGCCCTATTCGCGAACAACTTACGCAAACGACGTAAAAAATTCTAAATTCGACGCGGGAACGACGTCCATACTTAACATTGCGTATGCCTCATAATAGCAGGAGCAACCTTACGCCGAAAAATCGTAACGTAAACGGCGTAAAAAAATAGCGCCGGGCGTACGTAAATTTGTGAATCGGCGTATCTAGGTCATTTGCATATTCTACGCCGAAAACGACGGAAGCGCCACCTAGCGGCCAGCGTAAATATGCACCCTAAGATACGACGGTGTAAGAGACTTACGCCAGTCGGATCTTAGGATAATGTCGGCGTATCTTGCTTTCTGAATACAGAAAAAAGATACGCCGGCGCAGCTTTGAATTTACGCGGCGTATCTATAGATACGCCGGCGTAAATCAATGCTGAATCTAGCCCTTGGTCTGGGGACAGTGTGCTCAATCCGGGGACTGTCCCCTGAAACCGGGGATGTCTGGTCACCCTACTCTCTATTCTACTGAATAGCTTGGATCCACATTGAAATAATGTTTGAACATTTGTAGGTTGATTCAGGTACGGGCGCGCAATTTTAAGACGGCGTAGCCTAGCGTGTTTACGCTACGCTGCCTTAAGTAAGAGAGGCAAGTACATGATTCTCAAAGCACTTACCTCCTTACTTAGGGCGGTGTAGCGTAAATGCGGCGGGCGTAAGGGCGCCTAATTCAAATGGGTTGGAAGGGGGCGTGTTTAATGGTAATGAGGCTTGACCTCACGTTTTTGACGTTTTTCGGCTACTGCGCATGCGCCGGGCGCCTACATTTCCCAGTGCGCATTGCGGCTAAGTACGCCGTACGGGCCTATTGATTTAGACGTGGACGTAAACAACGTAACTCCCGATTCGCAGACTAACGACGTAAAAAATTTGAATCTCCCGGCGGGAACGGCGGCCATACTTTAACATTGTTATTCCACCTAATAGGTGGAATAACTTTAGGCCTACTAAGGCCTTATGGAAACGGCGTAAATCGACTGCGGCGGCCGGGCGTACGTTCGTGAATCGGCGTAAAAACTCATTTACATATTCTACGCCGACCGCAATGGAAGCGCCACCTAGCGGCCATCCGAAAAATTGCAATCTAAGATAGGACGGCGCAAGCCGTTCTATCTTAGATATGTTTAAGCGTATCTCTGTTTGAGCATACGCTTAAACATACGTCGGCGTAGATTCTGAGTTAGGTCGGCTTATCTACTGATAAGTCGGCCTAACTCTTACTGAATCTACCTATCGGATGGAGTAAAAAAGGACTGCTCACTTCTCAAACAGAAAAAAAATCCAGTCTGACATATCTGCTTTATTCAACATAAACAAACGTCTTTTATAACCTGGGCATGACAGGTCCACTTTCACCGCCCCTTGACTTCCCTCCAGTCCTGAGACAGTAGCCAAGACTAACAGGAACATTTGTCCTGACACACGGCGTAATAAAAGCAATTATAGACAATTGAAAACTTCGCTCCAGGAAGGGGCCAAATTAACATTTGGATTCCTCCTTCTGAGCAAAAACAAATCGGGGGATGGGAGGGGATCTCCGCACCGTGCCATACATTTGTTTTGTATTTCAGGCAGATGTCCTGCTAGGTACGGGATCAGTGTACCCCGCTACGGCACCTGGTTCCGCCACTATACACCAATGTCATCAACAACAACAATAATAATAATAATATATAAAGCTTCCCGTTCCCTTCATCTCTTCAACACTCAGGCTGCCAAAAACATTAAAAATCTGCAGAATCTGTTCAGAAATCCGATCCACGGAGCCGAGATGTATGAGAAATTCCTTTATGTTAAGGCTGCATTCACACTATAGAGTACTGAATCGCGGCGTTTTGTCCCGCGAATTGCGGCGGCAAATAGCGGCGTTTTGTACCGCGATTCGGGCAACAAAACGCCGCAATTGTGAATGCAGCCTGTGACCCCCTCTATGGAGATGGTTCACATCTCCTAGCTGAACACCGAAAGACGCCTGAAAAAAAGGTCCGGGACCTTTTTTTCAGGCGTCAGGCGTCAGGCGTCCAGCGTTCGGCGTGGAGATGTGAACCATCTCCATAGAGGGCAATGCTAAAGCATTCCTCTGGCGTGTCGGGGCGGCAGCGGCGTTCACACTACAGGCGTATATACGCCTAGGTGTGAACAGGGCCTAAGGCTGCATTCACACCTGAACGCGGCGTATTGTACCGCGATTTGCCGCGACAAAACGCATCGTTTTTTACCGCGGTTTACGCTGGAGGGGTGATTTACACATTTTCGGCTATGGCCGAACGCCGAAGCCGCCTGAAAAAAAAGGAACTTGTTTTGAGCTTCAGGCGTACGGCGTTTCGGCGATCGGTGTGGAGATGCGAACCATCTCCATAGCCAACAATGTTAAATCACCCCTCCAGCGTATTTCAGGCTGCAATAGCGTCGGGCGTAAAAACGCCTAGGTGTGAATGGAGCCTAAGACTCCAATGAGGCAGCTATAAAAGACACACTAATGATGTATTAGTGATTAAAAGAAATGCATAACAACTACATCCCGGGGTTATTTTGCTTGGAGACCGCCATATGACGTCCTCCTGTGATCACGCTGCCCGTGCATCCCCTGCGGCGTGCAGCCGACGCGCTCTGGGATCATCGAGTCCTTAACCACTTAAGCCCCGGACCATATTGCTGCCTAAAGACCCAACGGGTTTTTACAGTTCGGGACTGCGTCGCTTTAACAGACAATTGCGCGGTCGTGCGACGTGGCTCACAAACAAAATTGGCGTCCTTTTTTCCCCACAAATAGAGCTTTCTTTTGGTGGTATTTGATCACCTCTGCGGTTTTTATTTTTTGCGCTATAAACAAAAATAGAGCGACAATTTTGAAAAAAATGCAATATTTTTTACTTTTTGCTATAATAAATATCCCCCAAAAACATATATCAAAATTTTTTTTTTCCTCAGTTTAGGCCGATACGTATTCTTCTACCTATTTTTGGTAAAAAAAATCGCAATAATCGTTTATCGGTTGGTTTGCGCAAAATTTATAGCGTTTACAAAATAGGGGATAGTTTTTTTGCATTTTTATTTTTTTTACTACTAATGGCGGCGATCAGCGATTTTTTTCGTGACTGCGACATTATGGAGGACACTTCGGACAATTTTGACACATTTTTTGGACCATTGTCATTTTCACAGCAAAAAATGCATTTAAATTGCATTGTTTATTGTGAAAATGACAGTTGCAGTTTGGGAGTTAACCACAGGGGGCGCTGTAGGAGTTAGGGTTTACTTTGTGTGTTTTTACTAGTGTAGGGGGGTGTGGCTGTAGGGATGACGTCATCGATCGTGTCTTCCCTATAAAGGAGATCACTCGATCGATGCAGCCGCCACAGTGAAGCACGGGGAAGCCGTGTTTACATACGGCTCTCCCCGTTCTTCAGCTCCGGGGAGCGATCGCGACGGAGCGGCTATAAACAAATAGCCGCGCCGTCGTCCCGGATCGCTCCCCGAGGGGACCCGACCTCCGCATGTACCGGGGGGGGTCCCGATCGGACCCCCCACCCACGTCTAGCAGAGGACGTACAGGTACGTACATGTGCCTGTCCGTGCCATTCTGCTGACGTATATTTACATGAGGAGGTCGGGAAGTGGTTAAGGTAAAGGGCAAATCACAACCTTTACCACGTAATCATCTGTGTCCAATGGCAGCTGATCACAGTGTAAACAGAGGCCAGTTATCGGTGCTAATCAGTGGCCACCAGTGCTGCCAATAAGTGCCCCCCATTGCTGCCAATAAGTGCCCACGAGTGCTGCCAATCAGTGTCCATCATGTCTGCCAATCAGTGCCTCCTTCTCAGTGCCTCTTCATCAGTGTCACCTATCAGTGCTGCCAATTAGTGCCCACCAGTGCTGCCAATCAGTGCCCACCAGTGCTGTCAATCAGCGCCCATCAGGTCTGCCAATCAGTGGCTCCTTCTCAGTGCCTCCTCCTATCAGTGCTCCCTAAGGCTGCATTCACACCTAGGCGTTTTCACGCCAGACGCCCGCCGCTATTGCAGCCTGCAATACGCTGGAGGGGTGATTTTACATTGTCGGCTATGGAGATGGTTCACATCTCCACGCCGAACGCCGAACCACCTGACGCTCAAAACAAGTCCCGGACCCTTTTTTCGGGCGGCTTCAGCGTTCGGGCATAGCCGACAATGTTAAAATCACCCCTCCAGCAAAAAACAAGGCTAAAAACGACGCGTTTTGTCGCTGCAAATCGCGTGACAAAACGCCTATTTTATGTCGCCGCAATACGCCGCAAATCACCTACGCAAAGGTGTGAATGCAGCTTAATAGTTGCCATCAATGCTGCCAAAAATTACCCTTTTGCAAAATTTTATAACAAATTATGACTTTTTTTCCCGGGCTTTTTTAGTTTGTTTAGCAAAAATTAAAAACACCAGTGGTGATTAAAGCGGTTGTATACCCGCAATTTTTTTATTTATTTTTTTACACCTGTGAGGCCTCGTACAGACGAGCGGACATGTCCGATGAAAACGGTCCGCGGACCGTTTTCATCGGACATGTCCGCTGGGATCATTTTGTCTGATGGCTGTACACACCATTAGACCAAATTCCCTGCGGACAGACTACGCGGTGACGTGACGGCGACGATGACGTGGCGACGTGCGCGAACCCGGAAGTTCAATGCTTCCACGCATGCGTCAAAATCACTTTGACGTGATGCGCGGGTTCTCGGGCCAGCGGACATGTCCGATGAGTCGTACTGACCATCGGACATGTCCGGCGGACAGGCTTCCAGCGGACATGTTTCTTAGCATGCTAAGAAACATTTGTCCGCTGGAAACCTGTCCGGTCGGCCGGAAAATTGTCCTACACATGGCGGACCAGTTTCAGCAGACATGTTCAGTCGTGTGTACGAGGCCTCAGGCAAAAGCCATAATGAGCTAGTATGCACCGCATATTAGCTCATTATGAAATACTTACCTTAAAACGAGGTGTAGAGAACTTGCTTGGTCCATGCCGAGCGAGATGTCATCTTGCCCTGGCGTGTCTTCCGGGTATCACCGCTCCAGCGCTGTGAGTGGCTGGAGCGGCGATGTCGTCACTTCCGCGCATGAATGCGGGAGATTTCATTCCGGCAAGGTCCGGCGGCTGCCGGCCCTTTAGCCAAGGATCCCCGATGCGCATGCGCCGCTACAATCAGCGGCGCATTGCGAGGGGAATATCTCCTAAACCTTACAGGTTTAGGAGATATTCTTTATACCTACAGGTACGCCTTATTATAGACGTACCTGTAGGTAAAAGTGGTAGTAAAGACTTTACTACCACTTTAAATACCACCAAAAGACAGCTCTATTTGTGAGAAAAAAAATTCAAGTCAAGTCCTGGGGAAAAAAGTGTGGGAACTCCCACCCAAGATCCACTCCCCCACCAAAAAAAAAAAAAAATGATACGCTCATATGCATAATTACTAAACCGCATGTTTTCTTTTTTTCGATCCACTGAACCTTAGTAATCCTTTATGTTACTGGCCGCTTCCTGTATATGGATTCATCGGGTAGTGTAAGTTCGTTAGAAGCAAGTTCTTTCTAAATCCCGTGATAACTCGCGGCAGACCTCCGCAATGTCTCCTGGGAACAATGACAAAAGCATCCCAGGAGACATTGCGGCATCGAGGAAGTGACGGAATACCCGCACACTACCTGATGAATCCATATACAGGAAGTGACCAGTAACATAAAGGATTACTAAGGTTCGCCTGCCCCTGACAGTGACTCGAGCTGGGCATCGCCGCTTAGTGAACGATTGGCTCGGGCGGCTCGGCTGCTCTAGTCCTGCAAAGGGAACTGCGTTCCTGCTGTGAAAAAAGTGCAGGAACTCCGTTCCAACGCGTTCCCGCAGGACTTGAGCGACAGCGCTGAAAGCTGAAAAACGGCCTGGGCAGGAAGGGGGTGAAAGTGCCCAGTAAGCAAGTGGTTAAGGGGTAACTTCACTTTCGTTGGGAAAAAATATAATATATATATATATATATTGGAATTTTCTGTAAAATGCAATATGGCAGCCTGAAAGGAGTTCTGTATACAGATATTAACAGACTCCACCCCCCAATGTAATTTCCTGCTTGTGTGATTGGCTCACTGATTTTCCCAGAAGTCTGCATTAAGTCAGATTTTGGCATCCCCTGCAACAGATATTTCATTTTTAATAAGTTACTCCAAAAGGGAAATCACATCTAAAGGAATACAGACCCTGCCACTCATTTCATCCCTGAAAGTGCATCAGCTGCCTGACAGTTATGAAATCACTCCCATTAGACTGATCAATTCAACAAAAGGTAGGAATCTGTAACAACGTTTGTTAAAATCCCTGCAATGTACAGAGATCACCCAGAGGGAAATGTTTTTTCCTCAACAGAAGTGGAGATACTCTTTAACCACTTCAGCACTAGAGCAGTTTTTCATTTTTTTTCCACATATGTAAAAATCAGCAAAGGTTTGAGGACAGTTTGATGGGAATATAGAGGTGCTCAATATACACAATTATAGACTTGAAAAAATATTTAAAACTCAAAGTTTATTCAAACATGATTTAAAAATAATATGTTAAAAATGTGTATACTAAAATAATCTCATGCATTATTTCTGTCAAAGCAGTGTACAGATGTATATTCCCAACACGTTTCGCCCACTTAGGGCTTTTTCAGGGGACGAAAATGCTTTGGCAAGAGCCACGTGGGCGGCCAGCATTTATACCAAACCCAATAAGTACCGTATGCCTTTATTAAGCTTGCTATGATTTTTCTGATGACTAGACGCCCCCGAGTGGTTCTGTTCAATATTACACATCTTGGTCCTCCTATACCAGTGATGGAGAACCTTGGCACCCCAGATGTTTTGGAACTACATTTCCCATGATGCTCCACTACACTGCATAGTGCATGAGCATCATGGGAAATGTAGTTCCAAAACATCTGGGGTGCCAAAGTTCGCCATCACTGTCCTATACCCTCTGTGATTACATGGAAGCCTGTGATCACATGATACCATGTTAGGACTTTTTTCCCCCCGTTAACCAATTAATGTCAAACTATGAATATTAGCAGTTATAATTTTGTTTCTCTGAAGAAGTCCTAAGTGGGCGAAACATGTTGGGAATATACAAATGTACACAGCTTTGACGAAAAGAATACATTTAATTACATATAATTTTATAAGTATACATGTTTTTAACATGGAATACTTTTAATATATTTTTTAAAATACTTTTAATTTTATATATTTTTCCAAGTGTATAATTGTGTCCATTGAGCACCTCTAAAGTCCCAACAAACTGCCCTCAAGTCTTCATTATTATAAGCTGTAGTGCTATAGGGTGTCAAGGTCTAATTGACATGTAAAAATCTGCATTTTTGGCCATAAAATTACTAAAACCTCCAGAATAGTATAAACAGTAAAACATTGGTTTGCGAGCATAATTCCTTCCAGAAACATGCTTGTAATCCAAAGCACTTGCATATCAAAGCATTTTTTTTACAGAGTATAAAAGAGAAGAGAGTGTAGCAATAAGTTGCTAAATGTTGTACCTTCATTAAATGTAACCATATTGCTACACTTAGAGGCTCCTCTCTTCTCTTTTATACTCAGTTGTGACATGACGCTACTCTTATATCAAAACATTGCTTGTATATCAAGGCAAAATGTATTAAAACATGTTGCTTGTCTTGAAAACGCTCTCAAACCAAGTTACTCTCAAACCAAGGTTTTACTATATCTGAAAGAAAAGGCCCTGTAGAATTAAAAAAAAAGATGGTAGTTGCAATTTTGTATGCAGCAAGATATTAGCGCAACCATTTATCCAACGCATATTTTCAGGAAAAAATATAATAAAATGAATTTTAGTGCAAACACATGCAATATAACACAATTTGTTTTTGTAAAATATTAAAGACAAGGTTATGTCGAGTAAATAGATACCAAACATGTCAAGTCTTAAAATTGTCTGCGATTTCAGGAAAAACTATGATACCCAAAAATCTCCACTGGAAACGCTTTAACCTGTTGCTGCCTGTCCACCCCCATCAGTGCTTTCAGTTTTCCCCCGGTGTTCTCTGGCCCCCTCAATGCTTTCCGCCCCCCCCGCTCAGTTTCCCCCAGTGCCCTCCCTCTCAGTTCCCCCAATGCTCTCTGACCACCCAGTGATCTACACCCCCCCCCGTGCTCCCCAGCCTACCACTGTGCTCCCCAGTGCTCTTCAGCCCCCCAATGCTCTCCAATACACCTGTGTTTTCTGCCCCCCCCCAGTGCTGTCCACCCCCCCGTGCTCTCCAGCCCCCCTATGCTCTCAGTTTTCCCCCAGTGTTCTCCAGCCCCCCAAGTGCTCTCAGCCCCCCATGCTCAGTTTTTCCCAGTGCTCTCTGGCACCCCCAATGCTCTCCGCCCCAGTGCTCTCCACCACCCCAGTGCTCTCCACCCTCCCTGCACTCTGACCCCCCAGTGCTCTCCAGCACCCCACTGTGCTCTTTGCCCCCACCCCAGAGTTCTCCGGCCTCCCAATGCTCTCTGACCCCCGTGCTCTCCAGCCCCCCCCAGTGCTCCCCAGCCTCCCACTGTGCTCTCTGCTCCCCACAGTGCTCTTCAACCCCACCCACAGTGTTCTTCAGGCCCCTCAATGCTCTCTTACCCCCGTGCTCTCCAGCCCCCATAGGGCTGTCTATCCCCTCAGTGCTCTCCACCCCCTATACTCTCCAGCCCCCCCCCAGTGCTCTCCAGCCTGCTCTGTGCTCTCCATCCCCCATTGTCTCTGCACCCAGTGCTCTATGCCTCCCCACTCTCCAACCCCCCTGTGCTCTCTGACCCCCAAACCCCCCCTCCCCTGCTGGCTAGAACCCACTCTGTTTGCATGGATGTAACTGTGCGTGCACCTGGTCGGGCAATGTTCCAACCGGGATTGTTGTAAACTCTTGCTGCATCGCCTCAATACAAGTTTATTATTGCACCTGACTGTGTGAATTATTGCCGTTGCACCACGCTGCACCTCCCCCCACCTACAATATTTGGATGCAAATATAAGCCAAATTTCAGCTTACACTTTATAAGCAGTTACAGCAAACAGTTTTTTTTCTTTTGGGATAAATTGTAAGCACTCTTGCACTCGTGTGAAATGCTTTGTCTCGGCCCTCTATATTCTACAGCTGCAGGAGAGCTTGTTCTGCTGAAAAAAACATCAGACTTGCTGGCTGGATCACCTGATGAAAAAAAAGAAAAGGAATGCCTAGAAAAGAAAACTAATTCAGCCATCACACATAAGAATTAGTAAGCTGCAAATTAATAAAATATTTTTTTGGGGGTTTATACTGCTTTCAGCTTGAGGTCCTGATGAAGGGGGCAGCTCTCGAAATGCACTGGATATATGTGCATCGTTATTGGAGAATTTTGGTGGAATTAATACTGGTTTTCAGCAATAAAACCAGTATTAACTACCCTTTTCCCACTCCATCTAAAACTAGAAAAAAATAGGGGGGGGGGGTTGATTTACTGAAGCTGGAGCACTCAGAATCTGGTGCAACTGTACTTGGTAGCCAATCAGCTTCTAACTCCAGCTTGTTCAATTAGGCTTTGGCAATAAAACCTGGGAGCCGATTGGTTTCTATGCAGAGTTGCACCAGATTTTGCACACTTGGGGTCATGCTTGCTCCATCTATACCGGGCCTGAAGTAAAATAAGCCGCGTTCAGAGACTTCTAGCCTCCGGGCAGCTGTTCCTCATCATGACTTTCCCTTGGAGGAAAAAAAACGAGGGTCTTTATGCATTTTTCCCCTCCGCACTTATCATCTCCATCACTTTAACGCCATCAATAGAAAACAGGTGCGGCTGCTTTAGCATCCCGGAATTCCTATCTGGGAACTGCAAGGTGAACTCTCTCACCGCACACTTCACGCCTGTCTCGCCGCCCCGTACGTCGAGATTAACTGAAATAACAATCGTTTAGGAAGTGCAACCTTTACTCCGATGAAAAAGAGAACTCTTGGTTCCATCCCAGGCTCTTTTCTTTGTTCTACCACATCTGGAAGTGATCAGCCCCAACGGTGTCAGTAGACCCACGCCATCCCACCAGAAGTCATAAATTAGCTTATTTCCAAGCCTGTCTAGGAGGCAGGACTTCATATCGGGTCACCGGGTAAAATCAAAGCCATCCAACTATAGCACAGGTTGCTTCTGATCGAAAAAGTGGTGGACGCCAATACCAAAGCGGGGTCACGAGAAGCCCATTTATAAAACATATTCTGAGATTGGTTTGGGGCCAACTCCAATCCAAACCTATCAGAGATTGAAGATTTAAGTTCAAGTCTAGGCTGGATCAAACTGAGTTCCAAACCCCTCTTCTAACTCCTATTTCAGCTACCCCTCTTCTAACTCCTATTCCAACTACCCCTCTTCTAACTCCTATTCCAACTACCCCTCTTCTAACTCCTATTCCAACTACCCCTCTTCTAACTCCTATTCCAACTACCCCTCTTCTAACTCCTATTCCAACTACCCCTCTTCTAACTTCTATTCCAACTACCCCTCTTCTAACTCCTATTCCAACTACCCCTCTTCTAACTCCTATTCCAACTACCCCTCTTCTAACTCCTATTCCAACTACCCCTCTTCTAACTCCTATTCCAACTACCACTCTTCTAACTCCTATTCCAACTACCCCTCTTCTAACTCTTATTCCAACTACCACTCTTCTAACTCCTATTCCAACTACCCCTCTTCTAACTCCTATTCCAACTACCCCTCTTCTAACTTCTATTCCAACTACCCCTCTTCTAACTCCTATTCCAACTACCCCTCTTCTAACTTCTATTCCAACTACCCCTCTTCTAACTCCTATTCCAACTACCCCTCTTCTAACTCCTATTCCAACTACCCCTCTTCTAACTCCTATTTCAACTACCCCTCTTCTAACTCCTATTCCAACTACCCCTCTTCTAACTCCTATTCCAACTGCCCCTCTTCTAACTCCTATTCCAACTACCCCTCTTCTAACTCCTATTCCAACTACCCCTCTTCTAACTCTTATTCCAACTACCACTCTTCTAACTCCTATTCCAACTACCCCTCTTCTAACTCTTATTCCAACTACCACTCTTCTAACTCCTATTCCAACTACCCCTCTTCTAACTCCTATTCCAACTACCCCTCTTCTAACTTCTATTCCAACTACCCCTCTTCTAACTCCTATTCCAACTACCCCTCTTCTAACTTCTATTCCAACTACCCCTCTTCTAACTCCTATTCCAACTACCCCTCTTCTAACTCCTATTCCAACTACCCCTCTTCTAACTCCTATTTCAACTACCCCTCTTCTAACTCCTATTCCAACTACCCCTCTTCTAACTCCTATTCCAACTGCCCCTCTTCTAACTCCTATTCCAACTGCCCCTCTTCTAACTCCTATTCCAACTGCCCCTCTTCTAACTCCTATTCCAACTACCCCTCTTCTAACTCCTATTCCAACTACCCCTCTTCTAACTCCTATTCCAACTACCCCTCTTCTAACTCCTATTCCAACTACCCCTCTTCTAACTCCTATTCCAACTACCCCTCTTCTAACTTCTATTCCAACTACCCCTCTTCTAACTCCTATTCCAACTACCCCTCTTCTAACTTCTATTCCAACTACCCCTCTTCTAACTCCTATTCCAACTACCCCTCTTCTAACTCCTATTCCAACTACCCCTCTTCTAACTCCTATTCCAACTACCCCTCTTCTAACTCCTATTCCAACTACCCCTCTTCTAACTCCTATTCCAACTACCCCTCTTCTAACTCCTATTTCAACTACCCCTCTTCTAACTCCTAATCCAACTACCCCTCTTCTAACTCCTATTTCAACTACCCCTCTTCTAACTCCTATTCCAACTACCCCTCTTCTAACTCCTATTCCAACTACCCCTCTTCTAACTCCTATTCCAACTACCCCTCTTCTAACTCCTATTCCAACTACCCCTCTTCTAACTCCTATTTCAACTACCCCTCTTCTAACTCCTATTCCAACTACCCCTCTTCTAACTCCTATTCCAACTACCCCTCTTCTAACTCCTATTTCAACTACCCCTCTTCTAACTCCTATTCCAACTACCCCTCTTCTAACTTCTATTCCAACTACCCCTCTTCTAACTCCTATTCCAACTACCCCTCTTCTAACTTCTATTCCAACTACCCCTCTTCTAACTCCTATTCCAACTACCCCTCTTCTAACTCCTATTCCAACTACCCCTCTTCTAACTTCTATTCCAACTACCCCTCTTCTAACTTCTATTCCAACTACCCCTCTTCTAACTCCTATTCCAACTACCCCTCTTCTAACTTCTATTCCAACTACCCCTCTTCTAACTCCTATTCCAACTACCCCTCGTCTAACTCCTATTTCAACTACCCCTCTTCTAACTCCTATTCCAACTACCCCTCTTCTAACTCCTATTCCAACTACCCCTCTTCTAACTTCTATTCCAACTACCCCTCTTCTAACTTCTATTCCAACTACCCCTCTTCTAACTCCTATTCCAACTACCCCTCTTCTAACTTCTATTCCAACTACCCCTCTTCTAACTCCTATTCCAACTACCCCTCGTCTAACTCCTATTTCAACTACCCCTCTTCTAACTCCTATTCCAACTACCCCTCTTCTAACTCCTATTCCAACTACCCCTCTTCTAACTCCTATTCAGTGCCGCCTATCCGTGCCCATCAGTGCTGCATATTAGTGTTGCCTATCAGTGCCCATCAATTCTACATATCAGTGCCACCTTATCATTGCCAGAAACTCATCAGTGCCATAAACTCATCAGTGCCACCCCATCAGTGCCCGTCAGTGAAGGAGAAAACAACATTTTAGTTTATTTTTTTTTGGTTTGTTTGGCAAAAAATAAAAACCCAGAGGTGATTCAATACCACTAAAAGAAAGCTCTGTTTGTGGGAAGAAAATGATAAAAATGTTGTTAGGGTACAGTGTAGCATGGCCGCGCAATTGTCATTCAAAATGCCACACCGTTGAAAGATGAAAATTGTCCTGGGCAGGAAAGGGCGAAAGTGCCCGGTATTGAAGTGGTTAACTGGTAATTGGCACCATCATGCAACACTGTACGCAAATGAAATTTATATACATTTTTTTCACACAGAGCTTTCTTTTGATGGAATTTGATCACCACTGTATTTTTTTATATTATATAAACGATATAAAACATATCCAATAAAAATTCATTTTCTTCATAAATCTAGGCCAAATTGTATTCTGCTCAGTGGTGGCCCATGCATTGTGGGTCGCCCTCCCTAATACCTCCGCTGCCCTCTGTCCCTTTCAGGATGCCGGACATATGAATTACTATGGTGGGGATCGGCGGGTGTGGGGGGGGGGGGGGTATTTTGAAGCACATAATTAGAGCCAGAGGCTTCAAAATAGGCTTCAAAATAGGATGGGCTCGGGGCGCAGAGCACGACGTCCCGATCCCACCCTGTTGTGTGAGGATAGCGAATGTATTTTCGCTATGGTCACACTACAGTTCCTCCCCGCCAATCAGGAGGCAGGTCTGTGAGACCTGTTTGCTGATTGGCCAAAGCCGCAGGCTTTGTACTAGGGTGCCCACGTATCACGGATTGCCCGGGACTGTCCCGCAATTGACATGTCTGTCCTGGGTCCCGGGCACCTTCATTACGGGACAATACAGTGTCCCGGAATAAAATAGAAGACACAGCCACCCCCCTACTAACTAGTAACTACATTTCCAGAACTGGTTGCTAGGGCTGGCGCTGCCTGGCGTCTTGCAACCAGTGACAATTTACTCTCAGACAGTGAGACCGGGAGCGAGGCCTGGGCCTAGTGCAGCACTGCTGTCCCCGCCCACCTCGGCACCTCCTCCTTCCCCGGCACCCAGCGGCAAGCAGCAGGGACTGGTGTGATCTTCACTCTCCAGATAGTGACTCCACTCCTTTCCTTCAGTGCATGTGGCTCATACAGAGGGATTGTCAGCAGCACTGCATCTGGTGGCAGGCTATGGGTGGCAAGCGGCACTGCATCTGGTGGCCATTCACCTGACCAATTACCTGCCGCCAAATTCCCCATCAACCCCCGAGAATACATTTTCCCCTGCCCCCCTCATCTTTTTTTGGGGGGAGGTGGGCGAGGGGGCATGTCCCTGAAAGGCAGTTTGGAAATGTGGTCACCCTACTTTGTACAGACCTGAACAGGTCCTGCAACCTGGGAGCCAGGGCCTTAAATAAGCTCTGCCTGGCCAAGGTGGCTACCAGAGTCACATGGGGCAATAGCATCCAACCGGATTGCTGTCCAGTGACCCAGAAATCCATAGAGAAATCAGGATCCTCCTGACTTTCTTTCCAGCTGCAGAGCTGCTGCAGTTGAGCGCCACCTGCAGTGGAGAAACTAAACTGCACCTGCCTACAGACCACTTGCTTTTACAGCCCTCTGGCCGCTGTGTGTATGAGCTCTTACAGTCTGACTACATATGGAGTGAATATGAAGGCCGATACTTTACTCTCAACTTATGATTGATATCCAGGGGAGAGACAAACCAACCCGAAACATTCAACATCTTTTATTAGATCTAGAAAACGGAGGATTTAATTATAACTCCACTTATGTCCAGTTATGGATCCCAGCGATTTAAATTGACTTTGCATGCAATGGATGAAAATTGTTCATCTGCGATTTGCTGGATAAGCTAAATATTGGAACCAATTCACAGAGTGACGTCATTGCGTGCTCGCCCTTTGATATCACAATTGGCAACGACTCAACTTTCCATAGGCAAGCTTATGTGGACTACCATGAGCTATTGTCTAAGGGCTCTCTGAAAGTGGAGCTTTTTCTTATGTTTTTAAATACAAAGTGGTCAGTTTTGGCTATTAGAACAAGAAGCGTTTGTTAAAAAAAAAAAAATCTTACTTTGCTCTATATATTGTTGTGATATTTTAAGATTTGTTGAAAAAGTTCCATATTAAGGTTATATATATATATTATTAGAATAAGAATCTTTTGCACAAGAAATATTAATAATAATATATATATATATATATATATATATATATATATATATATATATATATATATATATATATATATATATATATATATATATATATAATATATTTTTGTACTATACTGTGTGTGTGAATATATTGTAATAATTTTGATGTAACTTTCTAATGCAAGCTTATGTGGGCTAACATAGCTAGAGTAGTATACTAGGAGTTATCGTAACGTGGGGTTAATTTTATTTTTTATTACATTTTTTAATGCAAATTAAACATTTAAAAAAATGGTGGTCAATTTTGGCTATTAAAACAAGAATCTTTGGGGGAAATGTTTTTTGTTGTTGTTGTTTTTGTGTACTGTATATAAATATGGTTGTAATATCCTAAATGCTTTTAAAACAGTATTTTTTTAAATTGTATAATAACAATAATAATAATAGTAATATTAATAATATATATACGTATGAATATGTATAATTAAAAAAAAAATATATATATATATATATATATATATATATATATATATATATATATATATATATATATATATATATATATATATATATACTGTATATATGTATAATTTTTTATAAATTATACATATCCATACATTATATTATCTATCTATCTATCTATCTATCTATCTATCTATCTCTCTCTCTATCTATCTATCTATCTATCTATCTATCTATCTATCTATCTATCTATCTATCTATATATATGCACATATACAGTATCTCACATTTTTGTAAATATTTTCTTCTATCTTTTCATATGACAACACTGAAGAAATGACACTTTGCTACAATGTTGTGTAGTGAGTGTACAGCTTGTGTAACAGTGTAAATTTGCTGTCCCCTCAAAATTACTCAACACACAGCCATTAATGTCTAAACCGCTGGCAACAAACGTGAGTACACGTGAAGTAAAAATGTCCAAATTGGGCCCAATTAGCCATTTTCACTCCCTCGGTGTAATGTGACTTGTTAGTTTCACAAGGTCTCAGGTGTGAATGGGGAGCAGGTGTGTTAAATTTGGTGTTATCGCTCTCACTCTCTCATACTGGTCACTGGAGGTACAACATGGCACCTCATGGCAGAGAACTCTCCGAGGATCTGAAAAAAAAGATTTTTTTCTCTACATTAAGATGGCTTAGGCTATAAGACGATTGCCTAGACCCTGAAACTGAGCTGCAGCACGGTGGCCAAGACCATACAGCGGTTTTACAGGACAGGTTCCACTCAGAACAGGCCTAGTCGTGGTCGACCAAAATAGTTGAGTACACATGATTAGGTTCATATCCAGAGGTTGTCTTTGGGAAATAGACGTATGAGTGCTGCCAGCATTGCTGCAGAGGTTCAAGGGGTGGGGGGGTCAGCCTGTCAGTGCTCAGACCATACGCCACACACTGCATCAAATTGGTCAGAATGTCATCCCAGAAGGAAGCCTCTTCTAAAGGTGATGCACAAGAAAGCCGGCAAACAGTTTGCTGAAGACAAGCAGACTAAGGACATGGATTACTGGAACCATGTCCTGTGGTTTGATAACACCAAGATAAACGTATTTGGTGTCAGATGGTGTCAGGCGTGTGTGGCAGCAACCAGGTGAGGAGAACAAAGACAAGTGTGTCTTGTCTACAGTCAGGCATGGTGGTGGGAGTGTCATGGTCTGGGGCTGCATGAGTGCTGCCAGCACTGGGGAGCTACAGATCATTGAGGGAACCATGAATACCAACATGTACTGTGACATACTGAAGCAGAGCATGATCCCCTCCCTTCAGAGACTGGGCTGCAGGGCAGTATTCCAACATGATAATCACCCTAAACACACCTCCAAGATGGCCACTGGCTTGCTAAAGAAGCTGAGGGTAAAGGCGATGGACTGGCCAAGCATGTTTTCAGACCTAAACCCTATTGAGTATCTGTGGGGCATCCTCAGAACGGAAGGTGGATTAGCGCAAGGTCTCCAACATCCACCAGCTCTGTGATGTCATCATGGAGGAGGGGAAGAGGACTCCAGTGACAAAACAATGAAGCTCTGGTGACCTCCATGCCCAAGAGAGTTACGACAGTGCTGGAAAATAATGGTGGCCACACAAAATATTGACACTTTGGGCCCAATTTGGACATTTTCACTTAGGGGTGTACTCACTTTTGTTGCCAGCGGTTTAGACATTAATGGCTGTGTGTTGAGTTATTTTAAAGGGGACAGAAAATTGACTCTGTTATACAAGCTGTACACTCACTACACAACATTGTAGCAAAGTGTCATTGAAAAAACACTTGATACATGTAAATTAAAAACCCTGCACCAATCACCAGAGGCAGGAATGTCCACGTGTTACTTTGACTCCTGTTTAGTCTATTTACCTTGCCAGGATGTTGGAGGAGACGAAATCACCTAGAAAAGGAAACATGGGAGAACATACTGGGCCAGATTCAAAGACAAGATACGACGGCGTATCTCCTGATACGCCGTCGTATCTCTTAGTGCGGGAGGTCGTATCTATGCGCCTGATTCAGGGAATCAGTTACGCATAGATATTCCTAAGATCCAAAAGGTGTAAGGTTCTTACACCGTCGTATCTTAGGCTGCATTTTCTGGCTGGCCGCTAGGTGGCGCTTCCGTATGTTTACGCGAGGAATATGCAAATTAGTATTTACGCCGATTCAGAAACGAACGACCGCCCGGCGCTTTTTTTTACGTTGTTTACGTTAGTCTTTTTTCGGCGTATAGTTACCCCTGCTATATGAGGCGTAGCTAATGTTAAGTATGGCCGTCGTTCCCGCGACAAAATTTAAAATTTTTACGTCGTTTGCGTAAGTCGTTCACGAATAGGGCTGGACGTAATTTACGTTCACGTCGAAAGCATGATGATTTGCTGACGTCATTTGGAGCATGCGCACTGGGATATGTCCACGGACGGTGCATGCGCCGTTCGTTGAAAACGTCAAAAACGTGGGGTCACTACTATTTTACATAGTACACGCCCCCCAACCAGCCTATTTTGAATTAGGCGGGCTTACGCCGGTCCAGTTACACTGCGCCGCCGTAAGTTTAAGCGCAAGTTGTATGTGAATACACAACTTGCTCCTCAAACTTACGGCGGCGTAGTGTATCTGAGATACGCTACGCCCGCCTAAAGATAGGCAAAGCTCTCTGAATCCGGCCCACTAACTCCATCTATATACAGTAGTCTCTTGGGTGTGATCTGAACTCGGCACTTTGTGGCAGGGTTCATAATTGAAACCTTTATCATGGAACTTTAGGGTTCCTTTAAGGCCTCTAATGTCTTGCGAAAAAATAAATAAAAATGTCTGTATCTCTGACAATACCGCGCTCACAGACCAGACAAGACAGATCTCAGCAAATGTCAAGGATGAATGTAAAAGCCAAATAAAGTAGAGAGTGAAAGGAACAAAACAACATAATTGAAATTGATAGAGAAAAGGAACAAGACCCTCTGACCTCCCCAGCGATTTCATGTCATTACCTAATAAGTGAGATTTAAGAGCCTATTTCCACCATACAGACATTACATCAGTGGAATGATTTTTCTCAACATCGCTGCTTTGATCAGGCAACAAACCTCCATTAAAGTCCCTTCCTGTTCTCTATCAGTGGGCCGGCTTCCATCTTGTCACATCGCTGCAAATCCATTTTACGGCAGCCACCAGGACGTCCTACTCCACCAAAAAAAAATATGTATTCTGAGTCATTGGCTGTCTACTGTGGTCACAAAATGTGACAAAACCCTGGAGGTTTATGTGTAAAAACCTCTGCTTTGTCATTTGTGGTTGAAGCCTTCTTAACCACTTAAGCCCCGGAGGATTTGGCTGCTCAATGACCGGGCCACTTTTTTTTGATACAGCACTGTGTCGCTTTAACTGACAATTGCGCGGTCGTGCGACGTGGTTTCCAAAGAAAATGTACGCCCTTTTTTTCCACAAATAGAGCTTTATTTTGGTGGTATTTGATCACCTCTGCGGTTTTTATTTTTTGCGCTATAAACAAAAATAGAGCGACAATTTTGAAAAAAAAAGCAATATTTTTTACTTTTTGTTATAATAAATATCCCCCAAAAAATATATAAAAAAACTAATTTTTTCCTCAGTTTAGGCCGATACTCTGGCCCGGATTCACAAAGCACTTGCGCCGACGTATCTTGAGATACGCCGCGTATGTGCAAATATGCGGCGTTGTATCTGTGCGCCGTGCCCACAAAACTAGATACGCCTGAAAATAGGCTTCATCCGACTGACGTAACTTGCCTACACCGGCGTATCGTAGGCGCATATTTACGCTGGGGGCATTTGCCGCTCCCATGGATTTTCTATGCACATATGCAAATGAAGAATATACGCCGATTCACGAACGTACTTGCGCCCGGCGCATAATATACACGGTTTGCGTAAGTCATACGTCCGGCATAAAGTTATTCCCCATATATGAGGCGCAACCCATGCAAAGGTATGGACCAGGGAACTCAAGCCGTCGTATTTTATGTCGTTTACGTTGGACGTGAATATGGCTGGGCGTAGGTTACGTTCACGCTGTAGGCAGTGTTCCGTCGTATCTTAGGCATTCGTTTCCGACGTGATTCTGAGCATGCGCACTGGGATGCGTCCACGGGACGGCGCATGCGCCGTTCGTTATTCGTATCTATCTGGCGCTTGGCCCATCATTTGCATGGGGTCACGCCTCATTAGCATGGCTAACGTCCACTTCCACTTCCGTTGACTTACGCCTAAGAAACCCAGCGCAGATTTGGCAGCACTGGCTTTGTGAATCCAGTGCTTGTCTCTCTGCGCTGCGTCGGCGTAGCGTAAATAAGATATGCTACGGCGGCATAAATATGCGCCGATGTATGTGAATCCGGGCCATATTCTTCTACATATTTTTGGTAAAAAAAAATTAAAAATCGCAATAAGCGTTTATTGATTGGTTTGTGTAAAAGTTATAGCGTCTACAAAAAAAGGGATAGATTTATGGCATTTTTATTATTATTATTTTTTTTACTAGTAATGGCGATGATCAGCGATTTTTATCGTGACTGCGACATTATGGCAGACACATCAGACACTTTTGGCGACCATTGCCATTTATACAGTGATCAGTGCTATAAAAATGTACTGATTACTGTGTAAATGACACTGACAGGGAAGAGGTTAACCACTAGGGGATTAGGAAGAGATTAAGTGTCCTAAGAAGTGATTCTAACTGTGTGTGGGCTGGGCTTTCTGTGACATGACACTGATCCCTGCTCCCGATGAGAGGGAGCAGACGATCAGTGTCCTGTCACTAGGCAGAACAGGGAAATTCCTTGTTTACACAGGCATGCCCCCGTTCTGCAGCTCCGTGACACGATTGCGGGACACCAGCGGACATGGAGTCCGCGGGTCCCGTGGGCACAGTCACGGAGCTCATAGCTGGGGTGCGCGCACCCACATGGCAGCAAATTTAAAGGGACGTACCTGTACACCCATTTGCCTGTCCTTGCCATTCTGCCGATGTAAAAGTGTGTGCGCTGGTCGGCAAGTGGTTAAAAAATATATAAAAATTCCTTATCTCACAACCCTACCACTGCAGTATTATAAACAATTGTTCTTGGGGATCAGGAAGAATTTTGTTTTCTCCCACTGGAGTGTAGCACCCTTCTGGTGTACTGTAGGCTGCTGGGTAAATTGAGTTGGCTGCTCTGTAATCAGTGGAGTAAGGGTCAATTATTTAGGCTGCTCGTTGTCTCATAGGCTGCTTCTCTTATTACTTCCCACTGTATTCTAGAGGAATATGGATTTAAAGTAGGAGGGAGAACAGAGTGGGCAGCCTTTAAATTTATGGGACTCCAGCCAATCCCTGGGGATGTGTGCCCAGTGGGTGGATGGAGAGCCCATAAATAGTCTGAGGCATTAGGTGCAGAGTTCCTAGGCCCATCCCTGCTGGAGGAGACCCCTATGCTGGGAGCTCTGCCCCTGCAGCAGAACACTAGTCATTAGGAAGACATTGAGGTCCCAGCTAGGCTTAGCTGGTGGGCCCCTATTCACAAGCTTGAACTCCTATAATCAAGTTGGGTCTGGAGGAGTTCACTGGAGAGAGACCAGGAATAATTTGGTGGGAAAGAGTCCAGCTGTCCTATGATGGTGTGAATCTACAACTTGCTCACTGAGAAAAGCCTGGTGGATATCAGCAGAGGGCAATTGGTGATCCTGTGGCTGTGTGAGTAAAAGACCCCAGTGCTGTAAAGTCAGTGACTGTGTGTAGCTTTTGTTTCTGGAAGGAGTACTACCATCAGCATATAGATTCTGTTGTACATTCAATTTTCATAGTTCAGCAAGATAGTTAAAGTCCTTAAGTTGTCCATTTCTTCAGCTTTTGGGTATCCCATGCTCCCCTCATCCCCATCCAAGTTCTATGATCCAATAAAACATAACAAAAAAGACACCGTTCCTTTGAGTCAGAGGAAAAGTGAAAAATGTTGTGTGCCCGGTTTTGGGGGTGCACTAAATGAGCAAATTGAACCACGGTTCATGTTTTTTTTTTTTGTTGCCTTCCTCTGGATCAGCTAAGAGTATAGTAATCTGTATAAGGAATTTGTCTATTTATTTATTTTCCAATTTGTTGAACCAAATGGACTGTGTCTTTTTGTACCCTGAATAACTATGTAAAGCCTGTATTTCATTGTATTGGAAACAGTCTACCCCATCACCTTTAAGCATTTGGCTCAATAAAGATTGACCTCCAAGGCCAAGCAAGGCAGAAGTGATTCCAGGGTTGTCTGCATTGATAGTAGAGGAAGTCTTCTTCTTCTAATACAAATAGGCCCCAGGTACAATGCTAAGTTAAATATTAGATCAGAGATGTGTCACGGCTACCCCTAGCGACAATGGTCAGGCAGAATAGCTGTCTCACCTGTAGCAGACCCCTTTCCCATAAGGCAAGCATACCTACTGGTTCAACTGATAGGCAGAAGAGGGACTTTTATTGCAGAAGAGATAGAGCCCCAGAGGAGAAAATGGATGGAGGGACTACATGACTAATGCCTCATACACACGGTCGGACAGGTTCTCTATCTAAGGTCCGTCGGACTTCTGACCAAAAAAGTCAGATGGATGTGACACACGGCTGGACATTCCGAGAAAAAAAGCCTGTCTGATTTTTTTTCTCGGAAAGTCCAACCATGTGTATGAGGCATTAGTGAAGAAATATTCACAGAAAAAGTTAACAAATAAGGTGGTATTGTAAGAATAAGAAGTCTTACCTGATTGATGGTCACTGGTCAGATGGTTGGGAGGCTTGGATTATTTAGTGGTCTTTGGGGGACTGTGAAAGACCTGGAATCATTACAAAAGTGGACTCATAACATGGTATGGTGCTCATTTTTGGCTAGTTATTGTTGGTTGGTTCTACCAAGGTCTAGTAAGACCCGGAGCGAGAGAAAATAAAATGAAAGATAGTGCAGGACTGGGAGCGTCAAGCATGGCGCTCGCAGGTCACCTTTTTTTACACCTATTAGAGCCTATATGGCAGTGTGAGAAGGGGAAGCAACTATGGGGTTAAGGATTGTAGGTGGAGAATGGGGGAGAGGTGGATTGGTTGGAGCAACAGGACGAGGAGGTGTTTGTGGTAGTTAGTTAAAGGATAGCTGGGGTCTCTCGGACAGCAGAGAAGGGACAGGTGACAAGCAGGCAGTTTCCCACCCACCCTCCCTGTGTTTTGTTTTGTTTGGTTGGTTTGCTTTATCTCTTTGCCGGTGCAATATGAGCAAAGGACGTCATGGCAGCTGATCGTGTGACGGTGGTTGGTCTTTTGACGGTGGAAGAAAATACGGTTGAGATGGAAGTATGGGGGGCTCATCGGTGGTATGTGCCCCTCTGCTGTATTCCAGTTACTAAGGTTAGCTGGAATACGGTAATGGTTGCACTGCGGGTGTGGGTTGTCTCTGAGCCAGTGTGTCATGGCTGGGGGCCTGGTATGGTAAAAGGTCCTGCAGTGTTACAAGTGGAACAAGTTGGAATTCTGGGTGCCGTTATAAGACCAATAGGCTAATAAGTTGTTTTTGCTAATAAAAAGGCTTCTATGGCCATTTGTACTCCAATTCATATGTGGTCTCAATAATTTAGTTCATAGCCAGGGGATGGTGAATACTCGTGGTCGGGCAGACACAAAACAAGGTGGGACATCTTATCTACACTGGTCAAGGTCTCTTGGTGGAAATCAGTATACATATCCAATCTGGGACTTCAAGACAGTGGGGGCATGGCTGGGGACAGGGTTGATGCTTGGTTTGGAGTTTGGTTAATGGACACCCAAATACCCTCTCCTGGCAAACTCCTGGCAAAACTTGGCTGATTTTTTTTCTTTGTTTGGTACATTATGTATTTGTTTACTGTACTGATGTATAAATCAGTCAACAGTCTCTTCTGCAATGAAAGCTTGACTGACAACAATTATTCATCTTTAGGATAAAATTACACTTGGTGATGAGCTTTGGTGATTTTTAGGGTACAAATAGCCTTGATATGGCTCCTCCAAACTATCCAGTTTTTTTTTTTTTGTAATCTTTATTTAAGGCAAACAAATTCTTCAAAATAGTATGGCATCACACATGTCAACCAACATCATATATTGATAGGCAAACATTTTAACATGTCAAAAAGGTCTATGTACATTAATGATATAACCGGTAAAGGTTCCTTTACAGAGTTATGAGGGAGCAAGACAAATGGAGGGGCTCTCGCGCTATCAGTGCTATAAACCTAGGGGGCACTGCTGCAGTCACCTTGAGTCTGTCCTTACAGAGAAAAGATAAATGAAAGTGAGTAATAGTGACTGCGTTGTGTGATTGGGGGAGGGGTAAAAACAAAACAAAGAAAGGCCCACCACGTGGGCAAGAAGGTCGCTTAAGGCAATGGCCACTCAGGGCAGACAAAAAGTGAAAGCAATAAACCAAAAACGTGACAATGTGCAAAATGTAGCAAAACTCAAAAAGAAACAAACAAACAAACCTAGTAATAAATATTATGAATAAACAAAAGTCCAAAATATATACTACAACGAAAGTCCCAAATGGGTGTAAATAGTGCAAGTCCAATAGATCAGAATCCAAGTAAAGATCTATCATGCAAGATAGATATTAAAGTCTTTGTGAATGGTGATTAAGTAGAAGACCACACTCCAGTGTTGAGAAAAGACAGACTTCGGTGCAGACACCTCTAGTGGCTCAAAATGCTCACCTCAAGGCTATAGCACGGACAGCCTTAAAAAACTCTTGGGATGTGTCACAAAATCCCAGCAGAGCTTGTCAGTGGCTGGATGAAAGCTCCGTATCAGGTGGACATGGTTAAAGATGAAAGAGAAAGGCAAATGGCATAATACTGTGGGGATAACCTGGGAAATAATGGATCACATGCACATGCACTCACATGTAGCCGTGAACAGTGGGCCTATCTCCAACGAACAGCGAGTTCGCAAGGTCCAGTCTGTGATCCTGATTTTCAATATTCCCTCTCCTGTTGCTTCCACTTTTAGGGCCGCTGGGCACTGGCGTATGGAATGCTCAGAGGGTATGGATGGAAGGAAGGAGAAGGAGACACATATTACAGTTCCGCATGGAAAATATTTAATGTATAAAAAACATATAGTAAAACTCACATTTACAATGCACAGGAAATTCCAAACAAAACGAGCGTCTCCCTGCCGTCAGAGCGTGTAGGATCTAGTGCTTCCGGTCCCTACGCGTGTCATCACACCACGTGACTTCATCAGGGGAAGATACTGTGGTCTAAAGACTCCACAACAGCTACAACCTGCAATTCAACCTGAATAATTGGGGAAACCTCCAAACCAGTTTTACAGGACATATGCATACCATTAAATGTGATAGATAGGGGAAAAGTAAGATAATCTACAGGATGAAGCAAACTTAACCCTTATCGGCACCAAGCCATTGTAATATAGTGGACTATGTCGAGACGGTGTGTCCCTTATAGGGTGTGGCTCTCGATCCTGGTTTCCCAGGAGCGGTACCAAAGGATTATGCAAACCGAAGGAATTTTATCTATAAGGGAAAAAGGAAGGCGTGGACGACACCAATGGTGTCGGTAGGGAAAAGAAGGGGAAAGGGACAAGGGGGGACAGTAGGTCAACGAGGTCAACAATCCTAGATATATAATTTTCTTGAAGCGAGTTGCTCAAATGTAGGACTTATATTCGTCCTGCCTCTCACGCCCACGATCGCTCATGGCTGGTTGTGGTCATCGCTACTATGTGACTAGCTAGACATGTTTTTATGATTTACTGTCTGCCGAGGTTATCATAAATTGTTGTTTTATCACAATTGTACAGCTATGTTTTTTTTTTTTTCGATTTTGTTTCCTTTTTAAAAAATGTATGCTGAGCTATAGTATAGAAAGGGACCAGCAAATTATACCACGGCACGCAGTGGGGGACACAGGTATTTGACACTCCAGGAAGTGGGTTAGATGTGAAAGTTCTTCGGGCAGCCATAGCTCTTTAACAGATTGATGACTCAAGGAATGGATGAAGGGACAGGTGACAATAAACAATCTTCTAGAGGAAAAGGGTAGCCAGAATTGAGCTTTAATGTGATTCTATTTGTCAACCACCATGCAAAAAATAATATCAGTTTTAAGAGGACTTGTATTTTTAACTGAAAGAGTTAGGCTGCCACACAAATATTGCTTCTTGAAATTAATGTGTAGCCGGTACAGAGGAGTTGGGAATATTCAAGGGTATCAGATTAGCACAGGGAATGACCTATCCAGAGACCACCCAGGCAGTTAAATAGTCAGCTTGTTTTTACCATGAAATAATTTAACCATGGAGGCTGTCACCGAGAAAAACCACCAACTCATCACAAAATTCACTACTTTACCTCCTGAGCCTACATGTAAAGGCCTTTGTGTATTTCTTAGCATTTATGCCCTCGGGAGCCTCACATAAATTTATTTTCGATCATAGCTGAGAAAAGAGACCAAGTCACGTAAATGTCATATTTGGTTTTTCTCCTATACAGCAGAATAATTATAATCATAACATTATACAAGTCTTTCTACGGCCGTAATATAATAGCCTGGATTTTTAGAGATATTTTCTCCTATGTACTTATTTTTTTTAAATGTAAGTCCTAAGTTTCATTTTTTTTCTACTTAAACTTGGATATTCCACCAGTTAGATATCCCTTCCAAACTCCCTGACCCTGTTTCGGCACTCTTGGAGTTTTGGGTGTTTCTGCCCACCTTTTTGTGTGTTCTGAAGACACAAAGAGAAACATTTTTAGTAAGTAGAAGACAAGCCCCCATAAAAGTCAACTGGAATGTAAAAGCATCATGGTGCAGGTTGATGCAGACCATCTGGGCTGATTGCTACAGCTTAGAATAGCCATCTAGGTCCCAGCTCCATCAAGACCTCCAGAGTCCCTGAAAGCAGTGCAGAAAGTCTACAGATGATGCTACCTGGAGACATTCTATACAGAGACTGACTGGTACTACAAGAGAACATTAAAGTACCCCGGGCACAGTGAGAACTAGCCTTAAAGAACCTATAGACTGTCCTTGTCACCTTTGGGGGAGCTCACTTCAGTTTGCAGACTTAGGCTATACCTTTGCAAAGGGGTCCCCTAAGTTATAGTTCATCAAATACTCAACACAAGAGGGTGTTTGCACCCTGAAGAGGCAGAACAGTTACAGGCACCCTCCTTTGTATTTCTACTAGGCTCACCCGCACCCTACCCAAGTTTAACCAGCAAATAAACTGCAAAAATACATGCTTGGCCTGTATCCTGAATTGAGTGACTGAACTCCTGTGTGCCTACCTGCCATGTGCCCTACAGGGAATGGAACCCAAGATAATATATACAGCCCAGTCTGGGGTCTGTGCTACTGTCAGGAATCCCGTGCAGCAGGTGCTCATTCACATTCAGCAGGTGCTCATTCATATTTACCAGGAGCTCATTCACATTCACCAAGATCTCATTCCCATTCAGCAAATGCTCATTCCTATTCAGCAAATGCTAATTCTTCTGCGCATGTGCAGAGTCACCAGCATAGACCACGAGCAGGCACGTGCGTTAACACATAGGCGTTCGCATGCATCCACAGATGCAGCCTATTTAAACTGAGAGTCTCCCTTGCTTTAGTGCTGGATTGTCTTCAGCGTTGGTTACTGTGTTCCTGATTCTAGTCAAGGTCTGCTAACCTTGTTCCTGACCAGGCTATGTCTGACTCCTCTATTGGATCACCCCTGCCCGCTATATCTGCTTCTCGCTTATGTTACTGACCCAGCTTAGATTCATGATTACGTCTCTGCTTCCGGATTTGGTACCCCACCGCCAGCACGTTACCGACTTCTGCCTGTCCACGACCTCGAGCTTTATCCTGATTCTGCACCTGTTTGCCTGGCCCCTGCTGAACAAGGCTTGTGACAAAAACCCTTGTTCAAAATGGCTACTCTGACATGCCACGTTGCCACCCATGACTGAAATTCCTTCTCTCAAACTTCTGCACCTGTTTGCCTGGATCCTACTGAACAAGGCTTGTGACCAGACTCTACACCAGTCTACAAACTGTCTAGTGCCGTGACCCCTTGATAAAATTTCCCAAGTTGTGGGGACCCCTAACGGTAAAATTATTTTCCTATCGTGGGTTGTCGGCATCCAAGGTAAGACAAGTAACTTGCGCCCCTAACCCACGGACATTTAGCGCTCCCTAGTCCCTTCCACTCGTACAATATTAAAACCCCTTATAGTACATTTTAGGATGTACCACTCTTTCTCTTTGTTCTCCTTTCTTTCACTTTTATCTCTCTCTATCCTAATTTCTTGTTTGTTATCCCCATCCCTCGCTAGACATCTTTCTTGTTCTTTCTCTTATTCTTTCTCTCCCCTTTTCTTTGTTCCTCCCCCTCTTTTCCTCTCCCTTCCATGTATTCTCTATTTTTATTCCTTCTCTTACTCCCTGGTGGGGAGTATGGAATCAGTGGCAGTGCTGGCGGGGAGTTGGGATTCAGTGGCAGTGCTGGCGGGGAATTGGGATCAGTGGCAGTGCTGGCGGGGAATTGGGATCAGCCAACTTAGGTGCTCTTGATCAAGGTCATCTGCTGATCTGAGAACTATAGTGGGGACTTTTAAAGGCAACTCTAATCACAGGTAGTGTTACTCACTGTGTCTTCAACTTTGTGGTTTCTCGTAGCAGTGACACCTATGCTGAAATCAGCAGATAGGGTCTCCTCCAGCCCCTCCCACTTCACATTCCTCACCAGTCAGCTGACCTCTAGTCCCTGCCTCCCAGCTATGCCGTGAACTGAATGGGCGTCTGTGAAGAGGCTGACTTGGCGGCCACAGGCTTCAGGAACAGCCCAGGTTTTGTGGACCCCTGGCAAATCCTCATTTGACCCAGACCCCCAGGTTTAGAACCACTGCTCTACACCATCACTGGAAGGATTCCTGTGTCTCTAAGCTACAGCTTACTCCTACAGCTCCCTGGCAGCTGCTCCCTTCCTCTGCCCTAGCAGGCCCTGTCTACACTACCAGGGGTGCTTGGATGGGAATTGTGCAAAAGGCCACTATCATCATCTCGGGCTCCACAGTTAGGTAAGTGACAGCTACATTAATAATGTAAGAAGCATTTTAGACTGGTGTCAAATGCATCTGAAAGTAAGCTATGTATATTTTCCCATCAACACACAAATCTTTAAGTAGTCGCAACATGTCCCAGTACCTATTGAGGTTAGCTATATTTCAACAAGACACATTAGCATTACTGTGTTGGCTTAGGCTAATGCCAGATTCTGTAAATCTAGCAATTAGCACTAAAGGTTCTCATTAACATAAAAATGTAATTAAGATCTACCTCAGTTATACCATGCCATCTGGAGGAATGGTGTACTTTTGACTTCAAGTTGACCAAGCTCCCAAGAGAACCAAAAACAATCAGTCAAAGGGAAACACCATACTACTCTGTTTTATGGCAATCCTAACATCAAGCATTTCTTAACTTTTTTTCTTACCCCAGAGGAACTCTTGAAACACTTTTCAGGTCTTGGTGAACCCCATTAAAAATTAAACAATTGGGGGCAATGGAAAGAATGTCCCATACATTGGTCAGTGGTAAGAATGCTTCCCTTACAGTGGTTATAAGAATGTCACCCTAATGCTGCGTACAGACGATCGGACATTCCGACAACCAAACCTTGGAGAATTTTCCGACGGATGTTGGCTCAAACTTGTCTTGCATAAACACAGTTGCACAAATGCTGTCGGAAATTGCAATGTCAAGAACGCGGTCACGTACAGCACGTACGACGGCACTATAAGGCCCCGTAGACACGACCGAACATGTCTGCTGGTCCGCATACCAGTTTCAGCAGACATGTTCGGTCGTGTGTATGGCCGACCGGACAGGTTTCCAGCAGACATTTGTCCAGCCAACCGTTTTGCAGCGGACAAATGTTTCTTAGCATGCTAAGAAACATGTCCGCTGGAAGCCTGTCCGTCGGATATGTTCGGTCGTCTGTACAGACTCACCGTACATGTCCGATCGGCCGCCATCCTTCGCATTCGGCGAATCACTTCGACGCATGCGTGGAAGAATTGAACTTCCAGGGCCGCGCACGTCGCCGTGTCATCGTCGCGGCGACGGCGCGGCCTCGTCACCGCGTATCGTCACCCGGAGACAGAAATCTCCGGGCGGACATGTCCGCTGAAAACGGTCCGGCGGACCGTTTTCAGCGAACAGTCCGTCCGTCTGTACGAGGCCTATAAGGGAAGTTTAATACCAAATGCTCTGGCCTCCTTCTGCTAATCTCGTGTTAGTAGAAGTTTGGTGAGAGACAATTTGCGTTTTTCAGCCTTGTGCTTTTTCAGTCCGTTACAGCGTGACGAATGTGCTATCTCCATTACAAACGCTAGTTTTCCCAGACCAAGCGCTTCCATCTCGTACTTGATTCAGAGCATGCGTGGAATTTTGTGCGTCGGAATTGTCTACGCTCGCTCAGAATTTATGAGAACGGATTTTGTTGTCGGAAAATTTGAGAACCAGCTCTCAAATTTTTGTTGTTGGAAATTCCAACAGAAAATGTCCCATGGAGCCTACACACAGTCGGAATTTTCCAACAACAACAAGCTCCGATCGAACATTTGTTGTCTGAAATTCCGAGCGTGTGTATGCGGCATTACAGACGGCTAAAAAGATCATTGGTATCATGCTGCTGACTGCGCCAAGTGGTGTTGGACTCTGAATTATGCATTTACCATCGAAGGAGAGGTCAATAAGCCTCTAGCAACCTCTGGGGGAACCCTAGGGTGCCTAAGAAGCCTGGTTGAAAATGGCTACTCTGACATTTCATGTTGTCACCCATGACTGAAATTCCTTCTCTCAAACTTGGTTTATTAGCAAAGTAACCTCAGCTGTATTTCCAAATCATTGCTACACCTTTCTGCTTTGGTTTGTAAGATTTCCGAAACTATAATTATAGTCTGTTAAGGCGTTGACTTATTCTAGCTGTTCTTTCATTCAGCAGCTTCTCATTATAAAACACTCTTTAGCTTTTTAATTAGTTTGGAATTCGTTGCTATCACTTGAACATGTTCTGTATTTACTTAGCCCAGTGCGGATAACAAATGATGATTGCAATGACACCCAGACACTATGTAACAGGAGCCTAGTCTGACATTGTTCCTCCTGCTCACTGGGCCTCCATCTGACTCAACTGTAGCGGCAGGGAAGGGCAAGAGAAGTGACATCAGTCAGCAGCCTTAGATGCAAGTGACAATTTTAGCTCATTACAAAATATTTTATTAGTGGGATGGTTTTCCTTGTCATCATTTAACACTGTGTGAGTCTCCTGTCATGTTGGCTTTAATTCTTTTCCACTAGAAAAGTTTGCTGTGAAACATTTTCTTTAGGTCTAGTGTTTATGAGTTTTAACAGGGCTGCTTAGTATTCTCAAGGGATCCTCACCAAGTTAGTTGTAGTTCTTTGATCCCTTCACGGATCCCAGGGCCTTACTGTTGAATGGCCATTATAAGTAAGGTGGAACCTTGGATTACGAGCATAATCCGTTCCAGGAGAATGCTCGTAATCCAAAGTACTCGCATATCAAAGCAAGTTTCCCCATTGAAGTCAATGGAAACAAAAATAGTTTGTTCCGCATTGACTTCAATGGCATGCAATACTGCATGCGGCCAGAGGCTGGGGGGCAACGGAGAGCCTCAGAAATGGCCAAAAAGGCCTGAGGACACCTCGGCTGACCTTGAAAAACCTTGTAAAGACTTTATTGCCGAGATTTGCCAAGGTCAGCCATGCTGTCCTGGGGCCTTTCCGTACATTTCCGAACAGTGCCGATTGTCTGAGATCGGTGACGTTCAGCTCTGCTTTGGCACCCCCACCTCAGGCCAAACGCGGTACTGCACACCGCTTTGGCCTGAATCATGCTCATTTTGTGAGACAACACTCGCAAACTGAGTTACGATTTTTAAAATACAGTGCTCGTATTATGAAACGCTCGTTAACCGCGTTACTCGCAATCCAAGGTTCCACTGTATTCTATTTGAAAGATACAAATTAATATTGTAAAGGGGATATTTGAAGTAATACTGTGTCCCCACCAGTCACACCACTCTTGGGCACCTCTCCCCCTGTCCTCCTCTCCCGAACTTATTTTCCTGGGTCAAATTAGCGGGTGTGTATCTAGATACACCCCCCCCTATATGGTTACACCAGATGATCCATCTCATTGCATCCCCTATGACTCTGTGATAATACAAAACTCTGACTAGTTATTACTGAATATACAGGTAATTCCTACAAATTTGGATCTAACTTGCCATTGTGCTCTCAACCAATCTGGGAAAATTACAATGTTTTTTATATATAATTGTATTGTATTGTTGTTTTTTTTTTTTAATCTTTTCTCTATTTTTAGTGTGCACAGTGCCTGATAAATTCTCCTGAGGAAGCTACTATTCGTGGCGAAACATGTCGTGAACTATTCAGTTTGCACCTTTCAACTGTACTGTATGATCAGATTTTCATATTTTGAATATGTAATTTTACATTTTCAATAAATAATAATTTTTCAATATAACTTGCACCTTTAAAAATTCCCATATTTCCCCACTTTTGTATAAATGTTCTCTAAAGGGATGTGGTGCGGGTCTAATATTTAGAGGATAAGCAATAACCTCTCTCCTTTGACTCTCCTGTGATGTTGACTTCAATTCTTTTCCACTAAAAAAAGTTTACTGTGAAGCATTTTCTTTAGGTCTAGTGTTTATGAGTTTTAACAGGGCTGCTTTGTATTCTCAAGGGATCCTCACAAAGTTAGTTGTGGTTCTTCGATCTCTTCACGGATCCCAGGGCCTTATTGTTGAATGGCCATTATTAGTTTAGTTTATTGTTTGAAAGATAAAACTAAATATTGTAAGGGGGTTATATGTAGCATACTGTGTCCCCACCAGTCACAGCACTCTTGGGCACCTCTCCCCTGTCCTTCTCTCCCGAACTTCTTCCTCTGGGTCAAATTAGCGGGTTCTGTGTGTATCTAGATACATCCCCATCTATGGTTGCACTAGATAATCCATCTCATTGCATCCCCTATGACTCTGCGGCCTCAATGATAATACAAAACTCTGACTATTTATTACTGAATATACAGCTAATTCCTTCAAATTTGGACCCAACTTGCCATTGTGCTCTCAACCAATCTGATAAAATTACAATGATTTTGTATATATATATATATATATATATATATAATTGTATTGTATTGTTAAGTCTTTTTGTATGTTTTCCTAAAAAATCTTTTCTCTATTTTTAGTGTGCACAGTGCCTGATAAATAAATTCTCCTGAGGAAGCTACTATTCGTGGCGAAACATGTCGAGAACTATTCAGTTTGCACCTTTCAACTGTACTGTATGATCAGATTTTCCTATTTTGACTATGTCATTTTACATTTTCAATAAATAATATTTTTTCAATATAACTTGCACCTTGTAAAATCCCCATATTTCCCCACTTTTGTATAAATGTTCTCTTTAGGGATGTGGTGCGGGTCTAATATTTAGAGGATAAGCAATAACTTTTCTCCTTTGACTCTCCTGTGATGTTGACTTCAATTCTTTTCCACTAAAAAAAGTTTTCTGTGAAACATTTTCTTTAGGTCTAGTGTTTAGTGTTGTAGTTCTTTGATCTCTTCACAGATCCCAGGGCCTTATTGTTGAATGGCCATTATTAGTATATTGTCTATGTTCAGACCCATTTATAATGTACAAATGGGTTTGAAGGTACAAAACTATTTAAATCAATATCAGCAGATCAATTCGAATAAAAAAAAAAAAAGAAGCAGCGCTTGGTGTCCAGAGAAGTGTAATTTCTAAAATATGGTTTGTGGACATTTAAATTAGCAGGATGCCGGCTTTAGTTGAATAGCCAGCCTATACTACTAAAGCTGGCATCCTGCCATTCAGAAACCTTGATCCAATATAACCACTCATGGGAATTGTTCCCACCAAATAGTACGCAGCAACAGCCCTAAAGCCTATTCCCCCGAAACGTCCGCAAACCATATTTTAGAAGTCACATTTCTCTGGACCCTGGGCACTCCTTTCTTTTCAACCTAGTCTACAAATTGAAACAACCTTAAGGCTGCATCAGAAAAAGCAGCAGCCCAATACCAGAGAGGGCCCATCACCACCATCCTTCACTGGGCAATATCCACCGGAAGACATTCCTTCCCTTTTTTTGCCGTAAAAAAAAATCCATTCCATACTGTATATTTGAAATGAAATTATTATTATTTTCGGCAATAACATGGCATGGGCGGATTTGGAGGGGCGTTACATGCTATGTGACCCCCCCTCCAGTCTGTGTCATAGTATAGCAGGGTGGTGAAGCCTCCATCAATTAAAGCGGTTGGTTCACCCCCAAAAAAATTCTAACATTACATTGAGCCAAGTTGTGAGAATGACATTATGCTGTTTTTTTTTTATTTCCTTGCCGTACATACCGTTTTATCTATATTTTCACCGCGGCTTCCGAAAGAAGCCGGACTGCGATTCAGCTCTATATGGCGCCTGCGCACCGAGGTTCGGCTTCATTTGGCAACTCGTCACGCGCTGTATGCGCCGGGGGGAAGCATGTCAATCAATTAGCATGTGAATAGGAACGCCCAGTCCCACAGATTACATACCCGGAAGCCGCGGTGAAAATGTAGATAAAACGGTATGTACGGCATAATGTCATTCTCGCAACTTTGCTCAATGTAATGTTAGAATTTTTTTTTGGGTGAAACCCCGCTTTAAGTAATATCCCACCCTCCATTGTGTTTAGCTGGTTGGTGGGTATGGAGGAGGAGGGAGGGAGTGGGTTGTCATTTATTACTCTGTATACACCCACATGTGTGACTATAGTCACATGGGCTGCTTAGATTTGATAGGTAGGAAATGCTTAGGGTACAAAATACATGGAAAACCGACCATGTGCACTAGCTGCCAACACTGCGCTGCAATGTCTGCAGTGTGGGACATGGATAGGAGGGGTAGATAGAGAACAGCAGTAGTTTTTTTTTTGCAGAATACAGAAAATAAATCCCATAACGATCAAGTGAGTATGAACAGAATGTAATCCAACATTTATTAATAGTTTTTAAATGATTTGAGTTTAATGCCACTTTAATTTTGAGTAAGCATATCTAATATTTTCTTCATCCCACTACTCGATCAAGTACATCTACATGGATTTCAGGTGTTATTGTCAGGACTGCCAGGAGATTCCAACCGTCACTCCGGTTTCCTGACCAGTAGTCTTCTTATCCCAGTATCAGGTGGAGGGATTACTGAGATCCTGCAGCCAGAAATAAGGGACCACAATAGAAAATGCAAAACAGACTATATCAAGGAACAACCAGCAAGTAACTCACAGTTAGTAGTGGCTGAAGTCAGGAACCAAACAGAAGAAAGGGCAATACAAAACTATCCAAGTCAGCGGACCAAAGCGGAAGTCCACGGGGGTAAACCAGAAGGTGGTGTCGGGAACAGGCTGAGTTGGCAACAACAATCAGCGAAATCCAAAAACAGTAATCCAAGAAGCGAAGTCGTGAATAAGCAGCAGGCAGGAACCAGAAATACAATATTTCATACACAAACAAGCAGGAGATGGAACCTATACTAGGGCAAAGGCAGGAAGGGGAAGTGATGATTTATAGGTCACTAGATCAGGTGACTGCCTACAGCTGGTCACTGGGTGAAGCCAGGGTCCACAATCAAGGAGCAGGGAATAACAAGGGCTCTCCCCAGATGGAAGTTCCCCTGTGGCTCAGGCAGTAGGGAACCATCCAAAGAACACCAGCTGCCAGAATCGGATTTCGGACACGGTGTGACAGTCATCAGGCCAGATAGGTAAACTATGTCTGAGTTTGAGGATTCTTAAAAACGTGCACAACAAAAATATATTCTTTTTGGCCAAAGGTATGGCCTCTAGACTTTCCTGCTCCTAGAAATAAGCTTACTAGGGATGGGCCCGATGTTCGCCTGTTCGCCGAATAGCGAACAATTTGGGGTGTTCGCAGGAAATTCCGAAAGCCGCGGAACACCCTTTAAAAGTCTTTGGGAGAAATCAAAAGTGCTAATTTTAAAGGTTAATATGCTAATTATTGTCTTAAAAAGTGTTTGGGGACCCGGGTCCTGCCCCAGGGGACATGTATCAATGCAAAAAAAGTTTTAAAAACTGACGTTTTGTCAGGAGCAGTGATTTTAATAATGCTTAAAGTGAAACAATAAAAGTAAAATATTCCTTTAAATTTCATACCTGGGGGTGTCTATAGTATGCCTGTAAAATGGTGCATGTTTCCCGTGTTTACAACAGTCCCTGCATAAAATTACATTTCTAAAGGAAAAAAATATATTAAAACTACTCGCGGCTATAATGAATTGCCGGGTCCCAGAAATACAGATAAAAGTCATTGAAAAAAACAGCACGGGTCCATTACCAAGCCCTGGTATGAATATTAAGGGAAACCCCGAACCAAAAAATTAGAAAACAATTGCGTGGGGATCCCCCCAAATTCCATACCATGTCCTTCAGGTCTGGTATCGATATTAAGGGGAACCCTGCCCCAAATTTGTTTTAAAAAATGACGTAGGGGTCCCCTCAAAATCCATACCAGTTCCTTCAGGTCTGGTATGGATTTTAAGGGGAACCCTGTGCCAAAATTAAAAAAAAAATGGTGTGGGGATCCCCCCAAAAGTCCACACCAGACCCTTATCTGAGCACGCAACCTGGCACTCCTAGCACTGTTATTGTTCCATAGACTTTAACGGTGTTCGACCAAATTTTTTGCCTGTTCGCATGTTCTGCTGCAAACCGAACCGGGAGGGGGTGTTCGGCTCATCCTTAAAGCTTACATTTCCTTGTCCCATACTCATATGCCGCATACCCACGATCAGTCCATCCGATGAGAACGGACCGATGGACCGTTTTCATCGGTTAACCGATGAAGCTGACTGATAGTCCGTTGCGCCTACACACCGTCGGTTAAAAAAACGATCATATCAGAACGCGGTGACGTAAAACACAACGACGTGCTAAAAAAAAAACGAAGTTCAATGCTTCCAAGCATGCGTCGACTTGATTCTGAGCATGCGTGGATTTTTAACCGATGGTTGTGCCTACTAACGATCGTTTTTTTTCTCATCGGTTAGGAATCCATCGGTTACATTTAAAACAAGTTGGCTTTTTTATAACCGATGGTTAACTAACCAATGGCGCCCACACCCGATCGGTTTTGACTGATGAAAACGGTCCATCAGACCATTCTCATCGGTTTAACTGATCGTGTGTACGCGGCAATACAGTGGCTTCAAAAAGAAGTAAAAAATGCAATCACTCCCAAGGTAGCTACATTCTTTTAAATAAACCGAAAAACATTCAAGGAAAAATTCCATGGCCAAAGATTCTGAAGGATTGATCTTCATCCTGGCCCCTTCCCATTCAGCAGCAAGCCATGTAAGGCAATTTCGAGATGGGGGCCAAAAAGACGACATTGTTAAGGGAAAGAATTTGTATATTATAGCTGTATTTCAAAATGTTTTGGTACACACATTATTGAAAAATTGACTGAAAAACAATATTGAAGTGGAAAGCCAACCTCTGTTTACAAGTCAGTTCTCCATATCAAAACAGCCTGATTATATCCCTCTTGGTCATTGACACTCAGCCCGTGTCAATATCAGCACGGGTATACAACTACATCCTGCTCATAACTTCCCATTTGGAGATAATTCCATTTACAGTTTTCACTGTAAACAACCCTCTGGGTACGAGCTGCTTATTGAAACCATTTGCTTCAAAGAATGTTGTTTAATGTGAAAGTTGTTTGTGGGTTGACTTGTGATAACACTTTTTTTTGGGGGGGAAACTGATCCTTTATGGCTTTTACGGAATGCACAAGTTAAGTCTTATAGAATCTTTTGCAACAAAGAACAATTCTAGGCGAATACATTGACTCCCCGACTACATGGGAGGTGCTGTTTATACTTTGGGGTTTGCTGATGGAGTGACATATAACATGTGATGGTTGAATGAGCACTGAATACTCTTAAAATAGCTTGTGCTCTAAATTACTCATGAACTTTCACATTTCGTTATGGCATCATTACCTTAAAGCTGGGGAAAAAATAACAGAAGACAGCCTGTATGAAGATTGAAATCACAAAAAAAAAGGAGGATATAGGTTTCTATATGAAAGGATTAGCCATTTTGAGTTTAAAAGTTGAAAATGTCTTCAATAAGAGTTTAATGTCTAGAGAATTGACCTCCGCAAGAGCCCAGCCAATCAGCTTCTGGAGCGGCTCCAAGTCTGCCAAAGGGGTCGTTGATGTTCTTCGGTTCATCTTTTTCCTCTGAAGCAGTATGGTGCTATGTCAATTTTTCCAAATACTCCAGAGGCCTTGGAGCAAGTTCCAATCAGCAGGTTGTGAGGGCAGAGAGGCTCACTACTAAGAATTAGACATGTGCATTTGTTTTTATCCGAATGCATTTTACAGTAACAAACGATAACGAATGCAAAGAAATTTGAAATCCAAAAAAAAACGACATAAAAAATGCTTTATTTTCGTTTCGTTACTACAACAGTTGAATACAGATAGAAGATTCGACATGGCGGTGACAATAGCGATCTGTGTCTATTGAACCTACGGTCAAATGTGCCTAATCTAACTCTATTAATCCAAGATTATTCGACATAGAGAGAAAAGATTCGACATAGAGAGGAAAGATTTGACATAGAGAGAAAAGATTCGACATAGACAGGAAAGATTCGACATAGAGAGGAAAGATTCGACATAGAGAGGAAAGATTCGACATAGAGAGGAAAGATTCGACATAGAGAGAAAAGATTTGACATAGAGGAAAGATTCGACATAGAGAGAAAATATTTGACATAGAGAGAAAAGATTTGACATAGAGAGAAAAGATTCGACATAGCGAGAAAAGATTCGACAGAGAGAGGAAAGATTCGACATAGAGAGGAAAGATTCGACATAGAGAGAAAAGATTTGACATAGAGGAAAGATTCGACATAGAGAGAAAAGATTTGACATAGAGAGAAAAGATTTGACATAGAGAGAAAAGATTCGACATAGAGAGAAAAGATTCGACAGAGAAAAGATTCGACATAGAGAGGAAAGATTCAACATAGAGAGAAAAGATTCGACATAGAGAGAAAAGATTCGACAGAGAGAAAAGATTCGACACTATAGAGAGAAAAGGTTCGACATAGAGAGGAAAGATTTGACATAGAGAGAAAAGGTTCGACATTATAGAGACATGAAGATTCAACGAAGCAGCTAAAAACATACGATCGTAGCGAGCGGACATTAATGGTCAAATGCTCCACCCATAGGCTATAGAAGAATTCTAACGTTGGTTGACTAGTAATAATAATTAATAAATATAATTATTACTAGTCATTCAACATTTGAATTCTACTAAAGCTTGTGGGCGGAGTATTCGACCGGAAATGTACGATTGCGGCGTCGTACAGTTTAGCTGCTTCGTCGAATCTTCTTAGAACAATCGACTGACACCATAAGCCTTCAATGACAGATTCGACCTTAACCACTTCCCGCCTGGTCAATAGACAATTGACGTCCGGGAAGTGGTTCTGTTATCCTGACTGGACGTCTGTTGACGTCCAGCAGGATAACATGCCGGCACGCGCCCGTGGGGGGCGCACAGCGCGGCAATCGGTGATGCGGAGTGTCAGTCTGACACCCGGCATCTCCGATCTCGGTAAAGAGTCTCCGACGGAGGCTCTTTACCATGTGATCAGCCGTGTCCAATCACGGCTGATCACGATGTAAACAAGAAGAGCCGTTGATCGGCTCTTCCTCACTCGTGTCTGACAAACGCGAGTAGAGGAGAGCCGATCGGCGGTTCTCCTGACGGGGGGTTTGCGCTGATTCACACTGGACCACCAGGGAAGCCGCCAGGACCACCAGGGAAGCCCCAAGCATGTGGATGGCCATCCACATATGCAAATTGATGCCAAATATGTGCCAATCAGTGCCCACAATTGGGCACTGATTGGCACCATTGTGAAAGACCTTAAATCTGTTATGCCCAGCAATGCCACCCATCAGTGTCATCAGTGCCATCTATCAGAGCAACCATCCGTGCCCATCTGTGCCCACCTATCAGTGACCATCAGTGCCCATCCATGCCACCTATCAGTGCCACCCATAAGTACCCATCAGTGCCACCAAAAGTACCCATCAGTGCCGACTATTGGTACCCATCAGTGCCGCCTATTGGTGCCCATCAGTGCCACATACCAATGCCACCTATCAGTGTCCATCAGTGCCGCCTATCAGTGCCCATTAGTGCCGCCTATCAAGGTCCATCATCAGTGCCCATCAGTGCCACCTCATCAGTGCCACCTCATCGGTGCCACCTCATCGGTGACCATTGGTGCCGCCTTATCAGTGCCCGTCAGTGCAGCCACCATATCAGTGCTCATCATTGAAGTGGAAAATGTACTTATTTACAAAAAATAAATAACAGAAAAAAAAGAAAAACTTTTTTTCTCAACATTTTCTGTCTTTTTTTTTGGCGCAAAAAATTAAAACCGCAGAGGTGATCAAATACCACCAAAAGAAAGCTCCATTTGTGAGAACAACATTTAAAAAATTTGTTTGGGTACAGTGTAGCATGACCGCGCAATTGTCATTCAAATTGCGACAGCGATAAAAGCTCAAAATTGGCTTGGGCAGGAACGTGTATAAGTGCCTGGTATTGAAGTGGTTAATTAATTCAGATTTTCGGACGACTGCATTTTTTTATGAAATAAAATAAATAAAAACGAATTTCGGGAGTAACGAAATAAATTAATTTTTCCGACGAAAACTAAATTCATGTGCACGTGTCTACTGAGAATTACTTTAAAGGCTTTTATAAGGGATATTGAAAGAAAATAAACTTTTTAAAATCTTTTTATTATGTATTTGTTTTCTAGCCCTATATCATCCCATGGGGAAATTACAGTTCGTTGTCTTTATGACTGCTATAAAGCATCAGCCACATACACACTGTAGGACCATATTACACAGAATCTAAAAATAAAAAAAGGTAGAAGGAGATCATTTTGTGAAAACCCATGCAAACATATGGGGAAACTACAGATATTCTGTGGGTTAAAGTGGTTGTAAACCCTTACAGACCACTTTTCACTACAGGTAAGCCTATAACAAGTAGGCATGTGCACACTGAAATCTTTTGTTTCGGAATTTATTTTTTGTCCGAAAAATAGATTTATTTAGTCACCCCCGAAATTCGTTTTTATTTATTTCATTTCGTTAATATATGCATTCGTTCGAAAATCCAAATTAAGGTCAAATCTGTCAATTGAAGGCTTATGGGGCCAGATTCAGGTACCTGCGCCGCGGCGTAACGTATCCCGTTTACGTTACACCGCTGCAAGTTTTCAGCGTAAGTGCTTGATTCACAAAGCACTTGCCTGTAAACTTACGGCGGTGTAACGTAAAGGCAAATCCGGCGCAAGCCCGCCTAATTCAAATGGGGCATGTACCATTTAAATTAGGCGCACTCCTGCGCCGGACGTACTGCGCATGCTCCGTTTTGAAATTCCCGCCACGCTTTGCGCGAAGTGACATAATTTTTTTGAACAGCGACGTGCGTAACATACTTTCGTATTCCCGGACGTCTTACGCAAAAAAAAAAAAATTGAAATTTGACGCGGGAACGACGGCCATACTTTAACATGGCTCGTCTAAAGTTAAGCCATGTAAAAGCATGCTTAACTTTGCGACGGGGAAAAAATTACTAGCGCCAACGTAACAAACGCGAAAACCTTTGTGGATCGCGGTAAAAGCTCATTTGCATACCCGACTCTGGAAAACGACGCAAACTCCACCCAGCGGCGGCCGAAGTATTGCAGCCTAAGATCCGAAGGCGTACGAAGCCGTAAGCCTGTCGGATCTTAGCCAAAAGCCGTCGTATCTTGTTTGTGAATCACAAATAAAGATACGACGCGGCAAATTTAAAAATACACCGGAGTATCAGCAGATACTCCAGCGTATCTGTTCTGTGAATCTGGCCCTTGGTGTCTGTCGGATGTTCTAAGAAGATTCGACGAAGAAGCTAAACTGTACGACGCCGCAATCGTACATTTCCGGTCCAATGCTCCTCCCACAAGCTAGAGTAGAATTCTAATGTATGACTAGTAATATTTATATTTATTAATTATTATTACTAGTCAACCAACATTAGAATTCTTCTATAGCCTATGGGCGGAGCATTTGACCATAAATGTCCGCTCGGGGCGATCGTATGTTTTTAGCTGCTTCGTCGAATCCTCATGTCTCTATAATGTCGAATCTTTTCTCTCTATGTCGAATAATCTCGGACTAATAGAGTTAGATTAGGCACATTCGACCGCAGGTTTGATAGACACACATCGCTATTGTTACCGTCATGTCAAATCTTCTATCTATATCCAACTGTTGTCGCAACTAAACGAAAATAAAGCATTTTTTTATGTCGGAAATTTCGGATTTCGGATTCTGCGCGTTCGCTAGCGTTTGTTAAAACAAACGCGAAAATCCCAGAAATTCTAACGAAAATGCATTTGGACAAAAAAAACGAATGCACATGTTTAATAACAAGGCTTACCTGTAGTTACCCTGGATATCTCCTAAACATGCACGGTTTAGGAGACATCCACTGTATCAGCACCGGCACATGCGCACTAAAGCAACGACTCGTTCGTGCCGTTGCCGGCATGCGCAGGAGTGATGTAATCACAGGCCCGGCCAATCACAGTACCGGAGCCCGCGATACCCAGAAACAACTCCGGGAGAGATGTCGCTGGCCAGAGCAGTGTATCGGGACCGATGTGGGGGCTTCGATCTTAGGTAAGTATTTCATAATGAACTAGTATGCTATGCATACTAGCTCATTATGCCTTTGTCTTGCAGGTTTTTTTTTTTTTTTCGCTGGGTTTACAACCACTTTAAACTCTGGTGAAATTCATTATTATCTAGATTCAGGTACACGTGCCTAACGTTACGCAGGCGTAGCGTATCTCATATACGCTACGCCGCCGTAAGTTAGAGAGGCAAGTGCTGTATTCACAAAGCACTTGCGTCCTAAGTTATGGCGGCGTAGCATAAATGGGCCGGCGTAAGCCCGCCTAACTCAAATTGTGAAGAGGTGGGCGTGTTTTATGTAAATAAAGCATGACCCCACGTAAATGGCGTTTTGAACGAACGGCGCATGCGCCGTCCGTGGACGTATCCCAGTGCACATGCTCCAAATTACGCCCCAAAGACTTATTGGTTTCGACGTAAACGTAAATTACGCCCAGCCCCATTCACGGACGACTTACGCAAACGACGTAAAAATGTAAAAATTTGACGCGGTTCCGACGTCCATACTTAACATTGGCTGCGCCATCTTTTTGGTGGAATATCTTTAGGCCTGAAAACGCCTTGCGTAAACGGCGTATCTTTACTGCGACGGGCAAGCGTACGTTCGTGAATAGGCGTACACTCCCCTAGCGGCTGGCGTAAATAGACAGCTAAGATACGACAGCACAGGCGGTCGTATCTTAGCTAGATCTAAGTGTATCTCAATTTGAGAATACACTTAAATATACGACGGCGCAGATTCAGAGTTACGACGGTGTATCTACTGATACGCCGGCGTAACTCTACCTGAATCTGACTATATATGATAAAAACTTTTGTGTACAGCTGACCATCATACCTATCTAAGCTTGTTGCACCTCCCATATCCAAGCCATGGGCCTTAATATGGAGTTGCATCCGCTTCTCGCTCATCCTTTTGTGGCTATAATATCCGGCACTGAAAAAAGACTTTCAGAATATTTTGGGGGCGTAGCGTAGCTGTGAAAATTGGTGCCTATTCTGCCAGAAAAAGCATTTGTGAGGTCAGCTACATCAGTAGCTGACCTCACAGAACTGGAAAACTGAAAATGATATCAAATTCTTATCGGAATTCCTGGTGCCAATCCATGGTAGCATACTACCAGTCATGTATGCTGCTAGGTTGGCAATAGAAAAATGGAAAACTGTATCAAATTGTATCAAATACTTATCACGCGTCTTACTACATGTGGTGGTATGTGGCCTTGTTGGCACCAGGAAAAGGCTTTTCACAAGGTTTTGGTGTGTGGCTGTGGAAATTTGTGCCTATTCTGCAAAAAATCTAAAAAATTGTGAGGTCAGCTATTGATGTTGAATGAGGAGACCTGGCTTTCCAATTCATTACAAAGGTATATGATAAGGTTGAGGTCAGGGCTTTATGCAGGCCACTTGAGTTCCTCCTCCACTCCAAACTCATTACACCAAATCTTTATGGAGCTGGCATTGTACACATGGCACATTCATGCTAGAATAGAAAAGGACCTTTCCCAAACTGTTAACACAAGGTTGAAAGTACACAATTATCCAAAAGATCTTTGCGTGATGTAGAATTAACATCGTCCTTCACTGCAAACACCAGAACTCAATCATTTGGAGGGGTGTCTACATACTTTTGGTCGTATATTGTTAAAAAGCCAGGCAGAGAGCAGAGCGGAGCGGTGAGCAAGTCCTCAGGCGGGTAAGCTTGCAGGGGGCAGTCGTATCATCCATCGGCGAACGGAGCCATCACATTCGGTAACGGAAGTGACAATCCGTGTTACTGTTACACAGTCAGTGCTTGAAACTCCGGACGCCCATCTTGGTACACCCTGCACTCAGCCACAGTATGCCAGCAGCAGACATCTTGTTACACCCAGCCCATGTAGTTCGGTCTGGGTGTAACAAGATGTCCGCTGCTGCTTTATTGAGGCCGAGTGCAGGATGTACCAAGATGGGCGTCGCAGAGGCAGCATAGAAAATATATCCTCTCATGCCCATAAGTGCCAGCCATCAATCAGTGACATCTGTTAGTGCCATCCAGCCAGTGCCCATCCAGCCAGTACCACTGCCAGGCATCAGTACATGCCACCTATCAGTGCCCAGCCATCAGTGTGTGCCACCTATCAGTGCTCATCACTTAGTGCCAGCCAGTCAGTGCCACCTATCAGTGCCCAGCCATCAGTGTGTGCCACCTATCAGTGCTCATCACTCAGTGCCAGCCAGTGCCACTTATCAGTGCCAGCCATCAGTGTGTGCCACCTATCAGTGCCCAGGCATTAGTGTGTGCCACCTATCAGTGCTCATCACTCAGTGCCAGCCAGTCAGTGCCACCTATCAGTGCCCATCCATCAGTGCATGCCACCTATCAGTAATGCTTAATCAGTGCCATCTATCAGTGCTCATCATTGCTGCATATCAGTGCCACCTAATCCTATCAGTGCCCAACAGTGCTGCATATTAGGGCCTTCTCATCAGTACTGCCTCATCAGTGCCACCTATAAGTGCTCCTCACTCAGTGCCATCTATCAGTGCCAGTCAGTCAGTGCCACCCATCAGTGCTTCCAACTATCAGTTTGTGCCACCTATCAGTCAGTGCCATCTATCAGTAATGCTTAATCAGTGCCAAAAAAGTATCGGGATCGGTATCGGCGAGTACTTGAAAAAAAGTATCAGTACTTGAACTCGGTCTTAAAAAAGTGGTATCAGGACAACCCTAGTTTAATGTATATACGTGTTGGGCGTTAAACAATTGAAACATATATTTGAGGGAGGGAGACTACTTACGCTCGATCAACTCAAAGACAAGAATGGTTTGCCTAATTGGTATTTCTTTCGCTATATTCAGCTCAGACATGCTTTCACAACACAATAAGATTCACTGGAGCTTGGGTCCTCTCCTTTAGAGCTCTTATTGAGCAATGAAACCTTACAAAAACCTTTGTCAGAAGGCTATAAAGAAATGTTTGTGGAAAGGCCAAAAATGCTGAGCAAATGGAGGGACGCGTGGAGTGCTCTAATACCTGATTTTGGGGGTAATGACTGGGATGATATGTGGGATCACCCGTTCGGGGCTCTAGTGTCGGCTCAGGATAGGCTTATTCAATTTAAATTACTACACACCGTGTATTATACCCCAGCATGGATAGCTAGCATACATAGCAGAGGACCTGCTGAGTGCTGGCATTGTACCACTAATCCTGCTGATTTTGACCACATATTTTGGCACTGCCGTCCGATACGGGGAGTTCTGGACGCGGGTCACTCGTACCGTTCAAAGCTTGCTATCTCTACACATCCCCCTGATAATCTCAGTTTGTTTGCAGGGCCTGGTGGAGGAGGTGACGCCAAGTAGGGTCCAGAGGACCACAATCTCCCTTTCTCTGTTTTACGCACGAAAAGCCATCTTGCTATGCTGGAAAAAGCCTGAACCACCTACTGTGTCCTACTGGAAGAACATTGTTAATAAGGCACTACCCCTCTACAAAGCTACGTATCTAAGTAGGGGCTGTCCTAGTAAGTTTGAGAAGGTGTGGTAGTGATGGCCTGATGTCAATGATACCCTAAATCAACTGTTGACAGAGGGATTGCCGCAGTTTAGGTTTACATGGAACTTAGATGATCTGAAATTAAGGTGACCAAATATGTGTCGGTTTCCTTGAGCAGCCAGTGTATTATACAATATTCATATATTACAATGTTTTGTTGACAGGGCTACGAACTCTGATCATATTGTTTGCACTTTATGGAATGTTGCACAGGGGTAGGGGAAGGGGTGGCATACTAGTTTTGTATGTGTTGTACTGTATGTATTACTCAAATGTTGAATACATTTTTATTCAAAAACAAAAAATGTATATACTTGAAGAGGCGTGATCTGGAAAGGTCCAAGAAAGAAGAGTGACCCCTGCACATTGCATGTGAATACCAGTCACCCTAGCATTAGAAAAGGAAATTATAAAAGGTAAGCCTTCAGATTAGGGATTTTTGTCCTTGAAATATTACAAAAAAGATACCGAGAAAATGTTTCATCTTGTACCATACTTGCTCCACCAACAGAACATGCTGAGGAAGAAGGTGGCCACAAACAGCTTTTATTAACCTTTTTACCCAAGAGAAACCCTTAAAATAAACCCTTAAAATAATTGTAAGGTCTCAAGAAACCTTTTCTAAAGTAAATTTATTGGGGGGGGTATGGGAAAATGCTCCTTATTTCGTTGGTCAGTGGGAAGAACTGGCATTCTGACCAACCCTCACAGCGGTGGTCTGACTGCCACCCTTAAAGACAGCTAGAAAGTAGACATGTGCAATCCCGTTCGTAACTAATGGATTTTCGTACAAATTTGTTAATATTCGTACATTCGGATCAATTCGAACATCCAAAAAGTTGAAAGAACCAAAATGCGAAAATTACGGATTTGTGAATAAGCAAAATAACGAACAAGCGAAAATACGAACGTACAATTGGACAATCTTACTAAAATACGAAACATCGAAACAGCAAAAGAACGAAAATTACATCTATAATGAACGATTTGCATTCCATATTTTAAATCCTTTGTCTGTTCGTATTTTGATTAGAATTTTCATTCGTATGTTCGTATTTTCATTTGTGTGTTTTGTAAATCCGTTTTTTTGTCTATTCGTTAATTTGTGTACTCGTAATGTTCTTTGAAATGGGCACTGGGCAGTGTAGTTAGTGAGTGATGTATCTTACTTAATATCTTAGCCAATCAGCTTATCTCTTTTGTACTGCGTCACATTGGACAGTGTAAAGCCTCGTACACACGATCGGACTTTAAACAAACTTTTCCGTGGATTTTTGTCCGAAGGGAGTTGGCCAGACTTTTGAAACCGAAAAAGTTTGTCCGATGGAGCGTACACACGGTCGGATTTTTGGGAAAACGCTCATTTTGAAATTTGTTGGCAAAAAGTCCGACCGTGTGTACGGGGCTTAAGAGAAAGTATATCTTAATATGGATTAGCCGCATGTTGAAAATTAAACTAAAATACGAGATTGCAAATGACCCCGCCGCGATGTATTTACGAAAGTACAAGATTACGAATCCATTAAACGAAAATTAATATATAAAAAAATTACGAATTTCAAATCAATGAAAATAAATTAGACAGAATTACGAATCATTCAGTATAAATTAAAATAAAACTTTTAGGGTCCGAATAGGAAAACTTGCGTCTTACGAAATTACGAATCTTTACGATTCTATGGAACGAGGCGAAACGAAACAAAAAAAAAATGTTTTTGTTGTACACATGTCTACAAGAAAGATCATTGGTGTCATGCTGACTCTTATGGATGGTCATTTATCCATAGCTCAAGGAACCCTTAACTTCTGGAGGAACCCTTGGGGTAAATGGAACCCTAGTTGAGGATGGCTTCTCCTAGAGGTTTTTTTTACGTACAAAGACATGTTGTGTTTCTTAAGCCATGATTGGGATTATCATTATTGCTAGTTTAGATGTATAATGTGCTTGGCGCTCTCTAAAAGGTCATCCATTTTCTTTAAGACATTCTATACTACTTTTGTTTTTTTTTATGGAAGAATGACTTCTTGTCCTCCAGTTTCATTTCATCAAACACTCTATCGAGATAGAAAAAAAAAATATCCCTATCACGTTGTGCTCAACTTTCTCTTTATTTGCCAAAAACAAATTTGCACGTAGATACCATAGACTTGATTATGGTTTGCGGTTTCCATACTGCTTATAAAATGTTTAGGTTCATGGATCATTGCCTTACGTCTTCTCTAAGGACATCTGTTCCTGTTTGTTCCATCTCCAACAAACAATAATCAACCTCACAGATCTAAAGCAGACATCAAGAAGAAGAAGATCCCTTCAGGCTAGTCCTCCTAAGACAGAAATCCTAACCAGTGAATGCCAGTCCAATCAGACTACGGGGGTCTTTGTAGAATGTTATGGCTTGTGGTTTCGATAAACCTTAAGCACCAAGAATCTAAGACCTGAAGGGCTTGCAATCTCATCCTGCCTCTGTGATGACCTGCCAATGATGATCTGACTTGATCTTCTAAACACTTAACATTTCTACTAAGAGGATGTGCTGCAGACGCAAAACACTTACGCATATATCTGTATTTAGATAACCAGCTCCCTTTACCTATACTATGAAAGTATAAAAAGTGGGACATCACAGTATTAACTCTCTTATGAACAAAATGCAGAAAGGTTCACATTTTATTGAAATGCTGAAAAGTTCTTAAATTGCCTGCTGTTACGCAATGTTTTGATTCACTTTTTTATTTTATTTTGAGACATCAATAAAGCCCAACTGGACCTTCAGTTTAAATCATCGTAAACCTTAATTTTTTTTCACCTTAATGCATTATAAGAGCCGGTTCACACTTCCGCGGCACGACTTCGGGGGCGACTCTGCAAGTCGTCCTGAAGACGACTTCAGAGGCGACCCGCAAAAAGACTTCTGTATAGAAGTCAATGCAGGTCGCCCTGAGCCTCCCCAAAGTCATGCAAGAACCTTTTTCTAAGTCGGAGCGACTTGCGTCGCTCCTATTAGAACGGTTCCATTGCATTGAATGAGACGCGTCTCGTCAGGCAGCTGAGCCGCCTGACGAGTCGCCCTAGTGTCAACCGGCTCTTAGAGCCGGTTCACACAGGGGCGACCTGGGATCCGATTTGAAGTTGCCCCAAGTCGTCCAAAATCGTGTGGTTGAGAAAATGAATGGAAGTGAATGGGGGCCGTCTTAATACGCACTACTGAAGTCGCTCTGACTTCAGAAAAGGTTCCTATACTACTTCAATCCGACTTCTAGGCAACTTGTAGGCAACTTGTACCCATTGATTTCAATGGAAGTCGCCTCAGAAGTCTGATCACTGTCTTAACTGAAGCAACAATACAGGAAGATAACATACATTTCTCAGGCAAACCCCTCCCTCCCACAGAGCTGATTGTTGTTTCATTGGCCACTGGAAAGCCTCCTGTCCTGGAGGCGACTTGAAGTTGCCTTGTACTGTCCTGGAAGAAACTTGAAGTTGCCCTGTAAGTTGTCTGATGATTCATACTTAAAGGGGTGGTTCACCCTAAAAACTACTTTTTTTTATTACACCCGTGGCTTCCGGGTTGTGAGTCCCGCGGGAGTGGGCATTCCTAACATGTCTGTGATTGACGTTTTGACCAAAAATGAGCTCCCCCCATCGCGTAAGCCGCGTCACGGTTGGCGAAAGGAGCCGAACGGCGAGTCGGCGCTATACTGCACATGCGCATCGCCGTTCGGCTCCTTTTGCCAATCGTGACGCGGCTTACACGACGGGGGGAGCTCGTTTTTGGTCAAAACGTCAATCACAGACATGTTAGGAACGCCCACTCCCGCGGGACTCGCAAGCCGGAAGCCACGGGTGAATACGCTGTACAAAGGTATGTACAGCATCAAAAAAAAAATAATAGCCTTAATCGTATTGTAATGTGGGGGGCCAGTGTAATAAAAAAAGTAGTTTTTAGGGTGAACCACCCCTTTAAGTTGTGTCCAAGTTGCCTCCCAAAGTCGTGCTGGAAGTCGTGTTGCCCCTGTGTGAACCGGCTCTGAGTCCTTTAGTAATAGAGTCATGATGCTTTCATACAAGCCCATGAAAACTGAATTCTAAACCATGTCTGTGGATCTGGTTTTCTAAAGTGGGTAAAGAGAAGCCCGGAGTGGGACGCAGGCTAGGCGCAGGGCTGACATGACAGGGTAGCAGGGAAAACCAGCAGCAGAGGAGTTAAAAATAGTGGGAGTGTACTGGCCAGGGTAGGGGGTGGTTTTGTAAGTTATCCCAGGAGGGGTCAAGGTCCAAGGCTCAGTCTCTTGCCACCGGAAGAAGAAGAAGCTCCCACCCTCCTGCCCTTAATGTTTTGTTTTTAGGTTATTGGTGATGTGTTATGCTGATTTTGAAGGATGGTGTGGCGGTTGGGGATATTTGGAGGCATTAGGAATTAAGAACAACATGGCAGAATTGGGGAACCATCATGATATAGGATCGTTGGTTGATGGCAGTTAACCAAGGTTTAACTGGCATCGGCAGATGGGTATCAGCGTGGAAGGTATAGAGTGGTGTTTCCCTGAGTCGGCGCGGCCGCGACTGGGGAACTTGTGTAGACACGCTGATACGGTGGTAAATTTGGTTAATGCCTCCAAGGATCCCTAACATTGGTTAAGATGTATCTGGGGGAATATAGTTTTTTTGTTAATAAAGGTTATGGTTTGTAATGTTTAATAAAATGGCCGGTGCGGGCCAATTTACTCCAAAACAGGTGTTGTCTGGTTATTTAATAGGTTATGTGGGGGGGGGGGTTAGAACTAAGAGGTAACAAGAGGTTTGCATAGGCTATACCATAGTCAAGCCCCCTCCCAGTAGAGTGGAGGGATCACCAATGTCCATCCATATGCTTAGGAAATAAGGGAAAATAAAATGTCTCTTGTCTATGGTTGGATATATGAACTAAGCAGTGTCGGTGCGTCCATAGTGGGCGCAGGACCGCCACCCCTTCTCTCCTGCACCCATCAATCAACAATACATAGATTCATGCATTGCATGAATCTATGTATTGTCGCCACTGCCGCCCACTATTCAGGTGTCCGGCCTCCTGTTGAGCGCCGGCCATCTGAATAACAGCGGTGGGTGTGTTTTGGAAGTGCCTGATTCGAGCCAGAGGCTCGAATAGGCTTCCTGATTAGGTGCACAGGCTGTGCATTCCCTGGTTAAACAGTGCTGTGTTAGGGATTTGCTTCCCTAACACTGACCCGCCTCTCAGCCAATCAGGTTCACCGGGTCTGGTTACCGGTCACCTGATTGGCTGAAGCGGCAGGCTTGGAAGGATGAGAGGAGGAGCGGGCGGGAGAAGAATCTTTCTCATCGAGGAAGAAATAGAGGACACCGCTTGCCACTCGCCGCCTGCCGCCGTCACCCGCTGCCAACACGAGACAAGGTAAGGGCCGGGGAGACACCAGGCAATGTTTGGGGCACTATGGCAACACTTCAGGCACACTGGCAGCATTGGGCACACTGGCAGCATTGGGAACACTGGCAGCATTGGGCACACTGGCAGCATTGGGAACACTGGTAGCATTGGGCAGGCTGGCACACTGGCAGCATTTGTCACACTGGCACACTGGCAGCGTTTGAAACATGGCACACTGGCAGCATTTGGCACACTGGCAGCATTTGATGGCACAGTTGCAGCATTTGGTGGGCACAGTCACAGCATTTGGTGGGCACAGTGGCAGCGTTTGATGTTTTTTTTTCAAATTCTTTTCAGTTTATTTGCGCCCCCCCAATTTTTTTTAGCACCAACCGCCACTGGAGCTGAGCACAGTTTTATCTCTCTTTGACTTTGGTAAATCAAGCTCCTGTGTATAAGAATTGGCTGGGCAGCCAGCATTACATGGGACAACAGCCCTCGGTGGAAATGTCCACCTCCCCTTTTTATGGAAGAAATAATGCGCAGTTGGTTCCGGGCTTTCCTTCACCCAAGCTGCCGTTTTCAGTTTAAGCACAAAGGCAGACGCCGGAGGGACAAAGCCAATTCTTGTTTTAAAAGGCTTAGCACCTTCTTCCCTTTGAATCTTTGCTGGGTTTATGTTGCTGCCATCCAACGCCAGCTCCCAGGCCTCGGAATAATGTTTCCTTTTTTTCTCCATGGAGAGTCGAAGGTCTCCGAAGCTCCACGATAATAAAAGGGAGGGTAATGACTTCCACATGCAGCTCAGAGCCACAAACAGCAGCAGAAGCAACACAAACAGCCAGTGCTACAAGACTGCAACTCCAAAACTTTCCATGCACGCCGCTCGAACCATGCACATTGCCCACAGGCCGACTGCACCTTCTTTCCAAAGAAACTGCATATAAAAAACTACTGTTCTAGTCTTTTTCAGAGAGAAATTATACTGGTTGTTATTCCAATGTTTTTGAGTTTTTTTGCTGAACATGTTTTTAAGTGTTTTTTATGTGTATGTGTTTTTACTATTCATATACACTATATTGTCAGAAGTATTGGGACACCTGCCTTTACACGCAGATGAACTTTAATGGCATCCCAGTCTTAGTCTGTAGGGTTCAATATTGAGTTGGCCCACCCTTTGCAGCTATAACAGCTTCAACTCTTCTGGGAAGGCTGTCCACAAGGTTTAGGAGTGTGTCTATGGGAATGTTTGACCATTCTTCCAGAAGCGCTTTTGTGAGGTCAGGCACTGATGTTGAACGAGAAGACCTGTCTCACAGTATCCACTTTTTCCCAAAGGTGTTCTGCCGGATTAAGGTCAAGTCAAGTTTCTCCACCCCAAACTTGCTCATCCATGTCTTTATGAACCTTGCATTGTGCAACAGGAAGGGGCCGTCCCCAAACTGTTACCACAAAGTTGGAAGCATTAAATTGTCCAAAATGTTTTGGTATGCTGACGCCTTAAGGGTTGTGGACCTTGCTTTGTTGCATTATCCAAATCATTTTGTGGAGGGGGCATTATGGTGTGGGGTTGTTTTTCAGGGGTTGGGCTTGGCCCCTTTGCTCCAGTGAAGGGAACTCTTAAGGCGTCAGCATACCAAGACATTTTGGACAATTTCATGCTTCCAACTTTGTGGGAACAGTTTGGGGATGGCCCCTTCCTGGCCCCAACATGACTGCACAACAGTGCACAAAGCAAGGCCCATAAAGACATGGATGAGCCAGTTTAGGGTGGAGGAACATGACTGGCCTGCACCACAGAGTCCTGACCTCAACCTGATAGAACACATTTGGGATGAATTAGATCAGAGACTGCGAGACAGGCCTTCTTGTCAGTACCTGACCTCACAAATACGCTTTTGGAAGAATGGTCAAACATTCCCATAGACACATTCGTAAACCTTGTGGACAGCCTTCCTAGAAGAGTTGAAGCTGTTATAGCTGCAAAGGGTGGGCCAACTGATGCCATTAAAGTTTATGTGTGTGTGTAAAGGCGGGTGTCCCAATACTTTTTACTTTTGTCAATGCAGCGTATATATATATATATATATATATATATATATATATATATATATATATATATATATTGTAACAGTAGGAGCTACTGTCACGTTAAAGTGGACACAGAGTCTGCATATTGGGTGAATGCAGAGCTGCAGAGCTTGCATTTAAAAACAGAGAAAACTGCTCTGGAAGTTTTCTCAGATTTTTCAATCGCTCCAACCCTGTGTCCGGGTTTTAGAGACAGCCTGCGAGCTGTCTGCCCAGCTGCAGACAGCTCATATAATCAGGGACTGGTCAGAACAGAGAGGGAGGAAGGTGGAGCAGTGGCTGTGACTGTCGCTGTGTCTCTGTGTTGGGACAGACGCTGTATGCGTTGAAGGACTTTGGGGCCTTGTGCATCCAGGACTGTGGGTCTGGAGGAGATGATGGTTTGAGGAACCATTACCTGTAGCAGCAGTGCTGTTAAAGACTAGCCAGGTGGGCTGTTATTTTCATTGGTTTCTGCATAACGTTTAAACCCCTACGTGGGATTCCTATGAATGGACTTTTTGTTTTGTTTATCCCCATTTAATAAACGTGGGCTACCAGGCCCTTAACACTAATTGCCTGTTTGCTGTGGACTCACTACACCAAAACGCATCTGCCAGAAGAGCTAAACAACCCCCAATGTTTACAATATATATATATATATATATATATATATATATATATATATATATATATATATATATATATATATATACACATATATACAGTATCTCACAAAAGAGAGTACACACCTACTAAGTGAACATTTCCAAATTGGGAGCCCTGGTGCCCAACACGTAGCCTGCAGACCCACTGTGTGTGGCTGCCAGGAATAACTGTTTTAGCCTATTCAGTTGTACAGTGCCTTGAAGAAGTGGTCATACCCCTTGAAATTTTCCACATTTTGTCATGTTACAACGAAAAACGTAAATGTATTTTATTGGGATTTTATGTGAGGGTTAGGTTATAAAAAAATATCCCAAGCTTTGAACATCTCACGTAGCTCTGTTCAATCCATCATCTGAAAATGGAAAGAGTATTGCACAACTGCAAACCTACCAAGACATGGCCGTCCACCTAAACTGACCGGGCCGGGCAAGGAGAGCATTAATCAGAGAAGCAGCCAAGAGGCCCATGGTAACTCTGGAGGAGCTGCAGAGATCCACAGCTCAGGTTGGAGAATCTGTCCACAGGACAACTATTAGTGGTGCTCTCCACAAATCTGCCCTTTATGGCAAGAAGAAAGCCATTGTTGAAAGAAAGTCATAAAAAATCTTGTTTGCAGTTTGCTAGAAGCCATGTGGGGGACACAGCAAAAATATTTAAGAAGGTGCTCTGGTCGGTTAAGACCAAAATGTAACTTTTTGGCCTAAAAGCAAAACGCTATGGGGTTGATTTGTTAAATTTGCAGAGTGCAAAATCTGGCGCAGCTCTGCATAGAAACCAATCAGCTTTCAGGTTTTATTGTCAAGCTGAAGTTAGAAGCTGATTGGCCACCATGCACATCTGCACCAGATTTTACACTCTCCGGTTTTAGTAAATCAACCCCTATGTGTGGCGTAAAACGAACACTTCACATCACCCTGAACACACCATCCCCACTGTGAAACATGGTGGTGGCAGCATCATGTTGTGGGGATACTTTTCTTCAGCAGGGACAGGGAAGTTGGTCAGAGTTGATAGGACAATGGATGGAGCCAAATACAGGGAAATCTTAGAAGAAAAACTGATAGAGTTGTGAGACTGGGGGGGGGGGGGGGAGGTTCACCTTCCAGCAGGACAATGACCCTAAACATAGAGCCAGAGCTACAATTGAATGGTTTACATCAAAGCATATTCATGTGTTAGAATGGCCCAATCACAGTCCAGACCTAAATCCAATTGAGAATCTGTGGCAAGACTTGAAAATTGCTGTTCACAAACGCTCTCCATCCAATCTGACAGAGCTTGAGATATTTTGTAAAGAAGAATGGGCAAAACTGTCCCTCTCTAGATGAGCAAAGCTGGTAGAGACATCCCCAAAAAGACTTGCAGCTGTAATTGCAGTGAAAGGCGGTTCTACAAAGTATTGACTGAATATAAATGCCCCCCACACTTTCACATATTTATTTATAAAAGTAATTTGAAAACCATTTATTATTTTCCTTCCACTTCACAATTATGTGCCACTTTGTGTTGGTCTATCACATACAATCCCCCCAAAAAAACATTTACATGTTTGGTTGTAACATGACAAAATGTGCACAATTTCAATGGGTATGAATACTATTTCAAGGCACTGTATGTTTAAATTCCTACATGAAATTTAAACAATGGGCTATTTGTCAATAAAGCAGTAAAAGATAGCCTGGAATACATGTGAAAAAAGAGTCTAGAGCTCCACCTGGAGGCTGAAAATTACAATATTGAATATTGTATATGCAATAATACATATTTATGTACCAACAATACTCTGTATCAATGCCCACCGCTTAATATTGATAAAAATTGTATAAATGCCCCAATTTGATTCATAGAATATTCCTGAATAGATGACCTGGTGTTGTGGTTGTACTAAATAACTGGGTACTATATGCTACACATCTGGTTAAAATGTGGATGCCTTTGGAAAACTATAACTAATTTTGCTATATACTGTTTATGGTCATACCTGGGCTAGAAGGACTTTGACCAAGGCCATTGCATTGTAATGTCTGCCTTCTATTCCCTTAGATGCCCATGGAACACATTCCTACCTCTGTCTTTAAGCCAGTACAGGAACTGCTCATCCATTGAGGGACTCTAATGTAACATATGGGTCCCATTCTGGATCAAAGGCCAGTAAACTGTACAATCAAGTTCACTTTATTTAGCGCTACCCCCGAAGGAGCCGCTGGTTGATTTGGGATCTACTCTCTTTTGGCTCAGCTTACCCCTATTAACTAGCTCAAACCCTCCCTTGACACATCAGAAGCCTGGTGGTTGAGATATTGTGACCTCTGTTGGGCTGGGGTCACAATAACAGTAACAGTATAACAATAGAATTACCTGCTGTTAAGGACGGTTCCCCCAGGCACGAAAATACACTCTACACAGTGAATATATGTTTAAATGAAAAGGGTAAGTTTACTTTATGGAAACTTAAGGACACAAGCATAGGTTTGAATTATGAACACAAATGTTAAGAAATTACTCACTATGATTCGCAAGGGCCCTTGCAGGAATCAGTAATTAATCACAGTAAGGAAACTTAACTAGGGTAGACAGTCTATGCTCGTGAGCGCCCTCTAGCGGGCAGTCCTGCAGAACAGTTAATGATCACGATGCGGCCGGTTGGTGCACATAAGAAATTGTAATCCAAGGCGGCATTTGATGAGGGAACTTAAACAACTAGATGTCTGTAACAGCGAACGTTGGTGAGCTGACACTCGTCAGTGTCAGTCACTTCCACGAACACTCAAACAGTTAACTGGGCCTCTAAGTTTCGGGTTGAGGCCGAGAACGGGTCTCCGGCCTGTGAGGTGGCCCTAGGTGCCTGTGTAAACAGAGAATAAGAAGTTGAGCAAGTGCTCTCTCACCCGACAGACCGATCCGCCTGAATTCTCCTCAGGAGGTGCGCTGGTAGATCACCGCTCCACAGCACAAAGATCCCGGACGAGGGTGCTCCACTGGTTCGACTGACAGCTGGATTTCCTCTATGATCTCCGGCTACACGAGCTGGATGCTGGAGTCTTGCTTCCTTCCAGGCAGCTGGTCTCTCAGTAGATTTAGGCCTAGGCTGTGCTCTGTCAGCAGCTCCACAGAGGAGAGAAGTGCAGGTCCCGAGAGAGAGAAATCAGCCGCGCCATTTCTTTAAGTAACCTCCCCCATAAGTCTGTGCGGAGGTGTCACGTGTTCAAAGACGCAGGGCATTGTGGGAAGTATAGTCTGTTTCTCCTAAGGCCCCGTACACACGATAGAATCCATCCGCTGAAAAATCCCAGCAAATGGGTTTCAGCAGATAGATCCTATGGTGTGTACACTCCAGCGGATCTGTTTCCGCGGATATTTATCCCCTGGGATGGATTCCAGCAGATCGAATATTTGCTGACATGCCAAACAAATCCATCTGCTGGAATCCATCCCAACGGATGGATCCGCTGGTCTATATAGACTCACCGGATCCATCCGTCCGAAGGGATCCCCCGCATGCGTCGTAATGATTCGACGTATGCGTGGAATTCCTTATATGACAGCGTCGCGCACGTCGCTGCGTCATAATCGCGGCGACGGCGCGACACGTCATCGCCAGAGGATTTCGGCGCGGATTTCAATGCGATGGTGTGTACACGCCATCGCATAGAAATCCGCGGAAATCCTCGAGAGGATTTATCCGTGGAAACGGTCCGCTGGACCGTATCCGCGGATAAATCCTCCCGTGTGTATGGGGCCTTAGAGTCAATGGAGTCCATATCTCCTGCTACTTTCAATCCCACAATGCATAACTCCTTAAAGGTAACTTGCATATTTACAATGGTGTGGATAAAGTTCCAGCTGGGATAGCCTGTCATAAGGTTCTGACAGGGTGACCCCGCTACATTTATGTATTATATATATTTATATATAGACAGTTCAATGGTCCTATTTTGCCTAGTGTCTGGCATTTATGTGCTGTGACTTTATGTAAATCAAGGGCAACTATGCTATTGCTTTCTTCATTCCTTATAGAGGAGAGAGCTGCCTTTACAATGGCCCCTCAACGTTTTGCAATCCTTGAGCCAGAGCATGTTGCTCTAAAGAGAGACACTTTTTGATGGCATCTTTAACAAGTAAGAACTGTTTTCTGGGATCAGATATAGCACAGAGGCTCTGAGATTAGCACTCCTTCCAAATCCAAATTCCAATCAGGACACTAACTGCATGGAGTTTGCATGTTCTGCCTGCTTGCATAGGTTTCCTATTCTATTTCGTCCCACATTCTGAAGACATGCTGGTAGGCTCATTGTCTCCTGTCTATATAGAGAGGCACGGAGCAGCGCCGAAGGTGTAGGTGGAGGGCCGTCATGACATGGGTTAACGGGGCGGAGCCTCTAGGACAGGGGTGGCCAACCAGTGGCCCGGGGGCCACATGTGGCCTGCGGAGCCCTCTGATGTGGCCCGCGACCTCCTGCTCTGTAATGGTGGGTTGGCAAGCCCAGATCGCAGGTTGCCGACCCGCCATACCACAGCATCAGTGTTGTGAATGAAGCTGGTGGTAGAGGAAGAAAGTGGCTGCGGAGCACAGTCCCATAAGCCGATGCTTCCTCTATAGTGCCTGTACCCTTTCGTCTGGGCGGATCGGAGGGCCATAGCGTTTTTGTGACCTGTCATCCGCACGCTTTGTTCATTGTGGCCCTCGACTGGTTACCATGCTGCTTAAGTGGCCCTCGCTCTTCAAAAGGTTGGGCACCCCTGCTCTAGGACATAGGGGGCAGCGTGGGGTGTCAGAGCAGAGGGGAGGAGTAAGTCAGCCCAAGGAAAAGAAAAGGAAAGGGAGGGGCCAGTCGTCACAAGGAGCGAAGGGGGTAAGAAGCTTCCCACCCTCCCATCCTGTTTTTTAAGGGATTTTTTTTTTTTTTTTACAGGTAAGGTTTTTTTTTGGATGGCCGCGAGTGGTGGACGTGGTGGCGGAGTGCAAGGTCCTTGCTAGGTCAGATGGGCACCTAGAAGGCATGGTTAGGGACCCGTCTGAGGTATTGCTCCCAGTTGGTATATGGGTACCTGCTAGTTGTCTCTCAGTCAGAGGTTTTAGCGGCTGGAGGCCTTGAAGTAACTAGCAGGTACATTGAGGGGTTATGCCGATTGGACCTTGTGCCCCAGGGTGGTATAAATACTGGAAGTTATAAATAAAGCTTAATGTGTTTTTATGTTAACTATTGAGAGTTTTATATATATATATATATATATATATATATATATATATATATAAACCGTATTTATCGGCGTATATCGCACACTTTTTTGCCCTGAAAATCAGGGCAAAATTGTAGGGTGCGCGATATACGCCGATACCCGCGCTGTGTTTGAACCACTGCGCCGACATATACCGAGCACAGTACACTCGGGTATAGTCGGGCAGGCTTGGCTCGGCGTCCTTTACGCGAGAGGAGCCGAGCCTGCCCGACTATACACGAGTGTACTGCGCTCGGTATACGTCGGCGCAGTGGTTCAAACACAGCGCGGGAAGCGGGGATCGAGCGAGAAGGTCACCACGATGGCCACAGAAGGACGCCGGACCGGACGAGGCCGCCGATGGACGACGGGCAGGACGCAATGGACGACGGGCAAGACACCGACGAGGGGCATCCAAACTGTAATGCCGCGTACACACGGTCGTTTTATGCGATGAAAAAAAACGACGTTTTTAAAAACGTCAATTTAATTGATCGTGTGTGGGCAAAAACGTTGTTTTATGTCTTCTAAAAAACGACAGAAAAAAATTGAAGCATGCTTCAATTTTATGTGTCGTTTTTGGCCGACGTCGTTTTCTGTGTTCTAAACATTGACCGTGTGTACGTAAAAACGTCGTTTTAAGCACGCGCATGCTCAGAAGCAAGTTAGGAGACGGCAGCGCTCATTCATGTAAAACGACTGTTCAGAATGGAATCAGCACATTCGTTAAGGTGTTTTTCAGCTTATAGACAAGAAAAGAAAGCGCTTCTTTAACCCCTGCTTTTAACTGCTACCCAGAAATGGACGTTTGTTGCGGCTGATCTTGTTACATAGTTATGACAAGCTTTTAATTCGTTTCTTTCTTGTTTGCTAATGTTTATGTTTGTGTTCTGTTATTTAGTTGTATCTTCCATCTTTAAAATTTAAAATATATATATTGGTCCACCTTTTTTTTGGGGATTTTTATTTTCTCACCAATTTTAGTTTAAATCTCTATTTTGTGTTGATTTGGGAGTGTGTGAAGTGGCTGCAACAACATAATTTTTTCTTTAACTCACCCACAAGCATGTTTTTTTACCTTGTTAATGTTTGCAGGAACTATTTGGGAATGGGTCTGCCCACTCACTAATGATCTCTTAAATCTACAATAAAGAAACATGGTCAAATGTGGCTGAAAAATTAACATAGCATTTATTCTGCACAAACATTCAAAATAAAAATGGTGGCAACCCAAAAACACAACATAATAAAAACAAAGATGCAAAGGAAGGCAGCACTTTAGAGCATGCTTGAAATTTGCTGAAAACAAGGGTCCCCGAAGCCACCAATTCAGCCTGTGAGTCAACATAAAAATTCCATCAGGGGCACCGTATTATTTCTTGGGCTTTTTCTTCCCAGCAGCCTTCCCTGCAGTCTTCCCTGCAGCCTTCCCTGCAGCCTTCCCTGTAGCCCAAGTCCTTGGGGGCTGGGTTCCTGGAGGAGATGAAGTGCCAGGAGCCAGAGCAGCCTCATGAAGAGGAGGAGCAGGAGCAGGAGCAGGAGGAGCAGCAAGGACAGGAGGAGCAATCCGCACAATGTCGGTGTCGTCATCAGTGGCGGCTGGTGAAGTTTTAGGATGGGGGGGCGCAAGACTCCGCCCCTCCACATTTGGTCCCTCCCACTTCTCATAAGCCACACCTCTTATAGAATCCACCCACTCCGTCCCCTGTATTCCACTTGCTTCCACCCATGGTGTCAGGAGTATACATCTCAGCTTAACAGGACAGAGTATACAGCCCCAGCATCACAAATCATGGTATACAGCGCAGCCTTACAGATCGAAACAAACTAATAAATTACACTGTTAGTAATGAAGGGGCATGAGATTACCAGAGACTGCGGACATACTGACTGCACAAGATTACCAGAGACTGCGGACATACCGACTGCACAAGATTACCAGAGACTGCGGAAATACTGACTGCACAAGATTACCAGAGACTGCGGACAAAATGACTGCAGGAGATTACCAGAGACTGCGGATATACTGACTGCACGAGATTACCAGAGACTGCGGATATAATGACTGCACGAGATTACCAGAGACTGCGGAAATAATGACTGCAGGAGATTACCATAGACTGCGGATATAATGACTACACGAGATTACCAGAGACTGCGGACAAAATGACTGCAGGAGATTACCAGAGACTGCGGATATACTGACTGCACGAGATTACCAGAGACTGCGGATATAATGACTGCACGAGATTACCAGAGACTGCGGATATAATGACTGCAGGAGATTACCAGAGACTGCGGATATAATGACTGCACGAGATTACCAGAGACTGCGGATATAATGACTGCAGGAGATTACCAGAGACTGCGGACATACTGACTGCACAAGATTACCAGAGACTGCGGATATAATGACTGCAGGAGATTACCAGAGACTGCGGATATACTGACTGCACGAGATTACCAGAGACTGCGGACAAAATGACTGCAGGAGATTACCAGAGACTGCGGATATAATGACTGCACGAGATTACCAGAGACTGCGGATATAATGACTGCAGGAGATTACCAGAGACTGCGGATATAATGACTGCACGAGATTACCAGAGACTGCGGATATAATGACTGCAGGAGATTACCAGAGACTGCGGATATAATGACTGCACGAGATTACCAGAGACTGCGGATATAATGACTGCAGGAGATTACCAGAGACTGCGGACATACTGACTGCACAAGATTACCAGAGACTGCGGATATAATGACTGCAGGAGATTACCAGAGACTGCGGATATACTGACTGCACGAGATTACCAGAGACTGCGGACATACTGACTGCACAAGATTACCAGAGACTGCGGATATAATGACTGCACGAGATTACCAGAGACTGCGGATATAATGACTGCAGGAGATTACCAGAGACTGCGGATATAATGACTGCACGAGATTACCAGAGACTGCGGATATAATGACTGCAGGAGATTACCAGAGACTGCGGATATAATGACTGCACGAGATTACCAGAGACTGCGGATATAATGACTGCAGGAGATTACCAGAGACTGCGGATATAATGACTGCACGAGATTACCAGAGACTGCGGATATAATGACTGCAGGAGATTACCAGAGACTGCGGACATACTGACTGCACAAGATTACCAGAGACTGCGGATATAATGACTGCAGGAGATTACCAGAGACTGCGGATATACTGACTGCACGAGATTACCAGAGACTGCGGACATACTGACTGCACAAGATTACCAGAGACTGCGGATATAATGACTGCACGAGATTACCAGAGACTGCGGACATACTGACTGCACGAGAGTACCAGAGACTGCGGATATAATGACTGCACGAGATTACCAGAGACTGTGGACATACTCACTGCACGAGAGTACCAGAGACTGCGGACATACTCACTGCACGAGAGTACCAGAGACTGCGGACATACTCACTGCACGAGAGTACCAGAGACTGCGGACATACTGACTGCACGAGAGTACCAGAGACTGCGGACATACTGACTGCACGAGATTACCAGAGACTGCGGACATACTGACTGCACGAGATTACCAGAGACTGCGGACATACTGACTGCACGAGATTACCAGAGACTGCGGACATACTGACTGCACGAGATTACCAGAGACTGTGGACATACTGACTGCACGAGATTACCAGAGACTGCGGACATACTCACTGCACGAGAGTACCAGAGACTGCGGACATACTCACTGCACGAGATTACCAGAGACTGCGGACATACCGACTGCACAAGATTACCAGAGACTGCGGACATACTGACTGCACGAGATTACCAGAGACTGCGGACATACTGACTGCACGAGATTACCAGAGACTGCGGACATACTGACTGCACGAGATTACCAGAGACTGCGGACATACTCACTGCACGAGAGTACCAGAGACTGCGGACATACTCACTGCACGAGATTACCAGAGACTGCGGACATACCGACTGCACAAGATTACCAGAGACTGCGGACATACTGACTGCACGAGATTACCAGAGACTGCGGACATACTGACTGCACGAGAGTACCAGAGACTGCGGACATACTGACTGCAGGAGATTACCAGAGACTGCGGACATAACTGCATTGGGGGGATATCTCACATATGGATGTAATACACTGCAATTCATGTCCCTGTACTGACATCTCTCATACTAATACTCTCCTACAATCAGATTCTATGACTGATCAGCTCCTACACTCAGCATTTCCCCCACACTGATATCACCTGGCCATGTGTCTTCCCCAGGAAGTTATAGGTGAACATAAAATAATAAAAAAAAAATGTTAAGGGGGGGGGGGGGGTTGATTATGGGGCCGTTTGTAGCTGATTGCTGAACATTAAAAAAAAAAAAAAAATGTTAAGGGGGGGGGGGGGGGGGGGTTGATTATGGGGCCGTTTGTAGCTGATTGCTGAACATTAAAAAAAAAATGTTAAGAAGCGAGGGGGGGGGGGGGGGGGCCGTCCGCTATTAATGCTGAACCTTTAAAAAAAAAAACTTAATTAGTGCGGGGGGGGGGGGGGTGACTTGCAGGTGGTGCCGAATCCAAATTACATTTAAGATTAAGAAGTATAACAACGGGAGCGGAGGGATGGGGCCGCTAGCTTTGCTGAGCATTAGGAATCTAGCATAGCATAGGAATCTAGCTGTGCTGTGAACACGGCTCTGCCTTACCTTAATGCCTGGCTCACGGAGGTGCGTCCCTCTGGGCTGCAGAGTGCCGACGTCACTTCCTGACGTGCACAGGCACAGAAATATACTGGGTGCCGTGCACCCGCCCGGCCACAAGTCCAGGTTCATCGCGCCGGAAGCTGTGGCGCGATGGGCATAGCCACAATGGCATTTTTTCGCTGCCAATGTAGCGCCACGTCTGCAATCTCGTGATTGCACAGACGTGGCGCTACTGACACTGCACAATGCCCGGCGCCCGACGCCCGGACAGTGCACATAAGGACCTTTTTTTCGATTTTTTTTTTTTTTTAAAGGGACATGTTTAAAAATTTTTTTTTTTTTTTTTTTTTTTTTTACTGACTTGGGGGCGGGGGGGCGGCGCCCAGGCGCCCCCTATGGACGGGCCGCCACTGGTCGTCATCGAGCTGCCCCAGGGATGCCATGCTTATGGCTTTGAACATGAGGAGTTCGCAGCGCACACGCTGGCTCTGCTCAATATTGTAGAGCTTGGCTGCAATGAGCGCTGCGAACCCCTCAACTTCACTGGGTGGCTCTCGGATGGCTGCAGTAGCTTGGCGAAGCAGGCCCTGGGTCTCCTGCTCCATTTGTTGCATACTCCTGAGCCGTTTATTGGGATTGCGGAATGGAGGGATCCGGGAGATGGTATCCCGCCGGCGTGCCTCCTGGGTCCCACTGGGGCCTGCCACCTCCTGGCTCCCAGTGGGCTCTGCCACCTCCTGCCTTGCAGTTGGCCCTGGCTCCTCCTGGCTCCCTGTGGGCCCTGTCTCTTCCTGGCTCACTGTGGGCCCTGTCTCTTCCTGGCTTTGGTCTGCCTGTGTATCAAAAAAAGGAACATAGTTTATTTGTGTTTGTCATTAATCACACACATTTTTTACATCATGATTGATGCAAATTGAATGTCAATATATATTACACACAGGGTCGCCATCCCTAATTATGTGGCCCCTTACACACCTTCAGACATGGTCCCCCTGGAATTATGTGGGTTGTTGCAGGCCTAATTTAAGAAATAAGTGGCCTTTTCCCCCAAAAATTATTTTTTAAATTTCGTGTCAACTAGATTGTACTCAAAAAGGGTGTTTTCCATCTGGGACCCCTTGCAGGTGTATTGCGTTACTCCCCCCTACTGGCCTCTCTGAAAATGCCACCCACTCCTTCATAAACATTATTAATTGTGCAATTTTGGCCCCATCCTGTTTTGCCACTACTGACTATTGATCTTATCCCTAAACTTTGGAGATTCAATTAGAAATTAGAACAATAGTAACATAAATTTAACATTATTACTAGACTTGTCATATACTAACTAAATTCAGACAAAAACACATACCATTCTCCATGGCTCACAATTGGGGTCCTCCAGGAACTCTTGCTCTTCCTCCGAGCTTGCCTGCTCTTGTCTGCAGAGAAGACTGGAGGATTGGCTGCTGGGAAGCTGGGAGCTACCTCTTGGGGGAAGGGTAGACAGGGATGCCCTGGTCTCAATGTGGTTGTCCAGGAACTGCAGCTGACTGTAGTACCACAGGGTTGGTTTGTAGATGGAGTCAGCTGCAGCCCCAGACCTCATTGAGGCCAGGACTTGGACCCGTTGGGCCCTGTAGGTGCCCCTGATGGAATTTATTTTGTTCTTTACTGTGTCTTTTGTGGCGTTGGGGACCCTTGTTTTCACAAATTCAAGCATGCTCTCTTTTGCTTTTTCCCTGGCATCTTTGTTTTTATTGATTGTGTTTTTGGTTTGCCACAGAACAGGATGTTCCTTCCATTTTTGAATAAAATCAGTCATGAACTCCTCATCCTTGAAGGCATCCATTCTTTCTGCACATGAAACAGAAGCCAAAACATAATGTCATTAAAGCCACTAGCTTACTTCCCCTAACTAGCCCACAAACTCATTCCCTCTTCACTATAATAAAGTCGCAAAAAATAACTTACGTATCGTCGTTTGTAAAAATCGTGATTTACGCCTTCTTCCACAGACTATGCACGCCGTTTACAAACACGTCCGATCCCTTTTTACACTACGCACGCGTGACGCTCCGCACGACACCCCGCCCCTGACGTTCGGTATCGTCCTTTCCACGCCCCTTCTCTGTCGTTTGGTGAGTGAGAAAAGATGGACAACATGGATGACAATTCCAGCTCTAGCCAGGAGGCAGGCCAGGCCCAACCACGCCGCAGATTCAGATGCAGAGCCTCCAACATGACATTTAATGAAATGGTGGAGATGGTCACCATATTGAGGAGGGAGGACTATGATGCCAAGCATGGCCCCTACATGCATCCCAATAAAGTCAAAGCCCAAATTATGGAGAAGGTCATCCGTAGGCTCCAGCGGAAGTTTGGAAAACACCGGAGCAGAGAGCACCTGCGCAAAAGGTGGTCCGATTTAAAAAAGAGGGAACCCCACCAACTTGCCAAAATAAATAGGGTGATTCGAAGAAGAAGTAAGTTTTTTCCATGTGTATAAATTATTTTGGTGTGTTCTTTGTGCTATGTTTATTTGTTTTGCAGGTTGACCATAATTAATACTATGAATGTGGACGCATGATTCAGTCGTCGTAGTCGTCGTTCATTCGCTGACTTTCAAGAATCCAATACCATATTACTGAGAAATGGCATCATGCCTAGTTTGCATGTGCAAAGGGGAGTTGAAGCACTGTATCATAAATAAAAACGTAAATGTAGGAATTGGGGGCGAATGAACGACGACTCCTAGGACCAATTATTCGACACAAATATGAAAGTTGTGAAATTTTTGTGGCTTAAACGGTGTCTTTAATTCTGGTATTGATGTCAATGTGTTTCAGCTTATTTTTTAACAAACTTAAATACCTTGAGATTAGCAAAAAGGAGCGTTTGCTCCTCATTTTTTTATTGAACATGTGTACTCAGTAGCACAATTGTTTGTCACAATCACAACCTATGTTGGGTCACACACAGGGGTGAGCAGATCCAGGGGATACTTGGTTAGCTTACATATCGAAAAAGAAACCAATTGTCACCTGATTTGACATTACTTTGTGAATGGATTAAATACTGGTCTATTTTCTTGGAACGCTTTTTATAAACAACAATATTGCCCTTTTTTTTTTGAAATTTCAAATAATTTTGGGTCATTTCAGGCCGCTCTTTTAATGTTTTAACCTCCTGTTTTCCCTTTATTCAATCTCGTAGGGCACAATGAAGCAGCAAGGCAGGAGGCACAAGCCAACCAAGCCACACCCCCGAGGGATGTAGATGAAGGGGAACCTGCCACAACATCCGGTAAAGTAACATATAACACATTTTCACGGAATATAGATATAGGCATACAATCTTTTAACACATGTTTTGGTTCCACATTTCAGGAGGAAATCGGGCTGGTCAGGGACTGGACACGTATAGTGCCCAGCTCCTCATCGGCGAGGTTCTCACATGCAGGGCCCAAGTCGAGGACATACGTCTGGCCTGCCGGGAAATTAGACACAAAGCAAAGACGCTGGAACGTCAGCTTAAAAATTTGATTAATGTTTTGGGGAGGGTTTAATTGTTTGTGTTCCTTTTATTTTGTAATAATTTTAAAAACCAAAACAAAAAAAAATAATAAAAAATTCAATTTTATACTAATTTAAAAAAAGACAAAAAAATTATAAAATGATTATCTTTTGTACTAATAAAAAAAAGACAAAAAAAATAAAAAAATATTATCTTTTGTACTAATAAAAAAAAGACAAAAAAATTATAAAATGATTATCTTTTGTACTAATAAAAAAAAGACAAAAAAAATAAAAAATGATTATCTTTTGTACTAATAAAAAAAAGACAAAAAAAATATAAAATGATTATCTTTTGTACTAATAAAAAAAAGACAAAAAAAATAAAAAATGATTATATTTGGTAATAATAAAAAAAAATAATAAAAATTATTGTACTCCAAAAAATGTGTGTGTAGTTATTGGTATCAATGCTGACTCATTCAATTACTCAGGCATATTTGTAGAGTTATTAAGATTTAACACTCATGGGAATTTTAGGACATCCCAAACACATGGCTGGATGAGAACCTAGGAAAAAGAAACAATACCCCAAAAATAAGAAAAATAATATACAAAATAAATTTACACTGTTTAATCAAGAAAAAAGAATAATTTATTTAGTTAATGAAGATCGGGCATTGCAATGGCCCCCCTCCCCATAAAATAGTCCACATATGATTGACGCACTGCACGTGCGGTTTGGGGGGCCAAGCCTCTATGGCTAGCCTGACGTCCCGGCTCCGGAGCCACAACATCTGCCTCATCAGGCAATACCGTGAGGTAATTTTGTGAATGTCTCTTTAAAAAATTGTGGAGAATGCAACAACATAAGATGATGTGATTCCATTTATATTCCGCAAGGTTGATTGCTGTTAAAAACAATCTGAATCGGCTGGGCATGATTCCAAAGGCATTCTCTACCACACGTCTTGCTCTGGCCAGCCGATAATTTAAAAACCCTCCTCTCATGGGTGAGGGTGCGTACGGGAAATGGCCTCATGAGGTGGGGACCCAAAGCAAAAGCCTCATCTGCAATAAACACGAAGGGCAGACCCTCTTCGTTCTCCTCCGCAGGTGGCAATCCTAGGTCCTCCGACTGAAGCCGTTGGGCGAACTCCGTCTCCGCAAAGACACCGCCGTCCGACATCCGGCCATTTTTCCCAACATCCACGTACATGAACTCATAATTGGCAGAGACCACCGCCATCAAAACAACGCTGTGGAACCCCTTGTAGTTGTAGAAATGGGATCCACTATGGGGTGGGGGCACAATGCGGATGTGCTTGCCATCAATGGCTCCTCCGCAGTTCGGAAAGTTCCAACGCTGGGAGAAGTCCGCTGCCACAGTCTGCCATTCCTGTGGCGTGGTGGGGAACTGGATAGAAAGAGAAGAAAAAATACATTCAAACAAACATTGTGAACAGAATATATCTACAATTTCAAGGGATCCCACCAAAACTTAAAAGAAAAAGGTTATGATTAAAAACTAACATGTGAACCCTAAGCATATTAATCACCCCCTCTGATGTTCCAAAAATATAATTAGGGGGAGTGGGGGCCCAAGATGAGTTTGTCACCTGAGAAACAACCCCACAAAATAAATTTTTTTTTATTAATAAAAATAATTATTAGTATGTAGTGAAACAATCTTGGGGGGGGGGGGGTTTGGACAATGGAGGCCACAAATAAACGGGGATATAGGGACTATGCTAGGTGGGTTTGGCCACAACATAGAATGATGGACAGGTTGGCTAAATACAATAAACATGTAGGGCTTTACAAATTGTGTAGAACAGCATACATGGAGACAAAGTGAACATTCGGAGCAGATTAGAAACAGGTATTTTTTTGGTTTGTGGGCCATAGTTTGACCATTGAAAGAACACCACTTACCTTAACATAGTCCTCCTGAAGAACCTGAATGATGGCCGAACAGGTATCCGGGATTATGAGGCCCAGAGCCTGGGGGGAGATGCCCGTCGAGAACTTCAAGTCCTGCAGACTTCTCCCTGTTGCAAGGTAGCGCAACGTTGCAACTAGCCTCTGCTCAGCAGTGATGGCTTCCCGCATAACGGTGTCCTGCCTGGTGATATATGGCGACACCGAAGCCAAAAGCTGCTGAAATACGGGGTCAGACATCCTAAGAAAATTCCTAAAATCATCAGGGTTATTTTCTCGGATCTCCCGCAGCAGAGGCATATGAGAGAACTGGTCCCTGCATAGCAACCAGTTCTTGGTCCACAACCTCCTCCTCACCCTGTTCATGGACCGTCGCTGGGATGCAGCACACATCCTAACAACAAGCACAGCACGATCTCGGCGACGAGTTCGTACCCGCAACATGGCTAGAAAACGGTCGTCAAATCAGATCAGACTAAAAATTACGCCCTGAAGTACAGAATGGCCTTTGAAGAACGACCTGCTAAACAGCACCGTGCACACCAAACGTAATGCCTAAACAAATACGTCCTTAGTACAAGCACTGTATCACAGATCCGACGACAAATAGACAAACTGTACGACAGAAAACGAAATTTAAAGCACAGTCACTGAAAATCACGAATCGTATCTCACCAAACTTTTACTAACACGCAGCAACACGATATCAGCAAAAGAGGCCGTCTTCCGCATGGAAACGACCCTTTATAGTGACGTCGTGCGTGATTGACGGAACTGCGCTTTGCTAGAGCGTTGTGAAAAAGTGAAGGTGTGTATGCTACGTCGTTGTTCAAATTGAAGTTTGAAAAACTTCGTTTTTTTCAAGCACATAAACCGTCACATTTTTTCATCGCAGAAAGCGATGGTGTGTACGCGGCATAAGTATTTTTTTTTCAGGAATTTTCTTTCAAGTTCGGGGGTGTGCGCTATACGCCGTGGCGCGTTATAGCAAGATAAATACGGTATATATATATATATATATATATATATATATATTGGGTTATATATATTTTGGTTAATAAAAATGTCTGTTTTGGCCAATTTACCCCATTCAAGTCTTGTGTGGTTATTAGAGGAAAGATTGGGGTCAGTGTTTAATAGCAGTAGCCGTAGTTAATACCATAAGTATTGAAACCAAAGTCTGCAATGTCCCCTCTGTAACCTGTTTCAGGAAGTGTCCATTCATCACCCCTCTTCCTTCCGGGGCCGCAAACTCCGTATCTGTGACTGGCCGAAGTCAGGTGACGTCACTCCCGTGGGAGCCACCAGTCTCCAGCATTTGATGGGCAGTACAGTTGCCAAATGCAACCTATTTAAAGGGGTTGTAAAACTTTGTGTTTTTCCACCTTAAAGTGGTTGTAAACCCATACAGACCACTTATACCTACAGGTAAGCCTAGATTAAGGCTTACCTGTAGGTGCAACAAATATTTCCTAAACCTACACGGTTTAGGAGATATTTGCAGAAAAGACTGCACCAGTGTCTACGGCGCATGCATGCACTGAGCGTACCATTAGTGAGGGCGATCGTGCCGTCACTGTTGGCTCCCACGGGAGTGACGTCATCGCAGCTCCGGCCAATTACAGTGCCGAAGCCGCGATACCCTGAAGTAACTCGGGAATAAATGGCCGCGGCGGAGGTGAGGAACGAGAGTCGCTTCAGGGGCTTCGATCTCAGGTAAGTTCTCTTGAAGGGGTTTGTTTTTAAAGAAATGCTTTAGAGGGTTTCCTTCCTCTTTAATGCATCCTATGCATTAAAGCGGATGTGCCATGGGAAAAAAATATTAAAAGCCAGCAGCTACAAATACTGCAGCTGCTGACTTTTAATATTAGGACACTTACCTGTCCTGGAGTCCAGCGCCGATCGCAGCAGAGGACGAGCGATCGCTCGTCTCTCTGCTGCTCCCCCCTCCATCCTCAGTGAGGGAACCAGGAAGTGAAGCGCTCCGGCTTCACTACCCGGTTCCCTACGGCGCATGCGCGAGTCGCGCTGCGCCCGCCGATTGGCTCACACGCTGTGTGCTGGGAGCCGAGTGTTCCCAGCACACAACAGGCGACAGACGGGAAGTCAGAAAAACCCGTCTTTTGCCCGTAGCGTGTGGCCGGAAGTGGGTGCAAATACCTGTCTTTAGACAGGTATCTGCACCCCCCTCCCCCCTGAAAGGTGTCAAATGTGACACCGTAGGGGGGGAGGGTTCCGATCAGCGGGACTCCACTTTAGGGTGGAGAACCGCTTTAAGGTGAAACAAACACCTTGCACTGTCTGGCCCCCTCGAACCCCTGTTTTACTTACTTGAGCCCAGAATTTCCATTAGCGCGATCCCGTGTTGCTCTCTCCACTGCTACTCGGCTCTTCATTTGATAGATTGATAGCAGCGCAGCCAATCTCTCCCACTGCTGTCAATCAAATCCAATGATGGAGGCGGGGGCCGAGTCATACACTCGGTGGCTATGGACGCCAAGTGCATGACACAGGAGCTGGTGCCCCCTCGGGAGAGAGCTTCCCGGAGGGGGCTAGCTATTGCGCTATTTAGCGCAATGCACGGCTGGAAATTTAGAAACGGAGCATGGCAGTTCATTCGGCGCGGGGACGCGCTTCATTTAAATGAAACACGCCCCCTAATCGCCGATTAGAATTCCGCCTCCAGAGATACACTACGCCGCCGTAACTTACAGCGCAAAATCTTTAAGGATTCGAAATTACGCCAGGTAAGGTACGGCGGCGTAGCGTATCTCTGATACGCTGCGCCGATCTATTTCTATGTGGATCTGGCCCATAGGATGCACACAAACCCTCCTCAAACCCATGCAAGTGCAAGGTGGCAGTGCATTGGTGTGGCATTTTCAGATCTCCTCCTCACTGTCTGTCAAATGCCTCTGAAAAGCGCCAATTTTGCTGCATTTCTATACCCAACAGCTCAAATAATGTTATGTTATCCACTTCCCGACCGCCGCATGTATATGTACGTCCACAGAATAGCACGTACAGGCAAATGGGCGTACAGGTACGTCCTTGCCTTCTAGCGGGTGGGGGGTCCGATCGGGACCCCCCCGCTACATGCGGCAGTCGCATTCCCGCGGGGAGCGATCCGGGACGACGGCGCGGCTATTTGTTTATAGCCGCCCCACTCGCGATCGCTCCTCAGAGCTGAAGAACAGGGAGAGCCGTATGTAAACACAGCTTCCCCGTGCTTCACTGTGGCGGCGCATCGATCGTGTGATCCCTTATATAGGGAGACTCGATCGATGACGTCAGTCCTACAGCCACACCCCCCTACAGTTGTAAACACACACTAGGTGAACCCTAACTCCTACAGTGCCCCCTGTGGTTAACTCCCAAACTGCAACTATCATTTTCACAATAAACAATGCAATTTAAATGCATTTTTTGCTGTGAAAATGACAATGGTCCCAAAAATGTGTCAAAATTGTCTGAAGTGTCCGCCATAATGTCGCAGTCACGAAAAAAATGGCTGATCGCCGCCATTAGTAGTAAAAAAAAAAAAAACTATCCCCCATTTTGTAAACGCTATAAATTTTGCGCAAACCAATCGATAAACGCTTATTGCGATTTTTTTTACAAAAATAGGTAAAAGAATACGTATCGGCCTAAACTGAGGAAAAAAAAATGTTATATATGTTTTTGGGGGATATTTAGTATAGCAAAAAGTAAAAAATATTGCATTCTTTTCAAAATTGTCGCTCTATTTTTGTTTATAGCGCAAAAAATAAAAACCGCAGAGGTGATCAAATACCACCAAAAGAAAGCTCTGTTTGTGGGGAAAAAAGGACGCCAATTTTGTTTGGGAGTCACGTCGCACGACTGCGCAATTGTCTGTTAAAGCGACACAGTGCCGAATTGTAAAAACCCCTTGGGTCATTTAGCAGCATATTGGTCCGGTCCTTAAGTGGTTAAGCATATAGGATGCACACAAACCCTCCTCAAACCCATGCAATGTGCAAGGTGGCAGTGCATTGGTGTGGCGTTTTCAGATCTCCTCCTCACTGTCTGCCAAATGCCTCTGAAAAGCGACAATTTGACTGCATTTCTATACCCAACAGCTCATCAAATAATGTTATTTGTTGCTTTGAGATGTCGTTGAGCTGGTGAAAAAACGTCTCCAAAGGATCTAACACCAGCCTCACCCTTTATCAGAGATCAGGCCAAATAAGGTCTGCGCGGCATGCAACAACGGCTCCCCCATGGAGAACGCAGGAGCCAGCGACGTTCCTCGCTAATAACTGATAGCATAAACAGTTGAACATTACTCTTCTCAAGCAGCCAAGGAGCGTTTTGGCGTGACAGCCATTATCTCTCCCAGCTCGCCCCTCTCCTAAACATTCTCTCACTTTTCAGGTTTAAATAAAGTGATGCCTAATGTGCTTTTGAGAGCCCGGGCAAGCACTTGCCTGCTCGGGACGTGCGGAGCTTAGCGTGATGGAAGGACTTTGTTTAAACTTGAGGATTAGAGTGAATCCTAAACTATGCTGGAAATAAGTAGCTCTAATTAAAGCCTAATTGTACAACAGAGCGAGAAAAAAAAAAAGTATCACCCTCGCCTGTTCTATTGTGAAGAGTGAGGTCACGGTGGAAGACGATGGAGCCATTCTTTATATAGACTCCGCAGAGACGGCAATGGAAAGGTCTGAGTCTCCACACAGGCATCCATTTTTCCCCTTTCGCTTCCCATCACCGTTAAAAGCCCAAAAGATGAAGAGATTATTTGAAAGCATTTGAGGTTAGCCTCTGCTCTCATCACAGGGGGGTCCGCTAAAAATACGCTAAAAATACCATCCCCATGCATTTCTTCCAAGTGAGATCTTTCATCCCTCCGGATCGCTCAAAGGTGGCCGATGGCCAAAACAGAAGGAATTATTGTACAATAACATTGACTCTGTCCCTTCCATGAATGGTAACATGCATGATAAAGAGCCCCATGAGAGGGCGCAGGCCGAGCTGAGCAAAAAAAGTTTTATTTAACCACTTAAGCCCCAGACCATTATGCAGGTAAAGGACCTGGCCCCTTTTTGCGATTCGGAACTGTGTAGCTTTAACCACTTAAGCCCCGGACCATTATGCAGGTAAAGGACCTGGCCCCTTTTTGCGATTCGGCACTGCGTCGCTTTAACCACTTAAGCCCCGGACCATTATGCGGGTAAAGGACCTGGCCCCTTTTTGTGATTCGGAACTGCGTAGCTTTAACCACTTAAGACCCGGACCATTGTGCAGGTAAAGGACCGGGCCCCTTTTTGCGATTCGGCACTGCGTCGCTTTAACTGACAATTGCGCGGTCGTGCGACGTGGCTCTCAAACAAAATTGGCGTCCATTTTCCCCCACAAATAGAGCTTTCTTTTGGTGGTATTTGATCACCTCTTTTGTGCTATAAACAAAAATAGAGCGACAATTTTGAAAAAAATGCAATATTTTTTACTTTTTTCTATAATAAATATCCCCCAAAAAATATAAAAAAACGTTTTTTTTCCCCAGTTTAGGCCGATACGTATTCTTCTACCTATTTTTGGTAAAACAAATCGCAATAAGCGTTTATCGGTTGGTTTGCGCAACATTTATAGCGTTTACAAAATAGGGGATAGTTTTATTGCATTTTTATTAATTATTTTTTCACTTCGGACAATTTTGACACATTTTTGGGACCATTGTCATTTTCACAGCAAAAAATGCATTTAAATTGCATTGTTTATTGTGAAAATGACAATTGCAGTTTGGGAGTTATCCACAGGGGGCGCTGATGGAGTTATGTGTGACCTGAATTGTGTTTACAACTGTAGGGGGGTGTGGCTGTAGGTGTGACATCATCGATTGTGTATCCCTATAAAAGGGATGACACGATCGATGCAGCCGCCACAGTGAAGAACGGGGAAGCCGTGTTTACATACGGCTCTCCCCGTTCTTCATCTCCGGTGACCGATCGCGAGACTCCAGCGGCGATCGGTCCCGGTCACAGAGCTTCGGACCGGGTCGCGGGTGCGCGCCACATGGGCGCGCCCGCGACCCACGGCTGGGTACTAGTACAGGACGTACCTGTACGTACATGTGCCCAGCCGTGCCATTCTGCCGACGTATATGTGCAGGAGGCGGTCCTTAAGTGGTTAAAGGGGTTGTAAAGGTTCGTATTTTTTCATCTTAATGCATCCTATGCATTAAGGTGAAAAAACACCTTGCAATGTCTGCCCCCCCCCCCCCCCCCCCGTTTTACTTACCTGATCCCGCGTCACTTTCCCCACGGCTTCTCGGCTCTTCATTGGATAGATTGATAGCAGCGCAGCCATTGACTCCCACTGCTGTCAATCAAATCCAATGACATGGGCACCAGGGGGCAGGACCGAGTCATACACTCGGGGGCTGATTTACCAAGCCTTTACTCCATGACTCATGGAGTAAAAGCAGGAGTAGCAGCCGTTTTGCCATTTACTAAAGAAATACGCTGCTAGTGCAGTGTATTTCCCTAGTTACTAATGTGCTCCGTGCGCCCAGGAGAGGGTGCATTGTGCACCAGTACAGACCTGGCGCACGGCACATTGAACTGTAAATTGCGGGGGTTCGGGCGGGAGTTTATTAGGGGGGGAGGTGGGGGGATGCAGGGGAAGTGAAGTGACATGTGTTTTGAAAGTGTTTGGCGGGCCGAATTGAAAGGGAAAGTGTTTTTTGAAAACAGATCCCCGTACGCTTGCACAGTGCGCCTGAACCTCGGGAGGTTCATTTGCATACTGGGCATGCGCAGAGAGAAATTTTGGCGCTTCCCGTGCGCCTTGTCAGTACGCCGTGAAAATCTTGGTAAATACCAAGCGGCGTACCCGTGGATGCGCTGCGTGACGCGGCGCACGGGGATCTCCGAGCTGTTTTCAGCCATGAAGGGGAACTCCGCGCCAAATTTCAAACTTGAAATCGGCGCGGGTCCCCCTCTAGGGCTACATTAGGCTCTTAGGCTTGGTCCGGAACGTGAGGGGTTAAACCCGCACCGATTCGGCGAGGGGTTCCCCCCCAGATCCAAACCAAGCCCTCATCCCAGGCACGCAGTCTGGCCCGGACAGGAATGGGGGTGGGGACGAGCGAGCGCCCCCCCCTTCTGAGCCATACCAGACCGCATGCCCTCAACATGGGGGAGTGTGTGCTGTGGGGGAGGGGGCACTGCCCCCCCACCCCACAGCACTCTTGCCCCCATGTCGATAGGGACAAGAGCCTCTTCCCGACAACCCTTGCCATTGGTTGTCGGGGTATGCGGGCGGGGCTAATCGGAATCTGTGAGCTCCCTTTAACCAGTTCCCGACCCCCGCATGTACATATACGTCCACAATATGGCACGTACAGGCACATGGGCGTACATGTACGTCCTCGCCTATTAGCGGGTGGGGGGTCCGATCGGGACCCCCCCCGCTACATGCGGAGGTCGGGTCCGCTCGGGGAGCGATCCGGGACCACGGCGCGGCTATTTGTTTATAGCCGCTCCGTCGCGATCGCTCCCCGGAGCTGAAGAACGGGGAGAGCCGTGTGTAAACACGGCTTCCCCGTGCTTCACTGTGTCGGCGCATCGATCGCGTCATTCCCTTTATAGGGAAGACACGATCGATGACGTCATTCCTACAGCCACACCCCCCTACAGTTGTAAACACATACTAGGTGCACCCTAACTCCTACAGCGCCACCTGTGGTTAACTCCCAAACTGCAACTGTCATTTTCACAATAAAGAATGCAATTTAAATGCATTTTTTGCTGTGAAAATGACAATGGTCCCAAAAATGTGTCAAAATTTTCCGAAGTGTCCGCCATAATGTCGCAGTCACGAAAAAAATTGCTGATCGCCGCCATTAGTAGTAAAAAAAAAAAATTAATAAAAATGCAATAAAACTATCCCCTATTTTGTAAACGCTATAAATTTTGCGCAAACCAATCGATAAACGCTTATTGCGATTTTTTTTACTAAAAATAGGTAGAAGAATACGTATCGGCCTAAACTGAGGAAAAAAAATGTTTTTATATATGTTTTTGGGGGATATTTATTACAGCAAAAAGTAAAAAATATTGCATTTTTTTCAAAATTGTCGCTCTATTTTTGTTTATAGCGCAAAAACTAAAAACCGCAGATGTGATCAAATACCACCAAAAGAAAGCTCTATTTGTGGGGGGAAAAAGGACGCCAATTTTGTTTGGTAGCCACGTCGCACGACCACGCAATTGTCTGTTAAAGCGACGCAGTCCCGAACTGTAAAAACACCTTGGGTCTTTAGGCTGCATATTGGTCCGGGGCTTAACTGGTTAATAAGGGGGCCCCCAGATGCCGGCCCCCCACCCTATGTGAATGAGTATGGGGTACATCGTACCTCTACCCATTCACCTGGGGAAAAGTGTAAAGTAAAATAAAACACCACACAGAATAAAATATTTTATTAATCTGCTCCGGAGCCCCCCCTTTCTTCTTTAGCTCTCTTAGAAGGGGGGGTTTCTTCTCTCCCGATCTTCCGCCGGGACCCTGGGCTTCGGTGATTTCTGCCGGGGGAGGGCGCCATCCCTCGGTCCTCTCTGGAGCCTTCCGCCGGATGCCCCCACCCCATTTAAGCTCTTTTACATTAGGGGGGGCATCCGGACTTCGGGGTCTTCTGCTGGGGGATGGCGCCTATCCCCCGGTCTTTCCGGTGCCTTCCGCCAGGGTTCCGGTCTTCCTGGTCTTCTGCCGGGGGTGCGCCAACTCCCTTGTCTTTTCTCTTCTGTCTTCTCTGCTCCCTCTTCTGCCTGGCTCCCCTGCAGAGCCAGGGCTTTCTTCCGTCTTCTTTCTTCTCTCTTCCTTCCTTCTCTTCTGGATGCGCTGCGTGACGCGGCGCACGGGGATCTCCGAGCTGTTTTCAGCTCGGAGATCCCCAAATCCCCAAACTTCAAACTTGAAATTGGCGCGGGTCCCCCTCTAGGGCTACATTAGGCTCTTAGGCTTGGTCCGGAACGTGAGGGGTTAAACCCGCACCGATTCGGCGAGGGGTTCCCCCCCAGATCCAAACCAAGCCCTCATCCCAGGCACGCAGTCTGGCCCGGACAGGAATGGGGGTGGGGACGAGCGAGCCCCCCCCCCTTCTGAGCCATACCAGACCGCATGCCCTCAACATGGGGGAGTGTGTGCTGTGGGGGAGGGGGCACTGCCCCCCCACCCCACAGCACTCTTGCCCCCATGTCGATAGGGACAAGAGCCTCTTCCCGACAACCCTTGCCATTGGTTGTCGGGGTATGCGGGCGGGGCTAATCGGAATCTGTGAGCTCCCTTTAACCAGTTCCCGACCCCCGCATGTACATATACGTCCACAATATGGCACGTACAGGCACATGGGCGTACATGTACGTCCTCGCCTATTAGCGGGTGGGGGGTCCGATCGGGACCCCCCCCCGCTACATGCGGAGGTCGGGTCCGCTCGGGGAGCGATCCGGGACCACGGCGCGGCTATTTGTTTATAGCCGCTCCGTCGCGATCGCTCCCCGGAGCTGAAGAACGGGGAGAGCCGTGTGTAAACACGGCTTCCCCGTGCTTCACTGTGTCGGCGCATCGATCGCGTCATTCCCTTTATAGGGAAGACACGATCGATGACGTCATTCCTACAGCCACACCCCCCTACAGTTGTAAACACATACTAGGTGCACCCTAACTCCTACAGCGCCACCTGTGGTTAACTCCCAAACTGCAACTGTCATTTTCACAATAAAGAATGCAATTTAAATGCATTTTTTGCTGTGAAAATGACAATGGTCCCAAAAATGTGTCAAAATTGTCCGAAGTGTCCGCCATAATGTCGCAGTCACGAAAAAAATTGCTGATAGCCGCCATTAGTAGTAAAAAAAAAAAAATTAATAAAAATGCAATAAAACTATCCCCTATTTTGTAAACGCTATAAATTTTGCGCAAACCAATCGATAAACGCTTATTGCGATTTTTTTTTACTAAAAATAGGTAGAAGAATACGTATCGGCCTAAACTGAGGAAAAAAAATGTTTTTATATATGTTTTTGGGGGATATTTATTACAGCAAAAAGTAAAAAATATTGCATTTTTTTCAAAATTGTCGCTCTATTTTTGTTTATAGCGCAAAAACTAAAAACCGCAGATGTGATCAAATACCACCAAAAGAAAGCTCTATTTGTGGGGGGAAAAAGGACGCCAATTTTGTTTGGGAGCCACGTCGCACGACCGCGCAATTGTCTGTTAAAGCGACGCAGTCCCGAACTGTAAAAACACCTTGGGTCTTTAGGCTGCATATTGGTCCGGGGCTTAACTGGTTAATAAGGGGGCCCCCAGATGCCGGCCCCCCACCCTATGTGAATGAGTATGGGGTACATCGTACCTCTACCCATTCACCTGGGGAAAAGTGTAAAGTAAAATAAAACACCACACAGAATAAAATATTTTATTAATCTGCTCCGGAGCCCCCCCTTTCTTCTTTAGCTCTCTTAGAAGGGGGGGGTTTCTTCTCTCCCGATCTTCCGCCGGGACCCTGGGCTTCGGTGATTTCTGCCGGGGGAGGGCGCCATCCCTCGGTCCTCTCTGGAGCCTTCCGCCGGATGCCCCCACCCCATTTAAGCTCTTTTACATTAGGGGGGGCATCCGGACTTCGGGGTCTTCTGCTGGGGGATGGCGCCTATCCCCCGGTCTTTCCGGTGCCTTCCGCCAGGGTTCCGGTCTTCCTGGTCTTCTGCCGGGGGTGCGCCAACTCCCTGGTCTTTTCTCTTCTGTCTTCTCTGCTCCCTCTTCTGCCTGGCTCCCCCGCAGAGCCAGGGCTTTCTTCCGTCTTCTTTCTTCTCTCTTCCTTCTTCTGCCTGTCTCCTCCGGGAGCACAGGGCTTGACTGCGCTGTCTTCTTCCTTCTCTTCCATAGGATGTTGACACGACGAGGTTCCGCGCTGACATGCCGTGTCAGCGGCGGGCATGGACTTATATAGGGCAATGCCACCATGTGACCTCAACCCATGTGACATCACATTCCCTGGGCATGATGGGAATGTGATGTCACATGGGTTGAGGTCACATGGTGGCATTGCCCTATATAAGTCCATGCCCGCCGCTGACACGGCATGTCAGCGCGGAACCTCGTCGTGTCAACATCCAATGGAAGAGAAGAGAGAGGACAGCGCAGACAAGCCCTGTGCTCCCGGAGGAGACAGGCAGAAGAAGGAAGAGAGAAGAAAGAAGACGGAAGAAAGCCCTGGCTCCGCGGGGGAGCCAGGCAGAAGAGGGAGCAGAGAAGACAGAAGAGAAAAGACCAGGGAGTTGGCGCACTCCCGGCAGAAGACCAGGAAGACCGGAACCCTGGCGGAAGGCACCGGAAAGACCGGGGGATAGGCGCCATCCCCCGGCAGAAGACCCCGAAGTCCGGATGCCCCCCCCTAATGTAAAAGAGCTTAAATGGGGTGGGGGCATCCGGCGGAAGGCTCCGGAGAGGACCGAGGGATGGCGCCCTCCCCCGGCAGAAATCACTGAAGCCCAGGGTCCCGGCAGAAGATCGGGAGAGAAGAAACCCCCCCTTCTAAGAGAGCTAAAGAAGAAAGGGGGGGCTCCGGAGCAGATTAATAAAATATTTTATTCTGTGTGGTGTTTTATTTTACTTTACACTTTTCCCCAGGTGAATGGGTAGAGGTACGATGTACCCCATACTCATTCACATAGGGTGGGGGGCCGGCATCTGGGGCCCCTTTATTAAAGGGGCCTCTCAGATTCTGATAAGCCCTCCGCCCGCATACCCCGACAACCAACGGCCAGGGTTGTCGGGAAGAGGCTCTTGTCCCTATCGACATGGGGACAAGAGTGCTTTGGGGTGGGGGGGCAGTGCCCCCCTCCCCCACAGCACACACTCCCCCATGTTGAGGGCATGCGGTCTGGTACGGCTCAGGAGGGGGGGGGCGCTCGCTCGTCTTTGGCCAGCCAAATGGTCCGGGGCTGAAGTGGTTAAAGTCTCTACTCTAGGCACATGTGACATGGTGACAACGCAGGAGAGCATTGGGAAACAGGCTCAGGGCATTTTCACCCCATATCAGGAAATGCTTCAGCAATGATTATCATGGCCGGAAAAGCATTCTTTAACCACTTGGGATCCATGCTATGGACGAAAGACGTCCACAGCGCAGCTCTCAAGTGCCGAGTGGACGTCTTTGGACGTCCTCTTGTTTACATTCCCCATGCGCGCCGCTGGGGGTGCGCAGCGGGGAAACAACGTGCCCGGCACATCGCTGGGAAGCCGATGCGTGTGCCTGGCGGCCGCGATGTCCGCCAGGTACCCGCGATCGGCTGTAACAGGGACGTGGATCTGTGTCCCTTGTACATAGGGACACAGCATCGGTCACCTCCCCCAGTCACCCCCCTCCCCCCACACAGTTAGAACATACCCAGGATACACATTTAACCCCTTCCTCACCCCCTTAACCCCTTCCCTGCCAGTCACATTTATACAGTAATTAGTGCATTTTTATAGCACTGGTCGCTGTATAAATGTGAATGGTCCCAAAATTGTGTCAAAAGTGTCCGATATGTCCGCCGCAATATCGCAGGCCTGACAAAAAAAATCGCAGATCGCCGCCATTACTAGTAAAAAGAAAAAAAAATAATCATAAATCTATCCCCTATTTTGGAGGCCTAAACCAAGGGAAATTTTTTATTTTTTTTTAAATGGGATATTATTATAACAAAAAGTAAAAAACATTGTGTTTTTTTTCAAAATTTTCTGTATTTTTATGTTTATAGCGCAAAAAATAAAAATCGCAGAGATGATGAAATACCACCAAAAGAAAGCTCTCTTTGTGGGAAAAAAATGATAAAAATATAATTTGGGTACAGTGGTGTATGACCGCGCAATTGTCATTCAAAATGCGTCAGCGCTGAAAGCTGAAAATTGGTCTGGGCACGAAGGGGGTTTAAGTGCCCAGTAATTAAGTGGTTAAATGGAAGCTGCAGATTCAAAGGGGTTGACAACAGTTTTTGAACACTTATTAGCACCCCAGTGGGAGTTCTTCAACCCAGAAAATGAGCGTCAGAGAAGGCCATACTGGAGTGTGGACTCCATAAGCCAGGGATCCTCAAACTACGGCCCTCCAGCTGGTGTAAAACTACCCATCCCATGAGGCATTGTAACACACTGACATGACTAGGCATGATGGGAAATGTAGTTCCTGAACAACTGGGGGGCCGTAGTTTGAAGACCCATGCCATAAGCGGTGCATTCAGAAATATTTTTCCCAAACAGGTCAGGGAACATCAGACTTAAAAAATAGGGGCGTTGCTAGGTGGCAAAAAGGGGCCTGCTATGTCTCTCGGCCACACTTGGTGGCTGTCGGAATCATAATGGTCCCTGCTCGGCGGCGCTCGGGGCTAATAATTAAATACCACATAACTGAGACTCAGGGCTTTTCGGGGACCCATTCGGGGCTCCAGCCTCCCTAGCCCACCCCTAACGACGCCCCTGCTGATGATGGGTTTTAAAAAAAAAATTGCCATGGAGTGCAAAAACTGTGGTCTGTTGGTCTTCCCTAGCACCCCCCTGTAGTCACAGAAGATCGTTCACTGTGTGAAATTCAAGCAGCTGCTGTAATGCTAGGCCTGCTAATTCATTAGTGACAGCAGCAATTGTTGGAAAGTCATTAACGTTGGACTTGGAGGGCATAATGTAAACACAACTAAGTGCCAGTCGGATTATTTGTTTTTATGCTCTCATTAGATACCAACGCCGATCCCCGAGGGCGTTGTCCCTCCACGTGCCAGGTCATTTTTGTTTCCTAACACTTTTCAAAGCCCTTCCGTCATCCGTTTCCGCTCTTCTTTTGTCTGTCACGTCCCCACAAACATTTGTACAGCAATTTCCAGCGCCGGGCAAGATGGCTGCCATCCAAGCGGAGGCCGTGCCAACTTATGCCACGCTGCGATGATAGATTAACTAAAACCTTGAAATAATTGCTTTTGTCAGAACTGAATGCCTTTTAAACGAACGCTTGTAAAAAAATAATAAAGCCACTTCACTACGTAATCTGTTGTTTAAACAATGAGTTTATTTTTGTTCTGAATTTAGACTTTAATATGTTTAGGTCATAATCTAGTTGTGGTTCAAAAAGAACTGACTCAGAGGAAGCTTCAGCAGCCCATGTTGTCTTTAAAGAGGCCCTGTCACATGAAAAGATATAATGAAATATTTACAAAAATGTGAGGGGTGTACTCACTTTTGTGAGATACTGTACATAGTGGGAAAGCATAGAAAAAAGTGTGGTAAGCATATACCCACATTTATAACCTATCCTAGGGCAGTGTTGCCGAACGTCTGTATTTTTACAGACAGTTCGTAAAAACGGGCACTTTTTTCCCCCGTTTCGTAAATGTCCGTGGTTGCGGGAATGTGCCAGTAAAAATAGCCGAGATCAGTTCGGCTTGGAACTGCGCATGGAGATTGGAGGCAGGGGGTGATTGGAGGCAGAAGGTGATGGCGGCTGCGGTGGCACCACAGAGGGGGGTGGAGGCAGGGGGATATTGGAGGCAGGGGGAGTTTGGAGGCAGAGGGTATTAGTGGCAGTGGGTGATTGGAGGCAGGGGGTGTTGGTGGCACCGCAGAGGTAGGGTGACCATGTGTCCCGGATTGCCCGCGACAGTCCCGCATTTTGCAGGTCTGTCTCGGGCACATTAATTCCATGACAATACAGTGTCCCGTAATGAAATGGACACAGCCACCCCCCTAGGCCAATCTGATGCCCCCAAAAAAGGTCACCACATCACCGCTTTACTCACTGACAGTACTTGTCCTGGCCGGGAAAGCCTGGAGGACCACAATCCCGCCCCCTGCTTGTGATTGGAGAAATCATAAATCCCGCCTCTTGTGTCCAATCACTGTGCTGTGCTTCGTTACAGCATAAGCTGATTTTTGGGAAGGGAGGGTGTCCCTGAATGGTGGTTTGGAAATGTGGTCACCCTACAGGGGGATGGGGGCACCACAGAGGGTGGGGGATGGAGACAAGTGTTGTTGGTGGCACCGCAGAGGGGAATGGAGGCAGGGGGGGATTGGAGGCAGGGGGCCTGGGGGAGATTGGAGGCAGGGGTAGATTGGAGGCAAAGGGAGATTGGAGGCAGAGGGAGATTGTGGCACCGCAGAGGGGGGTGAAGGCAGGGGGTGTTGGTGGCAGAGGGAGATGAAGGCAGGGGGTGATGTGACTAAATAATTTGCCCTTATTATATATCGAAAATAACAAAAATATGTTTTTTTTACCTTAATATCTACCTTAAATTACATTGCCATTTGCCTAGCGTACTTTTTTTTTAGCCTAAATACTGAAATTTGCACCTAAAAATGTAATTTAGTAACTTTTGTGAAATGCCAGTAAAAACTTGGCTGCGCCAGTAAATTTCAGGTGTCGTGCCAGTAAATTTCAATCTGGTAGGTTGGCAACACTGTCCTAGGGTCAAGCATCCTATTTTAGAACAAGTAAAGAATACGATTGTCCCCAAGTGTGGGAAGTTGCACTTAATGCTCAGGTCTGGTGAAAAATGGTAAAGGGCATGAGGCCCCAAAATGGAACCGGTGTGTGGTCAGCAAAGGTGCCCTTTAAAAAAAAAAAAAGGTGCTTCTAAGTTGATTCTTCCGGAAGATCTGTATTTACTGATCACAAGAACATTTAAAACAGATCTTAAAAAAAACATTCCCTACAGTTTCCAACTCCTACCCCTTATGCCTCGTACACACGGCTAGACTTTCCGAGAAAAAAAGTCTGACTGGCTTTTTTTCTTGGAAAGTCCAGCCGTGTGTAGCCTCCATCTGACTTTTTTTGTCGGACCTTAAATAGAGAACCTGTTCTCTATCTTTCCGACGGACTCAAGGCGGACTTTTACATGGTCAATGCCGTGTGTACAAGGCATTATGAGAATACGGAAAGTAAACACTCTTATGTATACTATAAAGCTACGACCTGCAATCTACTACTACTTGAAATAGCAATTGTTGATGTTAGTTTACTCAATTTATTTTGACGTAATTTGATTTATTTTGTTTTCTCTCTTTTATAAAGAGATATTTTAGGAAAACCTCTATTGATATAAGGTTGTTTTCTAATCAAAAAAATGCCTACTCATCCTCGCTTCCACTATGGATACAGGCCCTCTTTCCCTGGCTATTCCAGGTTGAGTCAAGCCTTGTACACACGACCGAGGAACTCGACGGGCGAAACACATCGTTTTGCTCATCAAGTTCCTTGTTAGGCTGCCGAGGAACTCGACGTGCCAATTCTCTCCATTCCCGTCGAGGAAATAGAGAACTTGCACTCTTTTTGGCTGTTCCTCGACAGTTTCCTCGTCGAAAAATGTACACACGACCGGTTTCCTCGGCAAAAAAAAAAACAGCAAGTTTCTTGCTGGTTTTTGCCGAGAAACTCGGTCGTGTGTACGAGGCTTAATAATAACCAATACGTAGGTTCTTTAGCCTTTGGTTCCTATTGTTTGCCAGAAACTCAGATAAACAAACTCTTGTTAAAAAAAAAAAAAAATAAGAACATGGTTGGTTAATGTTCTTTGACATGGCAATTTGAAGTCTTATTTATTTTTATTTTCTTTTATTTTATGCTGTTTATTTACTGTTATTTTAATTTTCAGTTTTCTTATCTGGATCTTCTTTTCTGGATAATTTTGTTGTACAATTTGTAAAAATTCAATAAAGATTTTGCAAAAAGAAAAAAAAAAAACTCAGCTCACCATTTTGTTTTCAGAGTGCATAGCAAACCCCCAAATAGGAAGTCCATACACCAAAAGATGTCCCTGTGATGTCACAGCCATAGGAGGTGCTCTGTACTGTGTAGCAATTTTTTAAGCAAGTATGCTATTTTCTTCCTGCGGCATTCAACCATGCTCATGCTCTTATCCCTATTTACTGTACATTCAAACATAAATCCCTACTGGGTCTTGCCATGTGACTCAAAGTTAGAAAGCCTGGTCTCTTGTTGGATTGAAACATTCTCCCACTCATATCCAGTGGCGACTGGTGCTCAAATTTTTTGGGGGGGCGCAAACGAAAAAAATAATAAAATAAATTGCAGCCTCACTGTGCCCATCGAATGCAGCCACTGTGCCATCAATTGTCACCACTGTGCCATGCCATCAAGCGCAGCCACTGTGCCATAAATTGCCACCACTGTGCCATGCCATCAAATGCAGTCACTGTGCCATGCCATCAAACGCAGCCACTGTGGCATCAATTGTCACCACTGTGCCATGCCATCAAATGCAGCCACTGTGCCATCAATTGTCACCACTGTGCCATGCCATCAAATGCAGTCACTGTGCCATGCCATCAAACGCAGCCACTGTGGCATCAATTGTCGCCACTGTGCCATGCCATCAAACGCAGCCACTGTGCCATCAATTATCACCACTGTGCCATGCCATCAAACGCAGCCACTGTGCCATCAATTGTCACCACTGTGCCATGCCATCAAACGCAGCCACTGTGCCATGCCATCAAATGCAGTCACTGTGCCATGCCATCAAACGCAGCCACTGTGGCATCAATTGTCACCACTGTGCCATGCCATCAAACGCAGCCACTGTGCCATCAATTGTCACCACTGTCCCATGCCATCAAACACAGCCACTGTGCCATGCCATCAAACACAGTCACTGTGCCATGCCATCAAACGCAACTACTGTGGCATCAATTGTCACCACTGTGCCATGCCATCAAACGCAGCCACTGTGCCATGCCACCAATTGTCACCACTGTGCCATGCCATCAAATGCAGCCACTGTGCCATCAATTGTCACCACTGTGCCATGCCATCAAACGCAGCCACTGTGCCATGCCATCAAATGCAGTCACTGTGCCATGCCATCAAACGCAGCCACTGTGCCATCAATTGTCACCACTGTGCCATGCCATCAAACGCAGCCACTGTGCCATCAATTGTCACCACTGTGCCATGCCATCAAACACAGCCACTGTGCCATCAATTGTCACCACTGTGCCATGCCATCAAACGCAGCTACTATGCCCCTCAATTGTCGCCACTGTGCCAATTGTCATCACTGTGCCCTTTAATTGTCACCACTGTGCCCGTTGTTGCCACTGTGCATGTCACTGTGCCCTTTAATTGTTGCCACTGTGCCCATTGTCACCACTGTGCCCATTTTTGCCACTGTGCATGTCACTGTGCCCTTTAATTGTTGCCACTGTGCCCATTGTCACCACTGTGCCCTTTGTCGCCGCTGTGCCGTTTGTCACCACTGTACCCATTGATGCCACTGTGCCCTTTGTCACCACTGTACCCATTGATGCCACTGTGCCCTTTGTCGCCTCTGTGCCCATTGTCGCCGCTGTGCCCTGTAAAATGCACTTACCTTACTCCTTCCACGTCCCTCGATGTCTTTTCCCGCCTTGGTGGCGCTTCAGCCAATCAGGTTACCGATAACCAGAATTGGGGAACATGATTGGCTGAGACGGCCGTCAGTCTTATCCAAGGGACGCACCCCCCATACGTTCCAAGGATAAGACTTCCGGGAGACGAGGGCTGTACTCGGAAAGTCTATCAGAGCCGCTGGCTCTGATAGGCACTTCCGCACAGCCAACCAGCTGCCGTTATTCAGGTGGCCGGCGCTCAACATCCGGCCACCTGAATAGACCAGCGGCAGCTGGCAACAATAACATAGATTCATGCAATGCATGAATGTATGTTATTTGCGAGAGCCAGAGGGGGCGGCGCATTATAAGAAAAAAAAATTCTTAAAGGGCTCGGTTTTTTTTTGTGACTACAGGAGGGGGGGGGGGGGGCGGCACCCGGGCGCCAGCTATGGACGGGCCGCCACTGCTCATATCCCTACTTATATTCAAACCTAAATCGCTATTTGACCATGCCATGTGCCTCATGCATACCTCCCAACTTTTTGAGATGAAAATAAGGGACACCTATAAGCAAAAGTATGCAGGCATAGGACACACCCCTTACCATGCCCCCTTAAAGGAGAATTGTACAAAAAAAACACGATTGGTTAAACCCACAAGTGCTTGTTTTATCACTACTATTCCCTTATATTGGCTGTTGGAATTTACAAATGCAGCAAGTTAGAAATCAGATGACAGGTTTAGGGCTGGAAGACACTTTTTGAAAGATAACAAGTGTATTTTATATACGACTCAAAAGATCGGACCAAATGAGGGACAAATGAAGAGGAATGAGGACAGAGGGACATTGCTCCCATTTAGGGACAGTCCCTCAAAATCAGGGACAGTTGGGAGCTATGGGTAGAAAGCCTGGGCCCTTGTTGGCTTGAACCACACTCCTTCTCGTATCCCTATTTGCATTCAAACATAAATCACTACTGGATCTTTCCATGAGACTCATGGGTAGGAAGCCTGGGCCCTTGTTGAGTTGAACCACACTCCCACTTACACAGGGCCGTCTTATCCAGTGGGCGCACCTGGACACCGCCCAGGGGCCCCAGATGCCCATGGGGCCCCATCAGGATGGGCAGGTCTGATCCTAGACAGGTGCACCGCGCCCCGCCGCTGTAAGCTGCCACAGAGAAGGGGCGCCAAGCCACCGAAGCTTCGGCACGCCACTTGACTGCACTGGTTGCTAGAATTGCCGGCCGCCTGGCGCCTAGCAACCAGTGATGCCAGCATTCATAGTGCGCCGCCTACGTAGCTGAAAAAAATGGTCGGCTCCACCCACCTCTGCCATCTTCAGACTCAGACAGCATAGCATGCCACAGGTCACCATCTTCATTGTTGGGGCCCCAATGCATTTCTTTGCCCAGGGGCCTATGGTGCTATTAAGATGGCACTGCACTTACATCCCTATTTGCATTTAAACCTGAATCCCTATAGGATCTTTCTATGTGATTTATGGGTAGGAAGCCTTGGTCCTTGCTGGGTTTAATCAAACTCCCATTCCTAGCCCCATTTGCAATTACATCAGCTGCTTTTTTGTTTCTGCAAAAATACAGTGTCCATGATGAATTTGCAATGAATTTAATTCTATTGTTCTTATCTGCGAATGTCCTGTGCCAATATGGACAAAGGAAATAGCACCCATTCTGCTTTATCGTCATACTTGTGGTGACGTGATATGCCATTATAAACACACTAAAGACTCTTAAAGCGGACATAGCAGCCACCTGTTTTCTGGTAATTGAAGTATGGAAGCCCTCGTTCTACTCTCGTCTCATTGGCTGAATATTTATGATCTGTTGGCAGCTCCACAGAGGTCCAGATGCTTCTCTTAATATAGCAAAATACTGTGCTCATATTCTCCAGTTAGAATTGTTTACTTTGGTCCTCTGTGGACGCCTCCCTTATCCGAGCGTGCTGTTGTTTGTGATTCATAAGCGTTATGTGGCTCAGGAGAATTCCCGCAGCTTCCATGACGGAGTCGCTAGGACATATTTCTAATGCCTGCAGTGATGAAATGTGAACTGGCAGGATTAGGGCCATCCAAGTGACCTGCGATGGGGAATCTCTGTACAAAATAGAAAGTTCATTCAAGGCTGTTAACCCCCCCCCCCCCTACTTTCACTAAGAAATTAATATAATTTATAATTTAAAAAAAATTAACACAGTGGGCCAGATTCAGAAAGACTTACGACGGGCGTATCAGTAGATACACCGTCGTAAGTCCTAATCTGAGCCCGCGCAAATTTAAGCGTATGCTCATAATGAGATACGCTTAAATGTTGCTAAGATACGACCGGCGTAAGGCACTTACACCGTCGTATCTTAGATGCATATTTACGCTGGCCGATAGGTGGCGTTCCCGTTGTTAAATATGCAAATGAGCAAATACGCCGATTCACAAACGTACGCCAGGCCGCCGTATCTGTTTACGTTGTTTGCGTAAGACTTACGGCCGGCGTAACGTTACCCCTGCTATAGTGAGGCGCAGCCAATGTTAAGTATGGATGTCGGGACAGACGTAAGTTACGTCGTTTGCGTAAGTCGATTCACAATTGAGCTGGGCGTAAGTTACGCTCACGACGCTTTCATTGACAATTAGCGACGTGATTTGGAGCATGCGCACTGGGATTCAGTCGCGGCCGGCGCATGCGCAGTTCGTTTGGCGCGGGGACGCGCTTGATTTAAATGATACATGCCCCCTACCCGCCTACCCGCCTACGCCGTCTCAACTTTACAGGCAAGTGCTTTGTGAATAAAGCACTTGCCTGAAAAACTTGCGGCGGCATAACGTAAATGACATACGTTACGCCGATTTAAAGATCCGCTCTCCTACCTGAATCTGGCCCACAAGTTATTAAAAATGATATTTCCATCGGCAGCTAGTTATCATTAAAATATGGTAAAAAAAAATTGATTTCATTATTACTTCCTAGCAATTCCATATTGCATATAGAAGCATGTAAAGTCTCCTTATCCCCAATGTGTGTGTGTTTTAGGGAACCCAACAGCCAAAAAAAAAAAACTATTTTGTACACTTAAAACATCCCAAAGTGCGACATGTCGATCTGCACCAATTAAATAATTTGTCAATAAATTTGGCACTATGGAGGTGTATAATATTGCAACAAGATGATGAGCAATAGCACAAGATGGTCAAGATGATGACGCAAGACAATCAAGATCATGGCTTCTGCCAGTGTTGCCGACCGTCCGTATTTTTACGGACAGTTTGTAAAAAACGAACACTTTTACCCCCATTCGTAAATGTCTGTGGTTGTGGGAATGTGCCAGTAAAAATAGCCGAAATCGGTTCGGCTTGGAACTGCGCATTGAGATTGGAGGCAGGGGGTGATTGGAGGCAGGGGGTGATGGTGGCTGCGGTGGCACCGCAGAGGGGGGTGGAGGCAGGGGGCAATGGAGGCAGGGGGTGTTAGTGGCAGGGGGTGATTGGAGGCAGAGGGTGTTGGTGGCACCGCAGAGGGGTATGGTGGCACTGCAGAGGATGGGGGCTGGAGACAGGGGTTGTTGGTGGCACCGCAGAGGGGAATGGAGGCAGGGGACAATGGCGGCTGGGGGTGATTGGAGGCAGGGGGAGATTGTGGCACCGCAGAGGGGGGTGAAGGCAGGGGGTGTTGGTGGCAGAGGGGGATGGAGGCAGGGGGTGATGTGACTAAATAATTTGCCCTTATTATATCGAAAATAACAAAAATATGTTTTTTTACCCTAATATCTACCTTAAATCACATTGCTATTTGCCTAGCGTACTTGTTTGTAGCCCAAATACTGAAGTTTGCACCTAAAAATGTAATTTAGTAACTTTTGTGAAATGCCAGTAAAAACGTGGCTGTACCAGTAAATTTCGGGTGTCGTGCCAGTAAATTTCAATCTGGTAGGTTGGCAACACTGGCTTCTGCACTTAATAAACTATACCCTCTGTGACACGTAGTTTATGTGAAAAACAACTCTCCGCAATGAAATGTGCCATGCCACACTTTGTGTTCCTCTACAATTTAACAATCTTTTCTGGCAAAATCAACATTTTTATTTAGTAAACCAAAAGGAATCAAATAGAGGACGTTCATTACTGGGGTTTACATACACGTTAGACTTTATATGAAGCATTAATCCCAGGAGATAACACAATATAGATGAAGATGGTAGGTAATTGGTATATTAGAACTATGAAAATTACATGACAGCATTGTACAACAACAATTGACAGTCAATAGTTTATTGATATATAAAAATATGATGATAATAATAATAACATGATAAAATAATGGCATAGTAAGTTTGTGATGTAAACATCATAAAGAACCAAGTTCATTGGGATATATACATCAATGATAATGATAACATGATATAATAATGGCATAATAAGTTCATAATGTAAACATTGTAAAGAACCAATTTCATTAACCACTTAAGCCCCGGACCAAAATGCAGCTAAAAGCCCAGGCCAGGGCCGATGTGATTTGGCCGGGCAAAAGCCCGATCGTGTGTACACGGCATAAGGTGACTAAAGAGTATACTCTTCTGATGGATATCTGGTGTTAATTCCCACTGTTACCCTAATATACACTGTGTTGTGGTCAATCAATTCTTTCATTGCAGTTACTCATTTCAACAATTGTCAGGGTAGGAGGCAAGTGAATGACTATCACAGCCCAGAACAGGATGAGGGTCATAACTAGAGTAGAACAAATACCAACGCACCAATTTCAACTGACCTCCTGGCGATGTCCGAGGGATTCATGAGGATTTTCAGTGCACTGGGAAAGTTCTTTAGCAAAAAGGTTTCTGATGACCCATCGTGGTGCTTTGATATTTGCTCAACTCTAGTGTAGCGCACCCCTAAAGAGACGCTGGTGAAATTTGGGTCTATTTCTCCCTTAGAGCACACAGCCTTTCTTGCGCTCTTCTACTGGCTCCAAAGGACAGTCTAGGGGTTTCTTTTTGGGATTTTATTGTAAACAAGGAACTGGGACAGGGAGCAGAGTTAAAAGCTACTTACCCCCTACCAATATATACCAGGACCTTCCTAGTGAGGGAAATGTAGACTCAAACCACCATAGGACAGCTGGACTCTTTCTCACTAACTTTCTGCTGGCTCTTTCCAGTGAGCTTCCCCAGACCCAACTCAATCCCTGGACTTGAACTTGCGAATAGGCCCCCAGCTAAGCCTAGTTGTGACCTCTGTTCTTTTAAGGTCCTGCATTATGGGCAACGCCCCAGCACAGGGGTCTCCTCCTGCAGGACTGGACCCAGTAACACTACACTTCTGCCTCAGTCCTCAAACTATTTATAGGCTCTTCCACCACTTACCCTACTGGGAACACTTCCCCAGGAATTACTGGCTCTTTCCAGTGAGCTTCTCCAGACCCAACTCGATCCCTGGACCTGAGCTTGCGATTAGGCCTTCCAGCTAAGCCTAGCTGTGACCTCGGTATCTTTCTGAAAGCTTCTTTTAAAGTGGAGGTTCCCCCTAAAAAAAAATTCTAACAATACATTGAGAAGACTGATTACACTGCGGGTATGCTGGTTTTTTTTTTTTTTCCGTACATACCTCGTTATCGCCGTTTCATCCCTCGGCTTCTGGGTATGATTCTTGCGGGTCTGGGCATTCCTAGTTGATTGACGTTCCTCCGACCGACGCATACTTGACGTCACGACTTTCCGAAAGAAGCCGAACGTCGCTGCGCGTGCGCCGTATAGAGCCGACTCTATACGGTGCCTGCGCAATGACGTTCGGCTTCTGTCGGAAAGTCGTGACGCGCAGTATGCGCCGGTCGGAGGAACGTCAATCAACTAGGAACGCCCAGTCCAGCAAGAATCATACCCGGAAGCCGAGGGATGAAACGGCGATAACGAGGTATGTACGAAAAAAAAAAAAAAAAACAGCATACCCGCAGTGTAATCAGTCTTCTCAATGTATTGTTAGAATTTTTTTTTAGGGGGAACCTGCACTTTAAGGTCCTGCATCATGGGCACAGGGGACACCTCCTGCAGGACTGGACCCAGGAACACTACACATCTGCCTCAGTCCTCAGACTATTTACAGGCTCTTCCACCACCTACTGGGCACACTTCCCCAGGGGTTGCCTGGAGCCTACCACTATGGATATAGAATTATCTAGAAGACAGAGACAGGGAGAAGCAACAGAGCAGCAGCCTGTGAAACAATGCGCAGCTCTAATTAACAAACCACTTAGGCCCCGTACACACGACCGGATCTGTCCGCTGATATTTGTCCGCGGACCAGTTTCAGCAGACGAATTTGGTCGTGTGTACGGCCTATCGGACAGTTTTCCGACGGACATTTGTCCAGCCGACCGTTTTCCAGCGGAGAAAAATTTCTTAGCATGCTAAGAAACCTGTCCGCTGGAAACCTGTCTGTCGGACATATCCAGTCGTCTGTACAGACTCACCGGACATGTCCGATCGACCGCCATCCCTCGCATGCGTCGAAGTGATTCGACGCATGAGTGGAAGTATTTACCTTCCAGGGCCGCGCACGTCGCCGCGTAATCGTCGCGGCGACGGCGCGGCCACGTCACCGCGTATCCTGTCCGCGGGGATTTTGGTTTGATGGTGTGTACAACCATCAGACCAAAATCCGGCAGCGGACATGTCCGATGAAAACGGTCCGGCGGACCGTTTTCATCGGACAGTCCGTCCGTGTGTACGAGGCCTCACTGTTCTGATTACAGTGGAACTAACTAAATTGACCTAGCAGCCGACTCTACACTAGGAGGGTGCTACAGTAATATTGTGCAACTCTTTATTTTTGCCTACAGACTTATGCCTCGTACACACAATCGGAATTACCAATGGAAAAAGTCAGATGGAATTTTTTAATCGGATATTCCGACCGTGTGTATGCCCCATCGGACTTTTTCCGCCGGAAATTCTGATGGAGTTAGAAAGAGAATTCCGTTCATCTGTATTTAACTCCCACGGAGAAAAAAAACATGCATGTTTGGGAACAATTTAATGCATGCTCGGAAGCATTGAACTTAATTTTTCTAGGCTCGTCATAGTGTTGTACGTCACCGCATTTTTTAAGGTCGGAATTTGGTGTGTCCGTGTGTATGCAAGACAGCTTGAACGGAATTCCGTCAGAAAAAACCCGTCTGCGTTTATTCCGACCGAAACTCCGATCGTGTGTACAGGGCATAAATATACACCAAGATGTGCTGATGGTTTCTTACAGTGTGTATGTATTTTACCACTTAAAGTGGAGGTTCACCCAAAAACCTTTTTTTTTAACATTAGATTGAGGCTCGTTTTGTCAAGGGGAATCGGGTAGTTTTTTTACAATCGAAGCAGTACTTACCGTTTTAGAGATACATCTTCTCCGCCACTTCCGGGTATGGGCTGCGGGACTGGGCATTCCTATTTGATTGACAGGCTTCCGACAGGCTTCCGACGGTCTCATACATCGCGTCACGATTTTCCGAAAGTAGCCGAACGTCGGTGCGCAGGCGCCGTATAGAGCCGCACCGACGTTCGGCTTCTTTCGGCTACTCGTGACGCGATGTATGCGACCGTCGGAAGCCTGTCGGAAGCCTGTCAATCAAATAGGAACGCCCAGTCCCAAAGACCATACCCGGAAGCGGCGGAGAAGATCTATCTCTAAAACAGTAAGTACTGCTTTGATTTAAAAAAAAAAACACCCGATTCCCCTTGACAAAACGAGCCTCAATCTAATGTCAAAAAAATGTTTTCGGGTGAACTCCCGCTTTAAGTGGGATAATTATTAATCAATATATGAGTTTCAATTGTCAGGTATATCCAAGGACCCCTTCGGACTTTAATTAGCTTAGATTATGAGTCCCTCAAATATGATGTGAGGGCATTTAGAAGCAGTAGACAGAGAACATGTACCGACAAGTTTCTTTACAGAAGACACCCTGAAATGACTTGTGAGTCACCAGGATATCCCCATGCCTTACACAAAGAATAAAATAGAAAATTAAATGTCACCAGCCTGGGAAAATGTTCAAGGCTGCCAGAGAACCCCATCTGTTTCCAAGATGACGATGGTCTTGGGAAGACAGGGCAGCGCTGCCTTTGGTTTCAGGAGTCACATTGCTTGGCAGAAACATGGAATTTTCGAAAGCATTCAGAACCATTGTTTCTACCAGGGGAATGTGGCAAGTGTCTTAATATAGAAGCTGCTCTATGTTTTGTTAGTGAAAATGTTGGAACATGTGGTTTCAAAAAAGAGCAGCTTGGTGCTTCACAAAACGCAACACTGTTATCTGTAAATCTTTCTAGCAATACACATACAGTATATTCCAGGGGAATAAATAATATTTAGAGAATTAAAACCTTTCTATTTCACTGGGATCCAGAAAAAATTGCTCAATTAATTATTTTCTAATTACCTTATGCCATGTACATACGATGGGAATTTCCTATGGGCTAAAATAGGCAATAGTCAAAGGCAAAATGGACAAGATTATAGTAAAAAAAAATTTTTTTATTAACAACGAATCGTTTACAAACAAATCAAGTATAGAAAGAGTAAAAAAAAACATACATAAAACACAAAAGATACATAAAACTATGATGTGAACAGAAGGTTGACGCCAAATGAACACCAGTGAGCCCCTGTCAGTCAACGCGTTTCGCTATTTCGCTTCGTCGGGACACACTTGGGGATGATCGAAAATAACAGGTCTCACTATCTACAGTTGCAAGAAAAAGTATGTGAACCCTTTTGGAATGAAATGGATTTCTGCACAAATTGGTCATAAAATGTGATTTGATCTTCATCTAAGTCACACCAATAGACAATCACGGTCTGCTTAAACTAATAACACACAAAGAATTAAATGTTACCATGTTTTTATTGAACACACCATGTAAACATTCACAGTGCAGGTGGACAAAGTATGTGAACCCCTGGACTAATGACATCTCCAAGAACTAATTGGAGTGAGGTGTCAGCCAACTGCAGTCCAATCAATGAGATGAGATTGGAGGTGTTGGTTACAGATGCCCTGCCCTATAAAAAACACACACCAGTTCTGGGTTTGCTTTTCACAAGAAGCATTGCCTGATGTGAATGATGCCTCGCACAAAAGAGCTCTCAGAAGACCTACGATTAAGAATTGTTGACTTGCATAAAGCTGGAAAGGGTTATTAAAGAATCTTACTGTGGGGGGAGGGCAGGGCCGTCTTCATAGCATCATGGGCCCCTGGGCAAAGTAATGCTCTGGGGCCCCTACAATGGTGGCAGTGCAGGTAAACAGAAATCAAGTAGGTAGAAGGCAGGAGATATCTGGGATGTAGAGGGGTCAGAGTGCTGGGGGGATATCTGAGATGTAGAGGGGTCAGAGTGCTGGGGGGATATCTGGGGTGTAGAGGGGTCAGAGTGCTGGGGGGATATCTGGGGTGTAGAGGGGTCAGAGTGTTGGGGGGATATCTTGGGTGTAGAGGGGTCAGAGTGCTGGGGGGATATCTGGGGTGTAGAGGGGTCAGAGTGCTGGGGGGATATCTGGGGTGTAGAGGGGGCAGAGTGCTGGGGGGATATCTGGGGTGTAGAGGGGTCAGAGTGCTGGGGGGATATCTGGGGTGTAGAGGGATCAGAGTGCAGGGGGGATATCTGGGGAGTAGAGGGGTCAGAGTGCTGGGGGGATATCTGGGGTGTAGAGGGGTCAGAATGCTGGGGGGGATATCTGAGATGTAGAGGGGTCAGAGTGCTGGGGGGATATCTGGGGTGTAGAGGGGTCAGAGTGCTGGGGGGATATCTGAGATGTAGAGGGGTCTGAGTGCTGGGGGGATATCTGGGGTGTAGAGGGGTCAGAGTGCTGGGGGTATATCTGAGATGTAGAGGGGTCAGAGTATTGGGGGGATATCTTGGGTGTAGAGGGGTCAGAGTGCTGGGGGGATATCTGGGGTGTAGAGGGGTCAGAGTGCTGGGGGGATATCTGAGATGTAGAGGGGTCAGAGTGCTGGGGGGATATCTGGGGTGTAGAGGGGTCAGAGTGTTGGGGGGATATCTTGGATGTAGAGGGGTCAGAGTGCTGGGGGGATATCTTGGGTGTAGAGGGGTCAGAGTGCTGGGGGGATATCTGGGGTGTAGAGGGGTCAGAGTGCTGGGGGGATATCTGAGATGTAGAGGGGTCAGAGTGCTGGGGGGATATCTGGGGTGTAGAGGGGTCAGAGTGCTGGGGGCATATCTAGGGTGTAGAGGGGTAGACCGGGCTCAAGGACCAGCTACTTTGGGGAAAGGGCAGGGGCCCCCCCCATACAGCTGGGGCCCCTGGGCAGTGCCCAGGTGTGCCCTCTCATTAAGACAGCCCTGGGGGAGGGGACTGACTGGGGGAGGTGACCGATGCTGTGTCCCTATGTACAAGGGAAACAGCATCGGTCTCCTCTCCCTGACAGGACATGGAGCTCTGTGTTTACACACACAGAGCTCCACGTCCTTGCTCTGTCACTGCCGATCGCGGGCACCTGGCGGACATCGCAGCTGCCAGGCACGCGCATCGGCATCTTAGCGATGCGCCGGGCACAGTGCAAGTAGTGCACAGTGCAATGCGCCGGGGAATGCAAATAAAAGGACGTCGACCCGGCAGTTGAGAGCCGCGCTGTGGACGTCTTTCGTCTACAGCGCGGGTCTCAAGTGGTTAATAGCCTGGCTTGTTTATAGCCAAATTGGAAGCCAAGGGTTATTTTCTTTTTTTTAAAACTAGCAAGAAATTGTGCATTAGTGCTGCATTAACCACATAGCACACAACACAATGGGAGAAAGTGATCTTTCTGCTTTTACTGGCAGTCTTTTTCCAGCCTTTTATAAGCTACAAGATGTTTGTTGATTTAATACCGTGTTGGGCTATTTTTTTGGAATTACACCTGGCAACCTTAACACATAGACAAACCAGAGATGCAACTGACCCCAAAAATCTCTATGCTTAATTCATAAACGTCAAGGAACATGGGAATGAAACATTGAGCCAAAATGCTTATTTACCTGTTTCATAATGCCCAAGTTTTTTTTTTAAAGATTCCCGACTTGGTCCAAACTACACAAGACAAAGAATGTTCTGACTGTAAATTACTCAACCAAATCTCATAAATTCTACAAATCTTCAACTGGCCTATTGTTCTGCAGCAACTACCAAAACTGGACAACCCTTGAAACCATCCAAATTACATTTCGATCTGATTATGGCCTTATCCTTGTTATTAATGTTAAAGTCAAATGTTTCGTGACTTGACTCTGCTCGAGAACACACAGATGTTACGGGCAACAAACTTGTATCACTAAACACAACAGCCCATGTCAGGTCCTATTAGAACAATTAGAGAAACGGAGAACAAGTCCTGATCTCCCGTTGAGAGCTGGAAGCTAAAATTATAGTCTGAAATTCACTCAAAACCAGCAAAACCTTGGCAAAAAAAACAGCACAACTATATAAACACAATAATAATAGGCCTTTATTCTCTTGTAATGAACTGGCAGTGTAGGAAAGTCTCATGTGACCACTACGAAGAAAAGTTAAGGTTGTTTTGCAGTTATTGCGACCATAAGATACGGGAAACAACATCCCCAGTATTATAACTTAATATGAAGCTTTCTCGTTGGAAGTTTTTGATGCTGGAAGAAGTGGTTGCGGTTTCAAAACAGAAAGATTGCATTGATGTTACCCAATGCATGCAAAAAAACTTTTGCTTGACATTCCAAAATGTAAATTATGACTTGGAATATGGAACCTCTAGGCAGGTTGCCTACTGTATGCATTTAGTTAGCAGCTGCGCAGGTCGGGAAAGGGTTAATGTTTGGCTGTCTTTTCCTGGTGTGTTTGCGGGCTTTCGCAGGGTGTCCAGCCTCCCTCCAGTTTTCCATAAAAAGGGAAATGAAGGGGTCCAGATTCTAGGGGAGCTCCAGCGAACACTGGGGAAACGCTAAAGACTTGTTGATTCGCTGGAATTAACCTGGAACATGGACTTCTCCGTTAGGGCATCACCAAGTTTGGACTATTTAGAGACTTCAACTGTGCAGGTAAACTGGGGCAGCCACAGTTAGGTTTAGTGAGGGGAAATACGTTACTGCATGCTATACATGTTACATGTTCTGCCAAAAGTTCAGTAAAGTTGTTTCAACTGCTTAAAGGGTTTGTAAAGGAATTTTTTTTTTATCTTAGAAGCTTCCTTTACCTTAATGCAGTGCTGTTTTCATGTCCTCATTGTTCGTTTTTGCTCTCAAGTTGCTGTAATTCTTCTCTGATCTCCACACTTCCTGGTTGTCTGTTTCCTGATGACCACAGTACTGGGAGCTTTCTCTCTGTGGTCACTAATCAAGGAGGTGTGATTACTGTGTGTCTAATGCCGCGTACACACGATCACAACACGATTTGTGATGAAAATAAAATGTAATTTTTTATCATGAAAAAAAATGAAATTTTTCCAACTTCATCATTAAAAATGATGTTGCCCACACACCATCATTTTTGAAAAATGATGAACAAAGTGACGGCACTCTAAAGGGGAAGTTCTATTTGCCTTGAGGCTGCTTTTAGCTGGTTACTTGTTAGTAAAAGACGATTCGCGCTTTTTTGTCTGTTACAGCGTGATGAATGTGCTTACTCCATTATGAACGATAGTTTTACCTGAACTTGCTCCCGTCTCATAACTTGCTTCTGGGCATGTGCGGGTTTAAAACGTTGTTTTTGCCCACACACGATCATTTTTGACGACACAAAAAATTACATTTTAAAAAATGACATAAAAAATTGAAGCATGTTCGAATTTTTTTTTGGTCGTTTATCAGAAGACAAAAAATTATGTTTAGCCCACACACGATCATTTTAAATGACGTTTTTAAAAATGACATTTTTTTTTCATCATCACTGCCCTGTATTGACTCTGTGGCTCTGTACATCACAGAAGCAGGAAACAACATGCAAAAACTATCTATTTTTAATCATTTTTAAAAGGAATCAGTTAACTATTATGTCTCTACAGCAGTGGTCTCAAAGTACCGGCCCGCGGGCCATTTGCGGCCCGCGGACCAGTTATAAATGGCCCTCAGGCAGGGTGGAAGTGAGGGGAGCAAAAAAAAAAAAAATGTTTTATTTTTTTTGAGCTGGTGCCATCTGGTGGTGAGCCGTTGGTATTAAAAGTTATTACCACCAGATGTGAGCTGGCGCCATCTGGTGGTGGCCGTTGGTATTACAAGTTAAGCATTACAAGTTAAACAGCAATTCTAATGTCATTTTACACTATTTTCACTGCCATATTCTTCCCTCTAATTAGAACCCCCAAACATTATATATATTTTTTATCCTAACACCCTAGAGAATAAAATAGCGATCGTTGCAATACTTTCTGTTACGCCGTATTTGCGCAGCGGTCTTACAAGCGCACTTTTTTGGGAAAAAATTACACTTTTTTTAATTAAAAAATAAGACAACAGTAAAGTTATCCCCATTTTTTTTAATATTATGAAAGATAATGTTACGCCGAGTAAATTCAAACCCAACATGTCACGCTTCAAAATTGTGTCCGCTTGTGGAATGCCGACAAACTTTTTTACCCTTTAAAATCTTCATAGGCGACGTTTAAAAAAATCTACAGGTTGCATGTTTTAAGTTACAAAGGAGCTAGAATTATTGCTCTCGCTCTACCAATCGCGGCGATACCTCACATGTGTGGTTTGAACACCGTTTACATATGCGGGCGCTGCTCACGTATGTGTTCGCTTCTGCGCGCAAGCTCGTCGGGACGGGGTGCGTTTTCTGGCTCCTAACTTTTTTAGCTGGCTCCTAGATTCCAAGCAAATTTGTCAAACCCTGACTTACACCAGTGCTGGTGGTAATAATGCGCTCGCCGACACCAGTGCTGGGGGTTAATAATGTGTTCGCTGACACCAGTACTGTTGTTTTTGAAGTTTGAAAGTTTGCATGCGGCCCCCCATGGCATATGAAAACTTGTCTTGTGGCCCTGGTAATTTGAGTTTGAGACCCCTGCTCTACAGTATACCCTGTAAACATTTATTTCAACAAAAAAAAAAAATTTCTTTACAACTCTTTAAAGCGGAGGTTCACACAAAAAGTGAACATCTGCTTTTTGGAACCCTCCCCCCCTCCGGTGCAACATTTGGCACCTTTCAGGGGGGAGGGGGTGCAGATACCTGTCTAAGACAGGTATTTGCACCCAGTTCCCGGGCATAGATATCCACAGAATCTGCGGATAATCTATGCCACTTCCTGTCATCCGAGGACCGAGGCACTGCTTGGCCTCGGGTGTTGGCATTGCGGGCGTGCTGGACATAAGTGTCTATATTTTAAAAGTCAGCAGCTGCAGTATTTGTAGCTGCTAGCTTTTAAAAAAAAAAAAAAATTGGGCGGACCTCCGCTTGAAGGCCTAGTCTGAAGTTACTCAAGGGGTGCATTTTCTACCATCTCTTCAAGGAACAAGGCTCTGAAATAGCACAATGGGGTCTGTGAAACATCCCTACAATGCAAGGTTAGCTTGACAGTCTAAGGCAGGGGTGTCAAACTCAATTTCATTGTGGGCCGCATCAGCATTATGATTGCCCTCAAAAGGGCCGGTTGTGTCTGTAAGATTAGATTCTCCAGCGCATCCCTTCCCCTTACATTAGATGTTAAGAGCCACCCCACCATCAGAAGTTGAGTCCCCCACTCTCCCTTACATCACAGTGCACCCCTCTTTCCTTATGCTGCTGCTGGGAATAAGCTGGATACATTGCTTAAAAGCAGAAAGTAGGGGTCTGAAGGAGGACCAGAGGAGGGCTGGATCTCTCCTGCAGCTGCAGGAGAGGTGCAAGGGCCACATGAAATGGCCTGGAGGGCCGATTCAGCCCACGTGCCTTGTGTTTGACACCTGTGGTCTAAGGGGAGAAGAAGTTGCTGTGAGTAACCACAGAAAGTAATAGCAGCCAGTCGTTGGCATGGTACCTGGATAGGTGACAGGCCCTCCGGTAGCGAAGGGGTTCCGTGTTCCAACTCCCTCCCTAGCTGCCTGTCTCCATCGGTCATTGGGAGTGGAACGGCCTTACGGAAATCGATGACCTGGTGGTCACTATGTACTGTAAGGGGTTAGCTCGGTAGCGGGGTGTGTGACCCCTTGGATGGGTTCACTACACACTGAATTTATACAGACAGGCAGTCGAAGACGGTTGAAAACAAAGATTTTGGTTTATTCTTCCATCTTGCTGGAAACAAGTGCAAGCATCCAAACAGCATAAACAAAATCAAACATAAAATAAATCCTGGCCACTTGGGGCGTCTATCTTCACCACACAGGAACCTATCTATGGAGTCTGGCACAGCCTAGTGCTGGGTAGACACTGCTGGTCATACAGCATAAAAACAATAGTCTTTTGATTTTTATCACACAGAAAAATCAATCCTCTCCTCACCTCCTCAGAAGACTTTCAGTACACTGCTCTCCTTCCTCACAAAGCCTCAGGATGCAGCAATTCAGTGGTAATCCTCTGGATTACTTATAGAGGCCTTAATTGCCTCATTCTGAACAGCTGACGTTTTCCAACGCCCTTAGACCTTTTCTGGCTCCTTTTGCAGCCGACGCCTAATAACAATTGGTGTATTGTCTAAACAAGGCAGAAATGTATGTCCCGTCTGTGACAACACCCACAGATTTACCTGACTTCCTGTCACAGTACCTAAGGCAAAAGTTAAGTGAGAGCACTTTGAGGTGCTCGGCAGAACCCCATTCTCTTACTGGTAGTAAGGTAACAGAGGTATGCTGACTGGTGAAGAGGTCATAGGCTTTGCATGCCCCTCCCAATGCAACACATGTACAGTACTTGCACAAGTGTGTAGGACAAGGGACAACATCCTCTAGAGGGACTCTGCATACAACACTATACACAAGTGGCTCATCTCTGAGTTGAGGGACTGCCTTAAAGTTTGACTCTTCACATGAGCATGGGCATTGGTAAGCATGCCTTCAGGCAAGGTGTTATCCCTGTGCTAGCACTGCCTGGCATAGCCCAAAGAACCCACCCGGGGTAGTCTCCTTATGTGGCACCATGAACTTGGCGCCCAAAGAGATAGTGGGAAACATGGAAGGAAGGTCCATCATTAATGGTCTACTATCACTACAACCAGTGTTTTTGTTGCATACTACTGTCTATATCTTTAAAATGTATACTTTCTTTATAATGTATCCATTCTATATAATGTATGGATCTGCTCATTTTGCAGATAGTACGTTAATATTTTCTTTTGCGATCTGCATACAGTAGTTAGGTTTCAATCAGCCTGTCACATATCTGGTAGAGTCTAAACTGATAAGAAGGCTTTTCCTTTCACCTCCTGTCCTGTTTGTCTACCTGAGAGTGTAGGACAGGAAACAGGCACCTGTAGTAAGTCGTGGCAACCAGACAAATGAGATCTCACTATAATGTAGAATTTCAAGGACAGGAACTCATGCCAGGTGTCATCATAAGGCTTCCAGAAGCAGGAGGCAGGATAATGGTCAGGCATGCAGAAATTGGCAAAGGGCTGGTAGCAGGGGTACAGATTCGAAAGAGCGTAAACAGGAGCCAGGCCGAGGTCAGTATCACACTGGCAGAAGATGAGCCAAAGGGATAAGCAAGGTGCAGAGTCAAAAAGCAAGCCAGAGGTCAGGTACCAAAGGGGTCAAGATCAGGTGTAGTCAAAAGACAAACTGAGTGTATCACAGGAGCAAGCAGGGGCTGGCCATAGGTCAAAGAAGCTGACTAACGCAATGATCCTAATGCCGCGTGCACACGATCGGCACACGTCACCGCGTTCTTGACGGTCGGAATTTCAGACAAGATTTGTGTGACCGTGTGTATGCAACACAAGTTTGAGCCAACATTCCGTCAGAAAAAATCTACAGTTTTCTTGTTAGAATTTCCGATCGTGTGTACGGGGGCATAAGTCTTTCAGTGCTTTAAATAGGCCACTGTAGATGTTTACATGGCCCCCTGTGCACAGTCCTGTTCTGCCTGATGTTCTGCCTGCATGTGCAATTCTTTTAGCATGGGCATGACACAGCTCAAGTGTTTGTGAGTGTTCTTATGCTCAAGTTGTTACTGCTTAAAAAAGCTGTTGTTGAGCATCATCCAGCAGTTGGAGTTAGAAGAGTTAACATGCATTTAATGGTTTGGACAAACCCTACAAACTCCAACTTTCTCTAGACAGTTCATCCTCTTACAGAAAGTGGATATACTGATAGGGTCAATCAATAGGTATTGAAACAATATGAATATTTACTAGCCCAGCCGTTCACTGAGGAGCTTGTCCGAGTCATGTGAGCTGGGGAGGTGATAAAAAATTTTGACAAAATTCTTTAGAGTATTCTTGGTTCTTTGGGCTTCTGTCCAAGGAACCAAAGGAGGGGGGGGGAGGAGGTTGGTGAACTCCACGTCATCGAATCAGAAAACGTTTTGCATACATTTTTTTGTAAAAAAAGACTATGGGGCAGATTATCGCAGATCGCCGCATCTCTGCGGCGGCGTAACGTATCTCATTTACGTTACGCCGCCGCAAGTTTTACGGGCAAGTGCTTGATTCACAAAGCACTTGCCTGTAAAGTTGTGGCGGCGTAGCGTAAATCCCTTGGCGCAAGCCCGCCTAATTCAAATGATCCGGGTAGGGGGCGTGGATCATTTAAATTAGGCACGTTCCCGTGCCGAACGTACTGCGCATGCGCCGTCCCTAAAATTTCATGACGTACATTGCGCTAAATGATGTCACAAGGACGTCATTGGTTTAGACGTGAACGTAAATGACGTCCAGCCCCATTCACGGACGACTTACGCAAATGACGTAAATTTTTTAATTTCAACGCGGGAACGAGGGCCATACTTAACATTGGTTGCCCCTCATATAGCTGGGGCAACTTTACGCGTCGCAAATCTAACGTAAACGTCGTATCTTCACTGTGTCGACCGCGCGTACGTTCGGGAATTCGCGTATTTTGCTAATTTGCATACTCGATCGGGAAAACGACGATGCGACACCTAGCGGCGGAAAAAAAAATTGCATTTAAAATCCGACAGCGTAAGAGCCTCACGCCTGTCGGATCTAATGGTTATCTATGCGTAACTGATTCTAAGGCCGGGTACACACGGACAAACATGTATGGTGAAAGCGGTCCGTCGGACCGTTTTCACCATACATGTCTGCCAGAGGGCTTCTGTACGATGGTTGTACACACCATCGTACAGAAGTCCGCGCGTAAACAATACGCGGGGCGTGTCCGCGGTGTCGCCGCGTCGATGACGCGGTGTCGCCGCGACAATGACGCGGCGACGTGGGCGGCCCGCCTTTAAAATGCTTCCACGCATGCGTCAAAGTCATTCGACGCATGCGAGGGACGGCGGGCGCCTGGACATGTACGGTAGGTCTGTACTGACGACCGTACATGTCCGAGCGGGCAGAATTCCAGCGGACTGTTTTAAAACAAGTCCAGGAATATTTGTCTGCTGGGAAAAGGCCCGGCGGGCAAATGTTTGCTGGAATTCGGCCCGCTCGCGCCCACACACGACCAAACATGCCTGCGGGCCAGTTTCAGCAGACATGTTTGGTCGTGAGTATGGGGCCTAAGAATCAGTCGCATAGATACGACGGCCCAGATTAGGACTTACAACGGCGCACATGGCGTTGCGCCGTCGTAAGCCCTTTCAGAATCTGGGACTATACCTGCTTTAGCTTTTAACCACTTCAATACTGTGAACTTTCGCCCCCTTTCTTCCCAGGCCAATTTTCAGCTTTCAGCACTCTTGCACTTTCAATGGCAATTGCGCGATCATGCAACACTGTACCCAAATGACATTTTTATAATTTTGTTCACACACATAGAGATTTATTTTCTTTTAATTTTTTTTGCAATATAAGTGAAAAAAAGAGTGGAAATTTAGAAAAATACAATATTTTCTACTTTCTGTTTTAAAAGAAATCCAATGAAATCTAACTTTGTCATAAATGTACGGCAAAATGTATTCTGCTACATTTATTTGGTAAAAAAAAAAAATCTCATTAATAGCCGGATTCAGGTAGGGGCGCGTATCTTTAAGGCGGCGCAGCGTATCGTATTTACGCTACGCCGCCTTAAGTCAGAGAGGCAAGTACTGTATTCACAAAGTACTTGCCTCCTAACTTACGGCGGCGTAGCGTAAATGGGGCCGGCGTAAGCGCGCCTAATTCAAATGAGGATGAGGGGGTCACCCCCCATTTTATGTTAATGGGGGGTGACCCGACGTGATGCGCATGCGCCGTCCGTGTACATATTCCAGTGTGCATTGCTCCAAAGTACGCCGCAAGGACGTATTGGTTTCGACGTGAACGTAAATTACGTCCAGCCCCATTCACGGACGACTTACGCAAACAACGTAAAATTTTCAAATTTCAACGCGGGAACGACGGCCATACTTAACATTGACTATGCCTCCTAGGGGGCAGCTTTATCTTTACGCGGCGTATCTCTTACGGAAATGTCGTATCTTTACTGCGACGGGCGCACGTACGTTCGTGAATCGGCGTATCTAGTCATTTACATATTCTACGCCAAACTCAACAGAATCGCCACCTAGCGGCCAGCCTAAAAATTACACTTTAAGATACGACGGCGTAGGAGACTTACGCCGCTCATATCTTAGCCTAATTTAAGTGTATCTGGTTTCCAGAATACGCTTAAATTAACGCCAGCGTAGATTCAGAGTTACGACGGCGTATCTACTGATACGCCGGCGTAACTCTCTATAAATCTGGCTATAAGTGTATAATAATTGGTTTATGTGATCACAGACAGATGTACGCAGATGATCATGTACAGATGTGCACAGATATCACGGACATATGTGTGCAGATGATCATTGGGACATGTGATTTTTCCGTTACATATGTGGGGGACAGGTGTTTTTACTGGGGGACATTTGTGTGGGGACCCTAGGCTGGTAATCAGTGTGTAAAAAGCTCTAAAAAACAGCTCATTCTCACTGATCACTGGCTGGCTGCAGCGATCTGCTCTCCTCTCCTCACTGACAACTTCTGTGTGAGGAGAGCCGATCCCCTAGCAACCGGCTCTCTATTTACATCACATGACATCTGTGATTGGACACAGCCATCATGTGATCAGGAGGGCCAATCACAGAGCCCTTCTGCCGATCGAAGATGCACCATGTCCGGGTAACACGAGCACATCAGTATCGCGCCGCTTCGCGGGCACGTGCGCGCAATCCCCCTCCTTCTGAGGGAAGTTCCTGAACGTCCACTCAGGAGGATGTGCCTCTTGTGCAGTGGCCGGGTGGGAGGTGGTTAATAAATCTACTCTTTGATGTTGACTGATTGCCCAGCTCTTTAACAGGGCTATGTAACAAAGTTGGATGGGCAGAGTTTATAGAAGTAACGTTAATCACTAACCTAGAGGCTATTTTTTAGCTAGTGATGAGTTTATATATAATTAGCGTGCATTTGAGTCATCGCTATGGGATATAACTGTTTTCCTTTTCCTACTTTGCTGCATCTGGAGTTAAGTAACTTTTCAAGCTATGTTACTACCTTCAAATAGAAAAAAAGAGAGAACACGGTAGTCGTGAACTCATGCCAGAAAAGGAGGATTTCCGGTATTGCCCAAATCAAAGACGTATTGTTCTACAGTGGCTCTTTTCATTTTTATTCCCTTAAATTCAGCGTTTCAGCCTGACCCTTGATGAAGTGACTGCTTCGCGTTCTGCTGCCAAGTGGATACTTGGGGACAATGAATGAGTCAAGTTTCCAGGGTGTATGTCGGAGAAGGGGGGGAGACAGCTCAGCACCATACTCCGCCCCGCCATAGTGCCCCAGGTGGCTTGCCGAGGACTTGGTGGTGTCAGCTTGAGAGGAGAAAGAAGGCACGGAAAATCCATTGACTCATTCAACATGGGTGGGACCGTGAGTGAAAATAAACGTGTTAAAACAAGCGTCTTTGTGTTTTATGGTGGTCACAGATTCGCACAAGCATTATTATAATTATGGGTAGCGGGTCACCTGCGTATACTCGTGTGACTTTGTAAGAAAGCCCTTTCTTTGTCTTGTGTTCAACATCGGCTCATGGTACTTGATGATCTGAAGTTAATGGGACCTGAGGGACATTTGTAGAAGGAAAACAGCTTATGTTTCTTATTTGTACAGTATGTGCATCCATTGCACGGCAGACTCCTTGTTTCAGTAGACTTACGTTGGGTGGGACAGCCGTAATGTGCAAATGTTTTACTCATTACCAGTGGATTATGAGAACGTGATCGCTTAAATGATGTGCAAGAAGCTGGTGGGGTCTGCCAGAGATGCTGCCCTAGAAATCGGAGAATTACTATTCTGTTTCAACGACTGTTAATTCTAATATTGCTGTTTTCTAGTAAAAAGTAATTCTACAGTGCTGTGCAAAAATTAAAGAAATAAATAGAATATGAATCTCCTATTTGTTTTCTACCATAATTCACATTATTATTATTATACATGAATTATATAGCGCCAACAGTTTACGCATCAATTTTCAATATAAAAGGGAGACAATGCAGTTATAATACAATAACATACAAGAGGATTAAGAGGGCCCAGCTCAGAAGAGCTTACAATCTAATAGAGTGGGGCAGGTGGTACAAAAGGTTGTAACTGTGGGGATTGAGCTGATGGAAGTGGTAAAAGCTTAGTTGGAGACGTGATAGGCTTCCCTGAAGAGATGAGTTTTCAGGGTATCGCCTGAAAGTAGTAAGAGTAGGGGATAGCCGGACAGGTTGAGGTAACGATTTCCAGAGAATGGGAGAAGCTTTGGAGAAATCCTAGAGATGAGCATGGGAGGAGGAGATGAGAGAGCTTGAGGGTAGAGAGAAGAGCGAAGAGGATGGTTTGGGTGATATTTGGAGACAAGATTAGTGTGGAAGCTCGGGGCCTTGTGGAGTTGTGGATGGCTTTGTAAGTTGTGGTTAGTATTTTGAATTTAATTTGCTGTGTGATTGAGAGCCAGTGTAGGGATTGGAGGAGAGGTTTGGCAGACACTAAGGGCCAGATTCAGATAGATCAGTGGATCTTTAGATCCGCGTAATCTATCTGATTTAAGATCCGCCGCCGCAAGTTTTAGAGGCAAGTGGGTAATTCACAAAACACTTACCTCCAAACTTGCGGCGGCGGATCGTAATTCCTCCGGCGGAATTCAAATTCCGCGGCTAGGGGAAGTGTACTATTCAAATCAGGCACGTCCCCGCGCCGATCGAATAGCGCATGCGCCGTCCGGAAATTTTCCCAGCGTGCATTGCTCCAAATGACGTCGCAACAACGTCATTGGTTTCGACGCTTACATAAATGATGTCCATCCGTATTCAAATTTCAAATTTCGTCGCGGGAACGACGGCCATACTTAACATTGGCTGCGCCTCATAGAAGTAGGGGTAACTTAGAGCCGGGAAAAACCTTACGTAAACGTCGTAAAAACACTGCGTCGGGCCCGCGTACATTCGTGAATTGGCGTATCTTGCTGATTTACATATTCTCTGCGTAAATCAGCGAGAACGCCCCCAGCGGCCATTTTTAAATTGCAGTTAAGATCCGACCTGTCGGATCTTAGGCATATCTATGCGTAACTGATTCTATGAATCAGTCGCATAGATACGACCGGCCTAACTCAGAGATAAGACGGTGTATCAGGAGATACACCGTCGTATCTCTTTGAGAATCTGGCCCTGAGTGTTTGGTAAGGTGGATAAGTCTGGCAGCAGCATTCATGATAGACTGAAGAGGGGATAGCCTATGTAGAGGCAGGCCAATAAGAAGGGAGTTGCAATAGTCAAGGCGAGAGATAACAAGGGAGTGAATGAGGAGTTGGTTTCATTTGTTAAAAAGAGGCGAATTATAGAGATGTTACGGAGGTGAATTCTACAAACTTTTGACAACGATTTGACTTGGGACTGAAATGACAAGTCAGAGTCTAGGATTACACCTAGTACCCTGCCGTGAGCGGAGGGACTGATGGTTGCATTGTTGATTTTGATGGAAAAGTTGTGGAGGGAGGCACAGCCGGGGGGGGGGGGGGATATTAGTAACTCAGTTTTAGAGAGATTTAGTTTAAGGAAGTGGTGCGACATCCATGCTGAGATGTCAGTTAGGAAGTTAGTAATGCGAGAGGAGACTGAAGGAGTGAGGTGAGGAGTAGACAGATAGATTTGGGTGTCATCGGCATATACAGTAAGTGGTATTGAAAGCCGTGGGCGGTTATCAAGTGACCAAGGGAGGAGGTGTAGATAGAGAAGAGAAGGGGTCCAAGAATAGAGCCTTGTGGGACCCCCACAGAAAGGGGCAATGGAGAGGAGGAGACAGAGTTGTAGGTAACACTGAAGGAGCGCTGTGATAGGTAGACAGAGAACCAGGATAGAGCAGAATCTTGGAGGCCAAGGGAATGAAGTTTATTGAGAAGGAGCGGGTGGTCAACAGTATCAAAGGCCGCAGAGAAGTAGTAGGAGTATGGAGTACTGGCTGTTGGTTTTAGCAGTTAGTAAATCGTTAGTGAGTTTTAGTAAGGCAGTTTCCATCGTGTGCTGCGGTTAATTTTAAAGTATTACAACAGCTTGTATAACATTATGGTGGATGTATATTGCTGGAATATCAGCAATAACGATGCATGCAGTGAAGGTTGCAAATTCTTCCCATTGACTTAGGGCAGAATCTTGTAATGAAGAGAGGGTTCCCTGTTCCAATGATAGCACAGATGATTGTATGACACACAAAGCATTACCAAATCTCATATTTGTTTTATGAAAGGATCCCTTTTGCTATCATAAAAAACCCTGCTTTGAACTCTATTATGTCCTGTACGACTTAAGCCCTGTACACACGATCGGTCTGATGGCCCGTTGTCATAGGATAACCGATGAAGCTGACTAATGGTCAGTCGCGCCTACACATCATAGGTTAAAAAACCGATTGTGTCAGAACGCGGTGACATAAAACACAACGACGTGCTGAAAAAAACAAAGTTCAATGCTTCCAAGCATGCGTCCTCCCTTGGTCACTTGATAACCGCCCACGGCTTTCAATACCACTTATATGCCGATGACACCCAAATCTATCTGTCTACTCCTCACCTCACTCCTTCAGTCTCCTCTCGCATTACTAACTTCCTAACTGACATCTCAGCATGGATGTCGCACCACTTCCTTAAACGAAATCTCTCTAAAACTGAGTTACTAATATCCCCCCCCCTCGCCTGTGCCTCCCTCCACGACTTTTCCATCAAAATCAACAATGCAACCATCAGTCCTTCTGCTCACGCCAGGGTACTAGGTGTAATCCTAGACTCTGACTTGTCATTTCAGTCCCAAGTCAAATCGTTGTCAAAAGTTTGTAGAATTCACCTCCGTGACATCTCTATAATTTGCCTCTTTTTAACAAATAAAACCACCAAACTCCTCATTCACTCCCATGTTATCTCTCGCCTTGACTATTGCAACTCCCTTCTTTTTGGCCTGCCTCTACATAGGCTATCCCCTCTTCAGTCTATCATGAATGCTGCTGCCAGACTTATCCACCTTACCAAACAATCTGGAAATCCGGAATAAAATTTTCGAATTTCTGATTTTCGAATTTCGAATTTTCAAATTTTCAAATTCTGAATTTTCAAATTTACGATTTACAAATTTCGAATTTTCGAATTTACGATTTCGAAAACCAATTAGGAAAAGTGGTGGTAAAATTTTCGAATTTCGAAATTTCCGAATTTCGAAATTTCCGAAATCCGATTTTTTTTTTTTTTTTTTAAAGATTCTGTTGAATCTTCTTCTTTTTTTTTTTTTTCTTCTTAGAACATTCGACAGACACCATAAGCCTTCAATGACAGATTCAACCTTAATTGTGCCTAAACTTAAAGCAGTTGTAAACCCGCATATAATTTTTATTTATTTTTTTACACCTGCAAGGAAAAAGCCATAATGAGCTAGTATGCACAGCATATTAGCTCATTATGAAATACTTACCTCGGAACGAGGTAGGGAACTTACCTGGTCCACGCCGAGCCTCTGCGTGTCTTCCAGGTATCGCCGCTTCAGCGCTGTGATTGGCTGGAGCGGCGATGACGTCACTCCCGCGCATGCGTGCAGGAGATTTCCTTTCCGGCATGGGTCGGCGGGGCCGGCCCTTCAGCCGAGGATCCCCCCTGCGCATGCGCCACTGCAATCAGCGGCGCATTGCGAGGGGAATATCTCCTAAACCGTATAGGTTTAGGAGATATTCTTTATACCTACAGATAAGCCTTATTATAGGCTTACCTGTAGGCAAAAGTCAAAAAAGTGGGTTTACAACCACTTTAACTCTATTAGTCCAATATTATTCTACATAAAGAGAAAAGATTCGACATAGAGAGACATGAAGAGTCAAATTTTTTTATTTTTTTTAAAAGATTCTGTCGAATTTTATTTTTTTCTTCTTCTTCTTCTTCTTCTTAGAACATTCGACAGACACCATAAGCCTTCAATGACAAATTCGACCTTAATTTGGATTTTCGGAAGAATGCATTTTTTTAACAAAACCAAAATAAATAAAAACGAATTTCGGGAGTAACTAAATAAATGTATTTTTCGGATTAAAACGAACTTATGAAACAAAATATTTCAGTGTGCACATGTCTAGAAGCTCTGGTGACCTCCATGCCCAAGAGGGTTAGAACAGTGCTGGAAAATAATGGTGGCCACACAAAATATTGACACTTTGTGCTCAATTGGGACGTATTCACTTAGGGATGTACTCACTTATGTTGCCAGCGGTTTAGACATTATTGGCTGTGTGTTGAGTTATTTTGAGGGGACAGCAAATTGTCACTGTTATACAAGCTGTACACTCACTACTAGGGTTGTCCCGATACCACTTTTTTAGGACTGAGTACAAGTACTGATACTTTTTTTTATGTACTCGCCGATACCGAATACCGATACGTTTTTTAAAATGTGTCCCCAAATGCAGCCATATCCCCCCACATATGCAGCCATGTCCCCCACATATGCAGCCATGTCCCCCCACAAATGCAACCATGTCCCCCCCATATATGCAGCCATGTCCCCAAACATATGCAGCCATGTCCCCAAACATATCCAGCAATGTCCCCCAAACATATTGCAGCCATGTCCCCAAACATATGCAGCCATGTCCCCAAACATATTGCAGCCATGTCCCCAAACATATTGCAGCCATGTCCCCCATATATGCAGCCATGTCCCCCCACATATGCAGCCATGTCCCCCACATATGCAGCCATGTCCCCCACATATGCAGCCATGTCCCCAAACATATTGCAGCCATGTCCCCCATATATGCAGCCATGTCCCCCACATATGCAGCCATTTCCCCCACATATGCAGCCATGTCCCCAAACATATGCAGCCATGTCCCCAAACATATTGCAGCCATGTCCCCAAACATATTGCAGCCATGTCCCCCACATATCCAGCCATGTCCCCCCACATGCAGCCATGTCCCCCGTACCTAAATGATGCCGCTGCCGCGTTAATCACTGCGCGGGGAACATTACAGTCAGCTTTTGTTTGAATAAGCTGTTTTCCCTGCCGCGCTGTGTATAGAGACACTCCCCCTTGCTCGCGATTGGACAGATCCGTCCAATCCCGAGCAAGGGGGAGTGTCTATGCGTGGCGGGGAAAACAGCTATTCAAACGAAAGCTGACTCTAATGTTCCCCGCGCGGTGATTAACGCGGCAGCGGCGGCGGCTTTGCGACATACGACGGTGGCGGGGGGGGGGGTTTCAAGTATTCTATTTAGGCATCGGGGGTATTTGCGGGAGTACAAGTCCCGATACCGATACTGGTATCGGTATCGGGACAACCCTACTCACTACACAACATTGTAGCAAAGTGTCATTTCTTCAGTGTTGTCACATGAAAGATAGAAGAAAATATTTACACAAATGTGAGGGGTGTACTTACTTTTATGAAATACTGTATCTATATATAAATATATTAGTTTTTAACATATATGTTTGTTTTCTCTAAAATTGCTTATGAGGGCAGTTGAAAATCAAGCTTCTTTTACCAAAGTTCTTCTTCTTTAGATGTATCGGTCCTTCATGTATTTTACAGACCATAGGACGCTATACATAATTATCCTCATCCGTGAAAACAACCGTGTAAACTAAAACAGGGAAACGTAGATCCAGAATCAAAGCCCGGATGCAATCCTTAAAATGACACTAAATTCCTTCAAATGACAGTGATGTTTGCGTTCATTGTCTGCACGCGTTAATGCCCGATCTTTAGTGGCATTACGGCAATCCACTTTGTCTGGCCGCTTACATCTGACGTACTTCTGAAGGGATGTTTGGGTATTTAGATATCTCCAGATGCATATCTTATATTGTTGGAAATTGTCCAATTTACAGTAAGTTCCACAAGAAAGGAAAAATAAATCCCTTTCCAAAATTGTTTTCAGCACTGGAAACAAAAGCTGGCATACCATACCAGCATCTTCTAGGAACCTAAAGATTCGGCACGGCGTCCCTTTAACTGACAATTGCGCGGTCGTGCGACGTGGCTCCCAAACAAAATTGGCATCCTTTTTTTCCCACAAATAGAGCTTTCTTTTGGTGGTATTTGATCACGTCTGCGGTTTTTATTTTTGCGCTATAAACAAAAATAGAGCGACAATTTAAAAAAAAATTCAATTTTTTTCCTTTTTGCTATAATAAATATCCCCCAAAAATATATAAAAAAACGTTTTTTTTTCCCTCAGTTTAGGCCGATACGTATTCTTCTACATATTTTTGGTAAAAAAATCGCAATAAGCGTTTATCGATTGGTTTGCGCAAAATGTATAGTGTTTACAAAATAGGGGATAGTTTTATTGCATTTTTATTAATAATACATTTTTTACTACTAATGGCGGCGATCAGCGTTTTTTTTTGTGACTGCAGCATTATGGCGGACACATTGGACAATTTTGACACATTTTTGGGACCATTGTCATTTTCACAGCAAAAAATGCTATAAAAATGCATTGTTTACTGTAAAAATGACAATTGCAGTTTTGGAGTTAACCACTAGGGGGCGCTGAAGGGGTTAAGTGTGACCTCATATGTGTTTCTAACTGTAGGGGGGCAGGGCTGGACGTGTGACGCCATTGATTGTGCTTCCCTATATCAGGGAACTGACGATCAATGACAGCGCCACAGTGAAGAACGGGGAAGCTGTGTTTACACACAGCTCTCCTTGTTCTTCAGCTCCGGGGACCGATCGCAGGACTCTAGAAGCGATCGGGTCCGCGGGTCCAGAGGCCGTGGTCACGGAGCTTCGGACCGGGTCGCGGGCAAGCGCCTCGGGCGCACGCCCGCAACCCACGGCTGGGCACTTAAAGAGGACGTACAGGTATGTGCTTGTGCCAAGCCGTGCCATTCTGCCGACATATATGTGAAGGAGGCGGCCCTTAAGTGGATAAAAGGCATACAGCTTTTTTTAAACTGCCAAGTATTTGGTAAAATTTCAATATAATTGTGTTATGCAGCGTACAAACGACTGTTTTTAACCACTTAACTACCGGCCGCCGCCAATTGACGGCGGCACGATAGCTCCATTGTTTTGACAGGACGTCATATGACGTCCTCGTCTTTAAGAGCCACTAGGGGGCGCGCACGCGCACACCCTCTGTGTTACTGGGAATACGATGCGTGTGCCCAGCGGCCTCGATGGCCGCCGGGCACCCGCGGTTGCCCGGTAACTGAGCAGGACCGTGGATCTCTGTGTGTAAACACAGAGATCCACGTCCTGTCAGGGAGAGGAGACCGATGCTGTGTCCCTTGTACATAGGGACACAGATCGGTCACCTCCCCCAGTCAATCCCCTCCCCCCACAGTAAGAATCACTCCCAGGGTACACATTTAACCCCATTCCTCGCCCCCTAGTGTAAACCCTTTCCCTGCCAGTCACATTTATACAGTAATCAATGTATATTTATAGCACTGATCGCTGTATAAATGTGAATGGTCCCAAAAATGTGTCAAAAGTGTCCGATGTGTCCGCTATAATGTCGCAGTCCCAATACAAATCACAGATCGCCGCCATTACAAGGTAAAAAAAATAAAATAAAAAAAAATCATAATTATGTCCCCTATTTTGTAGGCGCTGTAACTTCTGCGCAAACCAGTCACTATTGCGATTTTTTTTATTTTATTTTTTTACCAAAAATATGTAGAAGAATACGTATCGGCCTAAACTGAGAAAATATATATATTTTTTTTAAATGGGATATTTATTTTAGCAAAAAAAAAATGGTGTTTTTTTCAAAATTGTCGCTCTTTTTTTGTTTATAGCACAAAAAATAAAAACCGCAGAGGCGATCAAATACCACCAAAAGAAAGCTCTATTTGTGGGAAAAAAAGGACGTAAATTTTGTTTTGGAGCCACGTCGCACGACAGCGCAATTGTCAGTTAAAGCGACGCAGTGTCGAAAGCTGAAATTTCGCCTGGGCAGGAAGGGGGTATATGTGCCCAGTAAGCAAGTGGTTAATGTCATGGAAAAAACAATGGCCCAGATTCAGAGAGCAATTGCGCCTGCGTAACCATAGTTACGCAGCGCAATTGCTGACTTGCTCCGGCGTTACGAATGCTCCAGATTCAGGAACATCGTAACGCCGACTGCAGGGCTGTGGCATAAGGCTCTTATGCCACGCAGATTTTAGGCTGCATTCTTGCGGGGGCCGCTCCCATTGTGATCTGTGTATAGTATGCAAATTGCATACTAACACTGATTCACAATGTTGCGCGGGCCCTGCTTACGCAAGTTACGGAGTTTCCGTACGGCGTCTTTAGCGTAAGGCTGCCCCTTCTAATAGTAGGGGCAGCCAATGCTAAAGTATACCCGCCGTTCCCGCGTTGTGAAATTTGAATTTCACGTTGTTTGCGTAAGTGATTCGTGAATGGCGCTGGACGCCATTCACGTTCACTTGGAAGCAAATGACGTCCTTGCGACGTCATTTGCCGCAATGCATGTCAGGAAAGTTTCCCGACGGAGCATGCGCTCTACGCTCGACGCGGGAGCGCGCCTAATTTAAATGATTCCCGCCCCCTACGGGATCATTTACATTAGGCGCCCTTACGCAGGGCAATTTTAAAGAGCACACACACAATTTACGGAGCTCCTGCTCCGTGAATCGCGCGCAGCGCAGTAAATTTGCGGCGGCGCAGGGCAAAAACGCTGCCCTGTGCCTCCGTAAAAAAGGGGCAAATTCTACCTGAATCTGGGCCAATGTTTTTTTCAACGTGATTCTTGTCAAGCCTGCCTTGCATACACACGATCTTGAAAAAAAAAACACTTGAGCAAAGCGCGGTGATGTACAACATGTACGACGGCACTATAAAAGGGAAGTTCCATCAGATGGCGCCACCCTTTGGACTGCTTTTGCTAATTTCGTGTTAGTAAAAGTTTGGTGAGAGACGATTCGCGCTTTTCAGTCTTCGTGCTTTTCAGTCTGTTACAGCGTGACGAATGTGCTATCTCCATTACAAACGCTACTTTTACCAGAACGAGTGCTCTCGTCTCATAACTTGCTTCTGAGCATGCACGTTTTTTTCCCGTCGTTAAAGGAGTTGTAAAGGAAAATGCTTTTTCACCTTAATGCAATCTATGCATTAAAGTGAAAAAACATCTGCTGCTGCTGGCCCCCCCTGAGCCCCCGTTATACTTACCTGACCCCTCGAATGTCCCGCGCGGTCCCGATGTCCTCTACACCGCTCAGCCTGGCCGCTGATTGGCTAGAGCGGATGGATTGAGAGCAGCGCAGCCATTTTGAAGATGTTTTTTTTTATTGTGAAGCAAACAACAAATAGGACAAAATAACAGAAAAAATCAATGGGGCAGATTCAGATAGGTCAGCGGATCTTTAGATCCGCGTAACCTATCTGATTTACGTTACGCCGACGCAAGTTTTTCAGGCAAAAGCTTTATTCAGAAAGCACTTGCCTGTAAAGTTGCGGCGGCGTATCGTAAATCCCCCGGCGGAATTCAAATTTGCCGGGTAGGGGGCGTTTAAAATTTTAATCAGGCGCGTCCCCGCGCTGAACGAACTGCGCATGCGCCGTCCGTAAACTTTCCCAGCGTGCATTGCTCCAAATGACGTCGCAAGGACATCATTGGTTTCGATGTGAGCGTAACTTACATCCAGCTCTTTTCTGAATCGACTTAGGCAAACGACGTACAATTTCAAAACTCGGCGCGGGAATGACGGCCATACTTAACATAGGATACCCCTCACATAGCAGGGGTAACTATACGCAGGAAAAAGCCGAACGCAAACGACGTAAAAAAAATGCGCCGGGTGGTCGTTCGTTTCTGAAGCGGCGTAAATCCTCATTTGCATATTCGTCGCGTAAAAAAAACAAAACGCCACCTAGCGGCCAGCCTGGAATTGCAGCCTAAGATCCGACGGTGTAAGTCACTTACACCTGTCGGATCTTAGGGATATCTATGCGTAACCTGATTCTATGAATCAGTCGCATAGATACGACCGACGGAACTCAGAGATACGACGGCGTATCAGGAGATACGCCGTCGTATCTCTTTCTGAATCTGCCCCATGGTGCATAACTATTCACCCCCCCTAAAGTCAATACTTTGTAGAGCCACTTTTGCGGCTATCACAGCTCCAAGTCGCTTTGGATAAGTCTCTATGATCTTGCCACATCTTACTACTGGGATTTTTGCCCATTCCTCCTCCTTGCAAAACTGCTCCAGCTCCTTCAAGTTGGATGGTTTTGCGCTTGTAAATAGCAATCTTTAAGTCTGACCACAGATTTTCTATTGGATTGAGGTCTGGGCTTTGACTAGGCCATTCCAACACATTTACATGTTTCCCCTAAAACCACTCAAGTGTTGCTTTAGCAGTGTGTTTGGGGTCATTGTACCTGCTGGAAGGTGAACCTCCATCCTCGCCTCAAATCACACACAGAGTGGTACAGGTTTTGCTCAATAATATCCCTGTATTTAGCACCATTCATCTTTCCCTCAACTCTGACCAGTTTTCCAGTCCTGACTGCTGAAAAACATCCACACAGCATGATACTGCCACCACCATGTTTCACGGTGGGGATAGTGTTCTTTGGGTGATGGGATGGGTTTGCGCCAGACTTGGCATTTTCTTTGATGGCCAAAAGTTCAATTTTAGTCTCATCAGACCAGAGCACCTTCCTCCATACATTTTGGGAGTCTCCCACATGCCTTTTCGCAAACTCAAACGTGGCTTTCAACTCTATGGAGCGTACAGCTTATTGTCATCTTATGTACAGATACTCCAGTCTCTGCTGTGGGACTCTGCAGCTCCTCCAGGGTTACCTTATGTCTCTGTGCCGCCTCTCTGATTAATGCCCTCCTTGCCCGGTCCGTGAGTTTTGGTGTGCGGCCGTCACTTGGCAGGTTGGCTGTTGTGCCGTGTTCTTTCCATTTGGTTATGATAGATTTGATGGCGCTCCTAGGGATCATCAAAGATTTGGATATTTTTTTTTATAACCTAACCCCAACTTGTACTTCTCAACAACATTTCCCTTACCTGTTTGGAGGGTTCCTTGGTCTTCATGACAGTGTTTGGTTAGTGGTGCCTCTTGCTTAGGTGTTGCAACCTCTGGGGCCTTTCAGAAAGGTGTGTCTATGTAATGACAGGTCATGTGACACTTAGATTGCACACAGGTTGACATCATTTCACTCATTATGTGATTTCTGAAGGTAATTGGTTGCACCAGAGCTTTTTATGGGCTTCATAACAAAGGGGGTGAATACATACGCACATGACAATTATCATTTTTTAATTTAGGAAAATTTGTTTTATGTATATATGTTTCTAATTTTACTTCACCAACTTAGACTATTGTGTTCTGATCATCACATATAATTCACATATAATTCAGTTAAAAAAAAACATTGAACTAAAGGCTGTAATGTAACAAAACAGGTAAAAAGCCAAGAGGGGTGAATACTTTTGCAAGGCACTGTAAAGATCTAATTAGGGGACTCAGGACCTCCTTCCTCCTGCTGGTGACCCCTCTAGTGATATAAAGATATAAAGATCTATATAGAGGAATCAGGACCTCCTTCCTCCTGCTGGTGATACCTCTAGTGATATAAAGATCTATATAGAGGAATCAGGACCTCCTTCCCCCTGCTGGTGACCCCTCTAGAGAAAACTAAAGATCTATATAGAGGAATCAGGACCTCCTTCCTCTTGCTGGTGATCCCTCTAGTGCATGGGTGCTCAACCTGTGGCTCTCCAGCTGTTGTGAAACTACAATTCCCATCATGCCTCTGCCTTTGGGAGTCAAGCTTGTAACTGTGAACAGCTTGCAATGCCTCATGGGACTTGTAGTTTCGCAACAGCTGGAGAGCCACAGGTTGAGCACCCATGCCCTAGTGAAAGCGGGGATCAATATAGGAGGTTGTACTCCAGGTTTCGGGCTGGAGGCACATGGTCAAGTGGACTCCCATCACGAACATATGTGTGGCACCATGGAAGAAGGCCCACTTCTGTAACACTGTATATACAGTATGTATTGCGTTGTCGAATGGTGGCACTGCTGATGAACCCAGATGGAACACAAATTGAGAATGGTTGGTATAAACTTATGTTTTTTCCCAACTTGTTTAAATTTACTAACTGTTGACTGGCTAACTACCTCTGCTGGAAGTCAGTTCCAAGTATCAATATTTTCTAAGGTTAGTTTTGAACGTTCCTGCTGCTAGTTTGAGGTCATGCACCCGTGTTCTTGATAAGTAATGTGTTAAAGGAATACTAAAGTATTTATTTTTTTGTTAAATAACAAACATGTTATATTTACCTCCACTGTGCGGCTCGTTTTGCACACAGTGGCCCCCGATCCACGTCTTCTGGGGTCCCTCGGCGGCTGTCATGGCTCCCCCCCGCGAGAGCTTTCCACCTTCATGCAAGCGAGCTCGCATGGTGGAAAGCTCTTGCGGGCGCGCTCTTGTGATACAGCGGCGGCCATAGCCCCTGGCGCGCGGCGTCATTGGATGTGATTGACAGCAGTGCCAGCCAATGGCAGTGCCTTTCAATCCATCCAGTGTAGCCAATCAACGGCCAGGCTGGGAACTGAAGAGGATGACGGGGACGAGCGTGGGACTTTCGAGGGATCAGGTAAGTAAAGCGGGGGCTGGGGGCGGTACTGTCGGATGTTTTTTCACCTTAATGCATAGGGTGCATTAACCACTTAACCCCCAGACCATATTGCCGGTCAAAGACCAGAGTACTTTTTGCGATTTGGCACTGCGTCGCTTTAACTGACAATTGCGTGGTCGTGCGACGTGGCTCCCAAACAAAATTGGCCTCCTTTTTTTCCCACAAATAGAGCTTTCTTTTGGTGGTATTTGATCACCTCTGCGGTTTTTAGTTTTTGCGCTATAAACAAAAATAGAGTGACAATTTTGAAAAAAATGAATATTTTTTACTTTTTGCTGTAATAAATATCCCCCAAAAATATATAAAAAAACAATTTTTTTCCTCAGTTTAGGCCGATACGTATTCTTCTACATATTTTTCATAAAAAAAATCGCAATAAGCGTTTATTGATTGGTTTGCGCAAAAGTTATAGCGTTTACAAAATAGGGGGTATTTTTATGGCATTTTTATTAATATTTTTTTGGTACTGCGACATTATGGCGGACACTTCGGACACTTTTGACACATTTTTGGGACCATTGGCATTTTTATGGCGATCAGTGCTAAAAAAATGCAGTGGATTACTATAAAAATGCCACTGGCAGGGAAGGGGTTAACACTAGGGGGCGGGGAAGGGGTTAAGTATGTTCCCTGGGTGTGTTCTAACTGTAGGGGGGGGGCCTCACTAGGGGAAACACTGATCCTCTGTTCATACATTGTATGAACAGAGGATTAGCATTTCCCCCCCTGACAGGACCGGGAGCTGTGTGTTTACATACACAGCTCCCGGTCCCCGCTCTGTAACGTCCCCGCCGGGCACACGCAGGGGGTCGGGGGCTAGCGCGCGTGCGCCCCTAGTTCCCTGCGAGAGAGCCGACGTAGGGCTACGGGCTCTCGCGCAGGAGAGCCAACCTGCCGCCGTAGAATGACGGCGGCAGGTCGGCAAGTAGTTAAGGTGAAAAAACATTTACCTTTACATCCCCTTTAATAATCTTTTACTAATGCAACTCGCTTCTCTTTCCTTTCTTTTTCTTTTTGCAGCTTGCATAAACTCCCTGAGCCAGGCTTTTTTTTTTTTTTTTCATTTTTAAAAGAATCCGCTTCCATTCCTTGCCCGAAAACGATTGGCCAGACCCAGATATGAATTGGCTGACTGTACTACAACAAGTACGACGTCAAGTCAATCCGTCCTGGAACTCCAGCCAAATCCACCGGGGCCTGACGCGGAGATAAAATCTTGTCTAAACGGGAGTTCAAATGCATCATTCAGAACTGGCGAGGGTGAAAGGGGAGCACATTTCTGTGACCCGAAAGAAAAAATAAAATCCTTCGACTCTGCTTTTAAGTCCAGAATGGACTTTTGCTTATAAAAACAAATTGCACATGGAGGGGGGGGGGGGGGATCCTGAGCAATAGGCTCCGCCAGACAAAGGGGGAAATGTATAATAAGATGCGGTTAGGGTTCCCCGAGTGACCTCAATATGAATCAGGCCCGGCTCATTGGCTGCGCTAATCTTTCAATAGAAAAACATTTTTTTTTTATTGTAAAAACAGAGAGCGGGGAGATGTTAACACTGTGGGCACACTGGGCTGCCAGTGAATCACTTCCTATGCATGTGGTTATTGCGACCTGCATAATCACTGAATGTTCTATTAGGGGGAAGCTATTTTGAATAAGTTTCTTTTTTTATTTTTTTTTTCATTTTTGTAAGATTTGCCCTTTCACATGGTTTTCAGACTTTTAAAGAAGAACATTGGCGCCTAGATGAAGAAGGTGCCTATGCTAAAGAATTTGTAAGGCCAATCATTGAAATCTCATATAAAAATGTGTACATAAAATCAAGTTTGTTTAACCACTTCTACACCGAGGACGTCATATGTAGTGTTGCTGGCATATTCGAGTATTCGCGATATATTTCGAATTTCGCAATGAATATTCGCAATTCCGAATATTCGCATTTTTTCAATTTTATTTTTAAAACAGATCACATCCTATCGACGTCTAAAAGCATTGCTGGTATGATTAGAGACCCTGGGCCGAGTAGCTAAGCTGAGGCGATCCTTTTATGTCGCCGAATATAAAAAAAAAAAATTGCGAATTTTCGCTAATGCGAATGCGAAAATTATTGCGAATTTTCGATAACTGTGGTAGGAGAACTTTGATTGTCTCTGATGCAAAAGGGGGGGGGCTTTGTGTATGTTTCTGTTATGAATATTTGTATGTTTGATATTATTTTTTTTTGTAAGAAGGAAAAAATTGCGCATACCTTAAAAAAAGGGGAGAATACAGCAGCAACTCAAAAATGTTATACAACATAAATTAATACAAGACAGAAAATGGAGTCGCTCTACAAGAATAAAAAATATGTCTAGTGACAAGACATGTGGGCAAATTATAAAATAAGCAAGCGCAAATAACTTGTGAAATGCACAGTGAAACAAATATATAAAGAAATATAGTCCCAATAATAGAAAAATAATCTTTCATAAAAATGTCTTTGATATGTGAAGTGAAAAAAAGTCCAAAGCATGCAGCATGAACGTGTTCAATCTTCAAGGTGTTTGATTGACAAACGGCTGTGACAGATGGATAGAGTAAAGAATCACCACCAATGCAAAACACTTTTTATTTTCTATTGTAAAATATCACGAATATTCTGAGCCAATCAGAGTGCTCCTACCGCAGTTATCGAAAATTCGCAATTATTTTCGCATTCGCAATAGCGAAAATTCGCAATCATTTCATTTTGATAAAATATCACTAATATTCGAATTTAGCGAATATATCTCGAATATTCGACTATATATTCGAGATATATCGCAAAATCGAATATGGCGTATTCTGCTCAACACTAGTCATATGATGTCCTGGACTTCAGTGGGGATATCTGAATGATGGGTGCAGCTACAGGTATCATTCAGACATCATTGTTTGCAGCCGGCAATTCTGCGCACCAAGCATTTACACCGCTTGATCGTTCTTATAGGCAGCGGGAGGGGACACCCCCCATCCCGCCGCCATCCGGTGCTTCTCCAAGCTCTCCCGTGCCATCGGGGGCCCAGAGAGTGAATTGGCCGACGATAAAGATTCATCTCTATGACCGTCGGAGGCCCGGGCGCGATGTTGTGACGTCACGTCCGGGCAGGGCTTTTTTTCTCAAAAAATAGGTGCAGGAACTCCCTTCTTCCAAGTCACCTCGTGTCCACCCCTACCCTCCTTCGAGCACCATTCCTTGGTTCCACCCCCTACCCACCTCCGAGCACCATTCCTTGGTTCCACCCCCTACCCACCTCCGAGCACCATTCCTTGGTTCCACTCCCTACCCACCTCTGAGCACCGTTCCTTGGTTTCACTCCCTACCAACCTCCGAGCACCATTCCTTGGTTCCAACCCCTACCCACCTCCGAGCACCATTCCTTGGTTCCACCCCCTACCCTCCTTCGAGCACCATTCCTTGGTTCCACTCCCTACCCACCTCTGAGCACCGTTCCTTGGTTTCACTCCCTACCAACCTCCGAGCACCATTCCTTGGTTCCAACCCCTACCCACCTCTCAGCAATGGATACAGAACCAAGTATCAATTTATGGTGCTAAGTAATTTGTTAATGATAAGAAGTAAAAACAGATCCCTGTAGCCAGCAATAATGGAGCACTCCCAGCAACAATAGACTCTGAACAGCTAGCAACAATAGACCCCTCCCTCAACAGTTGTCTCCCAGCAACGATTGTCTCCCAGTAGCATAAGGGTCCCCAAGCAACAATAGAACCCCCCTGAAAAAATAGATCCCCTCAGGAAACAATAGATCCCCCAGCAGCCAGCATCAACAGACCCTCCTATACACCCCAGCACTCCTTGCCATTACATATTTTCAGAGCTGGAGGTGCCGGAACTTCGTTCCCCTGCGTTCCTGCTGAAAAAAAGGCCTGCGCCTGAGTACCCGGAAGTAAACAAAGCCGCAATCGCGGCTGAAAGCATGAGATCTGTGATTTTTTTCCCGATCTCATGCTTTCCAGCTTGGAGGAGAGATGTGGGATCTTATTGACCCAGGGCCGGCCCTATGATGGGACCGGGTGGTACCACGGGTACCAGGCGGCACTTTAAGGGGGCGGCATACTGACGCCCGCCAGCCCGTTCCGCTGCCTGAGAGGACACTGAAACTTGCAGGGGAGGGGGGAAGCAGTCAGCGAGTGAGCGGCGCCGCTGTCTGTGAGAAGCCTGGCGCCGCTGCTTGCTGTGTTAGTGGTGACAACTGTGACATGACAGGAGCGGCAGAGAGGACACTGAAAGGGGGGAGCAGTCAGCGAGTGAGCCGCTGCTGTGAGTGGTTTGACAGGAGCGGCGGGCAGGACACTAAAAGGGGGGGGGTGTCAATCAGCAAAAGAGCTGCAGGAGAGCAGAGAGATGATGTCATCTCTCACTGCCCACCATGCATCACAACAGTTCTGCCCTCATTGTGCACTGCAGCTGCAGGCAGCAGAGAGATCACAACATCTCTCTGCTGCCTGCCTTTATTCTGGGACACGGCAAATGACAAAATCCGTTGCAAATTCGCAAAGTGTGGCAAGTAATGTGGCACGTGACCATCCGCAACGTGTGGCAGGTTGCAATCCGCAGCGTGTGGCAGGTGGCAATCCGCAGCATGTGGCAGGTGGCAATCCGCAATGTGTGGCAGGTGACGTTGTGGCAAGTGGCAATCCGCAGCGTGTGGCAAGTGACAATCCGCAACGTGTGGCATGTGATGTGGCAAATGACAACCTGCAACGTGTGGCAGGTGACGTGAGTGACCATCCGCAACATGTGGCAAGTGACAATCCGCAACATGTGGCAAGTGACAATGCGCAACGTGTGGCAGGTGACAATCTGCAACGTGTGGCAGGTGACAATCCGCAACATGTGGCAGGTGACAATCCGCAACATGTGGCAAGTGACAATGCGCAACGTGTGGCAGGTGACAATCTGCAACGTGTGGCAGGTGACAATCCGCAACGTGTGACAGGTGACAACCCGCATCTGGTGGTGGAGTCTGAAGCAAAACTGTAAGTACAAACACACATCACATTCCTTGCCCAGCCCCGATTAACCACTTAAGGACCGGAAAGGATTTGCCCACTTAATGACCGGGCCATTTTTTGCGATAGGGCACTGTGTCGCTAAAACTGACTATTGCGTGGTCGTGCGACATTGTACCCAAATAAAATTGATGTCCTTTTTCCCCACAAATAGAGCTTTCTTTTGGTGATATTTGATCACCTCTGCGGTTTTTATTCTCTGTGCTATAAACAACAACAAAAAAAGACAATTAAAAAAAAAAAATATATATATATATATATACTATGGGCCAGATCCACAGACATTTGCACTTGCGGCGCGTATCAGAGATACGCTACGCCGCCGTACCTTACCTGGCGTACTTTCAAATTCACAAAGATTATGCGCCATAAGTTACGGCGGCGTAGTGTATTTCTGGCGGCAGAATTCAAATCGGCGGGTAGGGGGCGGGTTTCATTTAAATGAAGCGTGTCCCCGCACCGATTGAACTGCGCATGCTCCGTTTCAAATTTTTCCGCCGTGCTTTGCGCGAAATGACGTCGCAACGACGTCATTTTTTGAACTTCGATGTGAGTTACGTCCATCCCTATTCACGGACGACTTACGCAGAAAAAAAAATTCAAATTTCGACGCGGGAACGACGGCCATACTTAACATGGCATGTCTATCTATACGCTGCAAAATACCAGCTTTAACTATACGACGGAAAAAGCCGACTACAGACGACGTTAGAAAATGCGACGGACGCGCGTACGTTTGTGGATCGTCGTAAATCCCTAATTTGCATACCCGACGCGAAAAACGACGCAAACTCCACCCAGCGGGTGCCGAAATGTTGCACCTCCGATCCGAAGGCGTACGAAGCCGTACGCCTGTCGGATCGAGCCCAGAAGCCGTTGTATCTTGGTTTGAGGATTCAAACTAAAGATACGACGCGGGAAATTTGAAAGTACGCTGACGTATCAGTAGATACGCCGGCGTACTTGCTCTGTGGATCTGGCCCTATATATTTTTTACTTTTTGATATAATAAATATCCCCAAAATTTAGAAAAGTAAACAATTTTCTTCAGTTTAGGCCAATATGTATTCTTCTACATATTTTTGGTACCAAAAAAACACAATTAGCGTACATTGATTAGTTTGCGCAAAAGACATTGTGGCCGCCGGCAATTCACAGGTCCCTTTATACTCCTGGATACATATAGAGCCCTGACAGGTCCTTTTATACGCCTATATGCATGTATAGAGCCATGACAGGCCCTCTTTATACATCTATAGAGCCATGACAGGTTCTCGTTATACTCCTTTATACATGTATAGAGCCATGACAGGCCCTCGTTATACTCCTATATACATTTATAGAGCCATGACAGGTCCTCTTTATAGTCCTATATACATTTATAGAGCCATGACAGGTCCTCTTTATACTCCTATATACATCTATAGAGCCATGACAGGTCCTCTTTATACTCCTATATACATGTATAGAGCCATGACGGGTCCCCTTTAGTTATCATGATATAAAATAATAAATGTGGGGGCCTTTTGGTTGGCGTGAATTTTGTTTTATTTTTTTAGGGGGGGGGGGGGGGGGCAGCATTTCATTCATGGTCCCAGGCAGCACAATGTCTTGGGCCGGCACTGTATTGACCACGCATTTCTCCATAAAGAGGACCTGTCACAATATATTCCTATTACAAGGGATGTTTACATTCCTTGTAATAGGAATAAAGGTGATCGAAAAAATTTAAATGTAAAAAAAGTGTAAAAAGAAAAAGAAACCGGTAAAATAAATAAATTATAATAATAAAAATAATTAAAACGCCCCTTTCCTCGGTAGCTTGCACTCACGAACACGCATGTAAGTCCCGCCCACATATGTAAACGCAGTTAAAACTCCATATGTCAGGTATTGTGTGACATGTCAGGTGATGTGATAAAGGGCGCTCCCAATACAATCACTGAAAGTGCAAAGAGTGATCAATGCAAATAATATGTATACGTTTCTAACCTTGTTTAAATGTGTATTAGCGAATTGCTTCACTTTATACATGTGCACAATGTTTAAAAAAATTGTATATATAGTTTACAGTTTATAATTACTCAAAACAAATATGTCATAAAAAGTGCAAAACAACTCCAGAAATCTTTTTGAATGATTCTGCTCCAAACACCATGTGGAAAAGAAATGTGACATGTTGGGTATCTATTTATTCGGCGTAACATCATCTTTCACATTATACAAAAAAATTGGGCTAACTTTACTGTTTTGTTATTTTTTTTAATTCATGAAATTTTTGTTTGAAAAATGATTGCGCAAATACCGTGCGAGATAAAAAGTTGCAATGACCGCCATTTTATTCCCTAGGGTGTCTGCTAAAAAAAATATATAATGTAAGTGCCAGAATAGGCCCGGTGCTGAAGTGGTTAAAAAACTATATTTTGTATTTATTTTTAAAAATTTCCCCCACTATCTGGTTTTTATTGTTGTCTGTGTCCCCACTGAGGGTATTTACTCTCGCTATTTGTCCTGATTAACCACTTAACCCCCGGACCATATTGCTGCCCAAAGACCAGAAGACTTTTTGCGATTCGGGACTGCGCCGCTTTAACTGACAATTGCGCGGTCGTGCGACGTGGCTCCCAAACAAAATTGGCGTCCTTTTTTTCCCACAAATAGAGCTTTCTTTTGGTGGTATTTGATCACCTCTGCGGTTTTTATTTTTTGCGCTATAAACAAAAATAGAGCGACAATTTTGAAAAAAATGAATATTTTTTACTTTTTGCTATAATAAATATCCCCCAAAAATATATAAAAAAACTTTTTTTTTCCTCAGTTTAGGCCGATACGTATTCGTCTACATATTTTTCGTAAAAAAAAATCGCAATAAGCGTTTATTGATTGGTTTGCGCAAAAGTTATAGCGTTTACAAAATAGGGGGTATTTTTATGGCATTTTTATTAATATATTTTTTTACTAGTAATGGCGGCGATCAGCGATTTTTTTTTCGGTACTGCGACATTATGGCGGACACTTCGGACACTTTTGACACATTTTTGGGACCATTGGCATTTTTATAGCGATCCGTGCTATAAAAATGCATTGGATTACTATAAAAATGCCACTGGCAGTGAAGGGGTTAACACTAGGGGGCGGGGAAGGGGTTAAGTATGTCCCTGTGTGTTCTTACTGTGGGGGGGGGGGGGGGGCCGTACTAGGGGAAACACTGATCTTCTGTTCATACATTGTATGAACAGAAAATCAGCATTTCCCCCGCTGACAGGACCGAGAGCTGTGTGTTTACACATGCAGCTCCCGGTCCCCGCTCTGTAACGAGCGATCGCGTGTGCCCGGCGGCGATCGCGCCCGCCGGGCACACGCACGGGAGTCGGGGGCGAGCGGGGGCGCGCGCGCGCGCCTCCGGCGGCTCAAAGAGCCGCCGTATAGCTACGGGCTCTCGCCCAGGAGAGCCGACCTGCCGCCGTATAATGACGGTGCGCGGTCGGCTAGTGGTTAAGAGAAAATCCCCACATTTTGGGATTATGGATCATTTGGATCACAACGTCATCTTCTGATGCCTTTATTCTGTGTACTGGCACATGTGATTTTCATCTTCCGATGCCTTAGTTCTGTGCGCTGGTGCATGTGGTCTTCTTATGCCTTTTTAATCTTTGCACTGGTACACGTGCATGTGGTCTTCTGATGCCCTTGTTCTGTGCACTGGTGCACGTCATCTTCTGATGCCCTTCTTCTGTGCACTGGTGCACGTCATCTTCTGATGCCCTTGTTCTGTGCACTGGTGCACGTCATCTTCTGATGCCCTTCTTCTGTGCACTGGTGCACGTCATCTTCTGATGCCCTTGTTCTGTGCACTGGTGCACGTCATCTTCTGATGCCCTTCTTCTGTGCACTGGTGCACGTCATCTTCTGATGCCCTTGTTCTGTGCACTGGTGCACGTCATCTTCTGATGCCCTTCTTCTATGCACTGGTGCACGTCATCTTCTGATGCCCTTCTTCTGTGCACTGGTGCACGTCATCTTCTGATGCCCTTCTTCTGTGCACTGGTGCACGTCATCTTCTGATGCCTTTGTTCTTTGCATTGGCAGATGTAGCGCCTTGGGGTTTAGTGAGGGAGCTCCTCACCAAATTCCCTGTCAGGGGTAGCTACTGTAGATAGTTGTTGGAGATCCATAGATTTTTCCGTAAGTTTGGCCTTGTTGTACTTTTCTCTTCTGCCACAAGGTGGCCGGGCACTTGGGGGCATTAAACGTGAGAAGGACATTTCAAGGTCATGTTATGGTTATATGGGATATCTCAGCCAATGGGCAGGGGTTTTCTTGAATCCCTTGGCCTGCTGGGAGAACCTATATATTCGGGTGGAGTCAGGTGATCTATGTTCTGTGCCACCCAGACTGCCGTCTGGGTGGACATCTGTCATTTGCCCCGGGCTGCTAGGTAAGAGATTGGGCCTATCCCGGGGCATCTGGTTGCAAGGCTGTGTGAGGATCTATCCAGAAGTAAGAGGGCAACGCAGGGTTGGGACTGCGGCTTGCAGTCCAACCAAAAGTGACGGTTCTGCCGGAGGTCGGAGGTAGAAGGGAAGCTGTCGCCACTAAGGAACCAACCATTTTTACCAGGGACCACATTGAGTAACTCAAGCAAGTTCCCGGAGCAACATTCTCACCGAACGGGCACGGTGGAGAATCGGGAAAGTGGTGATCAAGTCAGGGACCCAACCAGCGGAGGTGACGCTTGCAGAGCAGCCTTGTGTCTCAAGCCGGAGACCGACCCGGTTAGCGGGGGTGAAGCTTGGAAGGTATCTGGAGTGCCAAGCTAGGAACCCAGCAGGAAAGCGTGGGTGAGGCTTGACTGAAATACCACCAAAAATGCCTTGAGGAGCTCACAGGATTCAGAGTCAGTGAATCAGAGTCCAGTGAGGGACTAGGAGCGCAAGGGGCTGAAGTAGACATTGTAGTGAAGCTGAGAGAACTGTTGAACTTTATGTTAACTTTACTGTTAAAGTGGAGGTTCACCCAAAAAATCTATTTTTAACATTGGATTGAGGCTAATTTTACTAAGCAGAATAGGGTGTTTTTTTTAAAATCAATGCAGCACTTACCGTTTTAGAGATCAATGTTCTCCCGCCGCTTCCGGGTATGGGCTGTGGGACTGGGCGTTCCTATTTTATTGACAGCCTTCCGACAGTCGCATACATCGCGTCACGAGTTCCCGAAAGTAGCCGAACGTCGGTGCGCAGGCGCCGTATAGAGCCGCACCGACGTTTGACTTCTTTCGGCAACTCGTGACGCGCTGTATGCGACGGTCGGAAGGCTGTCAATCAAATAGGAACGCCCAGTCCCAAAGATCATACCCGGAAGCCACAGAGAACATCGATCTCTAAAACGGTAAGTACTGCATTAATTTAAAAAAAAAAAACAGATTCTGCTTAGTAAAATTAGCCTCAATCTAATGTTAAAAAAAAAATTTCGGGTGAACTCCCGCTTTAAATACTGTTGCCAAACCTGTACATGAAGAAGTGACACCGTGCTGGGGTCTTTCCCTGTACAGCTGTCTTCCTATTGAAGTTTCAGAGTCTGCCTATTAAAATGTTAACTACTTAAGGGTGTCCTGGCCCTAACCCTCTTTCCCTTGCAAAATATAAAAAGGACTGTTAAAAAAATTAAAACCTCTTTTACATCCAAGAATTTGGGGGGGGGGGGGGGGCGCAAACTGAAAAAGAAAAAAAAAACCAACAATTGCTGCCACTGTGCCCATCAATTTTTGCCAGTGTGCCCATCAATTTTTGCTAGTGTGCCCATCAATTGCTGCCAGTGTGCCCATCAATTGCTGCCAGTGTGCCCATCAATTGCTGCCAGTGTGCTCCATCAATTGCCGCTACTGTGGCCATCAATTGCTGCCAGTGTGCCCATCAATTGCTGCTACTGTTCCCATCAATTGCTGCCAGTGTGCCCATCAATTGCTGTCAGTGTGCCCTATCATTTGGCGCTACTGTTCCCATCAATTGCTGCCAGTGTGCCCATCAATTGCTGCTACTGTGCCCATCAATTGCTGCTACTGTGCCCATCAATTGCTGCCAGTGTGCCCATCAATTGCCGCTACTGTGCCCATCAATTGCTTCCAGTGTGCCCATCAATTGCTGCCAGTGTGCCCATCAATTGCTGCTACTGTGCCCATCAATTGCTGCCAGTGTGTCCCATCAATTGCTGCTACTGTGCCCATCAATGCTGCCAGTGTGTCCATCAATTGCTGCCAGTGTGCCCATCAATTGCCGCTACTGTGCACATCAATTGCTGCCAGTGTGCCCATCAATTGCTGCTACTGTGCCCATCAATTGCTGCCAGTGTGCCCATCAATTGCCGCTACTGTGCCCATCAATTGCTGCCAGTGTGCCCATCAATTGCTGCCAGTGTGCCCCATCAATTGCTGCTACTGTGCCCATCAATGCTGCCAGTGTGTCCATCAATTGCTGCCAGTGTGCCCATCAATTACCGCTACGGTGCCCATCAAATGCTGCCAGTGTGCATCCCCCGCCCGCCCATCACTTACCTGTCTCGGTGGGGCAGCGGGTCACAGCGGTGTCCTTCACGCTCCTCAATGTCTTCTCCTGTCCTCTCTTCCCGTCCTCTGCTATGATTGGACACCTGATAGGAGTCCAATCACAGTGCCTGTCATTTCCGCCAATCAGGTAACAGACCCGAGCACCTGTTTGGCTGAGAGGCCAGTGAATAGGAAAGTGAATATTCATTCGCTTTCTTAACACAACGCTGAGTGAACTGCGAGCGCCCAGCATGGTGCCCGCTGTTCATCTTTTTGGACGCCTAATCAGGTGCTTCCAAAAAACACCCCGCCGCTGTAATTCAGGCGCCCCGCATCCCAAAAGGGGCACCTGAATAGGGGGTGGCAGCGGCGACCATCGATAGATTCATGAGAGAGATTTTTCACCGCTCCAGGTGAGCCCTGTACACAATCAGGGACAGTTGGATTACCAAGGTGCTGGCAACGTTAATCACGTCAGGTCACCACCCATTTACATAAAACACGCCCCCTCATACTCATTTGAATTAGACGCTCTTACGCCGGCCCCATTTACGCTACGCCGCCATAACTTAGGAGGCAAGTGCTTTGTGAATACAGCACTTGCCTCTCTGATTTACGGCGGCGTAGCGTAAATACGATACGCTACGCCGCCGTAACAATGCGCCCGGCAACCTGAATCTAGCCCACTGTATATATAACATATTTTAACCATAACAAAAACTCAGATATCAGATGCTCCCCCCCGGTGGTCTTTGACGGCACTTCCCAACCCAACATAATCATTTTCACTTCTTCACTGCGGGCCTTTTACCGTACTAGTAGGGTGACCACATTTCCAAACTACCATTCAGGGACACCCCCCTTCTCAAAAATCAGCTTGTGCTGTAACGAATCACAGCACAGTGATTGGACACAAGAGGTGGGGTTTATGATTTCTCCAATCACAAGCATGGGGCGGGGATTGTGCTCCTCCAGGCATTCCCGGCCAGGATAAGTACTGTCAGTGAATAAAGCGGTGATGTGGTGGCCATTTTGGTCCGGGGGGGGGGGGGGTGGCTGTGTCAGTTTCATTCGGGACACTGTATTGTCCTGGAATGAAGGTGCCCGGGACAGACCTGCAAAATACGGGACTGTCCCGGGCAATCCGGAACACGTGGTCACCTTACGTACTAGACCTCCAGCCGAAATAACATCAGCTCGGAGACAACCTGTTACCCGCAGTGCCACCATTACCATCTTCAGCTAACCCTTGTTAACTGCACACACCAGGGGGCCCATACCACGGATGAGTCCCCCACACTTCCACCTCATAGGATAGTTACCACCATCAAAGACCACCACCGCTAACCGTCCGCTGCCATGACGTGTACTGCAACAACACCTGAAAGAACGAAAAGTTAACGAAACCCATAGAGGGTGGGCGGGAAACCTCTCCTCTAACTGATTCCCTTGCTGTGTTGCCCGGGTCACCCCTCATGTCCCTTAAATAAACAAAACCCCTCCTCTCCACAACTTTTCCTCCAATCCCTTAACCCCTTAACGCCAGCCGCACGACTATTTACGTCCGCACAATGGCACGGACAGGCAGATGGGCGTATATATACGTCCTTGCCTTCTAGCGGGTGGGGGGTCTGATCGGGACCCCCTCTGCTGCGCGCGGCAGGCGGATCCCCTCGGGGAGCGATCCAGGACGACAGCGCAGCTATTTGTTTATAGCCGCTCCATCGTGATCGCTCCCCGGAGCTGAAGAACGGGGAGAGTCGTATGTAAACACAGCTTCCCCGTGCTTCACTGTGGCGGCGTATCGATCGAGTGATCCCTTATATAAGGGAGACTCGATCGATGACATCAGTCCTACAGCCACACCCCCCTACAGTTGTAAACACACACTAGGTTAACCCTAACTCCTACAGCGCCCCCTGTGGTTAACTCCCAAACTGCAACTGTCATTTTCACAATAAACAATGCAATTTAAACGCATTTTTTGCTGTGAAAATGACAATGGTCCCAAAAATGTGTCAAAATTGTCCGAAGTGTCCGCCATAATGTCGCAGTCACGAAAAAAATCGCTGATCGCTGCCATTAGTAGTAAAAAAATAATAATTTATAAAAATGCCATAAAACTATCCCCTATTTTGTAAACGCTATAAATTTTGCGCAAACCAATCGATAAACGCTTATTGTGATTTTTTTTACCAAAAATAGGTAGAAGAATACGTATCGGCCTAAACTGAGGAATTTTTTTTTTATATATGTTTTAGGGGGATATTTATTATAGCAAAAAGTAAAAAATATTGCATTTTTTTCAAAATTGTCGCTCTATTTTTGTTTATAGCGCAAAAAATAAAAACCGCAGAGGTGATCAAATACCACCAAAAGAAAGCTCTATTTGTGGGGAAAAAAGGACGCCAATTTTGTTTGGGAGCCACGTCGCACGACCGCGCAATTGTCTGTTAAAGCGACGCAGTGCCGAATCGCAAAACCTGGCCTGGGCATTTAGCTGCAAAATGGTCCGGAGCTTAAGTGGTTAATACCCCCCACTTTCCAAACTAACTTCCTTAACCCTTGCTGTCCCTTATCACTCCTGTCATGCTGGCCCTCTTCTAGCTCCTTTCCAATCCACTCGCTCCAGGCCTCTCTCATCTGACTTTTCTTGTCGGAATTTCCAATCGTGTGTACGCGGCATAAGTGTTGGGTGGTCATTAGAGGGAGGTATGGGCTTTTTGGATAGCAGGATAAGCCGTAGTTAATACCCTAGTCATGCACCCTTCCTCACACTTACCACACAACCTATGGGAAAGAGCTCTTTATACCTGCTGGAGGAATAAGATGGATTCCCGCCATCTGATGTTGTTTTAATATTGCTGCTGAATATATTGTGTCTCTGCACATGCTACACAAGTGTTTCAGGCTGTGCTCCGTGTCTGTTTCCCCCATCCATATTTATCTTCATGACAGATGGTGACAGGTTCTTGGCCGTCCGTGGAGATGGCGTCCAAGCACTAGTTCAGGTCCTTCAGACGCTCGTGTTTTCTTTGGTCCTTCTTGAAGTCGTCCAAGATGATCGATAGTGAGTTCAGCTTATTCTCCAGCTCTGGCCCTCTCGGGTACTTAATGGTCGTTTAAATTCATTCACTTGTTCTTGAACTTAAATCTGTTATTCAAATTGAAACACCATCAGGGTTGTAAAACACAAACGGAATGGCATGGAACGTATTTATTACAGCCATAAATCAGGGACAGTGCGCTCTTGACATCCCTGCGAAAACAAGGTCCTTCGTATGAGGGGGGGCGAGAACACGGCTTGAGCGTCTACAGCCAGACACTGGTCCGTCTGTGGTAGGGCCTGGAGCGGACGTGCTACCTATCCTGATTCACTGATTGGCTGTTTATTTTCTTTGAGTTCCTTCCATCCAAAGGGAAGGATTCGGTAGTTGTGGTCTCTGAGTGTACATGGAGCAAGCATATTTATTTCCCCTGGTATGGCTAATACTAGGAAGAATTGCTGGGAGGTGGAATATGATAGACGCATTACAGCGGTTCTAAATTATTTTACAGCTCGGAGGTTCAGAGTCGTACGCATGCCAGCGGGGCAAAAGCATGCATGCCACAGGCAAAGAGAACCAGTCGCAGATGGGTCTTTTTATTTAATAAGAAGAAATTGGATAATTTCCAGAAACAGAAACACATATGCAAAAAGTAGTGAAATCCCCAGGCCTTCTTTCACTATCTCCGCGCTCAGGAGCTGTCAGGATCTTAATAAATTAATTACACACTATGGGGCAGATCCACAGAGCGAGTACTGATACGCCGGCGTACTTTCAAATTTCCCGCGTCGTATCATTGTTTTGAATCCTCAAAACAAGATACGACGGCTCCTGGGTTAGATCCGACAGGTGTACGTCTTCGTACGCCTTCGGATCTAAGATGCAATCCTATCGGCGTCCGCTGGGTGGCGTTCACGTCGTTTTCCGCGTCGGGTATGCAAATTAGCTATTTCCGACGATCCACGAACGTACGAGCGGCCGTCGCATTTTTTTACGGCGTCTCTAGTCGGCTTTTTCCGGCGTATAGTTATAGCTGGTATTTCGTCGCGTATAGTTAAACCTGCTATGTTAAGTATTGCCGTTGTTCCCGCGTTTAATTTGAATTTTTTTTTTTTTTTCGTAAGTCGTCCGTGAATCGGGATGGATATAATTTACGTCTATGTTAAAAAAAATGACGTCCTTGCAACGTCATTTAGCGCAATGCACGGCGGGAAATTTAGGGACGGCGCATGCGCAGTTCATTCGGCGCGGGGACGCGCTTTATTTAAATGAAACACGCCCCCTAATCGCTGATTTGAATTCCGTGAACTTATGCCGCCAGAGATAGACTACGCCGCCGTAACTTACGGCGCAAAATCTTTAAGGATTCGAACTAAACCTGGGTAAGTTACGGCGGAGTATCGTATCTCTGATACGCTGCGCGGGTGAAGATCTCTGTGGATCTGCCACTATATATAAAATAATAATGCACCATATAGTATTACCACCATATGTATAAATATATATAGGTATAAAACGACAGGTAATAATAAAAATAAATTGAATTATAGTTATTAAAATTTCAGCAGCCGCTTTAAAAGGTAAACATAAAACAAAAATTAGTAAAACACAAGGTCTGAATGAGTCCTGTAATTCATTTTTTTCTATTGACTATTTAAACACCCGCTGTAATTTTACTTGGAACTGTATGAATTTTACTGATGAAATGAAAGATTTATAAATAAAAGAAGAAAAACGGTAATGCACTATTGTGAGCCTTTTTCCCTTAAACCTGGACATCTGAGGAGATTGACAGTGCCAGTTTGGGAGATCGATTGGAGTATCAATACAGGAGGTGATGAAACATATTGCTGTTTAAGGCTTATTACACTCAACCTTCTGGTGAGTATATACCGAAAGGGTGTGAGAAACACATATGGTCTCCCAATCCCAAGTAGACAATAGAAGAGAATTAAAATAAACAAATCTCTCACAAGGAAAGGGATTTTAAAGGGAGACACCAATTCTGTTTAAAGGTGAGCACATAAGACAAAAGATTATATAGAAAAATATAAATTTATTAATAACATTATTAAAAGTATTTGATTGGTTTACATATGAAAAGTTGGAACAAAATGCTATGTTGTTCAGTCAACCAACATGTTTCACACAGTTGTGCTTTATCAGGGCTTTGCACTCGTCTTTAGTTTCATCCGGTCTGTACAGAACATAAAAATATGTCATTAGTATCCAATAGTAATTTAACCAATCACAGTAGTGCATAAACATGCTTTCATATAAAAATATTGCTAAATATTAACAATAAAATAAATTACACCATGCTCACCTAATCTCATAGAGTTGGATGATTCGCCCACCGCCCAACAATTGCAACAATGCCGATGGAGGACACAATGTGACTATCCCAGTGGATGCCAGATCCACTAGGTAGATAAGTTAATCGATCAAACACCGATGGAATGGTAGGGATCTAAAGATTCAAAATAGATGACAATAGTCATAATGGTAAGCTTCCATGGTAGCCTATATGGATCCCTATTTAACAGATATCTTTGAATAAGCCTAAAGTTACTAAACCTGGCATGTATATATATATATATAAAACATGCCTAAGGAATGTACCGATAAGCTACCTTACAAAAGTGCCTAACTATCGGGCTGTTTAGTTAATTTAGTGGCTGATGTTAAATAGCTATGTAACTTTGTATATTAGTAATGATGACAATCGTTGAGAATACTTAAGAATAAAAATTACTAACTGAGAATTCATATATATTTTAATATTATAGCTAGTGTATGATGATAGTAAGGTTATAACCCCACAAATAAAGCTTAATGTTATTAATACATTTATATTTTTCTATATAATCTTTTGTCTTATGTGCTCACCTTTTTTTTTTTAACAGAAATGTTTTTATTGATATAAAAGGAAGCATTTGAAACAGGACAATGCAGAGTTTCAGATTAACAGCTTAACAGAACTGTGGTACAGCAAGGTTCAGTATTTCAGGAAGTACAATACAGTATGATTACTAATGTAGGTACAGAGTATGACACTGGAATGAGACCCAGCCGGGTCCAGGTCGGGAGGCCGGATAAAGTGAATGTGCTCACCTTTAAACAGAATCGGTGTTATTCACCGGTGTTATCAGTGTTTTTACTCAATTATCCTCTTATAAACTATTTAATGCCTAAAAATTTCCCCCTGGGGAAATGTTTCCATTTTTTGAATACTCTTGGGTTGTGCAACCCTGTGGACTCTCACATATGTGTTTTCCTATTCTAGGGTAATTAGGGTGTGCCCAGGCACATTCGGCAAATCCCCTGTGCACGCCTATGTGCCCAGCTTAAATTTCATGAATGGGGTTTACATCCACTTTAACTATCCTTGGGTCTTTTAGTCTAGTGATGGTGAATGCTACACAATAATTAGATCTGGCACAGACACAAAAAGGAAACAGGAAGCCCAATTACCAGAGAGCTCACCATGTAGTATTTTATTACATTGGCACTCCGACATTTGAGATGGAACACAGAGGAAGTGGTGAGGCATGCACTAGGCGCTGAATGACAAAAAAACAGTTACCTGTCCCTAGGGACAAGCTTGCTGAAGGAATACATGGACATAGGGGAATCGGCCATGACACTACAAAGTGCAGCCACAACATGTGAGCCCATTATTACAATGTAAGGCAAACAAACAACACAGTCACCTGATGGACGATAGGAGCCACACTTTTCCATCCTATGTACACGTGGACTTGGATTATAGGACAGACCTGTCCTTTCTGCATACAGTTATGGTGACCCTTGGATAGACAGAGGGCCAGATTCTCAAAAGAGTTACGAAGGTGTATCTCAGGAAACACCATCGTATCTCTGTTTTTGGCCCCGGGTATCTATGCGAGTGATTCCTAGAATCATTTTCGCATAGATACGGCCAAGATCCGACAGGTGTAAGTCACACCGTCGGATCTCAGATGTAATTCGACGCTGGCCGCTAGGTGGCGTTTACGTTCAGTTCTCATTTGACTATGCAAATGAGCCTGATACGCCGATTCCCGAACGATTTTGTGCCGCGTAGTCGTCGTTTACGGCGTTTCCGTTAGCGTAAGGTTACCCCTGCTATATGAGGGGTAACCGTACGCCATGTTAAGTATGGCGTCGGGTCAGCGTCGTCGTTTTCCGTCGGTTACGTCGTTTTACTAAGTCGTCCGCGAATACGACTTTACGTCAATGACGCTCACGTCGGCGTCATTGACGTTTTCCGTCGTGAGCTGGAGCTTGCGCACTGGGCTCTTTTTCCGCCCAGCGCATGCGCAGTTCGAACGGCGCATGGGCGCGCTTAATTTGAATACAAGCCGCCCCCTTTGAATTATGCGGCCATACGCCGGGCCATTTACACTACGCCGCCGCAAATTACGGAGCAAGTGCTTGGAGAATATGGCACTTGCTCCAGTAAGTTGCGGTGGCGTGGTGTAAATGGCTTACACTACACCAAACACAGATTCTTTGAGAATCTGGCCCAGAGACTATTATAGTCTGTGTCTAATACTGGTGCAACTTATCCTTGGGGGATACACCTTCCTGGTTTGATGAGTCCACAGAAACCTCAGATACGTCAGTGACTCACTTTGACATGCGGTAGCTGTTTTGGTCCATGGAGCTGCAGCCAACGTGTATGTGCGTTTAAATGACCACCCATTCTCTTTTTTGAATTATCGTCAATTGGTCGTTGAAACGTATACATTTGAGATTTAAGTCACAGCTTTGAAACCTCAAAGCCCTTTTAGTCCCTGAAGAAGATCCACACTCAGTGTTTTTTGACAGTTTCCGTGCTTATTTCTCAGCTGTTTTATATTTGTCCTCAATTTATGTGTTTGTTTTATCACCGTCCAATTCAATACGTTTTTGTGTGTTATGTAATTTTCCTATATTCCTTAATACATTTCTAACAATTTTTATAAATCGCTGCTTACAGTCCATTTTAAATCCCAATCTGAGGAAAATTTCTTTAATATACTCCGAGTACAGCCCTCAGGCCTCAGGACGTAGGGGGGTGTGTTCCTTAGATAAGACTGACAGGCGTCTCAGCCAATCAGGTTCACCGGTTCTGGTTACCGTTAACCTGATTGGCTAAAACATCATCGAAGGCGGGAGAAGACATCGAGGGACGTGGAAGGAGGATGGCTGACCCCCAGAAAGGTAAGTGCCGGGCGGGGGGGGGAGCATTTTACAGGGCACAGAGGCGACAATGGGCACAGTGGCGACAATGGGCACAGTGATGACAATTAAAGGGCACAGTGGCATCAATTGGCACAGTGGCGAAAATTAAAGGGCACAGTGGCGACAAAGGCACATTGGCAACAATTGGCACAGTGGCTGCGTTTGATGGCATGGCACAGTGGCTGCGTTTGATGGCATGGCACAGTGGCTGTGTTTGATGGCATGGCACAGTGGTGACAATTGATGGCACAGTGGCTGTGTTTGATGACATGGCACAGTGACTGCGTTTGATGGCATGGCACAGTGGTGACAATTGATGACACAGTGGCTGCGTTTGATGGCATGGCACAGTGGTGACAATTGATGGCACAGAGACTGTGTTTGATGGCATGGCACAGTGACTGCGTTTGATGGCATGGCACAGTGGTGACAATTGATGGCACAGTGGCTGTGTTTGATGGCATGGCACAGTGACTGCATTTGATGGCATGGCACCGTGGTGACAATTGATGGCACAGTGGCTGCATTTGATGGCTTGGCACAGTGGTGACAATTGATGGCACAGTGGCTGTGTTTGATGGCATGGCACAGTGACTGCATTTGATGGCATGGCACAGTGGTGACAATTGATGGCACAGTGGCTGCATTTGATGGGATGGCACAGTGGTGACAATTGGTGGCACAGTGGCTGCGTTTGATGGCATGGCACAGTGGCTGCATTTGATGGCATGGCACAGTGGTGACAATTGATGGCACAGTGGCTGCGTTTGATGGCATGGCACAGTGGTGACAATTGATGGCACAGTGGCTGCGTTTGATGGCATGGCACAGTGGCTGCATTTGATGGCATGGCACCGTGGTGACAATTGATGGCACAGTGGCTATGTTTGATGGCATGGCACAGTGACTGCATTTGATGGCATGACACCGTGGTGACAATTGATGGCACAGTGGCTGCGTTTGATGGCTTGGCACAGTGGTGACAATTGATGGCACAGTGGCTGTGTTTGATGGCATGGCACAGTGACTGCATTTGATGGCATGGCACAGTGGTGACAATTGATGGCACAGTGGCTGCATTTGATGGGATGGCACAGTGGTGACAATTGGTGGCACAGTGGCTGCGTTTGATGGCATGGCACAGTGGCTGCATTTGATGGCATGGCACAGTGGTGACAATTGATGGCACAGTGGCTGCGTTTGATGGCATGGCACAGTGGTGACAATTGATGGCACAGTGGCTGCGTTTGATGGCATGGCACAGTGGCTGCATTTGATGGCATGGCACCGTGGTGACAATTGATGGCACAGTGGCTGCGTTTGATGGCTTGGCACAGTGGTGACAATTGATGGCACAGTGGCTGTGTTTGATGGCATGGCACAGTGACTGCGTTTGATGGCATGGCACAGTGGTGACAATTGATGGCACAGTGGCTGTGTTTGATGGCATGGCACAGTGACTGCATTTGATGGCATGGCACAGTGGTGACAATTGATGGCACAGTGGCTGCATTTGATGGCTTGGCACAGTGGTGACAATTGATGGCACAGTGGCTGCGTTTGATGGCATGGCACAGTGACTGCATTTGATGGCATGGCACAGTGGTGACAATTGATGGCACAGTGGCTGCATTTGATGGGATGGCACAGTGGTGACAATTGGTGGCACAGTGGCTGCGTTTGATGGCATGGCACAGTGGCTGCATTTGATGGCATGGCACAGTGGTGACAATTGATGGCACAGTGGCTGCATTTGATGGGCCCAGTGGCTGCATTTGATGGGCACAGTGAGGCTGCAATTGTTTTTTTTTTCGTTTGCTCCCCCCCACTGTAACAGACCCCCTCTACAATACAGACCCCCCTACATTACAGCCCCCCTCTACAATACAGCCCATACAGAGACGTGTCCTGCGGCCCGCAGGCTGCTGCGGGCCACGTGCCCGTTATGCCCTATGGCCAGTCCGGCCCTGTTCGTCACGCTGTAACGGACTGAAAAGCACGAAGACTGAAAAGCGTGAATCGTCTGTCACCAAACTTTTACTAACATGAGGATCGGCAAAAGCAGCCCAAAGGGTGGCGCCATTTGAAAGGAACTTCCCCTTTATAGTACCGTTGTACGTGTTGTACGTCACCGCCCTTTGGTCGGACGTTTTTTTGCATGAACGTGTGTATGCAAGTCAGGCTGGAGAGGAATCACGTTGTGAAAACTACGGCTTTTTGAACATCAGGAAAAACTATGGCCTTCATTTTTTTTGTAGACAAACTACCCACTTTGGTTGGTAGCAGGTGCATTCCTCCTCACAGACAAATGTGTTTTATAACTTTTACAAAATGCAAAAACATACAGTATTTCTCAAATGAGAACAATTTATGCTTCTCTACCAAAGTCCATGGCGCCAAAAACGTAACAGTTTTTTTCTTTTTCCTTTTCTTTACAAGGTCTAACCAAACATTTGAAGGCCTCAGAATGACATCAAGAGTCACCCCGCACCCCTCGTATCCTGCGCGGAATTGCAATGAAAGCCCAGGAAAGAAAAACGCTAATTTTCCACATGGGAAGTGCTGCACTTGAAATAATATTTCTCTTGTCTCCATTTGGGGAACCTGAAAAGGAATTGAATTGTACACCTGACCTCGAGCTAGCACCAGTTCTTCCAGACACACCAGAGAGGCCAGCGGTTACACTTGCAGCCTGGAGACTTCGACGTGAATGCTACAGTAATTGATTATAACATCAGCGTAGGAGTCTATTCCCAGACGTTCCTTCATCTTGCTTTTCAGACTCCCTAAGAATGTAGGTGTGAAGCGTATCACTTACACTTCAAGAAATAGCTGTGTAGGCCACAGTAACCTCCCTGCTTTTGAAAAAGTTGCCTGTGCTGCCTTAAAAAAAAAAAAAAAATTGTCCTTAGCCTCTGTGGAATTGCGCTTCTGAAACTCGTCTTCGCCTGGCCTTGCACGATCCACAGTTCAGCGTCTCCGAGTTAAGAAAGAGCGCTGAGCTAAGGCAAAAGCAAGTTCAGAAAGCCGCAGAGAGAGTAAGCTAGTCCAACATCTATAAAAATGTGGTTTTTCTATGTAGGCAAGCAAAATATAAAAATTCTATAGAGGACGATAAATTCATAATAAATATTACTGAAATACTGGAAGCAGACCTGCGAGTTGGGCCCAAAAAAATACTCTCGCTGAATAACCAAAGGGATGGAGGCCAGGGACACTTCTGTTTATTGCAGATATTTTTCAGGTTAGAAAAAGAGCGCAGTGCATTGGGACCTGGGTCAGGAGGATGTGGGGAGTGATTAAACTATGTTTTTTTTTTCTTTATTTTTTCTTTATTTTTTTTTTTTATTTTTTTTACAGACCATGTACAAGCACCCACATGCTAGGTTTGGCTCCTTTGAAAACTCAAGGAGAAGAAATATTTATTTTTTATTTTCATAGCATGCTATGTAATTTTTATGTTATAATTAATTATTTAAAAGAGGGCACGCCTGCTCTAATCGCCAGTCAATTTTCGTTAATATAGAAAAAAAAACAATAATATTCCCTAAAACTGAAAAAATAATTGGTCAATTTTATTTTAAATTCTCATTTTCAATATGTAGAATCATAAAGAAGAGGGGAAAAAAAAAACATTTGGAAAGCAGATAGTGACAATTTTATTTAAACTTATTGCAAGTAGACATGTGCAGACTGGAATATTTTGTTTTGTTTTTTCGTTTTCGTTTGGAAAATAAATTTATTTAGTTACTCCCGAAAATCGTTTTGATTTATTTCGTTTTTCGTTGGGAAATAGCTTTCGTCCGAAAATCCAATAATACTTGGTTTCTGTCGAATGGTCAAAAGAATATTCGACGGAACGTCGAAACTTTACGTTGAATCGTACATTTCCGTTCGAATATTCCGCCTACAAGAATTCTAATGTTGTATGACTAGTAATAATGTCGAATCTATTCTCTATAATGTCGAATCTATTTTCTCATAAATCGAAATCTATTCTCTGTAATGTCGAATCTATTATTTCTATAGTGTCGAATCTTTTCTCTATGATGTTGAATCTTTTCTCTATGATGTCAAATCTTTTCTCTATAATGTCGAATCTCTCTATATCGAATTTTTACTGCAACGAAAACGAAAATAAAGCATTTTTTATGTCGGATTTTTCGGTTTTCGTTTCTTGCACTTTTGTTATCGTTTGTTAAAACGATAACGAAAAAACACGATTTTCGGACGAAAATGCATTCTAACGAAAACGAATGCACATGTCTAATTGCAAGTAATCTTTAATTGTCCAATAATTAAAAAAAAATATATATATATTTGCAGTTAGTACAGTATTCTTCCATGTTACTTACTCAGTTTGTAGAAGATTCTGGTCTTTCTATTAGAAGATTTAGCACTGCCTTAGCCACTGTCTTTAGCAGTCCTGTAAGCAGTCTAAAAAAAAAATATATATATATTTACACACATGGCATTTCTCTTTAATCTCCATACCAGGTTTTACCAATGGAGAAGGTCTGGAGGCCACAACGATGGAGCTGATAGAACATTTGAATTCGATTTGTTTTTTCGGGGGCAGTGATTTTATTAATGCTTAAAGTGAAACAATAAAAGTTAAATATTCCTTTAAATTTCTTATCTGGGGGGTGTCTATAGTATGCCTGTAAAGTAGCGCATGTTTCCCGTGCTTAGAAAAGTCCCGGCACAAAATTACATTTCTAAAGGGAAAAACTAATTTAAAACTACTCGCGGCTATAATGAATTGTCGGGTCCCGGCAATACAGATCAAAGTCATTGAAAAAAAAACCAGCATGGGTTCCCCCCTTAGTCCATTACCAGGCCCCTTGGGTCTGGTATGAATATTAAGGGGAACTCCGAACCACCAGGCAAGGGTTGTGGGGATGAGGCCCTTGTCCCCATCAACATGAGGACATCCTCCCCATTTTGAGGGCATGTGACCCGGTATGGTTTAGGAGGGGGGGCAATCTCTCGTCCCCCCTCTTTTCCTGCCGCCTGCCAGGTTGCATGCTCGGATAAGGGTCTGGTATGGATTTTTAGGGGGAACCCCACGTCATTTTTTTTAAATGATGCAGGGTTCCCCTTAATATCCATACCAGACCTGAAGGGCCTGATATGGAATTTGGGGGGGGACCCCCACGCATTTTTTTTTATTTTGGTTCGGGGTTTCCCTTAATATTCATACCAGACCCAAAGGGCCTGGGAATGGACTAAGGGGGGAACCCATGCTGTTTTTTTCAATGACTTTTATCTATATTGCCGGGACCCGACTATTCATTATAGCCGCGAATAGTTTTAATGACTTTTTTTCTTTAGAAATGTCATTTTGTGCAGGGACAGTTCTAAGCATGGGAAACATGCACTACTTTACAGGCATACTATAGACACCCCCCAGGTACGAAATTGAAAGGAATATTTCACTTTTATTGTTTCACTTTAATTATTAGTAAGATCACTGCGTTTTTAAAACCTTTTTTGCATTGATACATGTCCCCTGTGGCAGGACCCAGATCCCAAAACACTTTTTATAACAATAACTTGCATATTAACCTTTAAAATCAGCACTTTTGATTTTTCCCATAGACTTTTAAAGGGTGTTCCACGGCTTTTTGAATTTGCTGCGAATACCCCAAATTGTTCGCTGTTCGGCGAACAGCCAATGTTCGAGTCGAACTAATGTTCGACTCGAACATAAAGCTCATCCCTAGTAATCACAGCTGTTGTAAATGAAACCCATTCATCACAGTTCAAAGCATTGAACAGCAAATAACTGGCTCTTGCATATATACGTTGGCAGAATGGCACGGCTGGGCAGAGTAACGTATATTTACGTCACTTTCAAAGTCCCTCAGTGCGCGGTCGCCCCTGCCGCGAGCTCCATGACCGTGCCCGCGTGACCCGCGGACTCGATGTCCACCGGTGTCTCGCAATCGGGTCACAGAGCTGCAGAACAGGGAGATGCAAGTGTAAACAAGCATCTCCCCGTTCTGCCTAGTGACACTGTCACTGATCGTCTGCTCCCTCTCATCGGGAGCAGTGATCAGTGATGCGTCACTCGTTGCCAACAGTTAGAATCACTCCCTAGGACACACTTAACCCCTTCCTAGCCCCCTAGTGGTTAACCCCTTCACATTTATACAGTTATCAGTATCGCTGTATAAATGTAAATGATCCCAAAATAGAGCCAAATGTGTCCGATGTGTCCGCCATAATGTTGCAGTCACAATAAAAATCGCAGATCGCCGCCATAACAAGAAGAAAAATAATTAATAATAAAAATTTCATAATTCTATCACCTATTTTGTAGACGCTATGGCCCGGATTCACAAAGCACTTGCGCCAATGTATCTCGAGATACGCCACGTAAGTCGTATCTGTGCACCGGGCCCACAAAACTAAGATACGCCTAAAAACAGGCTTCATTCCACCGACGTAACTTGTCTACGCCGGCGTAGAGTGGGCACATATTTATGCTGGACGCATGTGGCGCTCCCATTGATTTTCTATTCAAATATGCAAATGAGGAAGATACGGCGATTCACGATCGTACGTGCGCCCAACGCAGGCTACGCAATGTGCGCGTAAGTTGTACGTCCGGCGTAAAGTTAAGCCCCATAAAGCAGGTGTAACCCAGCAGCAGACATGTAAAGGTCTGCACCAGGGAACACAAGCCTGCATATTTTACGTAGTTTACGTTGGACGTGAATATGACTGGGCGTAGGTTATGTTCACGCCGTAGGCAGTGATCAGGCGTATCTTAGGCAGTTGTTCCGACGTGGTTCTGAGCATGTGCAGAACGATGCGTCCACGTCCCGGCGCATTCGTAGTTGATGATACGTATCTGTCTGGCGCTCGGCCCATCATTTAGGTCGTCAGTACATTAGGATTGATTGATCTTCTAATTATATCCACTTAAGCCCCGGACCAATATGCTGCCTAAAGACCCAAGGGGTTTTTACAGTTCGGGACTGCGTCGCTTTAACAGACAATTGCGTGGTCGTGCGACGTGGCTCCCAAACAAAATTGGCGTCCTTTTTTCCCCACAAATAGAGCTTTCTTTTGGTGGTATTTGATCACCTCTGCGGTTTTTATTTTTTGCGCTATAAACAAAAATAGAGCGACAATTTTGAAAAAAATGCTATATTTTTTACTTTTTGCTATAATAAATATCCCCCAAAAACATATATAAAAATGTTTTTTTTCCTCAGTTTAGGCCGATATGTATTCTTCTACCTATTTTTGGTAAAAAAAATCGCAATAATCGTTTATCGGTTGGTTTGCGCAAAATGTATAGCGTTTACAAAATAGGGGATAGTTTTATTGCATTTTTATTTTTTTTATTTTTTTTACTACTAATGGCGGCGATCAGCGATTTTTTCGTGACTGCGACATTATGGCGGACACTTTGGACAATTTTGACACATTTTTGGGACCATTGTCATTTTCACAGCAAAAAATGCATTTAAATTGCATTCTTTATTGTGAAAATGACAGTTGCAGTTTGGGAGTTAAACACAGGGGGCGCTGTAACATTTATAGCCGGTTCACACAGGGGCGGCACGACTTCGGGGGCGACTCGGCCAGGCGACCTGAAAACGACTTCCAAGGCGATTTGCAAAATGACTTCTGTATAGAAGTCAATGCAAATCGCCCCGAGTCGCCCCCGAAGTAGTACAAGAACCTTTTTCTAAGTCGGAGCGACTTGCGTCGCTCCTATTAGAACGGTTCTATTCACTACAATGGGACGCGACTTGTCAGGCGGCTGTGTCGCCTGACGAGTCGCGCCAGTGTGAACCGGGTCTTAGGGTTCAGTGTGTGTGTGTTTACAACAGTAGGGGGGTGTGGCTGTAGGACTGACATCATGGATCGAGTCTCCCTATAAAAGGGATGACTCGATCGATGCAGCCGCCACAGTGAAGCACGGGGAAGCCGTGTTTACATACGGCACTCCCCGTTCTTCAGCTCCGGGGAGCGATCGTGACGGAGCGGCTATAAACGAATAGCCGCGCCGTCGTCCCGGATCGCTCCCCGAGGGAACCCGACCGCCGCATGTAGCGGGGGGGGGTCCCGATCGGACCCCCCACCCGCGTCAAGCAGAGCACGTATAGGTACGCCAATGTGCCTGTCCGTGCCATTCTGCTGACGTATATTTACATGAGGAGGTCGGCAAGTGGATATATACCATAGTTTGTAGACATTATAATAACTGTTACACAAACCAATTAATATACGCTTTGTTGGGATTTTTTTGTTTTGTTTTTACCAAAGGCATGTAGCTAAACAGAATTTGGCCTAAATTTATGAAGAAATTTGATTTGATTGGATATGTTTTATTACAAAAAGTTGAAAATATTTGTTTGTTTTATTCAGAATTTTTGTTTATATAGCAAAAATAAAATAAAAAATAAAAATACCACCAAAAGAAAGCTCTACTTATGTGAAAAAAATTTATAATAGAAATTAATTTGTGCATGGTGTTGCTTGACCGTGCAATTGTCAGTTAAATTAGCGCAGTGCTGAATAGCAAAAGATAGTCTGTCATGAATGGGGTAAAACATTATGCAGCTCAAGTGGTTAAAATAAAAAATAAATAAAAAAAAGTAGGTAATATTAAATTATAAAATTATATAACAATAATAATAATAATAATAATAATAATAATAATAATAATAATAATAATAATTATAATAAAAATAATAATAATAATAATAATAATAATAATAATAATAATAATAATAATAAAATGTAATAAACTAACTACACATTCAAATACCGCTTAACTTTACCCCCCCCCCCCAAATGTATTTTGTTAAATATCTCAGCTACATCCCACATCTCGCTGCTTTATAACCCATAAAACAGCGCTGGTGTTCAGTTTTTTTACCTCTAGACTCCGTCTCGATAAGCCATATGGCCCAGCGGTCTGTTTTAAATCAGTAGGCGATATCGGCATGGACATATAGAGTAAAGTAGCCGCGCATGATATTGGTGGGGGATTTGCAAGAGTTATGGTCTTGGCTTTGGTACAGTGAGGGAATATCAAGTGTTTTCTTCCACAGGGAGGAAAAATGTAGTTATCAGATGAAAATACACTTGAAAGGAAAGCAGCCAACTAACACAAGAAAAGAAAAAGACCCAAAGATAGGGAACACTGTATTTTTTTTCCTTTATTTTTTTTTTAAGCGCGTTGATACTTTCCTAAGTCAAAGTTAAGAATTGGCTTATTGATCCTGAATTTAAACTCACAGAAAGACATTTACCATAAACCGCCGGATGACCTCATTGGATTCCACCACAGAATTCGGGGAATCAGACATGAAATATGCGATCCTTTTGCTGAGGTTAAGTTCTTAAAAGCCTTGGCAAGAACAACCTGTTTTTTTTTTTTTTAAATACTTTGTTTTATTCTTGACAAAGGCTTCAAATGTCTATCAATAGCATGTGAGCTGCAGATATCACCTGCAGTCTGCACACTTGACATTCGGGGTAAGTGTTTCCAGAGGTTGGACAATAATTGCCGTCCTAGATAAAACCTTCTTTTGAGAATTGTCTGTGTTTCCGCTGAAATAAAGCTAACATCTTTCACTCAAAAAGCTTGAAAACTTTTCCATGATCTTTTGGGATACAAGAAAAAAGAGAAGGCATTTTTTTTTTAGAAATAAAGTTGAACCCAAAATAAGGTCATTTAGAAAAATAGATAACAGGTAGCTTCAGAAGCTTTGAAGATTTAGCAAAAATATCAGGAGCTGAAATATTTCTGCATGGCTGAATGTGAAACGTGAAACTTCCCTCATCACTAGGGCCCCCCACATCTTACCCCATCACTGGGGTCCCCCCCATGTCTTCCCTCATCACTAGGGCCCCCCACATCTTCCCTCATCACTAGGGCCCCCCCACATCTTACCTCATCACTGGGGTCCCCCCATGTCTTCCCTCATCACTAGGCCCCCACATCTTCCCTCATCACTAGGGCCCCCCCCCACATCTTACCTCATCACTGGGGTCCCCCCTCATGTTTTCCCTCATCACTAAGCCCCCACATCTTCCCTCATCACTAGGGCCCCCCACGTCTTATCTCATCACTGGGGTCCCTCCCATGTCTTCCCTCATTACTAGGGCCCCCCCACATCTTCCCTCATCGCTAGGCCCCCCATGTCTTCCCCCATCACTGGGGCCCCACATCTTCCCTCATCACTTGGCCCCCCCATGTTTTCCCCATCACTGAAGCCCCCCCATTCTCTCATCACTAGGCCCTCCATGTCTTCTCTCATCACTAGGGCCCCCCACACCTTCCCTCATCACTGGCATCCCCCCATGTCTTGCCTCATCAATGGGGTCCCTCCCATGTCTTGCCTCATCACTAGGCCCCCCCGCATCTTTCCTAATCACTAGGCCCCCCATGTCTTCCCTTATCACTAGGGCCCTCACATCTTCCCTCATCACTAGGGCCACCCACATCTTCCCTCATCACTGCCCCCATGTCTTTCCCATCAATGAAGCCCCCCTACATCTTCCCTCATCACTGGGGTCCCCCCATGTCTTCCCCCATCACTGAAGCCCCCCATGTCTTCCCTTATCACTGCCCTCCATGTCTTCCCTCATCAGTAGGGCTCCCCCACATTTTCCCTCATCACTGCCCCCCATATCTTCCCCCATCACTGGAGCCCCCATGTCTTCCCTAATCATTGGGGTTTTCCGTATCCAATTCGCAATAGCAGGAAATTGTGACCTGCTCTCTATGAAGCCGGTTCACATATCTCGGCTACGGCTCCTGTGCGAATTTGCACTGGGTCCTGTGTGTCCTTTGGTCCATTTCAGGTCCAAAAATTTGGGCTGAAACGGCGAACGGGGACGAACGGGACCCCTGCTGTGAGCCACATGCGGCTTATACACACAATCGGAATTTCTGACAGGGAAAAGTTCGATGTGAGCTTTTGGTCGGAAATTCTGACCGTGTGTAGGCCCCATCGGACTTTTTCTGTCGGATTTGAGCTGGTTCTCAAATTTTCAGACGGGAAAAGTTCTTGTCGGAAATTCTGATCGTCTGTATGCAATTCCGACGCGCAAAAAATCACGCATACTCGGAATCAATTTGACGCATTCTCGGAATCATTAAACTTAATTTTTCTCTGCTTGTTGTAATCTTGTATGTCACCGCATTCTTGACGGTCAGAATTTTGTGTGACCGCGTGTATGCAACACAAGTTTGAGGCAAAATTCCCTCGGAATTTTTTTTTTTTGGCGGAATTTCCAATTGTGTGTACGTGGCATTGGATGTGAACCCAGCCTCAGGCTACTGTAATTATTACACAAGACCACATTGGAATATTTTTTTTATTGTTTTTTTATTAAATGGTCACCTGCTGTAACTTAGGTTTTGTTATATTCTGGATCAACAGAAGTCAGAATTGGTTGAACCTAGATCACAAGAATGGTAAGAAAATGTATCCACTCTGCTGGCGGAGGGAATTGAGGGGGCCTGAATTACTTACCAGTTTAGATTCAATGTATTGTTATTGGATAAGGTGTTATTCTTCATAATATTAACAGGTTTTATATGCACCCTTTTAAAGACTTGGAGGCCCTCACAATCCTCTTTGAGACTGTCTATGGAAATTCAATGAAAGCTGGGCAGTAAACTGTGTCCTATTACGTAAGCAGATTGTAACAATATACAATCAAAAAGCCCACGAGCAATGCAGATATCAATGGCAGAGATTTCCTTGTTCAGCTTAGGTTAATAGTGAGTAAATGTACTTTTTTATGAGTGCATGACACAATCCTGGACCGCTTTCTGAAGAAAAGTCTTCTAGAACAATGTACCCCCCGAAAACCATAAGAGCAGCAACAGCTGTGCGGACGGTAACAAAACACTAGAAACCAAAACTTACCTACCGTCCAGTGATACAACCTGTCAAATTTCAGCAGTCCCGGCTTAATCCTACCTAGATTTGCACTTTCCAAGTCTCGATCTCACATCTCCTGAATAATTTATATAGCAAGATATATACAGTGGGGATCGAAAGTTTGGGCACCCCAGGTAAAAATGTGTATTAATGTGCATAACGAAGCCAAGGAAAGATGGGAAAATCTCCAAAAGTCATTAAATTACAGATTAGACATTCTTATAATATGTCAAAAAAAGTTAGATTTTATCTCCATCATTTACACTTTCAAAATTACAGAAAACAAAAAAATGGCGTCTGCAAAAGTTTGGGCACCCTGCAGAGTTAATATCTTGTACTGCCCCCTTTGGCAAGTATCACAGCTTGTAAACGCTTTGTAGCCAGCCAAGAGTCTTTCAATTCTTGTTTGAGGTATCTTTGCCCATTCTTCCTTACAAAAGTCTTCCAGTTCTTTGAGATTTCTGGGCTGTCTGTCACGCACTGCTCTTTTAAGGTCTATCCATAGATTTTCAATTATGTTGAGGTCAGGAGATTGTGAAGGCCATGGCAAAACCTTCAGTTTACGCCTCTTGATGTAATCCCCCGTGGATTTTGAGGTGTGTTTAGGATCATTATACATTTGTAGAAGCCATCCTCTCTTTAACTTCAGCTTTTTCACAGATGGCATCAAGTTACCATCCAAAATTTGCTGAAATTTTATTGAATCCATTTTTCCTTCTACTCATGAAATGTTCCCTGTGCCACTGGCTGCAATACAACCCCAAAGCATGATTGATCCACCCCCATGCTTAACAGTTGGACAGAGGTTCTTTTCATTAAATTCTGTGCCCTTCTCACGTCATTGACGGAATTCTTCTCCACATATACCCTAAACATCAAACACCTTTTGGTGCTTGGGGATTTCAACCTCTGGGCCAACTCCTCGCTGGACCCCGTAGCCGACGCCTGCATCGACCATCTGGAAGGATTAGGTCTGCAGCAACTAATACAAGGCCCCACTCATGCCTCAGGCCATACGCTCGATCTCATTTTCAAACAAGATTTGGAAATTGACGTCCTGGGAAATGAGCCGCAACCATGGACCGATCACCATGCCATCAAATTCACAATCACCAAAAATGCCAGCCCAAAAAAAACAACAAAACCGGTGACAACTCACTGGACTAGATCTCAGAATAAGCTCCACTCGGAACTCTTCAAAACAACACTAGGGAACAAAATAAAAACAACCCAACAAAAACAAACAGCCACAGAAACACTTGACGCCATCAACAAGGCGCTACTACAGTCAGCTGACTTAGTAGCACCAAAACGCAAAACTTGCATCCGGAAAAACAACTCCAGCTGGTTTAATGACCAGCTGACGTTGCTAAAGCAAGAGCGTAGAAGAGCAGAAGCTGCGTGGAAAAGGTGCTCTTCAGATAAAAACCACACCATTTACAAGATAATAACAAAGAAATATCACAAAGACATCTTCACGGCCAAAAAAAATCATTTCTCCAACATCATCGCAAATGCCCTTAACCACCCCCGAGAACTCTTCAAGCTGGTCACTCTATGAATCCAGCTTGTTTAGAGGCCCCCAATTCTGATTCACAAGAATTTTGCAACGAATTATCGGATTATTTCATTAATAAAATTGAAAAAATCCGTGAAAGTATTCAGCAAAATGGAACCGTCACCAACTCCCCCCCAAATCACAAACCTAATACCCACATAAATCCGTCGCAATCACCAAAATTCACTCTAAAACCCATTTCCATCAATGCCACTAAAAACATCATCGGGACACTGCGTAATAGCACAGCACCCAATGATATCATCCCCACTAAACTGCTGAAAGAAAGTGCCGATATACTGGCACCAGCTATCATGCAGCTCATTAACCAATCATTCAAGGAGGGCATGGTGCCCACCTTGCTAAAACAAGGTACAATAAAACCAATTCTAAAAAAAACTACCCTCGTCCCCAAAGACCCAAACAACCGAAGGCCCATAACAGCTCTAAATGTCTTCTCCAAGGTAATGGAGAAAGTAGTTGTACAACAGCTGCAACTGCATTTAGACACCCATAAATTACTTGATCCGTTTCAATCAGGCTTCCGTCCGGGTCACGGAACAGAAACGGCGCTGCTCAAAATATGGGATGACGCTCTACAGGCCGCAGACGAAGGAGAATCTTGTCTCCTGATACTGCTGGACCTAAGCGCGGCTTTTGACACTGTAGACCACGGACTACTACTGGCTAGGCTAGCTGAAGTAGCCGGAGTCGCTGAATGTGTTTTACCCTGGTTCTCCTCCTTCTTGCAAAACCGATCACAAATAGTGAAACTGGGGTCTTTCACTTCTGAAAAACGTACGGTGTCATGCGGAGTCCCTCAGGGATCTCCCTTATCGCCCGTATTGTTTAATATCTATCTTCGCCCTCTCTTTGAAATCATCAGTAACCAGAAGTTATTTTACCACTCCTATGCAGACGACACACAACTGTATTTCCGCATCTGCAACAAAAAGGATCATTCTCTTGGACTAGAGAAATGCCTCACTCTAATAGATAACTGGATGACAAACAGTTATCTTAAACTCAATGGTTCGAAAACAGAACTTCTCCTGTTTCACGCTAACCGGAAAAATCACCCCGCGTCAACATGGACTCCCCCACCCATTCTGGGTAAAACTATCACCCCTAGCACCAAAGTCAAAAGTCTCGGAGTCATTTTCGATACCTACATGACAATGGATGCACAAATAGGGTCAGTAGTCAGCGGAACCCACCATCTGCTGCGCCTACTACGCAGACTCACCCCCTTTATCCCGAAAGAGGACATTGCAGTCGTGGTGGGAACAATCATCAATTCCAGACTCGACTACGCAAATGCCCTCTATCTAGGACTCCCCAAATACCAAATCACTCGTCTGCAAGTTGTTCAAAATACAGCCGCTCGACTAGTGACTGGGAAAAAACCATGGGAATCAATCTCACCTTCACTGAGATCCCTTCATTGGTTGCCAGTAAAAGACAGAATCACTTTCAAGGCACTCTGCCTAATACATAAGTGTATTCAAGGCAACGCCCCCCAATATCTATGCGAAAAAATAAAAGCCCATAACCCCAATCGCATTCTGCGATCCACCAATCAAAACCTCCTCCAGATACCCAAGGCCAGATACAAGTCCAAAGGAGATCGAAGATTTGCAGTCCAGGGACCTCGCCTGTGGAATGCACTACCAACCACCATCCGACTGGAGTCGGACCACTTGGCCTTCAGGAGAAAGATTAAAACCCATCTCTTCTGAGGTCAAGGGGTTCCTTACCCATGAAATGGATACAGCGCCCAGAGGCGATTCAGTTCGCATGTGTTGCGCTTTACAAGTCTCTGTCTCTCTCTCTCTCTCTTTCTTCTCCAAACGTACCTTTGCTCATTCCGGCCAAAAAGTTATATTTTAACCTCATCGGTCCACAGAACTTGCTTCCAAAATGCATCAGGCTTGTCTATACGTTCATTTGCAAAGTTCAAACGCTGATTTTTGTGGTGAGGACATAGAAGAGGGTTTCTTCTGATGACTCTTCCATGAAGACCATATTTGTACAAGTATCTCTTTATAGTGGAATAGTGTACCACAACTCCAGTGTCTGCCAGATCTTTCTGGAGGGATCGTGCAGTCAAACGTGGGGTTTGAATTGCTTTTCTCACAATCCTGCGAGCTGTTCTGTCTGATATTTTTCTTGGTCTTCCAGATCTTGCTTTAACTTCCACTGTTCCTGATGACTGCCTTTTCTTAATTACATTCCAAACAGAGGATATTGACATCTGAAAATGCTTTGCTATCTTCTTATAGCCTTCTCCAGTTTTGTGAGCGTCAACTATTTTCAGTTTCAGTTTTCTAGACAACTGCTTAGAAGAACCCATGGTGCTGATTGTTGGGGCAAGGTCAGATGAGTCTGGGCATTTAAAACCTTTGAGATTGACATAACCTGGTCTTCCCAGACGATGATTGAGAACAATCCATGACAATCCATGACACTGGCAGGTCTCAGCTTTGCAAAGGGTGCAGTGCATGCTATAAATTCTGCAGGGTGCCCAAACTTTTGAAGACACAATTTTTTTGTTTTCTGTAATTTTCAAAGTGTAAATGATGGAAATAAAATCTAACTTTTTTTACATATTATAAGAATGTCTAATCTGTAATTTGATGCCTTTTGGAGATTTTTCCATCTTTCCTTGGCTTCGTTATGCACATTAATACAATTTTTTTACCTGGGGTGCCCAAATTTTCGATCCCCACTGTATATACTTTTTTAAATACAGATCTTCATTTTTAATTATTATTTAATTTCTAGTCATTTCCATGATTTATTTTTCCATTTTGTTGTGTCAAGTTACCACCATTGTAACATTATTGTTTGGTCTTATCTGATCTGTCCCTTTATAATTAGACCTTTTGTATTTTTTTTAAAGTTAACCTGCCTACTCACAAGCTAATTTTTTGGTTTGATTAAAAACACCATAGGCAAGTATGAACTGTAAAAAAAATGACCATTTTATTCTGGTAAAGAATAAAAATAAAATAAATAGAAGGCAGCACTGAAGAACTTGCTGCCATTTGTGCAACTCTGTGTGGACATTAAAATTGAGAAACTAATACAGGAGGGAGCCCAATCCGGTCCTGGAATCCCAGAGGTCAGGAACAGCAGCAGGTCAGATATATGTCCCAAGTCTGTGGTACTACAGCAGGCTGCCTTCTGTCAGACCACCTTGAAGCAAGGCCATCACTTCTTTACTTCTTTACTGCCTTCCTTGCTACCTTCTCTGCAGCCTGCCCTGCAGCCTTCTCTGCAGCCTTCCTTCTCTGCTTGGCTGGAGCCTGTGCCTCTGGAGGTGTACTCGTGCCAGGAGGAGGAGAAGAAAGTGGAGGAGGAGGAGGTGGAGGAGAAGAAGGTGGAGGAGAAGAATGTGGAGGAGATGAAGGTAGAGGAGATGAAGGTGGTGGAGATGAAGGTGGTGGAGATGAAGGTGGAGGAGGTTGAGAATAAGCTGGTGGGGAGGATGGCCGTGGCTACAAATGACCGTGTCCTCGGTAAGTACCCCCCTCACCCCCTTATTCATCAAACTTATTAAGAGTGGCTCAAATATGAGGCGTTGTTCCTCGGACATTTGGCTCATTTTGGCCATTACAAGGGTACCATAGCCCTCTTGCTGGAGGGTGGCCTGTGCCTCTCTAATCAGGGCCAGTGCTGCCTCGCTCACCCTCATATCCCTCCTGGCTCTTCTTGTTGGAAGGCGGATGGGAGGCACCTGGCACCTTGTGCTGCCACTTGGCTCTGCCACCTCCTCTGTGCCACTCACTTCTGCCACCTCCTCTGTGCCACTCACTCCTGCCACCTCCTCTCTGCCACTCACCCCGGCCTCCTCCTGCTTGACACTTTTCAGACCCTTGTCCAGGCGGATGTCCTCCTGTGTATAAAAAAGGGAAAGTTTGAGTTTTGGGTTTAACAATCACACACAATTTTCAGCTCATGACTGTTGCAAATTGATTGAAAATAAATAGAAAGGACAATCATTCTGACCCCAGCAGTTTTCATTCTTTTCTCCCCAACTTTATGGGCCACTACTTTCTATTGATATGGAAAACACTTTTAGATCAAACATTATATATTTTTTACATATTAACATCTATTTTACAGCATTTTTTTTCCACAGTAAATACATTTCAAATACTATACCTGGCTCCAGACAGCCAAATCCGGGTATTCCTCCAGGATGAAAGGCTCCTCTTGCTCCAGAGAAGGCTCAGCTTGGCTGCAGGGAAGGCTGGAGGCTTGGCTGGAGGGAAGGCTGGAGGGAAGTCTGGAGCTTTTTCTGGAGAGTTGTCTGGGGGGAAGGCTGGAAAGTAATGCCCTTGATTCAAGGTGGTCGTCAAGAAAGGACAGTCTGCTGTAGTACCACAACAACTGTACATATACCTTCCCTGCTGCTGCTCCAGACCTCTGAGAAGCCAGGACCTTGTTACGCTCAGCCCTGTATGTGCCTCTCAAGGTCCCAATTTTAGTGTCCAGCTGTTCAGTGGTTACATGGGGCATGCGAGTGTGCACAAATGGGAGCAGGCTCTTCAGTGCTGCTGTCCTTAGCTCTTTTTTCCGGTGGATGGGGTCTTTTGTTGCCCAAAGAGCGGGCAGCTCCCTTAACCTATCAATAAATTCCCCAAGGAACTCCCTCTCCTGAAATGGATTCATATTTTCTGCAAGACAAAACAAAAGACAAATATACTAATGTCAATCACAGTCTATAAACTCTAGTAATCTTTATCCCCATATAGGCTTTCTATCTCTTTGCAGTATAGGCCACTGATGTCCCAAGTTCAAAACATACCTTTGTTCACACGTTCGTCGATTTAACGACTTCCTCCGCACACTGAACTTAAGTACGACACATGTGTGTTAAGCTTTATATACACTACGCATGCGTGACACTCCGCACACGTCGCCCGCCCATGACGTTCTTACTCGATGTTTCCCCGCCCCTTCTCTTTCGGTGCGCAAACGACATGACTGAATCAGATAAGCAGGTGTCTGAAATTAGGCCTAGATCATCCGAAAACAACGACATGGCGGAATCAGATGAGCAGGTGTCTGAAATTAGGCCTAGATCATCTAAAATCGACAACATCGCGGAATCAGATGAGCAGGTGTCTCCAATTAGGCCTAGATCATCCAAAAAAGACAACATGGCGGAGTCTGATAAGCAGGTGTCTGTAATTATAAATTTTTTAAACGACGACACAACAATCTTTCAGCCTGATGAGAAAACGTCAGAAACGAGGAGCAGATACAAGGCATCTAACATGTCCTACACGCAAATAGCGGACATATTGCTAAAGTCTTATTACGATGGCAGGCATGGGCCCTATACCCACCCTAATTTAAGGAAGGGCAAAATTATGGATAAAGTGCAAAAAAGTCTGAATAGACATTTTGGGGTGAAACTATCAAAGGAGCAGCTCATTTCCTCTCATTAAGAGCCTGCTAGACCTACCAGACAGCATGTGCTTAAATCTATTACAACTCAGTGCATGCTGTACAATAACAGGCCCTACTGCAGACATGTCCAAAGTCTGGCCCGCGGGTCATTTGTGGCCCGCGTTCCGGTTTGATGTGGCCTCTACTTGGAAATTGCATATACAGTACAGACCAAAAGTTTGGACACACCTTCTCATTCAAAGAGTTTTCTTTATTTTCATGAAAATTGTAGATTCACACTGAAGGCATCAAAACTATGAATGTGTGAAACAACTGAAAATATATTTCATATTCTAGGTTCTTCAAAGTAGCCACCTTTTGCTTTGATTACTGCTTGGCACACTCTTGGCATTCTCTTGATGAGCTTCAAGAGGTAGTCACCTGGCGCAGCACCCCATCACTCTCCTTCTTGGTCAAATAGCCCTTACACAGCCTGGAGGTGTGTTTGGGGTCATTTGGATCCCCAAATCAAGATATCATCCATGACTATTTTACATGGCTATACACAAAAAATCACTGGCGCTAAGCAAGGATAATAGTGACCCTAATGTAAGAATCGTAACTTGTATGTAGGGTATGAGGAAGATAGTCCAGTGCTGCGGGAATCGTGGTACCCGGAAGTACCAAAAATACAGAAAATACACCAACAATCCGCGCTCATGAATATCTACAGTTCATAATAGACCCAGTGTTATTGGGAAAGAATAAAAGTTTCCAATAAATTATTTGGGAAAAAAATCCATTTATTAAAGATCAGCTCCAAACGTATAATAACAAGTTTGTATGGAATTATATACAAAGCTATACAAGCTTTATACATATGATGTAAACTCCACAGGCAACTACCATCAATTTCATGGGCTCAAACCTCCCGGATTCGATAAACATGCCATTAGATGAATATAGTACTAAAAGTACCTTAGGGGCAGATGGCGGGGTAGCGATGATGAAGAGATGGCCATCCAACTCTCAGCTAGAGCCTGACATCAGGCAATCAGCAAATCCGATGTGTCACAACGGGGCGGAAAGGTTCCGTCCTTTGTGCGACGTAGAAAAGGTGAACGGATGGACTCTACATGCCTGGTTCCCACCGTGAGGCATGGAGGAGGAGGTGTGATGGTGTGGGGGTGCTTTGCTGGTGACACTGTTGTTTTTTTTTTCAAAATTGAAGGCATACTAAACCAGCATGGCTACCACAGCATCTTGCAGCGGCATGCTGTTCCATCCGGTTTGCGTTTAGTTGGACCATTATTTATTTTTCAACAGGACAATGACCCCAAACACACCTCCAGGCTGTGTAAGGGCTATGTGACCAAGAAGGAGAGTGATGGGGTGCTGCGCCAGGTGACTACCTCTTGAAGCTCATCAAGAGAATGCCAAGAGTGTGCCAAGCAGTAATCAAAGCAAAAGGTGGCTACTTTGAAGAACCTAGAATATGAAATATATTTTCAGTTGTTTCACACTTTTTTGTTATGTATAATTCCACATGTGTTACTTCATAGTTTTCATGCCTTTAGTGTAAATCTACAATTTTCATAGTCATAAAAATAAAGAAAACTCTTTGAATGAGAAGGTGTGTCCAAACTTTTGGTCTGTACTGTATATTATATATCATAATATATTGTCATCCATGTTATGAAATGAATAGTATGCCATTTGCAATAAACTTTGCATAAAATACTTAATTTGCATTTAATTTTAATGGTTCAAAAAAGTCAGGCAAAATGGTTGGCCCTCACACATGTTCATTTCATGAAATCTGGCCCTCTTTGAAAAAAGTTTGGACACCCCTGCCCTACTGTGTGTGCCCCTCGAAGAATCCCACTGTCTAAAAAAAACAAAGGGCCAAATCCTCAAAAAACGGGCTTAACTTAACTTTTCCGAGTTAAGTTACACTGCCGCAAATCTCCCAAGTTAGGTGCCGATCCTCAAAGCACTTACCTGGAAATTTTCGGCAGTGCAACTTAACTCCGTCCGGCGCAAGGCATTCCTAATACAAATGGGCGATTCCCATTTAAATTAGGCGCGCTCCTGCGCCGGACGTACTGCGCATGCCCGTGACGTCATTTTTCCCGACGTGCATCGCGTGTTTTTACGATACGCCGAGTTTTGAGGATCGCGCCGGGTAAAAAAGTTGCTTCAGGAAAAAAAAAAGATACGGCGGGAAAAAAAAATTCAAAATAAAAAAAAAAAAGCTTCGCGAGGAAGAAGGGTCTACTTTTACAAGGTGTAAACAGTTTACACTTTGTAAAAGCAGCCCTAATTTTACACATGCAAACTAAAACTTACGGCGAAAAAACGAAGCTGAAAAGCTTTGTGGATCGCCGTAAGTCCTAATTTGCATACGCTAGGCGGCATTTCGACACGAAATGCCCCCAGCGGCGGATGCGGTACTGCATCCTAAGATCCGACAGTGTAAGTCTCTTACAGATGTCGGATCTTCTGCCTATCTTTGGAAAACTGCTTCTGTGGATCAGTTCCAAAGATAGGCACAGGGATACGCAGGGGGAACAGCAGATCCGCCTGCGTATCTCTTTTGAGGATTTGGCCCAAAGTGTTGGAAAGGACTAGACTTGGCATCATTGCACCAGTGCAGGAGGATACCCCCTGGGTTTCTGACATGGCAGCAGTAGTCATGAAAGATGGCACTGTTCCACATATGCATTGATCCTGTGCACCTCAATAGGGCTGTCCTCAGGCTTTATCACCCATTAAAAACTGTAGAGCAAGTGATCGCTGACATGCCACAGGCAAAGGTCTTTAGCATTTTAGATGCAAAATATGGATTCTGGCAAATCCCACATTTACGACCCCATTTGGAAGATACAAACGCTTAGGCCTCGTACACACGACCGAACATGTCTGCTGAAACTGGTCCGCGGACCAGTTTCCGCGGACATGTTCGGTCGTGTGTAGGGCCGACCGGACAATTTTCCGGCCTAGCGGACAGGTTTCCAGCGGACAAAAGTTTCTTAGCATGCTAAGAAACTTGTCCGCTGGAAGCCTGTCCGTCGGACATGTCCGATGGTCAGTACGACTCATCGGACATGTCCGCTGGCCCGAGAACCCGCGCATGGCATCAAAGTGATTCGACGCTTGCGTGGAAGCATTGAACTTCCGGGTTTGAGGACGTGGCGGCGTCAACGTCACCGCCACGTCACCGCGCTGTCTGTCCGCGGGGATTTTGGTTTGATGGTGTGTACAACCATCAGACCAAAATCTCCGAGCGGACATGTCCGATAAAAAAGGTCCGCGGACCGTTTTCATCGGACATGTTCGCTCGTCTATACAAGGCCTGACGGATGCCAAATGGAATTTCAACTGGAAGAGAAGTCTTTCAGAGATGTATGGAACAGCTCTTTGCTTGACAGCCATGCAAAATAGTCATGGATGATATCTTGATTTGGGGATCCTCCTTTGAAGAATACGACAAACGACTTAAATGAGTACTAGACCGTGTCAGAGCCATCAATATACAACTCAACCCTACCAAATGTCACTTCAGGGTCTCAGAGGGGCCATTTGTTGGACATCTTCTCACAGATAAAGGTGTCAAGCCTGACCCAGAAAAAAACAAAGCCATTCATCAAATGTCGGCTCCAGAGGACAAACATGGATTGCAAAAGTTTCTTGGCATGACTAATTATCTCTCAAAGTTCATTTATTACTATAGTGAGATAACATCTCCACACCGTCAGCTTCTGCTCCAAGATGCCGGAAGGTTTTGGACTGAACAACATGCTGTTGCTGTGGATACATTGAAATATCAATTCACTAGTCCACCTGCCCTACAGTATTTTGGTGTGCATAAGCCGGTGGTATTGTCTGCTAATGCTTCCCAGCATGGTCTTGGCGCAGTCGGTCTTCAAGAGGGGAGGCCTGTGGCTTGTGCATCAAGAGCCCTCACTGAGACTGAAGCACGCTATGCACAAATTGAATGAAGGAATTATTGGGACTAGTATTTGATTCCATGATTATATCTATGGCCATCCTGTGACTGTGGAGACGGATCATCAGCCACTCATAACCCTTTCATCCAGCGAATGATGTTAACGCTTCAACGCTACCACATGAATGTAATCTATAAAAGAGGCTGTGAACTGTTTTTGTGGATGCTCTTTCACGTGCACACCTCCCTACTTCTGATAACTCTGGAGCTATTGAGGATTATGTTGGTCCTGGGTGGGGTGTTGTCATCCAGACAGATTCAGGAACTAAAGCAAGAAACACAGGCAGATGTCACCTGCCAGCGCCTCATGGACACCATTCTCTATGGGTGGCCTGGCTCCTTTAACCACTTGCCGACTGCCTCGCGCCGATATGCGTCGGAAAAATAGCATGGCTGGGCATATCAACGTATATAGAGGTGATACTCGAAAAATTTGAAAATTGTGCAAAAGTTAATTTATTTCACTAATGCAACTTAACTACTTGCCGACCAGCCGCCGTCATTTTACAGCGGCAGGTCGGCTCCCCTGCGAGAGAGCCCGTACAAAAACGTTGGCTATCGTGCAGGCCACTAGGGGCGCCCCCGCTCTCCCCCGACTCCCATGCGCGTGCCTGGTGTGCTCGATCGCCGCCGGGCACACGCGATCGCTCGCTACAGAGTGGGGACCGGGAGCTGTGTGTGTAAACACACAGCTCCCGGTTCTGTCAGGGAGAGAAATGCTGATCTTCTGTTCATACAATGTATGAACAGCGATCAGTCATTTCCCCTAGTGAGGCCACCCCCCCCTTCAGTTAGAACACACCCAGGGAACATACTTAACCCCTTCCCCGCCCCCTAGTGTTAACCCCTTCCCTGCCAGTGGCATTTTTATAGTAATCCAATGCATTTTTATAGCACTGATCGCTATAAAAATGCCAATGGTCCCAAAAATTTGTCAAAAGTGTCCGAAGTATCCGCCATAATGTCGCAGTACCGAAAAAAAAATCGCTGATCGCCGCCATTACTAGTAAAAAAAAAATAGTAATAAAAATGCCATAAAAATACCCCCTTATTTTGTAAACGCTATAACTTTTGCGCAAACCAATCAATAAACGCTTATTGCGATTTTTTGTGTGAAAAATATGTAGAAGAATACGTATCGGCCTAAAATGAGGAAAAAAATAATTTTTTTTATATATTTTTGGGGGATATTTATTATAACAAAAAGTAAAAAATATTATTTTTTTTCAAAATTGTCGCTCTATTTTTGTTTATAGCGCAAAAACTAAAAACCGCAGAGGTGATCAAATACCACCAAAAGAAAGCTCTATTTGTGGGGAAAAAAGGACGCCAATTTTGTTTGGGAACGACTTCGCACGACCGCTCAATTGTCAGTTAAAGCGACGCAGTGCCGAATCGCAAAAAGTTCTCTGGTCTTTGACCAGCAATATGGTCTGGGGGTTAAGTGGTTAAAAGGTGAAGCTAATATATGAGATAGACTCATTACATGCAAAGCAAGATAGTTCAAGTCGTGAAACCCAATTCCCCCCCCCCCTAAAAAACGCCGCCGTAATTCATGTGCCGGTGCCCTGAATGGGGCAGATGGCATGAATAGTGGGCGACTGCAGCAGCCATGGATACATTCATGCTTAGCATCAATCTATCCACTGCATATAGGGGGGTGAAGTGGAGAGAGGGGGCGGCGCCCGGGCGCCCCTAATGGACGGACCGCCACTGGTTGTCACTGGAACAAGTCTCCCCATTGGAAAATGAATGCATATTTTCTGTTACTGTTACAACCCTCTACATTTTGGATTTCCCATCACTTTCTGTATTGACAGCAATGGTCACCAAGACAAATAGAAAGGGTGACCTCCAGGAGTTTTACCATTTCCTCATTTTATCTAAAACTAAAAAAATAACCACAAAATAGGTTTGGCTTTACAAACACTTTAATATACTTGGAGGAAGCAAGCTAATTTATAGATTTAAGGTACCCCTGGTTTCCTTTCTCCTGCTGTACACTCGTGTATTGTCGGCAATGCACGGCTACCCGCGCTGACGTCCTGTACTTCCAGGACGTGAGCGCGGAAGGACCCGAGACTGCCCGACTATACCCGAGTGTACTGTGCTCGGTATATGTCGGCGCAGTATTCAAAACTCGGCGGGGGAAAGCGGGTATCGGCGTATACCGCGCACCCACGATTTTGCCCTGATTTTCAGGGCAAAAAAGTGCGCGGTATACGCCGATAAATACGGTAAGTTTCTAAGTTCATATTTTTTTTTCTTCTGTAGCCTGATAATGCCATCTGGAGGACCCTTATTCAGGCAAAAATGGAAGCCTGGTACCAAGAATGAAATGCTGCCCCCCCAAAAAAATGTGCCCACCAAAATGCCCCCACATACATTATTTTATATCATGATAACTAAAGTGGACCTATCATGGCTCTATACATGTATATAGAAGTATAAAGAGGACCTGTTATGGTTGTTTCCATGTATAGGAGTATAAAAAGGACCTGTTATGGCTCTATTCATGCAATTAGCCCCACAGTGGAGCGGAGAGCAGATTGGGAGGAGCGGTGGGGCGGGAATTAGCCCCTCAGTGGAGTGGAGAGCGGAGCTGGTGGAATGGGATGGCGGGCGGGCAGCAATTTGCCGCCCCCCTGAAAGTGCCGCCTGGTACAATGGTACCATCGGGTCCCATGGTAGGGCCGGCCCTGCCTATAGCAGCTTTTCTGCTACAGGGTGGCTCTCCTGTGCAGAATCACGTATATACTGTATATACACGGGGGAGGGGGGCCGGTTCAGCTGTGATAATTCACAGTAAATGCCGATTTGTGAGTGCTGGGCACTCTGGGGCAGATCCAGAAAGAAATACATTGGCGCAGCGTATCAGAGATACACTATGCCGCCGTACCTTACCTGGCGCATTTTCGAACCCTCAGCGAGTTCGCCCCGTAAGTTACGGCAGCGTAGTGTATTTCTGGCGCCGTATTTCAAATTGGGCGGGTTGGGGGCGGGTTTCATTTAAATGAAGCGCATCCCAGCGCCGAATGAAATGCGCATGCGTCGTTCCTAAATTTCCCGCCGTGCATTGCGCTAAATGACGTCGCAACAACGTCATTTTTTGAACTTAGACGTGACTTACGTCCATCCCTATTCACAGACGACTTACACGAAAAAAAATTCAAATTTCGACGCGGGAACGACGGCCATACTTTAACATGGCAAGTCTATCTATACGCCGCAAAATAGCAGCTTTAACTATACGCCGGAAAAAGCCGACTAGAGACGACGTAAGAGAATGCGACGGCCGCGCGTACGTTCGTGGACCGTCGGGAAAAGCTCATTTGCATACCCGACGTGTAAAACGACGCGAACTCCACCCAGCGGACGCCGAAGTATTGCACCTACGATCCGAAGCCGTACGCCTGTCGGATCGAACCCAGATGCCGTCGTATCTTGGTTTGAGGATTCAAACTAAAGATACGACGCGGGAAATTTGAAAGTACGCCGGCGTATCTTACACCGGCGTACTTGCTCTGTGGATCTGCCCCTCTATGTCCTTCGGCACCCACCGATCGTTGGCAATACATGTAAACAAGGCAAAGCTTATTTCTGACTGGGAGGAAGGGATGTATTCTGTGTCTCTGCAAAGCAGGGACTAGAATCCATCTCTTCCCTTAGAAAAAGCAGCACACAGTGTATACAAAAACACTGGCTAGGCACACAGTTAACCCTTTGATCACTCTAGATGTTTAATCCCTTCCCAGACAGTGTCATTAGAACAGTGACAGTGCATATTTTTTAGCACTGATCACTTTATTAGTGTCACTGGTTCCCGAAAAGTGTCAAACGTGTCCAATTGTCTGCCATTACTAGTATTAAAAAAAAAAAGAAAAAAAAAAGAGTTCCGTACACATATACCCTAGTTTGTAGGCGCTATAACCAATCATTATACGCTTATTGGGATTTTTTTTTACCAAAAACATGTAGCAGAACACATATTGACCTAAATTGATGAAGAAATTTGATTTTTAACATATTTTTATTGGGTATGTTTTATAGCAAAAAGTAAAAAAAATATATATATTTTTTGTTTTTTAATTATCGGTCTTCTTTTGTTTATAGCGCAAAAAATAAATAGCACAGTGGTGTTCAAGTACAACCAAAAGAAAGCTCTGTGGGGAAAAAAAATGATATAAATTGTATTCGGGTACACTGTTGCATGACCGCGCAATTGTCAGTTAACCGCTTGCTGACCGCCTCCTGTACTTTGACGTTGGCAGAATGTCACGGCTGCGCAAAATAACGTATATCTCCGTTACTTTGAATTTGGTGCCGTGCGCGCACGTCCATGCTGCGAGCTCCTTGACTGTGCCCACAGGACCCACGGACTCGATGTCTGGCGGTGTCCCGCGATCATGTCACAGAGCTGCAGAACGGGGGGATGCCTGCGTAAACAAGGCATTTCCCCGTTCTGCCTAATGACAGGACACTGATCGTCTGCTCCCTGTAATCAGGAGCAGCGATCAGTGTCCTGTCACAGTAAGCCCAGCCCCCTCACAGTTATAATCACTCTCTAGGACACACTTAAAGCGGGAGTTCACCCAAAAAAAATTTTTAACATTAGATTGATGCTCATTTTGTCAAGGGGAATCGGGTGTTTTTTTTTTAAATCGAAGCCGTACTTACCGTTTTAGAGATAGATCTTCTCCGCCGCTTCCGGGTATGGGTCTTCGGGACTGGGCGTTCCTATTTGATTGACAGGCTTCCGACAGGCTTCCGACGGTCGCATACATCGCGTCACGAGTAGCCGAAAGAAGCCGAACGTCGGTGCGGCTCTATACAGCGCCTGCGCACCGACGTTCGGCTTCTTTCGGAAAATCGTGACGCGATGGATGCGACCGTCGGAAGCCTGTCGGAAGACTGTCAATCAAATAGGAACGCCCAGTCCCGCAGCCCATACCCGGAAGCGGCGGAGAAGATCGCTCTCTAAAACGGTAAGTACTGCTTCGATTTAAAAAAAAACACCCGATTCCCCTTGACAAAATGAGCCTCAATCTAATGTTAAAAATTAACTTTTTGGGTGAACCTCCACTTTAACTCCTTCCTAGCCCCCTAGTGGTGAACCCCTTCCCTGCCAGTCACATTTATACAGTAGACCGCTGTATAAATGTGAATCGCTGTATAAATGTGAATGGTCCCAAAATAGCATCAAAAGTGTCTGATGTGTCCGCCGCAATATCGCAGTCACGATGAAAATCGCTGATCGCCGCCATTACTAGTAAAAAAATATATATATATTAATAAAAATGCCATAAAAATACCCCCTATTTTGTAAACGCTATAACTTTTGTGCAAACCAATCAATAAACGCTTATTGCGATTTTTTTTACCAAAAATATGTAGAAGAATACGTATCGCCCTAAACTGAGGGAAAACAAAGTTTTTTATATATTTTTGGGGGATATTTATTATATCAAAAAGCGCAAAATATTGCTTTTTTTTCAAAATTTTCGCTATATTTTTGTTTATAGCACAAAAAATAGAAACCGCAGAGGTGATCAAATACTACCAAAAGAAAGCTCTATTTGTGGGAAAAAAAAGGACGTCAATTTTTGTTTGGGCGTTACGTCGCACGACCGCGCAATTGAAAACGGCCCGGTCATTTGGCAGCCAAATCCTCCGGGGCTTAAAGTGGAGTAGCACCCATTTTTTTATGTTTGTCTGTGCTGCATGCTCTAATCTCATAGTGTTCAGAATGGACAATTTGTATTTAATTTGTTGCTTGTAAATACCTTTATTTTGTAGTCCTTCATTACTTCCTCCTCCTTATTTGCCTAGGCTATTTGCAAGGGTTTCTGGGATAGGCATCATGTTTCCCAGTAGTCCTTGCAAACCTGACTGAAACCTATTACAGTGCTTGTGCACTGAGCATGTGCGAGATATGCAAAGCTGAAATCCAGGAAGTCATACAGTCTGGCTTCATGATGCCCACACTTAAGATGGCCACAGTCTATTTCTAGATTATAAACTATCTAAATGCTGTAACAACCTAACAAAACGGACCTTAGTTTACAGACTAACTTTACTAGACTACATTAAGCTTGTGTATTACAGGGGTATTTATATTTAAAAAGTGAAATTGTGGCCGGAACTCCGCTTTAAGTGGTTAAAGTAACCCAGTGACGTATCGCAAAAAATGGCTTGGTCATAAAGGGGGGTAAATCTTCCAAAGGTCAAGTAGTTAAGGGTTTTTCACGGTAAATGAGGATTGCTAATAATATGGTCAGGTATGAGAAGGAACATAACAGTTGATTTTTTTTTTTTCGTTACAAAGATGTACTTATTCTTTAGAATGAAAATACATTTTTTTTTGTACTATTCTGTGTTCCTTTTCTGCCAGCAAAAATAAATCTCTTCAAAATATTACATTTTTTCCTTGAAATAAGTTGCTTAACACAAACTATTTTTGTAACAAGACCTCAATTTCTTCTTTGATGGCTTTTACAAATAATTATACTTCATAAAACAACATTACGAGAGGTTTGCAGGAGACGGGAACTTGGGGTTTGCCCATGTTTATGAAAGTTGGTGAATGAGTTGCATCTGGCCAGGAGAAGATCTCCCGTTCTTGGTGAGGGTTTCTCAGTCTCTCTCTTTTCAAAGGTTCCCCCCCCCCCCCCTCAAAGAAACGAAGGCATGCTAAGTCACCACTCCTCAGAAAACGCCTGCCAAGCTCTTATTTGATCCTCATCCCAGACAAAAAAGATAGCAGACAATTATGAACCAAAGAAGTCCTTGCCAGATCCCATAATTATTTGATTTCAGGACTCCGTTACGGAGACCTCCAGCTTTTCTGAATTGCGGTCTGTGAATCCTACCAAACACTTTAAAGTTGTAGTAGTAAGCTCCAGCATTTGATGTGGTTGGCCCCCATACACAGTGGAGAGGGATTTACAATGTACAGTGGGTTCAGAACTTTACGATGAACCAGAATCTTATTATAAATTAGAGAAGAGCAGATGGCTTCAGACTTCCTACCATTGATTAATACTTTGGTATTGGCAAATACTGTGGCCCGGATTCACAGAGAGTGGGCGCACATTACGCCGATGTAGCGCAAACCAATGTACGCCGCGCTGACGCAGCGCAGAGAGGCAAGCATTGAATTCAGGAAGCCAGTGCTCCCCACGCTGCTTCGGCGTGGCGTAGGTTTCGAAGGCGCAGGCCGGCGTAGGTGGAAGTGGGCTTGACCCATGCAAACCCATGCAAATGAGGTGTGACCCCATGCAAATGATGGTCCGAGTGCCAGACAAGTACGTTTAACGAACTGCGAATGCGTCGTGCCGTGGACGCATCCCCCTGCGCATGCTCACAACCACGTCGGAACAACTGCCTAAGATACGCCGGATCACTGCCTACGCCATGAACGTAACCTACGTCCAGCCAGACACACGTCCAACGTAAACAACGTAAAATACGCCGGCTTGAGTTCCCTGGTGCAGACCTTTGCATGTCTGCTGCTGGGTTACACCTCCTTTATGGGGCTTAACTTAACGCCGGACGTACAACTTACGCGTAGCTTGCGTCGGGCGCACTTACGTTCGTGAATCCCCGTATTTTCCTCATTTGCATATTTGAATGACTGATCAATGGGAGCGCCACCATGCGTCCAGCCTAAATTTGCGCCCACCCTACGCCGGCGTAGGCAAGTTACGTCGGCGGGATTAAGCCTGTTTTTAGGCATATCTTAGTTTGTGGGTACGGCACACAGATACGACGGTGCACATTTGCACTTACGTCGGCGTATCTTGTTCTACGTCGGCGCAAGTGCTTTGTGAATCCGGGCCATAATATGTATATATTTTTTCTTCATTCATAATTAATTCCCAACTCCAGACAAATCTTTTGCGTTTTGGGTAGAGTGGGGAAGAGTTCCCGAAAAGTGCCTCTCTAGGGTTTGTATTACCATTTACACACACACATCCCTGTGTGAGCGACGTCTGTCGCTGTACGCCGATTGCGTTCCATGTTGGAACCCATTAGGCGACCACGCAATGACGTCATTGCTCGACGCCGCTGCATTCCACGCTTGAATGCGGAAGTGCCGAGCGCAACGTGCGCTTCTTCTCATCCACACATCCTGGCACTATAAATTCACTTCTGCCACACAACACAGCGTTCCTTTATTGTCGGCTGTAGCCTAGTGAATCCCGGTTCCATGCTACCATCAAACTACTGAATGCTGGGTCCACGTTACCATCATTGCATTGAATACCGGGATCCACGCTACCATCAATACATTTTTTTGCTGTGGGGACATTCTGCCTTATTTACCTGGAGCGGACTCAACACTCTCTAAGCCATTCCAGACCACAAAAGAACTCTACTAGTAGAAGCACCTATCCTCTGGGAAGCGATAAGTATGTGACTTACCTTGCTTTTATATTGCATTTACCTTATTTATTGGCGTATACCGCGCACTTTTTTGCCCAAAAAATCAGGGCAAAATCGTGGGTGCGCGATATACGCAGATACCCGCGTCCCGCACCGAGTTTGAACCACTGCGCCGGCATATACCGAGCGCAGTACACTCGGGTATAGTCGGGCAGGCTCGGCTCCTCTCGCGGTCACGTCCTGGACGTACAGGACGCACAGGACGTGATCACGAGAGGAGCCGAGCCTGCCCGACTATACCCAAGTGTACTGCGCTCGGTATATGCCGGCGCAGTGGTTCAAACTCAGTGTGGGAAGCGGGGATCAAGCAGGGAGGACACCACAGAAGGACGCCGGACCTGACGAGGAGGACACCACCGAAGCCGCAGACGGACGCCAGACCCGACGAGGCCGCCGATGGACGCCGCGCAAGACACCAAAACTGTAAGTACTAAAATGTTTTTTTTTACAGGAATGCGGGTCCACTTTAGGGGTGCGCGCTATACGCCGGAGCGCGCAATACCCCAATAAATACGGTAATTATTTTCCCTGTACATATTGAAATCAGACGTGTTTAAATTACCTTCATACTTGGAGATAGCCATTGTGGATTCATATTACTATCATAGGTCCTGCCTTATTTAATGTTGCATGAGTACTCTTGAAGCACATATGTATACCAGACGGCTTAGCTTATATCTTAACTGGACATAAATTCTTATGGATTCATACAACTACTAAGTGACTTTCTCTAAAACTATTATCATAAACACCCCATCTCCTTAAGCTACGTGCATGACATTTGTTAACCTTTTAATAGGTCATATTGGCCTGTATATGTTCGTATATGCATTTTAATCTAGTGCTTGTAGGTATGCAATAATACCTCCTGGCCTACCTTCTAAAAAGAATGCTCTCTGCAGTGACAGATGATATAATGAACCCCAAACTCTTCGCTTAAGACTAAGAGTGACGCCTGGGGTCCAATACTGAATGTCATACTGCACAGAGAAATGCACTGTTTCCTTTAACCACTAACCGCCCGGCCTATGGCCGATTTACGTCCGGGAAGTGGTTATGAAATCCTGACAGGACGTTCCACAAAGTCCTGCAGGATTTCATGCCGCGCGCGCCCGTGTGGGCGCGCATCGCGGCGATCGGTGATGCGGGGTGTCAGTCTGACACCCTGCATCTCCAATCTCGTTAAAGAGCCTCCGGCGGAGACTCTTTACCACGTGATCAGCCGTGTCCAATGACGGCTGATCACGATGTAAACAGGAAGAGCCGTTGATGGCTCTTCCTCACTCGCGTCTGACAGACGCGAGTAGAGGAGAGCCGATCGGCGGCTCTCCTGACAGGGGGGGTTTGCGCTGATTGTTTATCAGCGCAGCCCCCCCTCGGATCGCCACACTGGACCACCAGGGATGCCCACCCTGGACCACCAGGGTGGGCAAAAAAAAAGACGTTTAAAAAAAAAAAAAAACATTCAAAAAAATATGCCAATCAGTGCCCACAAATGGGCACTGACTGGCAAAATCAGTGCTGCCCCACAGTGTCCATCAGTGCCACCCCAGTGTCCATCAGTGCCACCCCACAGTGTCCATCAGTGCCACCCCACAGTGCCCATCCATGCCCAGTGCCCATCTGTGCCACCCATAAGTATCCATCAGTGCCACCCATAAGTGCCGCCCATGAGTGCCCATCTGTGCCGCCTATGAGTGCCCAGTGCCGCCCATGAGTGCCCATCAGTGCCGCCTATGTGTGCCCATCAGTGCCGCCTATGTGTGCCCATCAGTGCCGCCTATGTGTGCCCATCAGTGCCACCTATGTGTGCCCATCAGTGCCGCCTATGAGTGCCCATCAGTGTCGCATACCAGCGCCGCCAATCAGTGCCACCTCATCTGTGCCCGTCAGTACTACCTCATCGATGTCCATCAGTGCCATATCATCGGTGCCCATTAGTGCCGCCATATCAGTGCCCGTAATTGAAAGAGAAAACTTATTTACAAAAAAATTAACAGAAAAAAATAAAAACGTAATTTTTTTTTCAAATTTTCAGCCTTTTTTTAGTTGTTGCGCAAAAAAAAAAAAATCGCAGAGGTGATCAAATACCACCAAAAGAAAGCTCTATTTGTGGGGAAAAAAGGACACCAATTTTGTTTAGGTACAGTGTAGCATGACCGCGCAATTGCCATTCAAAGTGCGACAGTGCTGAAAGCTGAAAATTGGCTTGGGCGGGAAGCTGCGTAAGTGCCTGGTATGGAAGTGGTTAAAGTAATTCAAATCTCCGCAGTTGTGGTTCACTTTCATTCACCATAGTTTGTGACACCCTGTTCTTCCTCTCGTGCCCGCGATGGCTCGCAGTTGGCGGTCATCGCGACTGCCGGTCACGAGCATCGGCACCCCCGTGTGCGCCTGCTATCCCACTTAAAGTGACCGACGTACAGCTTTTTTTGCGGGATGGTGCCAACCTGCTGCCGTATAACGACGGCGGCTGGTCGGCAAGTGGCTAAAAGATGTATTGTCTTTTGTTTTCATTTTTTTTTACACTAATATTGCTTATAATAGTGGTCAAAGGAAGAGCTGTGCTAAAATGTGACACTAGTGATAATGAAGTGCTAGATAAATATCAATTAAAATGATGAAACACCAACTGAGTGAAAAAAATAATATGGGCTAGATTCAGAGAACAGTTACGCCGGCGTATCAGTAGATACGCCGTCGTAACTCTGAATCTACGCCGTCGTAAATTTAAGCGTATTCTGGAAACCAGATCCGCTTAAATTAGGCTAAGATACGAGCGGCGTAAGTCTTCTACGTCGTTTGCGTAAGGCTTTTTCCGGCGTAACGTTACTCCTGCTATATGAGGCATAGCCAATGTTAAGTATGGACGTCGAATTTTGAAAATTTTACGTTGTTTGCGTAAGTCGTTCGCGAATAGGGCTTTGCGTAAATTAAGTTCACGTCGAAAGCGTTGAAAATTTTTGACGTGATAAGGAGCATGTGCACTGGGATACGTTCACGGCCGGCGCATGCGCCATTAGTGAGAAACGTCTGTTACGTGGGGTCATGTTTTATTTACATAAAACACGCCCACCTCTTGACAATTTGGATTCGGCGCGCTTACGCCGGTAGATTTACGCTACGCCTCCGCAACTTACGGAGCAAGTGCTTTGTGAATACTGCACTTGCCTCTCTAAATTGCCGCGGCGTAGCGTAAATAACATACGCTACGCCCGCACAAACTTACGTCCCCCTACCTGAATCTAGCCCTATATCTGTAAATAGGTCTGTGAGACCTCAATATGATAACAAGAAGGGGTTAATTCTTAAATTAGGTAGAAACCTGAAAATTATCAAGTGAATAAATACCAGTCTGTGTGAACAAACCAAAAAAAATCCTTAGGAATATAATTAACAAAGCGTCAAAGATAAAAAAATGTGAATATAATAAAAAATATTAATGCAGAGTGTCCATATAAACTTAAATATCCCCAGTGTTCAACGAATCCAATAGTCCAGGAAAAAGTGCTGACAGGATAGTGTCTCCACCAAACAATAACACCGCCGCTTACCAGATGGATGTGATCTCTAATTATAGGAGATCAATATGCGCATATGGTTGATATCCCAGCCTGGGGTCTCTATTGGTAGCATAAATCCCTCAGTGTGGTTCAATATTGCATAGAAGATGTCTCAAACAACGTAGCGTCCGTCTGCGGCTTCGGTGGTGTCCTCCCGGCTTCTCCCGCGCTGTCTCCCCATCGAATCGCCGCTTCCCGCGCTCAGTTTGAATGGCTGTGCCGACATATACCGAGTGCAGTACACTCGGCTACATTCGGCCAGGCTCGGCTTTGCTCGTACTCACGCTCTGTGACGTTTATGCGTGTCGGAGCAGGCATTCAAACTGAGTGCGGGAAGCGGGTATCGGCGTATATCGCGCACCCACGATTTTCCCCTTATTTTAAGGGGAAAAAACTGCGTGGTACACGCCGATAAATACGGTAACCTTAAATTACGTAGAGGGTTCTTTACTATAAGAGTGGCAAGGATGTGGAATTCCCTTCCACAGGTGGTGGTCTCATCAGGGAGCATCGATGGTTTAAAAAAAACTATTAGATGAGCACCTGAATGACCACAACATATACAAGGTAATATTGACATATAATCACACACATAGGTTGGACTTGATGGGCTTGTGTCTTTTTTCAACCTCACCTACTATGTAACTATGCAACTATATGTAACCCATAAATTATACAAAGAATCAAGATTTTTTTCAAAAACTTTGGCACACATTAGTACAATTATATGCATCGAGTTTATCACTAAGTATAATAAACAATATATGTATATATATATGTATCGATGAAAAAGACTAAGCGTTCCCTTTAATGAGAATACCGTACAGAGAAATGATTTGCTGGGCAGGCAGTCACACTGCCCCCACTCTGCCTCACCACCAACACTCTGCTACCACAATGGCCACGCTTGCTAAACCTTTAATTAATGTGGTTTCCTCAGGTCTCATTTTAAGGAATAAAATGCTTTTGAAAGTCCATATTTCACCTTGGTTTGCTCTTTACCGCAGCTCCGCTACGGCAGCCAGTTCCTTCAGGATGCCTTTGTGATGTAATGCGACCACAAGGAATTATAGGGTCATACACAAAGGGTTAATGCATGCTGCTTATTATTGGCATCTGCCTATTAGATTCGTGCTGCTCTGCTCTTTCCTTTGACCATATATGTTACTTAACCACTTCCCGACGGCCGTACGACTATATACGGCCGCAGGGTGGCTCTACTTCTCTGAGGCGCCGTGTTTTCACGTCCGCTTCTTTTCTCGTTCCCCGCGCGCGCTCCCGAGCACGCAGCTGGGAACTGCTGTGCTGGCCGTGTCCCTTGGACACAGCCAAACACAGATCGCGGTAAATAGCCAATCACAGCGGCTATTTACAGCGCGATCTGTGGGGCCAATGAGAGATGATCTCATATGTAAACATATGAGATCATTTCTCATTTCCGGCTCTCACAATGACAGCGTGCTGTCAGGGAGAGAGGAGACCGATCTGTGTCTCTTGTACATAGGGACACAGATCGGTCACCACCCCCAGTCACCCCCCCTTCCCCCACAGTTAGAACCACTCACTAGGGTACACATTTAACCCCTTCCTCACCCCTAGTGTTAACCCCTTCAATGCCAGTCACATTTATACAGTAATTAGTGCATATTTATAGCACTGATCGCAGTATAAATGTGAATGGTGCCAAAAATGTGTCAATAGTGTCCGATGTGTCCGCCATAATGTCGCAGTCCCAATAAAAATCGCAGATCGCCGCCATTACTAGTAAAATAATAATAATAAAAAAATAATAATTCTGGGCCAGATTCGCAGCCAGGCGGCGCAGCGTAACGTAACCGATTTAGGTTACACCGCCGCAAATTTTCTGGCTAAGTGCCCGATCCACAAAGCACTTACCTGGAAATTTGCGGCGGTGTATCCTAAATCCGTCTGGCGCAAGGCGGGCCAATTCAAATGGGGCGGTTACCATTTAAATTAGGCGCGCTCCCGCGCCGGACATACTGCGCATGCTCCCGACGCAAATTTCCCGACGTGCTTTGCGCAAAATTACGACGCGCCGACGTTTTGTGAATCGCAACGTGAAAAAAAGACTTGCGCCGGGAAAAAAAAAATTAAAAAAATTTCAAAAGCGACGCGGGAAAGACAGGTATACTTTTACATGGTGTACTAATTTTACACTTTGTAAAAGGTGCCCTATCTTTGCGACGGCAAACTAACACTTGCGGTGACGTAACGACGGGAAAAAGTTTCGTGGATCGCCGTAACTGCTAATTTGCATACCCGACGCTGGTTTACGACGCGAAATCCCCCCAGCGGCGGCCGCGGTACTGCATCCTAAGAACCGACAGTGTAAGTCCATTACACCTGTCGGATCTTCTGCCTATCTATGCGTAACTGATTCTCTGAATCAGTCGCATAGATAGAAACAGGGATACGACGGCGTATCAGCAGATACGCCGTCGTATCCCTTTTGTGAATCTGGCCCTCTGTCCCCTATTTTGTAGGCGCTATAACTTTTGCGCAAACCAGTCGCTTATTGCGATTTTTTTTTTTTACCAAAAATATGTAGAAGAATACGTATCGGCCTAGACTGAAATTTATTTTTTATTTTTTAAATTGGGATAATTATTATAGCAACAAGTAAAAAATATTGTATTTTTTTTCAAAATTGTCGCTCTTTTTTGTTTATAGCGCAAAAAATAAAAACCGCAGAGGTGATCAAATACCTCCAAAAGAAAGCTCTACTTGTGGGGAAAAAAGGACGTAAATTTTGTTTGGGAGCCACGTCGCACGACCGCGCAATTGTCAGTTAAAGCGGTGCAGTGCTCGGAAGCTGAAATTTCACCTGGTCAGGAGGGGGGTATATGTGCCCAGTAAGCAAGTGGTTAAACATGGAAGAGTTTCTGAAAGAAATGCAGGCACTATGGTAGCTTTGGGATTAATATTATGGTCTTGTAGTGATGGGTTCCTGGATTTAGTTCCCACCAAGGACATTATCTGCATTGACTTTGCATGTGTTTCCTCCAAGTTCTCCATTTTCCTACCATCAGTCAAAAGTTGTTAGAATGACTTACCAATATGGAAGACTGTAGTAGGGAACTTAAAGGATAATTGGGATTGTGACAGGGGTCACGTTAGGTGGGGGGTTTGTGGAACACAGCTTACCCTGGAGAGCTCTGGAAACTCTGTGTCCAGCTTCCCGGGACCCTCTTATGTGTAAATCACCCTGTGTCTCTAATAGGGGCACAGGGTGAATGAGAACCCCACTATGATCTGTGCTAGTCAGACTCAATGTTGTATATATGTATTGTGACAGGAAGTCAGGTAAATCTGTGGGTGTTGTCACAGACGGGACATACATTTCTGCCTTGTTTAGACAACACACCAATTGTTATTAGGCGTCGGCTGCAAATGTAGCCAGAAAAGGCTAAAGGCCGCTGGAAAAATTCAGCTGTTCAGAATGAGGCAATTAAGGCCTCTATAAGTAGTCCAGAGGATTACCACTGATTTGCTGCTTCCTGAGTCTGTGTGAGTAAGGAGAGCAGTACTGAAAGTCTTCTGAGGAGGTGAGGAGAGGATTGATTTTTCTGTGTGATAAAAATCAAAAGACTATTGTTTTTCTGCTGTATGACCAGCACTGTCTGCCCATCACTAGGCTGAGCCAGACTTCATTAGATAGGTTCCTGTGTGGTGAAGATAGACGCCCCAAGTGACCAGGGTTTATTTTATGTTTGATTTTGTTTATGCTGTTTGGATGCTTGCACTTGTTTCCAGCAAGATGGAAGAATAAACCAAAATCTTTGTTTTCAACCGTCTTCGACTGCCTGTCTGTATAAATTCAGTGTATGGTGAACCCATCCAAGGGGTCACACACCCCGCTACCGAGCTAACCCCTTACAGTATATATTGTGTGTTGTCTCATGCTGTTGTGTACTATTTGCTGTGGTGGTTTGGGATGTGACTGTATTCTATTGTTCTATTGTGGCCGTCTGCCTCACATATTATGGGATGTGTAAGTGTCTTGCCGTGAGGAAAGAGGGAGGGGGGATTCCTCCAGCAGCCCCCCTGCTAAGACTGTTTACTGATAAGAAGTTTGAACACACCTGGCCTGTGTGTTTATGCTCACTGGACAGTTTAACCCGCCCTGTTTTCCAAGGGTGGGGGGAAGTGTTTTGAAGTGAGATATCTTTGTAACATGTGCTCGAATATAGTAGTCTGCTGGCTTTTATCCTACACTGTGTTGCGGCTGGTGACTGGGTGGGCTAAAGAGTCTTGGATAGTGCTGGTTCTAGACAGAGGAAGCATTTACGGCGGACATAGTCCTGTTGGAGGACGAGGGTTCGTCACAAGGATAACTGTACTTTTAGGTATGTTATGGCACCACAGATCCTTCTCTACCCATCTGTACCCTTACTGAAGACCTCAGATAGCCAGCAACCTCTTGTGGAGGGTCCATATACTTTCTGCCTTGCGGTGAGATTACTTTTCTTACAGGGTCTATCAACAACGAAAACACATGCCCAGCATGATGCTTCCTGCTGGATTACACATAGAGATGTAGGACCATCAGAGGTGACATGGGTCCCTTGTGGAGAAGGAGATCAGTGGCTTAACTGAGGTCTGTAGTAGAGGGTTATAGCTAGGATGGAGAGTGCAATGGAAAGGGGGAGCAAATTACAGCAATCATTTAATTCAGTGGTGTTCAACGTTTTGAAGAGAGAGTGCCACTTGAGTGATTTGGTAACCAGTAAGGCCCCGTACACACGGCCGAGGATCTCGGCGAGCCAAGTTTTCCCGTTGACTAACGAGGAAATAGAGAACATGTTCTCTATTTGGCCCAACGAGATCCTCGTCGGTTTCCTCGGCCGAAAGTGTACACACGGCTGGGTTTCTCGGCAGAATACAGCTCCGATCGAGTTTCTGGCTGAATTCTGCCGAGAAACTCGGTCGTGTGTACGGGGCCTCATGGGCCACAATGAAATGAAATGGTTCAGAATTTCTAATTGTTTGTTATGAATAGCATAATGAAGATTTTAAACAACACTCAGGATCATCATTTTCCATGGGGCCAATCCTCGTTGGATGTTTACCCATTGTATAATCACAATCATAAAAATCTATTTTTTTATTAACCAGATGACCTCACTATTGCGTTCTCTATTGATCAGCCAAAAAAGCTCTGAACCAGTGTTGCAGACATGACTATTTTAGGGTCTTAAATTGGGAAATCAAGAACTGTGGACAATCTGTATGAAAATAACAGACCAGGGAAGCATGCCCTAGTAGTGCAATAAACGTCTTTATTAACCGCTTCAGCCCCAGGCCATTTTGGTGGTCAAAGACCAGGCCACTTTCTGCGATTCGGCACTGCATCTCTTTAACTGGCAATTGCGCGGTCGTGCGATGTGGCTCCCAAACATAATTGATGTCCTTTTTTCTCCCACAAATAGAGCTTTCTTTTGGTGGTATTTGATCACCTCTGCAATTTTTATTTTTTGCTCTATAAACAAAAAAAGAGCGACAATTTAAAAATATATATATTTTTAACTTTTTGCTATAATAAATATCCCCAAAAAATGTATAAAAACATTTTTTTTTCTTACAGTTTAGGCCTATTTGTATTCTTCTACATATTTTTGGTAAAAAAGATCACAACAAGCGCTTATTGATTGGTTTGCGCAAAAGTTATAGCTTCTACAAAATAGGGGACTGTTTTATGGCATTTTTATTAATATTTTTGTAGCGCCCCCTTGCTTTCAGCATGGGCACTACGCTAAAGTTAGTGGGGAATGGGAGAGTTACTTTGCTCCCAATCGGTGTTTGTCCAAATTTGGGACTTCTGTCATCCCAAAAATGTCCACTGGGTCAGTCTGTGGTTAGGGGGTGCAATGCACACCTGGCCAGCAGTTGGCGCCAGAGGGGTTCTGGCAGAGCAAGTTTTCCCCAGCAGCCAATTAGAGGATCTATAAACAAGTGATAAGCGCTTCAAATAGGTGATCGTGACCATAACAGAGGATGATTCCAATACTACGTGCACAAATAAAATCAATAACTGCACTGTGATATGTGAAAAAATATCAACTGGGAAAGGACAAACCCAAAATTAACACAAGGATGTGAACATGAAAATGGTATAAATAGATAAATAAATAAATAAATCTCTGTGCATTCGAAAGTGTCCAGAAATAGTAAAGTGCAAATGCTGAGGTTTCAAAAAATAAATAAATGGATAAATAAATAAAGAAGATCAAAAAATGACAGACAGTCTCTAAGCCAGGTGAGTCTGAAGAGGTGAACTTCTGAAACTCTATTTTCTTCCCTCAAACGATTAGTGGACTATCCTCATAGGTAATGTAGTACCCTTACCTGCAGGGTGCTATATATAAGCATATAGTAAGGACTCCACAATGGATGATCTTGCGTCCCCGACTGTGGATCACTCCTGCTGCTCCGGCTATTGGATATCTCCAGGCTCCATGGTCCTCAGTTCGGGTGGAATGGGGGCAGAGAGAGAAGAAAAAATGCCTCCGATGGTGTAGTATATTTAAGCTTGCGCGTGTTTATTGTTTTCACTTTTTAGCCAATTAGAGGAGTTTTTCCCTAGCGGGGCATGCTGGGGGAGAGTATATCTGTGACAGGGGTCATGTGTTAGAAAATCTTTGCGGGGTCCCCGTTCCAGGTGCGGTATCCACCTTCAGGGTACGTGCATCCATGGACCCCGCCAGCGTGGCCCACCTGGCCGAAGCTCAAAACTGCATTGAACCTCATCCAGAGGTAAAAGGGGACTCCGGTGCTTCGCTGGGTTCCAGGACCTATTGAGAAAATCCCAGTCTGGGATCGGGTGTCCGGACCACTGACAGGTATGCTTGTCGTCATCCAGGGGCCTATATAGGAAAATGTCTACTGGGAGGATTTGCTATTTATTCACCTAAGTCCTTTATTGAAATTGACCTGTGGCAGAGGCCCTAGAGCCAGGTCTGTGTGACAGACCTGTTCCTCCCAGACAGTTCAGAGTGACACTTCGGTTGCCAGGCCTATCATAGGGGTCTTTCCGGGGGCACTTTACCCACTCCAAGTAGAGTGGCGACGAGTTACAGAAATTGGTACTATACAGAGCAGTACTGACTGCTCCATTGATATCCAGGCCTGATACTGCAAGGTTCTCTTTCTTCCCTTCATCAACCTTGACCTTTCCCAATTTATGTTGATGTTGGCCGTGTTTGGCCTGGACAATAAAGCATTGAAAAACTCTTTATTGGATGTCTGGACCTTCGTTCACTACCGCTGTTCTCACATCTGCACCCCTAGACACCGCCAGGGTAACTTAGTAGGCCGATCCCAGAATCAACCAGCGGCTCCTTCGTGGGTGAGCGCTACATTTTTTTTTACTAGTTATGGTGGCGATCAGCGATTTTTATTAGGACTGCGACATTATAGCGGACACATCGGACACTTTTGACACCATTTTGGGACCATTGTAATTTTTAAATCGATCAGTACTGGGCGGAAGATTTAAATGGACGTAACTGTACGTCAATCTGCCTGCCCATGGCATTCTGACAACGTAAATAGTCGTGCGGCGGTCGGCAAGTGGTTAAGCATAGATAAGATTAAGATAAAATGACACATAATGCAATCAGATGCTGCAGGAATGACACCAAGCTCATCACATAACTGTGAGAATCCACCTTCAGAACCCTTGTATGGATACCACTAGATGTAGTTCACTCAGCTAAAACCTCTTCTCCCCGTGTCCGTGTGTTAGAAGGGAAAGAGATGAGTGGGTTGTGTATGACAGCCGCTGGGATAATGGATGACCAGCAATCATTCAGTAGAGCGGTATGCACTCGAAGGAGGCTGTGTAGGTTGCCATAGGTTTGAGGTTGCAGGCCACATCAGACAGCCACAAGGTTGAGCCTGCTTTAAATGGTAAGTTCAGGCTCCAAACAACACATATGGGGGAGAGAAAGAAAAAAACGCAACCTCAATGGTGAAGGTCAAAAATATAAAGGTTTTATTGAAATAAAACAACAGGAATACATAAAAGTGATCACAAATGGTAAAAAGGGGCAATATGAGAAATGGTGAAAACCAAGCCCATTTGGGCTTGGTTTTCACCATTTCTCATATTGCCCCTTTTTACCATTTGTGATCACTTTTATGTATTTTTTTTATGTACTTTTATGTATTTCATGTGTTGTTTGGAGCCCTCCATCTTTGCCTTGTCCCATCCTCCAAGAGATTCCATCCATTTTGGACTATCCGGGACATCATTCAAGGACATCGTGCAGCCTTGTCCCTTCACTGAAGATTCATCTCACCTGTTGATCCAGTTTGAGGAAGCCGAGCAGATTGTGCCCTGAGGCCCCGTACACACGACCGAGTTTCTCGGCAGAATTCAGCCAGAAACTCGGTCGGAGCTGAATTCTGCCGAGAAACCCGGCCGTGTGTACACTTTCGGCCGAGGAAGCCGACAAGGACCTCGGCGAGGAAATAGAGAACATGTTCTCTATTTCCTCGTTGTTCAATTCGAAATTTCGGCTCGCCGAGATCCTCGGCAGCTTCACAAGGAACTCGACGGGCAAAACGATGTGTTTTGCCCGTCGAGTTCCTCGGACATGTGTACGGGGCCTCAGAGTGTTCATGCCTGATTGATCTGTTGTCGCTCACAGTCAGATCCACACCTTCTGGTAAGCGTATTCACATCTCCATTGAACCCAAAGAAATTATTGTTTGCCTTTGAGGATCCACGTGGTCATTCCATTGTTCATTCATTCACTCACAAGTTTTTTTGATGGACTTTCTTTGCTATTTTGTGTTGTGTTTGCTTATAGCACTTGTTTATTAATTTACCCTTTCACTGTTTGTGATTTGCCACTTTATCACTGTTTCAGTACAGTGACTACCTATTTGTTTTTATTTAGAGAAATTTTTGTCTCTACGTCACTTCAGCGCTAAATTTTTTCTCCACATTACTGTTTAATATTTGTCACATTGTAGTGTAGCTGCTTTATTTCATTTATTTTTTCACTTTATTGTATTTAGATTAGCGCAATATTTGCCATTTTTTCCTTTGTATTGTTTTAAACACTGTATATGAATTTAAATACAGTTGGGCATAAAATAATGTAGATAGTTTATGAAGTTAGTAGAAGTAAATATAAATCTATTTGCTGCAAACTCTAAAAATAGGAGGTCACAAAGTTGACTCAGTCCTTATATTTACCTTCCCTCTGGTTCCTTGCATGAAGAAAAAGTAGTCTTGCCATGAACTCTGTGCAGATGTGTAGCAAGCACGAAATGGACTCTAAAGATGATGGTTTATGGGGTTCTTCCAGAGGTTACATTTTTGGCTGTGAGACAAGGTATGGAAGTAAACTCTAACAGAACTCATTGTGTCATCACTCCACTTGGCAACAGACAAGACATAATATAGACAAAGAGAGAGAAGATTACTTTTAGATGAGGCCATCAACCTGCTCTGTCTACAAAGAATCTACCATATCTATGAAGCTGGTAGAGAAACACTGAACTTAGTGAGCTTCTAAATGATAAATGTACACAACAAGCACGACTGGAATCTAAGCCATTTTTCCTCTTTTTCACATTTTTGTGTACATTTTAGTGGAATGTATACAGTATATCGTCAGCTGCACTTGGTTTTGCTTTTGCATAAGAAGGTCCAAGAGATTTATTGGTTTTGTCTGGGTTCTATCGTCGTTCCCAACTTCCCAACTTCTTTAACATTTTACATTGGCCAAAAGGGTGGAGTCTGTTATAGTTTCAAACTTGGAATAATTTTATATTAAGTAATAAGAAAAGGAAAATTGGGACTTTTAGATGAGGCCAGCTAGATGTACCTCCATCCCCAATAAGTTTGATAAGAGGAACTCAATTTGGGACTTTATAATGAAGCGTGCAACCAGGTAAATAGCATTGCATAATATTATGATACTGTCTGGTGATAAGGCCATCAATAGGGATGAGCCGAATAGCCCCCCGTTCGGTTCGCACCAGAACCTTCGAACGGACCGAACGTTCGCGCGAACATTTAGAACCCCATTGACGTCTATGGGATTTGAACGTTCGAATTCAAAAGTGCTAATTTTAAAGCCTAATATGCAAGTTATTGTCGTAAAACGTCTTTGAGAACCCAATCTTGCCCCAGGAAACATGTATCAATGGAAAAAAGTTTTAAAAACGGTTGTTTTTTCTGAAGCAGTGATTTTAATGATGCTTAAAGTGAAAAAAAAAGAAAGAAAAATTCCTTTAAATATCGTACCTGCTGGGTGTCTATAGTATGCCTGTGAAGTGGCACATGTTTAGAACTGTCCCTGCACAAAATTAGATTACTGTAAGAAAAAAGTAATTTAAAACTGCTTGCGGCTTTAATGTAATGTCTGGTCCCTGCAATATGGATGAAAATCATTGAGAAAAATAGCACAGACACAGACAGTACACACACCACGTAGCTTTAGGTGCACACTGCAGAGGACACAGGCAGTACACACCACGTAGCTTTAGGTGCACACTGCAGAGGACACAGGCAGTACACACACCACGTAGCTTTAGGTGCACACTGCAGAGGACACAGGCAGTGCACACCATGTAGCTTTAGGTGCACACTGCAGAGGACACGGGCAGTACACACACCACGTAGCTTTAAGTGCACACTGCAGAGGACACAGGCAGTACACACCACATAGCTTTAGGTGCAAACTGCAGAGGACACAGGCAGTACACACCACGTAGCTTTAGGTGCACACTGCAGAGGACATAGGCAGAATACTGCAGCTAGCACAATCACCTGCCTGCCAGTAAATTAGGAAGTGCGGATCTAGCTAAACGATACACTGTATAAATATATATACAACACCTGTGATGCATATATATCCTCTACACACTGTAACTTTAACTGACTAGCCTGCCTGCCTGCTCTATCTACCTACTAAAAATGACACTCTCTCTCTCTCTGTCTCTCTCTGTCTTCTCTCTTTTAACTACTGCAACACACTACACAAGGCCGACCTGCAGGCAGCCTTTTATAGTGTGGGGCATGTACTAAACCCCCTGAGCCATAATTGGCCAAAGCCACCCTGGCTTTGGTCAATTATAGCTCTCCGCTTTTTGCAAGCTGTGATTGGCCAAGCATGCGGGTCATAGTGCATGCTTGGCCAATCATCAGCCAGCAATGCACTGCGATGCCGCAGTGAATTATGGGCCGTGAAACGCCACTCGAATTTGGTGCGAACGGCCCAAATTGTTTGTAATTTGACGAAAGATCGAACATACAATGTTCGAGTCGAACATGAGTTTGACTCGAATACGAAGCTCATCCCTAGCCATCAATAGTGTCATATAGTAAATGCATAAACATGTAGTAACCATCATAGTAAAGTAGTAAAGAACTTTTATTCCATGACATAATACATAGTAGTAAAAAACAGAATAGCATGATGACACAATGATAGCATGCTGGCCTAGAGCCACAGTAGTAACATATTAAAAACACACCAGACTAGTTGCAACATATTCCCACTGTAGGCTATAGATTGGTATATTCCAGTGAGCCGTGATAATGGTAGCTTGAATAAAAAGATAGCAGGGAAAGGCATCTAATTATCTAGACGTGTTTCATAGCTGTAGTGCTACTCTTCAGGAGAAGATGCACATAATTTGTGTATAGATATTAAAAATAGATATAATAATGAATGGTCATATAACAACATAGTTGAGACTGTAGAAAAAATATATAAAAAATCTGTCACATACTTGCAAGTCAGATCGGAATCTGGGCTTTTCTCTGGTTCCACGCTTCATTATAAAGTCCCAAATTTAGTTCCCTTTATCAATTTTATATCAAGACCTATGGTTTTGGAATTGGTTGTCCTAAAAGCAAATATAGGTGGTAAGGTCAGCTGTCCAACTTATGGACAACACAGGGTAAGGTAAGACTTTTACAACTTTTCTTGCACTTCCCATCAGTGCAAAATGTGAGCTTTGTAAAGTAGAATTTTTCTTTCTTTATTTACAGTATTTATTGTAGCCCTTTACATATTGTATATTTATATCAGTCCCTGCCCTCAAGGAACTCATGCCCTGTACACACGACCGGTTTTCCTGACATGCCAAAACCCGATGTTTTTCCCGATGAGATTCCTCTCAAGCCTACCTTTCATACACATGTTCAGTCAAAAAAACGCTCGACCAAAGCGCGGTGACGTCCTTCACGTACGACGGCACTATAAAGGGGACGTTCCATTCAAATGGCGCCACCCTTTGGGCTGCTTTTGCTGATCCTCGTGTTAGTAAAAGTTTGGTGAGAGACGATTCGCGCTTTTTAGCCCTGTGCTTTTCAGTCCGTTACAGCGGGACAAATGTGTTATATCCATTACGAACGCTAGTTTTACCAGAACGAGCACTCCCATCTCATATTTGATTCTGAGCATGCATGTTTTTCCCCTCGTAAAAGCATACACATGAGCGGTTTTCGCGACGAGAAAAAGACTGACGGAAAACACGATGGGAAACAATAGAGCAGGTTCTAATTTTTTTTGCAGGGGAGCAGAGGAGGGGACAGAGGACCCTGCTCATCAGAGTTTACAATCTAAAAGGGAGGTTCAAGTGATACAAAAGCTAATAACTATGAGAGGGATTAGCTGATGAAGATAGAGTACAGTTTACCAGTTAGAGGCAGAGTAGGCCTATCTGAAGAGTTTTCAAGGATTGCCTATAGGCAGACAGAGTAGAAGATAGCTGTACAGATTGGCGTAAGGAGTTCCAGAAGGTAGGAAAGGCTCTGGAGAATTCCTGCAAGTGACCATGGGAGGAGGAAACAAGGGAGCTAGAGAGCAGGATGTCTTGGGAGGAGACGAAGAGGAGGGCTTGGTTGGTATTTGGAGATGAGGTTGGCAATGCAGCTCGGGCAGAGATGTGGACGGCTTTGTAGGTTGTTTTTCCTCCCAACTTCAATACTGGTCCCCCAAAGCCATTCCTCCTTGCTGTTTCATTGGTCACAGGCATTCTAATATCATGGCATACAAGACAATAGACAATGCAGGACCAGCGGTCCTGAAATGTAAGTGAGGATAACATGGGCCCACCAGTGAGAGAGAGAAAAAGGGTTACGGTAAGTATAGTTGCTTTTTCTGTTCTCTGTAGATGAAACACATGCTACACCATTGCAACGAGATGGAAGCCCCACTGCACCGGTCATTGTTAATTTTACCCAAAGTTCGGCTTTAGAGGGGAATTCTTGGCTAGACCAGGTTGAGCAAAAGCATACAGGAGCCACCTGATTGGACAATGAAGAAACAAAACAAAGTGCTGGTGCAATATATGGTAAAACCTGTATAACACAGGTGTCAAACACAAGGCCCGTGGTTCGAATCCGGCCCTCCAGGCCATTTTATAGGTAATAGATGCATTTCTAACTGATAGGTTATTCTATTGTTTGGTGGAGGACATGCATATATACATATGCTATACAAAGGGAATCTAGCTGTAGAATTGTACCATGTTTGCCAAACACATTTTGGAACCCCACCACCAACAGTGACCTATCACCACAATACATATAGTAAACATTGGTTGGGCCTTGATGACCTGTTCAATAAGCTATACTATATATTATAGATGTGTGAACTTTTGAAATGCTTGATCAGCTGTGATTTGACTGAAATTAAAATTACGCAAAGCTCCAAAATTCGTAATTTCTAACCCCAAAGCTCTACTAAGGTTACATGGTAACATAGTTAGTTGGGTTGATAAAAGTCACAAGTTCATTGAGTTCAACCAAAAATAAATACATAATAATAATTAATTAATTAATTAATTAATTAATTAAGTAAATACCTCTGCCTATAGTACCCTGTTGCCACAGTTGATCCAGAGGAAGGCAAATATTGTCTGGGTCAACAATCTCTGGTGTTATCACTTATACAGTAAACGATATTGGCTTGTGCATTTAAGTAGTTATTGAAAATGTGAACCAGGCTTCAAAAAAGTGTTCATTATAGAGCAGCAATTGATACAAGATTGTTCAGAATGATTTGGAAAGTTCTTGTCAGCCTTGCCTGAGCAGATGATGAGGGCTAAAAAAAAAAAAAATAATTGAGCTACTACTAGAGATACTAAGATAGAAGAGTAGGACCTGGTAGCCCTGATAGTCAAGCCAAGTGTGCCCTTTACGAAATCCATACTGGCAAAAATTTGGTTTTGGCTCCAGACATACAAACTTATCAAATTCGGTGCAAGAATGAACTCTAGTAGAAGAGTCGAAGCACCAGTGGAGAAGGCAGCCACAAGGCACCTCCTAGGGCCAAATCCTCAAAATCGGAGCCTAACTTAATTTTTCCCATTTAAGTTACACTGGCGGGAAATTTCTACCTAAGTGCCCGATCCACAAAGCACTTACCTAGAAATTTCACGCAGTGTAACCTAAATTCTCCCGGCGCAAGGCGGTCCTGTTATCCAGGGGGCGATGACAATTTAAATGAGGCGCGCTCCCGCGCCGGCCGTACTGCGCATGCTCGTGACGTCATTTTCCCGACGGGCAGCGCGCGAAATTACGTTACGCCGGGCTTTGTGGATTGCGACGGGACAATAAAGTTGCGTCGGGTAAAAAAAAAGTTACGCGCCGATTTTTTTTTTTTAAAATTTAAAAAAAATCGCGGCGATCGAAAAAAAGGTCTGTTTTTACAAGGTGTAAACAGTTTACACCTTGTAAAAGCAGCCCTAATTTTACGTATGCAAACGTAAACTTACGCAGAAAAAACAAAGCTGAAAAGCTTTGTGGATCTCCGTAAGTCCTCATTTGCATACGCAAAGCGGCATTTCAATGCGAAATGCCCCCAGCGGCGGATGCGGTACTGCATCCTAAGATCTGACAGTGTAAGTGTCTTACAGATGTCAGATCTTCTGCCTATCTTTGGAAAACTGCTTCTGAGGATCAGTTCCAAAGATAGGCACAGGGATACGCAGGCTGAACAGCAGTTCCGCCTGCGTATCCCTTTTGAGGATTTGGCCCGTAGTGCCCAGCCATGCCCAGTAGTTGCCTCATGATAGTTGTGGGATTTTTTTAAACAATATTTAATAATTTATTCTTTGAAAATTCTATTTTCTATTATAAGCCAATGCGGTCAAGTCTTCGTTAGGCTAAACCGGGGCTATTTATAGAAAGATCTGTCAGAGACGTTTAACATCAAAGTGTTTTACTTGCCCAGAAGCCCAGGCACTGGCTTGTGAATAGTCATTTTTAGGGATCTGGTTGGAGGGCTTTGGCCACACATTCCGGAATCTTTGTAGGAGTTTGAGAAGCCTATAATTTTGAGCTGAAACCATTGAGATGTAGCACTGGCACGCTCTAAAGCAAACATTGGATGACACATGCGATGAATAAGACCTGAACTATTCCAAGACTGCGAAAGCACAACAATAAAAGCATGACAGGCCCAACTGCGGCCGATTACATATTGTATTCTGCTTTCTTTTCCAGATCAGCAGCTTTTTAATTACGGTAATGCTATACTCTCAGGCCTCTCATGATAAAAGTCCCAATACAGGCCTGCGGGTTTCATTGTTTTCTTTGAAGCGGCTCTTAGATAACGCCAGGCCGCAGAGACTCCCGATCTCCCAACTGGAGAGGAATTTAGCCCCTCGGGGATGATATTGCTGCGTTCGACTTCACGCTAGAGTTCAGATCTGTGGCTGCACTTGGCTGCGAGAAGGTAAGAGATGCATAACGGTCTGAGATCTCATCACTGCTGGGAAACTGTTATGCCTCGTACACATGGCCGGATTTTCAGAGAAAAAAAGTCAGACAGGCTTTTTTTCTAGGAAAGTCTGGCAGTGTATAGCCTCCATCTGACTCTTTTTTCTGAAGTCTGATGGACCTTAGATAGAGAACCTGTTCTCTTTCTGTCGGACTTCCGACTGACTCACGGCGGACTTTTACACGGTCAAAAGTCCGATGGTGTGTACAAGGCATAACTAACCCAGTATAAGGATTTCATGGATGTGCACAAAACAAATTCCTGGAACTAAGTTTTTCTTTCAGATCCTCTAGATCCCTGGAGTCCAACCTGTGGCTGCTTATTGAGTCGTTGGTGCTTATTGAGAGCCCCTCAGGCCCCAGTAGGCAGTATTGTCCTTGCCTAGCTGCTTACTTAGGGCCATGAAAGCAATGTACTATATCAACAGGGTTTTGTAAAAGCTAAGGGCCAGATTCACAGAAAAAGTACGCCGGAGTATCTGCTGATACTCCGGCGTACTTTCAAATTTGCTGCGTCGTATCTTTATTTGTAATTCACAAACAAAGATACGACGGCTTTTGGCTAAGATCCGACAGGCGTACGGCTTCGTACGCCTTCGGATCTTAGGTGTAATTTTCCGGCGGCCGCTGGGTGGAGTTCGCCTCGTTTTCCAGCATCGGGTATGCAAATTAGCTGTTTACGGCGATCCACGAAGGTATGCGTGTTCGTTGCATTCTCTTACATCGTCGCTAGTCGGCTTTTCCCGTCGCAAACTTAGGCCTCCTATTTCATGGCTTAGATTTAGAACAGCCATGTTAAAGTATGACCGTCGTTCCCGCGTCGAATTAAATTTTTTTTTTTTTGCGTAAGACGTCCGGGAATACGAAAGTACGTTACGCACGTCGCCGTTCAAAAAACATGTCGGGGCGCCATAATTTCGCGCAAAGCACGGCGGGAAATTTCCAAACGAAGCATGCGCAGAGCGTTCGGCGCGGGAACGCGCCTAATTTAAATGGTACACGCCCCATTTGAATTAGGCGGGCTTGCGCCGGGCGGCTTTACGTTACACCACCGTAAGTTTACACACAAGTGCTTGGTGAATCAGGCACTTGCGCTGAAAACTTGCAGGGGTGTAACGTAAAGACGATGTGTTACGCCGCCGCAGATCTCTGTGAATCTGGCCCAAAGTTCACAATTTAAAGAAAATAGTCCATGCACGTAATTAGCACCATTATTGTGCATTTCTGATTTTTTTTTTTTTTTATCTCTTCCTGACCACCCTATAGCAGATTTACTGTTACAGAGCGGCCGCTCTGAGCATAATCACGTATATATAAGTGATTCTTCACGTCCGGGTTTCCAGGTTTGGACTTCCACTGTTTCCAATCACAGTGGGAACAGGGCTCAAGCGGCATGCGTATGCGTCCTGGAGCCTTAGAAAAAAATCACGTACAGTTTTTTGCGCTTAAGGGACACCCTATAAATGTACGTGGGGCGGTCCTTATGCGGTTAATTTATTTACCAGGCTATGTAAGCAAAGAAGCCAGGGATAGTAAAAAAAATGCGTGGGGTTACCCCCATTATTCATGCCAGATACTTCAGTCTGATATAAATTTTAAGGAGTACACCACGCAAAACAAGACAGCAGTCTGGGGTCCTCTTATTCTACAGTGGATTCCTTGCATTTGGTATGGATTTTAAGGGGGAATTTCACATTTAAAATTCAAAAAAGCACAGCCCCCCTTCCCCTAAATCAACACCAGACCCTTATTCAAGCATGCCTGGCTGGCCATGAAATGGAAAATGAAAGGCACCTCCATAAAAGCACCTTGTTCAAACAAATATTGATGAGGGAGGCAGGCCTGGGGGCTCCTGGAACCTGGAAGCCCCCTTTAATAAAAAAGGGGCACCTAGATTCCAACCCCCCTCCCCCTCATGTGAATGAGTATGTGGAACATACTGTAGTACAAATACTCTTCACAACCAATGTAACCAGTAAAAAACACCCACAGTTTTTGAGAAATACTTTTGCATCACTACCCCAGAACGGGCCGTTGTAGTTGAACGAGTCCTTTTCCAAATCATTACAGAGGCAGCCTGACATAGAGCAACAGTCTGCTCACATGGGCTCATTAAGCAGTCTAGAAGATGTCGTTTCGAGATTCATTGCTCAGAGAACTCCAACAGAAGAGGGATAGTGAGGTAAGGGATACTCCAAAACGTTTAAGTGCAGTTACAAGAGGATACTCTTTTCCCAGCGAAAGTACCCAATCTATCTCTCACAGCTGGGGACCATGAGATGGTTTTGCAGAACAGTCTATTGGCTCTCAGCTGGGGTCCATGAGGAGGTTTGCAGAATAGTTAAAGTCTTGGGAATAGTTGGCACCCCAGAAGCACAAAATCACTAAACCTTGAATTTATGCCATTATTAACATGGTCCCAGGGTAGCTGCACTTCTCCCAACTTCCACCAGGAAGGTATCCAGACCAAATCCTTAGTTCCTGACAAAATTAGAAATAGGCACACAGCTCTACCACAGCTAGGACCTTGATGACCATCATCTGACTCTAACAGGATTGCCTCAAGGGGGCAGCAGCCTTTGAGTCTGGGGACTCCTACAACAGGTCCAGACCTCAGACTATGTATGTCCCCCTCCAGCCACCTACTGGGTATACCTCAACAGGGATTGTCTGAGGCACCATAAATATTCAGGCTGCTCATCTAACTTTCCTAATCCTTTATGTTCTGGAAGCCTCCAGAATTCAGACTCTGATTCAGATTTAGAGTACTAATACTAATCGCAAAGGGAAATTACTAATCCCAAAGAAAAATTTCAGGGGGAAACAATCAAACCAGCAACCTGTGAGACTCAGAACCATCCAAAGAAATCAATAGATGCTCCAATGACTACAGAGGAACCAAAAACAAAACTTCCCTAGTGTCCTTTACTAGGAGGGTGCTAAACTTTAAGTAAAAAAAAAATCCTACAATGTACATCCACCTTTAATTGCATTGTCCAGCAATGCAGATCCATGCCAATCCCAATGCCCAGTGCCCAACAAATGAAACAAAATCACGTCTGATCCCGACGACTGCTCAGTCACGACTGGCTGCTTTGGAGGATGACAGCTAGGTACTGTATAAACAAAGGGGTAGGGCCTTCCGGTAACATCATTGACCAAACATATACATGACCATACTTGGTACATATGCACCAGGGCAATGCCCCGTCCGCCATGTTGTTTGTTTCACAATCCTTTGCCTATTAGCCACGAAAATGGTCCTTACTGTTTTTTAACATTTGGTTGAGGTTTTTGTCATTGTAAAGAAGAAAAAAAAAAAAAGTAAGCAGACAACGCATACTAAGGCATACACAGAACACAAAGGCCCAGATTCTCGTAGAATCGCGCAAAACTGCGACGGCGTAACGTATGTCGTTTACATTACGCCGCCGCAAGTTTTAAAGGCAAGAACTTGCCTGTAAAGTTGCGGCGGCGTAGCGTAAATCCCCCGGCACAAGCTTGCATAATTCAAATGAGCCGGGTAGGGGGCGTAGAGCATTTAAATTAGGCGCGTTCCCGAGCCGAACGTGCTGCGCATGCGCCGTCCCTTAAATTTTCTCGACGTGCATTGCGCTAAATGACGCAAGGACCTTATTGATTTCGACGTGAGCGTAAATGGCATCCAGCCCCATTCACGGACGAGTTACGTAAACAACGTAAATTTTTAAATTTCGACGTGGGAACGACGGCCATACTTAACATTGGTTGCCCCTTTACACGTCGCAAATATAACGTAAACGTTGTAACTTCACTGCGTCGACCGCGCGTACGTTTGGGAATTCGCGTATTTTGCTAATTTGCATACACGACGGGGAAAACGACGGAGGCGACACCTAGCGGCGAAAAGCCTAAGAGCCTTACGCCTGTCGGATCTAATGGTTATCTATGCGTAACTGATTCTAAGAATCAGTTGCATAGATACGACGGCCCAGATTAGGACTTATTGCGCCGTCGTAAGCCCTTTCAGAACCTGGGCCAAAGTATAACATGCTTAAGCAGGAGGTAATTGTTTCTATAGTTGTTGACTGCTAAAAATAAATGTTGTATTAGCGCTGCTATAAAACATTCAATCTTAACTTTTCTTATCTTATATTAAACTTCTCCAACTCCCGCTGGCCACATTTTTTGTTAAGTCAGCCGCAATACCTTTGCCTCTAAATTTGTCTTAATGCTTCTCTAGTTTTCACAAAATAAGATTAATATAGAATCCCTTGCATCAGAATTTGGCTCGTAAAAGGTGAAAAATATGAAATTAACCAAAATGGGCACAAAAGACATCGGACTGGAGCCAGGAACACGTTGATGTTTTACTTTGGTAGAGTCCAATAAGCCGTCATTTCATATTTTGACTCGCCCCGCAGACAATACATTGGATTCATGGAACCGCCATGGTGCCGACAGGTTCTTGAAAGGGATTCAGCTGAAAAATTGCATATTATCTATCAGTAATTTTATGGAATCCTCTGTGAGACCATACAATGATTATAGAGCCCCAAGACATCAAGTCTGGACTGTACTGGCCGGCATAATTTTGGCATCAATAAAGAAAAATAATTCATTTTTCAAGAAATAATTTAATTTTTCTGTTTGTTTTAAAGCATTTCTGGATTTATCATTTAGACATTTGTTGTCCTGCAGGGACAGAACAATCATTTAAATAATGGTGAGGTTAACCCAAAATCCCTCTTAGAATATCATAATGTACAGGATCGCCTTAGAATAGAATGAATCCAGGTATTGTTGGTCCCAACACCATTCCAAAAATATTGGATTTATTCTCTATTTAACCACTTGCTTACTGGGCACATAAACCCCCTTCGTTCCCAGGTGAAATTTCAGCTTCCGGCACTTGCTTCGCTTTAACTGACATTTGCGCGGTCGTGCGACGTGGCTCCCAAACAAAATTGACGTCCTTTTTTCCCCACAAATAGAGCTTTATTTTGGTGGTATTTGATCGCCTCTGCGGTTTTTATTTTTTGCGCTATAAACAAAAAAAGAGCGACAATTTAAAAAATATATATATTTTTTTTACTTGTTGCTATGATAAATATCCTAATTTTTTTTTTAAAAACTATTTTTTTTCTCAGTTAAGGCCGATACGTATTTTTCGACGTATTTTTGTAAAAAAAAAAATCGCAATAAGCGACTGGTTTGCGCAAAAGTTATAGCGCCTACAAAATGGGGAACAGAATTAGGATTTTTTTTTTTTTTTACTAGTAATGGCGGCGATCTGCGATTTTTATTGGGACTGCGATATTGCGGCGGACGTATCGGACACTTTCGACACAAATTTGGGACCATTCACATTTATACAGCAATCAGTGCTATAAAAATGCACTAATTACTGTATAAATGTGACTGGCAGGGAAGGGGTTAACACTAGGGGGTGAGGAAGGGGTTAAATGTGTATCCTGGGTGTGTTCTAACTGTGTGGGGGGAGGGGGGTGACTGCTGGAGGTGACCGATGCTGTGTCCCTATGTACAAGGGACACAGATCGGTCTCCTCTCCTCTGACAGCACGTGGAGCTCTGTGTTTACTAGTGTTGAGCGGAATACGCCATATTCGATTTCGCGATATATCACAAATATATAGCCGAATATTCGTGAAATATTCGCTATAATCGAATATTCGTGATATTTAAAAAAAAAATAAAAATTGCGAAATTTCGCTAATGCGAATTTATTGCGAACATTTTGCGAATTTTTTTTTTTTTTTTTCTGATTGGCTCTGATGCAAAAGAAGGGCGGAGAAAGTATTCTCGAATATTCGGAAATCGAATATTCTGAGTATTTTATCAAAAAAAAAAATGTTGTGAAATATTTTGACAACTGTGGTAGGAGAACTCTGATTGGCTCTGATGCAAAAGAAGGGTGGAGAAAGTATTTGCGAATATTCGGAAATCGAATATTCGCGAATACTTTGTCCACCCTTTTTTTGCATCAGAGCCAATCAGAGTTGTCAAAATCTCGCAATCAATTTCGCATTAGCGAAATTTCGATAAAATATCACCAATATTCGATTTCCGAATATTCGAGAATACTTTCTCCGCCCTTCTTTTGCATCAGAGCCAATCAGAAAAAAAAAAATTCGCAAAATGTTCGCAATAAATTTGCATTAGCGAAATTTCGCAATTTTTTTTTTTATATTCGGAATAGCGAATATTGGCCGCGAAATTCGAGATATTCGCGAATACTCGAATATGCCATATTCGAGCCGAATATTCGCAATACGAATATTCGTGAGCAACACTAGTGTTTACACACAGAGCTCCACGTCCCTGCTGTGTTACCGAAGATCGCGTGTACCCGGCGGAGATCGCGGCCGCCAGGTACACGCATCGGCTCCCCAGCGATGCGCCGGGACAGTGTTTACCCGCTACGCGCCCCCTAGAGGCGCGCACGGGTAATGCTTTTAAAAAGACGTCCAAAGACGTCCAGTTGGCACCTGAGAGCCGCGCTGTTGATGTCTTTTGTCAATAGCGCAGGTCTCAAGTGGTTAAAGGAAATCTGCAATTAGAAAAAAAAATGAATAGGCCTTCACTGCTAAATGTAAGGTATTAGGAAAGTTGTTGTTTTTTTTGGCATACCTATGCATTCATTGCTAAACATATAGGCAAAAGAAAGGAGTATTTTACGGCATATCTATACTTTCAGTGCTAAAGAGTTTTAATTTTCAGTGACTTTCCAGATTGGTGACAGTCTCTTTTCTCAGAGACAGTCAGGAATTTTCTGAAGGCCATCATCAATGAAAGCCAAGAGAAAAAAAAGCTAATGGTGGGTAAGATTTTAAAAAATCATACAACAAGTGCTTCCCCAATATAGTTTAGTACATGGGTCTTCAAACTATGGCCCTCTAGTTCAGGGGTGCCCAACTTTTTGAAGAGAGAGGGCCACTTAAGCAACTTGGGTCACAATGAGTGGAGTGGGCGGATGACAGGTCACAGCTATTATATAGGCCCTCCGATTCGATCCCCCTAGATGGAAATTCCCTTTAGTGGATCGGATTGGAGGTAGGTGGGCATAAGCGGACAAAAGTCTGTTTACATCTGCTGCTCTATAGAGGTGAATTGAGGGTCCGATTGGGTCGGGCCAATCATGTGAAAAGGGCCTAAAACTGCTTTCACACTGATGTGCTGTGGTTTACGCACACCGCGGTTTCAGCGTAGTGCACCTGTGTCTATCCTGTGGGTTAGCTGAACTTTGCCATAGACTCCACCTGTGGCAAAAGCCAGCGCTGTACAGGAAGCATCAGCTTATGGGGCTCTGCTCTGCAGCTGCTTTCTTCCTCTACCATTGCTTGCCAACCCACCATTCCTGAGCAGGAGGTCGCGGGCCACATCAGAGGGCTCCGCGGGCCACATGTGGCCCCCGGACCACTGGTTGGCCACCCCTGCTCTAGTTGTTCAGGAACTACAATTCCCATCATGCCTAGTCATGTCTGTGAATGTCAGGCCCCGTACACACGACCGAGTTTCTCGGCAGAATTCAGCCAGAAACTCGATCCGAGCCGCATTCTGCCGAGAAACCCGGTCGTGTGTACACTTTTGGCCGAGGAAACCGACGAGGATCTCGTCGGGCCAAATAGAGAACATGTTCTCTATTTCCTCGTTAGTCAATGAGGAAACTTGGCTCGCCGAGATCCTCGGCGGCTTCACAAGGAACAAGGAACTTTGCTCGTTGAGTTTCTCTGACGTGTGTACGGGGCATCAGAGTTTTACAATGCCTCATGGGATGTGTAGTTCCACAACAGCTGGGGGGCCGTAGTTTGAGGATGCCTGGTTTAGTAGATGGCACATGTGTAGCCCCATTTCTCCTCTATAAGTTTGCAAAGTTTATTGTCTGGGGGACCTACGGCTGGGGAGAACCGATTTTTCAAATCCGGGAACCCCTTCTATAGACTCCCATGTTAAACGTCAGTCTAGTCATGGACACAGTGAGTCATGGGCACAGTGAGACATGGGCACAGTGAGTCATGGGCACAGTGAGACATAGGCACAGTGAGATATGGACACAGTGGGCTGGATTCAGATAGGTTAGCGGATCTTTAGATCCGCGTAACCTATCTGATTTACTATCCGCCGCCGCAAGTTTTTGAGGCGAGTGCTTAATTCAGAAAGCACTTACCTCAAAACTTGCGGCGGCATATCGTAAATCCCCCGGCGGAATTCAAATTCCGCGGCTAGGGGGAGTGTACTATTTAAATCAGGCACGTCCCCGCGCCGATCCAACAGCGCATGCGCCGTCCGCAAATTTTCCCAGCATGCATTGCTCCAAATGACGTCGCAAGGACGTCATTGGTTTCGACGTTGGTTTCGACGTTTACGTAAATTACGTCCGGCCATATTCGCGAACGACTTACGCAAACGACGTAAAAAATTCAAAACTCGGCGCGGGAACGACGGCCATACTTAACCCTGCTATAGCAGGGGTAACTTTCCGCCGGAAAAAGCCGAGCGCAAACAACGTAAAAAAAAAGCACCGGGCGGTCGTTCGTTTCTGAATCGGCGTAAATGCTCATTTGCATATTCGACGCGTAAAAGACACGGAAGCGCCACCTAGCGGCCGGCCTGGAATTGCAGCCTAAGATCCGACGGTGTAAGTCACTTACAACTGGCGGATCTTAGGGAGATCTATGCGTAACTCAGTCGCATAGATACGTCCGTCCGGCCTTAGAGATACGACGGCGTATCAGGAGATACGCCATTGTATCTCCTATCTGAATCTGGCCCAGTGAGGCATGGGCACAGTGAGGTATGGACAAAGTGAGGCATGCACATGGACACAGTGAGGCAAAGTGAGGCACAGTGAGGCATGTACATGGACACAGTGAGGCAAAGTGAGGCACAGTGGGCCAAATCCTCAAAAAGGATACGCAGGCGGATCTGCTGTTCAGCCTGCGTATCCCTGTGCCTATCTTTGGAAACGATCCTCAGAATCAGTTTTCCAAAGATAGGCAGAAGATCCGACATCTGTAAGAGACTTACACTGTCGGATCTTAGGATGCAGTACCGCATCCGCCGCTGGGGGTATTTCGCGTCGAAATGCCGCTTCGCGTATGCAAATGAGGACTTACGGAGATCCACAAAGCTTTGTAGCTTTGTTTTTTCTCCGTAAGTTTACGCTTGCATGCGTAAAATTAGGGCTGCTTTTACAAAGTGTAAACTAGTTACACCTTGTAAAAACAGACCTTTTTTTCGATCGCCGCGATTTTTTAAAAATTTTTAATTTTTTTTTTCGGCGCGTAACTTTTTTTTTACCCGACGCAACTTTATTGTCCCGTCGCAATCCACAAAGCCCGGCGTAACGTAATTTCCCGTTGGGAAAATGACGTCACGAGCATGCGCAGTACGGCCGGCGCGGGAGCGCGCCTCATTTAAATTGTCATCGCCCCCTGCAGAAGAGGACCGCCTTGCGCCGGAGACATTTAAGTTACACGGCCGAAAATTTCTAGGTAAGTGCTTTGTGGATCGGGAACTTAGGTAGAAATTTTCCGCCAGTGTAACTTAAATGGTAAAAGTTAAGTTAGGCTAGGTTTTTGTGGATTTGCCCCAAAGCTCCTACAAAATAGGGGATAGGTTTTATGACATTTATTTTTATTATTTTTTTTTACTAGTAATGGCGGTTATCTGCAATTTTTGTCAGGACTGTGATATTGCGGCGGACAGATCGGACACTTTTGACACTATTTTGGGACCATTGATATTTATATAGCGATCAGTGCTATAAATATGCACTGATTACTGTATAAATGTGACTGGCAGGGAAGGGGTTAACACTAGGGGGCAATCAACGGGTAAATGTGTTCCCTAGGGAGTGATTCTAACTGTAGGGGGAGGTGACCGATCAGTGTCCCTATGTACAAGGGACACACCATCGGTCTCCTCTCCCCGACAGGACGTGGATCTCTGTGTTTACACACACAGAGATCCACATCCCTGGCTCTGTGACGAGCAATCGCGGGTGCCTGGTAGACATTGCGGCCTCCGGTCACGCACATTGGGTTCTCAGTGATGCACGCACTCTCCACACTGCAGGAATCCCAGGACGTCATATGACGGCCACCCAGAGGGACGAAGGGTTCCTGCGGCCGTCATTTGACTATGCTCTGGGGGGGAGGTGGTTAATTGAGGTTTAGAAAGTTGCACTGATCACCATTCACTTATATTTAGACATGTGCACAAAAAAAAAATATGTTTTTGTTTGTTTCGTCTCGTTCCGTAGATTCGTAGAGATTCATAATTTCGTAACACGCAAGTTTTCCTATTCAGACCCGTTCGATTCGTAACATTGTTTTGTTTTGTTTTCGTTGATTCGTGTCTATTACAGTGCTTTGAATGGATTGGTAATTTTGTACTTTCGTAAATACATTGCGGTGCGGTCATTCACAATCTTGTATTTTAGTTTAATTTAGTTTAACACACGGCTAATCCATATTAAGATAGACTTTCTCTTAAAGGGGTTGTAAATGAAATTTATTTTTTTCATAATGAGCATCCTTTACCTGCAGACATTCCTCTTTTCACTTCCTCATTGTTCGTTTTTGCTCAGAAGTTGCTCTATTTCTTCTCTGTTCACTTCCTGCTTGTCTGATTGTTACTCGCCACCGTGACGGGAGGCTTTACTGCGGTGGTCAGTGACATGCTCACCCCCTCCTGGGAACTACATCTGTGCGGCAGGACGCTCTCTACATGTTAGAGACTTCAAGGAGGTGTGAATTACTGGGCGTGCCGCAATTCATACTGGGAAATGTAGTTCTTACATGAACGAGCGCCGCAAACCAGGAAGTGAATGAGAGAACAGAAACTAGAATGCCGGAGGTGATATAGATGAAGGAATTTAATAGATATTTACTCGTTTTTTAACAGAATCATTACACTATTCTGTCTGTCTACCTTGCATACATAAATTTTAGGCAAACATTTTTTTTCCAGTAGTGACCCTTTAAGCCCTATACACACGGTCTGACTTTTTGCCAACAAACTTCAAAATTAGCAAGTTTTCCAAAAAATCCGACCATGTGTAAGCTCCATTGGACAAACTTTTTCGGTTTTCATCGGACAAAAGTTCGCTCTGCAAACGGCCAAACTTTTCGGCAACAAAAGTCCGATGGTGCAAAGTCCGACCGTGTGTATGCTCTTGGTGAGCCCGGCCAACTCCCTTCGGACAAAAATCCACGGAAAAGTTTGTTTGGAGTCTGATCGTGTGTACGAGGCTTTACACTGTCCAATGTGACTCAGCACAAAAGAGAAATAGCTGGATTCAGAGAAGTTAACGCCGGCATATCAGTAGATACTCCATCGTAACTCTGAATCTAATAGCCGGATTCAGGTAGGGCGGCTTAATTTTGAGGCGGCGTAGCGTATCGTATTTACGCTACGCCGCTGTAAGTCAGAGAGGCAAGTGCTGTATTGACAAAGCACTTGCCTCCTAAGTTACGGTGGCGTAGCGTAAATGGGCCGGAGTGAGCATGCCTAATTCAAATGAGGATGAGGGGGGCGTGTTTTATGTAAATGACTCGTAACCCGACTTGATTGACGTTTTTACGAACGGCGCATGCGCCGTCCGTAGATATATCCCAGTGCGCATTGCTCCAAAGTACGCCGCAAGGACGTATTGTTTTCGACGTGAACGTAAATTACGTCCAGCCCCATTCATGGACGACTTACGCAAACGATGTAAAATTTTCAAATTTCGACGCGGGAACGACGGCCATACTTAACATTGGCTAGGCCAGCTATTTGTTCGACTAACTTTACGCCGGAAAACGCCTTACGTAAACGGCGTATCTTTACTGCGACGGACAAGCGTACGTTCGTGAATCGGCGTATCTCGCTGATTTACGTATTCTAGGCGTAAATCAGCGTTCACGCCCCTTGCGGCCGGCGGTACTAGACAGCTAAGATACGACAGCGCAGGCCGTCGTATCTTAGTTAGGTTTAAGTGTATCTCCGTTTGAGAATACACTTAAACATACGACGGCTTAGATTCAGAGTTACGACGGCGTATCTACTGATACGCTGGCGTAAACTTCTCTGAATCCAGCTATAAGCTGTCGTATGTTTAAGTGTATTCTCAAACTGAGATACACTTAAACCTAACTAAGATACGACGGCCTGCGCCGTCGTATCTTAGCTGTCTAGTTCCGCCGGCCGCTAGTGGCGTGAATGCTGATTTACGCCTAGTATACGTAAATCAGCGAGATACGCCGATTCACGAACGTATGCTTGCCCGTCGCAGTAAAGATACGTAAGGTGTTTTCCGGCGTAAAGTTAGTCGAACAAATAGCTGGCCTAGCCAATGTTAAGTTTGGCCGTTGTTCCCGCATCAAAATGTGAAAATTTTACGTCGTTTGCGTAAGTCGTCCGTGAATGGGGCTGGACATAATTTACGTTCACGTCGAAAACAATATGTCCTTGCGGCGTACTTTGGAGCAATGCACACTGGGATATATCCACGGACGGCGCATGCGCCGTTCGTAAAAAACGTCAATCACGTCGGGTCACAAGTCATTTACATAAAACACGCCCCCTCATCCTCATTTGAATTAGGCGCGCTTACGCCGGCCAATTTACGCTACGCCGCCGTAACTTAGGAGCCAAGTGCTTTGTCAATACAGCACTTGCCTCTCTGACTTACAGCGGCGTAGCGTAAATACGATACGCTACGTCGCCTCAAAATTTAGCCGCCCTACCTGAATCCGGCTAATAAGCTGATTGGCTAAGATATTAAGTATGATACATCAGTCACTAACTACATTTGACCCATTCGAAAAAAAGATTTGAGTACACAAATTTACGAACAGACAAAGAAACGGATTTACAAAACACACAAAATACGAATATACGAAATTACGAACAGACAAAGGATTTAAAATACGGAATGCAAATTGTTCGTTCTAGATGTCATTTTCGTTCTCTTGCTGTTTTGGTGTTTCGTATTTTAGTACGTTTGTCCAATCGTACGTTCGTATTTTCGCTTGTTCGTTATTTTGCTTATTCATAATTTCGTAATTTTCGTATTTTCAGCTATTCGGATGTTCGAATTGATCCGAATGTACGAATACTAACAAATCCGTACGAGAATCCATTCGTTACGAACCAAATCGCACTTATATTCACTAAAAATGAACTGGCGCAAAGAATATTGGCCCAGATTCACTAAAGAGATACGCTGTCGCATCTCTGTTTTACGGTCTTCCTAACTATGCGACTGATTCATAGAATCAGTTACGCATAGATATCCCTAAGATCCGACAGGTGTAATTGTTTTACACTGTCGGATCTTAGGATGCAATACCGCGGCCGCCGCTAGGTGGAGTTTGCGTCGTATTCCAGCGTCGGGTATGCAAATTAGCAGTTACGGCGATCCACGACGGTTTTTCACGTTCGGTACGTCGTCGCTAGTCTAGTTTCCCGTCGCAATTTTAGTCGTCGTTTGACCTGCCCTAACTTTACACAGCAAACGTATGTGCTGTATAAAGTATGGCCGTCGTTCCCGCGTCGTAAAAAAAAAATTCTTCTTGCGTAAGACGTCCGGGAATACGAAAGTACGCTACACACGTCGCCGTTCGAAAAAATGATGTCACTTCGCGCAAAGCGCGGCGGGAATGTCAAAACAGAGCATGCGCAGTAGGTCTGTCGCGGGAGAGCGCCTAATTTAAATGGCACACGCCCCTTTGAACTACGCGGGCTTACGCCAGAGGCCGCCGGCGTAATTTTTTACGCAAGTGCTTGGAGAATCAGGCACTTGCGATGAAAACTTGCGGCGGTGTAACGTATCTACGATACGTTACGCCGCCGCAGTTCTATGTGAATCTGGCCCATGGTGTACAGTACAGAAAAAGAAGAATAGCAATATTATTTTTTTGGTTATACTATTCCCGATGACTTCTTTGCATCCACGTTCACAAGCTGAAATATCATTTGGAATGGCAGGTTGGTCCATTCTGCAGGGGAATTGCGTTTCGGCTCCTGTTTTCATTTTATACAGCCTTTCTTCTTAAACAATTTTAACAGATGGTTAAATATTCCACTTTGTTTTATGTGATGTAAGCCCTCTCCTGTAAGGAGGTATAATTTATTAGCAACTAAACTGTAAGTTAGTAGGAGTCTGAGTGATGTGGTTTTATCAGGCCTGCCAAATTTTGCTAATCTGTTTTCAAGCTTCCCGTTTCCCCCAAGGCTTATTTTGTAAATACATAAATTAATGTTTCATTGAGAATAACATACTGAAGGACAGATGGTGCTACCTTGTTTTTTTTTCTGTGCGTGCGTTTAATCGTTGTGGTCCATCAAAAATTAAAAAAAAAAGATTAGGACCCAAATGGAAGATGATGGAATTTTTTTTCTTTATGACTTTTCAAGAGAGACGGACATCAGCGACAAAAATGCTTTTAGCATCAACGGACGGTTTGCCATATGAAATTCTTTAATATCCTTTAAGCACGTCCAGTACCACAATTCGATGTTACCGTATACATTCGGGAGCCAGCTTGACAAGGCCAAGGTAGCGGGATGAAGCGGCGGTCGGGAGACGTTGGAAAAACAAATAGGCAAGGTGACAGTGTTTTTTTTTCCTCTTCTGATTGATGAAAGGCCATACATGGGGGGTTTATAAAGTGAGAAGAGGAAGGAGTCAGTAACTGCTTCCAAGATAAACTCATGGATGGTCCACATTGGAGACGAAGAAAGGGAATTTTTTTTTTAGAGGAACTCGGAAACCAAAGCCAGGATTCCCATTCATCCACTTCCCGTGCAGCAAAACTTGATATATATGTCGGTAATTTTCAATGGCTGTATCCTATTTGGGATATAGAATATGAGGTCACCTGAGAGATTTTTACAAAAATGACTGTACAGCCCGGAGGGGGGTTGTTTGGTCAAGAGACGGAGCTGCCAGTTCCAAAGTTGGCTTGAGGCCTAGAACAATACGCAGCGACTTGTGCTGAACCCATAATTGATCCAATTTGCTATAGCGCTCTCCACCATGAACATTAAGACACAACTGACTTGCCCCCACGAGGAAGAAAACTTAAAACATTTCTCTTTTCTTTTTTTTTTTTGCTACATTTACAGCTAATAAAAATAACTTGTGCAGTACAGACATGTCTCCATATTGAATTTGGAAGAGAAAAATTTGGAAGTGGAACTTTGCGTTAATAGTTTCTACAGCTGTAGACCTTGATTATATTTTTAAGGTGAACATTATGGTTTTAACTCTTTTTTAATGTACTTTATTCCAACAATTTTAAATATCTTTACAGTAGATTTTCCAATTTTTTGAAGGAATGGCCAAATGTTTAGAATTTAAAGCGGAGGTTCACCCTAAATATCAAGGGCCAGATCGACAGCCAGCGGGTGTAACTTAAATATTCTGATTTAAGTTACACCGCCGGAAAATTTCTACCTAAGTGCCCGATCCACAAAGCACTTACCTAGAAATTTTCTGCGGTGTAACTTAAATCCGGCCCGCGCAAGGCGTGCCCAATCTAATGGGGCGAGTCCCATTTAAATTAGGCGCGCTCCCACGCCGGACGTACTGCGCATGCTCCCGACGCGATTTTCCCCACGTGCATTGCGCGAAATTACTTACGCCGAGTTTTGTGAATCGCGCCGGGTTAAAAAAGTTGCGTCGGGGAAAAAAAAGAGATGCGGCGGGAAAAAAAAAATTTGACAGCGTCGCGGGAAAGAAGGGTCTACTTTTACATGGTGTACTAACTTTACACTATGTAAAAGTAGCCCTAATTTTGCGTTTGCAAACTAACAACTTACGGAGACTTCACAAAGGGAAACCGCTTCGTGGATCTCCGTAAGTGCTAATTTGCATACCCGACGCGGCATTTCGACGAGAAATGCCCCCAGCGGCGACCGAGGTACTGCATCCTAAGATCCGACAGTGTAAGTCCCTTACACATGTCGGATCTTCTGCCTAACTATGGAAAACTGATTCTGTGGATCAGTTCCATAGATAGAAACAGGGATACGACGGCGTATCAGTAGATACGCCGGCGTATCCCTTTTGTGGATCTGGCCCCAAGTTCGCATGACTAAGGCCTCGTACACACGACCGTTTTCCTCGACAGAATCCATCAAGAAACTTGGTGGCAGAGCTTTTTTGCAGAGGAAAACGGTTGTGTGTAAGTTTTTTATCGAGGAAACTGTCGAGGAACTCGACGAGAAAAAAAGAGAACAAGTTCTCTTTTTCCTCGACGGGAGTCTCAATTTCCTCGTCGAGTTCCTCGTCAGGCTGGTTTTCGACGAAAAACTTGAGCGTGTGTATGCTAAGAAACCCGCGCATGCTCAGAATAAAGTATGAGACGGGAGCGCACCTTCGGTAAAAGTAGAGTTCGTAATGGAGATAACACATTTGTCACGCTGTAACAGACTGAGAAGTGCAAATCGTCTCTTACCAAACTTTTACTTAACACGCAGTAACATGATATTAGCAAAAGCAGCCCCAAGGGTTGTGCCAGTGGAATCGAACTTCCCCTGCCGTTGTATGTGTTGTATGTCACCGCGTTTGAGAACGAGGAGATTTGGTCTTGACAATGTGTACGCAAAGAAAGCTTGTTAAGTTTCTCCACAAGCCTGACAAGGAACTCGTCGAGGAAAACAATGTTTCATTTACGACGATTTCCTCGGTCGTGTGTACGAGGCCTCATACCAGCACCCATCGTTAATGTACAATCCATCGTTTTTTTTTTTTAAATGTCATTCTTTACCTTGTTTCAGCATGATTTATTGTGGCTTCATGATTCCTGAGTGGGCGTGCCTTTAGATTTCCCCGTCTCAGCACTATGTCTCCTGGGAGTGATGCGTCGAGACTCCCACGCGCTGTACGGTAATCACGCAATATCTCTGTGTAGTGTTGACGGTGCCGCTCGCCGTCAACACTGCACATGCGCAGGATAGAGCGGTGAATGCTGGGACATCAGCATTCACCGCATCCCGGGAAGGATTTGCTTGTGGGCTTCAGAGTGCCCACAAGCAAGATGGAAGTGTCCATCCAAGAATTTTATAAAACATCTTTTGCAGCTGAAACAGAATGCCGGCGGCTATAGTATTAGGACACAGGACTACCATTTTATGTAAGGTAAGAGCGGCTGAAGGATCTGAAAAAAAATACGTATTCCCGCGGAACCCCCGCTTTAACTTGATAGGATACATTTCTCAACAGTTGTACATATCAAGGCTGTCTCTAGCCGCTTAAAGGGGTTGTAAAAGTACAATTTTTTTTCCTAAATAGCCTCCTTTACCTTAGTGCAGTCCTCCTTCACTTACCTCATCCTTCCATTTTGCTTTTAAATGTCCTTATTTCTTCTGAGAAATCCTCACTTCCTGTTCTTCTGTCTGTAACCCCACACAGTAATGCAAGGCTTTCTTCCTGGTGTGGAGTGTCGTGCTCGCCCCCTCCCTTGGACTACAGGAGACGCCCACTAACACACAGCTCCTTTCTGCAATGTAAAGAGTGTCCTGACTCTCCCGTAGTCCAAGGGATGGGGCGAGCACGACACTCCACACCAGGGAGAAAGCCTTGCATTACTGTGTGGAGTTACAGACAGAAGAACAGGAAGTGAGGATTTCTCCGAAGAAATAAGGACATTTAAATGCAAAATCAAAGGATGAGGTAAGTGAAGGAGGACTGCACTAAGGTAAAGGAAGCTATTTAGGGAGAAAAAAAAATAACGATATACGTTGGCACAATGGCACGGCTGGGCAGATGGACAGACCTGTGGTTCCCCTTTAAGATGCGGCATTGTGAGTCCGACTGCGGGTCCTGCGGACTCGATGTCCGCAAGGATACCCGTGATCATGCCACGGAGAGGAAGAACGGGGAAATGCTGATGTACACAAGCATTTCCCCATTCTTCCTATTGACAGGACACTAATCACAGCTCCCAGTAATCAGGAGCAGTGATCAGTGTTGTGTCACACGTAGCCCATTCCCCCTACAGTTAGAACACATCCCTAGGCACACAGTGTAATTTTTACAGTAATCAGTGCAGTCCCAAAATGGCATCAAAAGAGTCCGAAGTGTCCGCCATCATGTCTCAGTCACAATAAAATTCACTGATCGCCGCCATTACTAGTAAAAAAAAAATATTAATAAAAATGCCATAAAACTATTCCCTATTTTGTAGACGCTATAACTTTTGCGCAAACCAATCAAAAAAAGCTTATTGCGATTTTTTTTTTACCAAAAATATGTAGAAGAATACGTATCGGCCTAAACTGTGGGGAAAAAAACGTTTTTTTTAGGGCTGTTACTGATTAATATTTTTGCGTTCAATTAATCAATTTTTTTTAATCGATTAATCAACTAATTTCGATTAATAATAACACACATACAGATCCAACTACTTTTAGCTGATCTCCTTGCAGGCTGATTCCCAGTGCAGCTACCAACCACTGGGAAAATGGATAGCAGGATACAAAAAAAAAACACACACAAAGGCAGCGCTCCATGGGAATAGCATTAAAACTTTTATAGTCTTCAAATAGGTAACAAAATAAATATTGCACTGGAGATAAAATCGATGTAAACTGTAAAAATGGTGCGAGCAATACCAAACGGTAGCAAAAGCAGTCATAAAAACTACATAACTACATAAATGTAGCTAAGTATGATACTGGTATAAAAATGTGTACAACGATACCACTGCTGAATCCAGATGAGGAGGGCTTAACATCAGTCCGTCGGCATGTAGATGTCCCATGAAGGGAACTATCACAACTCCCAGTGGATGGTTGTAGAATCCCAGGTTGATAGAGGGAAGTGATAGAGGGAAGTGCATTAGCCCTTGCGTGTGGCAGATAGTAAGGTCCCGCCGGCATGCAGATATGAAGGCCCTTCAGATGGACACGGCAAGCCCCGCCGGTGTCCGTGACGTCACCGAATCTCCGACAGAACTCCCTGAAGACCCGGCAGCCAGCGGAGTACCGATCAAAAGAATTTTGATCAATCAAAATTTTTTACGATTAATTGAGGAATAATTAGTTAATTTCCACAGCCCTAGTTTTTTTTGAAATTTTTTGGGGGGATATTTATTATAGCAAAAAGTAAAACATATTTAATTATTTTTTTTCAAAAATGTCGCTCTATTTTTGTTTATAGCGCAAAAAATAAAAACCGCAGAGGTGATCAAATACCACCAAAAGAAAGCTCTATTTGTGGGAAAAAAAGGACGTCAATTTTGTTTGGGAGCCACGTCGCACGATTGTCAGTTAAAGCGACGCAGTGCCGAATCGCAAAAAGTGCTCCGGTCTTTGGCCAGCCAAATGGTCTGGGGCTGAAGTGGTTAGGGCACCTAGGACATTTGTTGTAGGGCCAGAAGCCAGAAAATCCTCCAAAGAGTATGATCTTTACTAATGGTTTCTCATGGGCTAAGGACTTGTAGGTAACAGAAGATGAAGTCACTGAGCCTGGGGGCCAGCTGTGCTGTTTATGAAAGTTAGCCACATCATTGGTGTACTGAAAAATTTGGCCATTAGCAGCCATTGCTGCATTCCTGTTGGACATGGACTTTCTTTATATTGTTTCTACTCATGTACTGTACTGCCTCAAAGCAATATAGTAATATTTATAGTCCAGAGGCCCAATCAGTGGCGGCTGGTGCTCAACATTTTTGGGGGGGCGCAAAGGAAAATAAAAATTGCAGTCTCACTGTGCCCAAACGCAGCCACTGTTACATGCCATCAAACGCAGCCACTGTTACATGCCATCAAACGCAGCCACTGTGCCATCAATTCGCACCACTGTGCCATGCCCTTAAACGCAGTCACTGTGCCATGCCATCAAATGCAGTCAATGTGCCATCAATTTGCACCACTGTGCCATGCCATTAAACACAGTCACTGTGCCATCCATTGTCACCACTGTGCCATGCCATTAAACGCAGCCACTGTGCCATACATTGTCACCACTGTGCCATGCCATTAAACGCAGCCACTGTGCCATACATTGTCACCACTGTGCCATGCCATTAAACGCAGTCACTGTGCAATCCATTGTCACCACTGTGCCATGCCATTAAACGCAGCCACTGTGCCATCCATTGTCAACACTGTGCCATACATTGTCACCACTGTGCCATGCCATTAAATGCAGCCACTGTGCCATCCATTGTCACCACTGTGCCATGCCATCCATTGTCACCACTGTGCCATGCCATTAAACGCAGCCACTGTGCCATACATTGTCACCACTGTGCCATGCCATTAAACGCAGTCACTGTGCCATCCATTGTCACCACTGTGCCATGCCATTAAACGCAGCCACTGTGCCATCCATTGTCAACACTGTGCCATACATTGTCACCACTGTGCCATGCCATTAAATGCAGCCACTGTGCCATCCATTGTCACCACTGTGCCATGCCATCCATTGTCACCACTGTGCCATGCCATTAAACGCAGCCACTGTGCCATACATTGTCACCACTGTGCCATACATTGTCACCACTGTGCCATGCCATCAAACGCAGCCACTGTGCCATCAATTCGCACCACTGTGCCATGCCCTTAAACGCAGTCACTGTGCCATGCCATCAAATGCAGTCACTGTGCCATCAATTTGCACCACTGTGCCATGCCATTAAACGCAGTCACTGTGCCATCCATTGTCACCACTGTGCCATGCCATTAAACGCAGCCACTGTGCCATCCATTGTCACCACTGTGCCATGCCATTAAACGCAGCCACTGTGCCATCCATTGTCAACACTGTGCCATACATTGTCACCACTGTGCCATGCCATTAAATGCAGCCACTGTGCCATCCATTGTCACCACTGTGCCCTGTAAATTGCTTTCTTCCCCCCCCCCCGCCCGGCACTTACCTTTACTGGTTTTAGGCATCCACGTCCCACGATGTCTTCTCCCGCCCTCGATGACTGACAGGGGTCTCAGCCAATCAGGTTACCGGTAGCCAGAACCGGCCATCCTGATTGGCTGAGACGCCTGTCATCTTATTCAAGGGGCGTACAGTCTGTGCGCTCCGAGAATAAGCTTCCGGGACCTGAGGGCTGTATTGGGAAAGCCTATCAGAGCTGTTGGCTTTGATAGACATTTCCGTACAGCCAACCAGCTGGCGTTATTCAGATGGCCGGACATTGAGCGCCGACCATCTGAATAACAGCGGCGAAAATAACATAGATTCGTGCAATGCATGAATCTATGTTATTTCACTCAGTGGTGGTGAGAGCCAGAGGGGGCGGCGCTCCAGCGCCCTCTATGGACAAACCGCCACTGGGCCCAATCCAAAAAAAAAGCATGTCAAGTTTCTCGACAAGCCCAACAAGGAACTCGTCGAGGAAAACGATGTGTCTTTTTCGACGAGATCCTCGGTCGTGTGTACGAGGCCTGACAGAAGACCGCTGCTTTTAAAATTCCACATCAAAACAGTTTGAAGGATTTCTAAATCCTGTATTTCACTATATAAGATGAGTTTACTGATACAAATAAGTGTGCAATGCAAGACTCTGGTGGGGGTAAAAAAAAATCTGCATTGCGACTACAGACTGTGTCCTTACTGCGGACGAGTGCGGGTGTACCAAGCAGGGCCGTCTTTAATATGGTTTGGGCCCTGGGCAAACATTTTTTTTGGGCCCCCCTCCAGCTTATTTTGGGCCTGGCTGGTTCACATGTATGTTTTGGCGGTCCCCATTTGTGCAGGTACAGCAGCCCATTGATTCGAATGGGCTGCCATGCCTTTGTTTCCTGCAGAAAAAAGGTGCATTCAGCATTTTAAAAATACAGTTGCCTTGAAATCCATTCTGCTTTTGCACCATGCTACTTACCTGCAGTTCTTGCACACACAAACGCACTGTGTTTTTAAAAGCGTGACCTAAACGTCTAAAAATGCAGCAAGTTTGACAGTGCGGGAACTGCAGATAAGTCACAGCAGACAGCAGAATGGACAAACAGTGCTGTATTTCAGTGCTTGATGGGCATAGGCGTGCCGTGTGCGCAGCCTATTACATGAGGCATGCGCTTTTCTTTGCAGGAAACGCAGGCATGGCGGCCCATTCAAATGAATGGACTGCTGTGCCTGCGCAAATGTGGGCCGCCAAAACACATACATGTGAACCAGCCAGGCCCAAAATAAGCCCATCAAGCAGTTAAATACAGACAGTAATGTCATGTACTCTGAGGCTTTACTCAGCCTGGACTGCAGGTCTGGTCTGTGATTTAAAGAGTTCCTCTATTTTACACATGGCATGGCATGGGGTCCCATGGTGCTAAAGCAGAATGGACAGACGGTGCTGTGACCCCATGCCATGCCATGTGTAAAATAGAGGAACTTTTTAAAACACTGACCAGACCTGCAGTGAATCATCAAATATTATAAAGACTTTGGGCACACTCTATAGAAAACTTCAATTTACAATATAGATTAGCAAACAGTGACATACCTTGAGGAGCAGGACATGAAGAAGTCAGCCTCAGGAAGAGTAAACTGGGGATGTTATAAAATCACATTCTAATTCACTTTTATATGCAAGCAGCACCCAGTGGCAGGAAGGGAGAAGTGCGTGTCTAAAGGGAAGCCAGGGGTGCTGTACATTTTAAAACACTGGGAAGGGAAGCAGTACTGTCACTGGCTGCGTGCCGCTGATGATTTTCAGCCTGATTTGTGGGCAGCACAGGGGCTTAACGGGCGACAGGGATCAGGAATTATGGGGCCACTTACACAGCTTCAGGCATGGGCCCCCTGGAGCAGAGAACCGGGATGGGGGGTGCTGCCGCCTGAAATTGAGAAGCAGGGGGGGGGGGCTGCCGCAAATTTAGAAGCGGGGGGCCCTTTACAAAAAAAAGAAATAAAGAAAGAAATAAAGAAAAATTATATATAAAAAAGGGGTGTAGCCATCCGGGGCCCTGGGGACCTCTGGGCCCTTTAATAAAAAGAAAAAAAGAAATAAAAAAAAATATAAAAAATATATTTTAAAAAGGGGGTTGCCATTGCCATCTGGGGCCCTGGGGACCTCTGGGCCCTTTAATATTTTTTTTTTAATAAAAATAAATTACAAAAAAAAGGGGGTTGCCATCCGGGACCTCTGGGCCCTTTAATAAAAAATATATATAAAGAAACATTTATAAAAAAAAAAGGGGGGTTGCCATCCAGGGCCCTGGGGACCTCTGGGCCCTTAAATAAAAAATAAATAAAAAAAATATATAAACAAAAATAAAAAAATAAACATTTATAAAAAAGATAAAGGGTGTTTGCCACATGGGGACCTCTGAGCCCTTTAATAAAAATATATATATATATATATATATATATATATATATATATATATATATATATATATATATATATATATATAAAGGAAAAAAAGAAATAAAATATATAAAAAAAATGTTTTTTATAAAAAAAAGGGGGGTTGCCATCCGGGGCCCTGGGGACCTCTGGGTCCTATAATAATAATAATAATAATAATAATAATAATAATAACAAACATTTTTATATATATATATATATATATATATATATATATAAATAAAAAAAAATTATAAAAAAAGGGGGGTTGTCATCCGGGGCCCTGGGGATCTATGGGCCCCTGGGGACCCCCAGACCTCTAAAAAAAAAAAAAAAAAAAGGGGGGGGGGTTGCCATCTGGGACCCTGGGGGCCTCCGGACCCCTAAAAAAAAAAAAAAAAAATTCAAAGGGGGATGCTTTGGGCCCCCAACAGTGACATGGCCCAGGGCACCTGCCCCATTTGCCCTGCGGTAAAGACGGCCCTGGTACCAAGAATTTAGAAGCGGGGGGCCCTTTACAAAAAAAAGAAATAAAGAAAGAAATAAAGAAAAATTATATATAAAAAAGGGGTGTAGCCATCCGGGGCCCTGGGGACCTCTGGGCCCTTTAATAAAAAGAAAAAAAGAAATAAAAAAAAATATAAAAAATATACTTTAAAAAGGGGGTTGCCATTGCCATCTGGGGCCCTGGGGACCTCTGGGCCCTTTAATATTTTTTTTTTAATAAAAATAAATTACAAAAAAAAGGGGGTTGCCATCCGGGACCTCTGGGCCCTTTAATAAAAAATATATATAAAGAAACATTTATAAAAAAAAAAGGGGGGTTGCCATCCAGGGCCCTGGGGACCTCTGGGCCCTTAAATAAAAAATAAATAAAAAAAATATATAAACAAAAATAAAAAAATAAACATTTATAAAAAAGATAAAGGGTGTTTGCAACATGGGGACCTCTGAGCCCTTTAATAAAAAAAAAATATATATATATATATATATATATATATATATATATATATATATATATATATATATATATATATATATATATATAAAGGAAAAAAAGAAATAAAATATATAAAAAAAATGTTTTTTATAAAAAAAGGGGGGTTGCCATCCGGGGCCCTGGGGACCTCTGGGTCCTATAATAATAATAATAATAATAATAATAATAATAACAAACATTTTTATATATATATATATATATATATATATATATATATATATATATATATATATATATATATATATATATAAATAAAAAAAAAATTATAAAAAAAGGGGGGTTGTCATCCGGGGCCCTGGGGATCTATGGGCCCCTGGGGACCCCCAGACCTCTAAAAAAAAAAAAAAAAAAAAGGGGGGGGGGGTTGCCATCTGGGACCCTGGGGGCCTCCGGACCCCTAAAAAAAAAAAAAAAAAAAATTCAAAGGGGGATGCTTTGGGCCCCCAACAGTGACATGGCCCAGGGCACCTGCCCCATTTGCCCTGCGGTAAAGACGGCCCTGGTACCAAGATGGTCGCGACGCAACCATGAGACCTTATACAGTAAGATTGCCTTGTGCTGTGATGTCACTAAACTAGGAAGAAAGTACTGTACCCCATTATTAGGTGCCTCCATATTAGGGCAGGGATGTCATAGGAGATTGGGCATACCACCCATAATTGCTATAATTGTATCTCCCTTTGGAATGGTTTACGAGCTTCCTGCATGGTGGGGCCTCCTGTGCGTTCTGCAGTGTAGAAGTGAATTATGATGAGCCCAATGGATCTCTTTTCTAGTTTCATTCTATGGCAAGACAAATCTTTGACTAAATTAATTTGGAGAGATTTACTCATCTCTATCCATTACCAAATGCTGGCTGACAGTACAGCTTACTCAAAGGGAAATATTCAGATATACCATTGTGTCATTCTTTCCCCTGATTCAACTTATTTTATGGGTGTTCAGGTCGAATGGGCAAACAAAGGAACAAAAAACTTAAAGCCAAACAATGTAAGAGAACAAGCTGAAGGTCAGGTTATGTGTAAGCAGGTGCAGTTAGCTGGTCTGCCACTAGGTGGCTTTGTCCCAAAATAGTGTGTGGTAACAGGGAATAGTGTAATTGGGTGTTTGGTCCCTTTTAGACAAAGCCTTCCTATAGTGATGGGTGGAATAAGTGCCCATATATATGTAGCACTACCCCGAAGGAGCTGCTGGTTTGATTTGGGTTGGCACGTTACCTCTATCTTCCCGCTGTCTAGGGTACTGAATGAGAGCTGCAATAAAGTCAATGTCCACATGAAAGGTGTCTTTTCTCTGCTTATATTACCCAACGGTGTAAAAATGGTAAATAGTAGAAAAGGTGAAGGGATAGAAGGTATAGAAGGTGACAGATTCAGGTGTAACTGGTTACGGAAACAGTCCTGCTTCCAGCGACAATTCTCTTTGCCACTCTAGCCAGAGTGGATATAATGCATCTGGATAGGCCTCTCTCACCAGCCTAGCAGCCAGAGTGTCACTCGGAAACTTTAGGGTGAAGTCTCTGCCACAGACCCTCCTAAATTTGGAGATGGTTTCGGTCCAAAATCCTTCTCGAATGGATTCAGCACCCGGATCTCCTTCAAATAGCTTTAGTTTGGTCAGGAACTGATAGGCGACCATCGTCCAGCCTCTCAGAAACGAAAGTGTCCTTCGATGAGCAACTATGCCTCTCCTGAGATACCAGCCTCGTGCTCGGTATCTCCCAGACAGGTTCTCCATTGATCGGCTTCCTTCCAAAGGACGGACAGCCCAGGACCACTTGGAAATAGCGGACCCAGTCTACACACCGGGCCCACAGGTAGATTAGGTGCTCCGGACCAACATGGCCCCTGAGCCAGGAACACTGCAACACACACACCCTGGCCAGGAGGGCCACACACAGGGGTGGTGGGACGACTGCCCAGGTGGATGGCGGCAAGGCGACAACGCCCAACCAATGGCGTCTGCCCCCTAAATGCCCCCCCCAGCATGCACAGCGAGGCGATCAACCCTCCTGATTGGCCGCCGAGGAGAAGTATCCACACGACCCTGACTCCACTGCTGCCACCTACCGTCTGGGGGTGCCTGAAAGTCCCAAGACAGCAAGCATGGGCACACAGTACAGCCAGAGCTGGAACAGAGGCCCTTAATTTTAGCCAAATAAACATGGTCAGAGGCAACTAACTCTCTGACCCCCTCTAAATTCACAGCAGCACCGGCTATGAAAGTAGCCAGCCGCTACATATATTTCAGGATGGAAGGAGCCTTAGGCAGTTGGGACATGGGAGTAAAACTATGGTTGCCACCTCATCCCTTTAAATCTAAACACATATTATTTACACAGGTTCTGTGGCTGATTAAGGTGGTAACCACTTCCATACAGGGCACTTATACACCTTCCCGCCCAGACCAATTTTTAGCATTCAGCGCTGTTGCACTTTGAATGACAATTGCGCGGTCATGCTACACTGTGCCCAAACGAAATTTTTATCATTTTCTTCTCACAAATAGAGATTTCTTTTGGTGGTATTTGATCACCTCTGGGATTTTTATTTTCTGCAATTTTTTTTTTTAAATTACCGTTTTTTTTTTAAGTTTTTTTTTGTTTCTGTTATAAAACATTGTAAATAAGTACGTTTTCTCCTTCACTGATGGGCACTGATGGTACTGCACTGACGGGCACTGATAAGGTGGCACTGATGGGCACCGATGAGGTGGCACTGATGTGGTGGCTTTGATAGGCACTAATATGCGGCACTGATGGGCGGCACGGATGGGCACTGATAGGCGGCACGGATAGGCGGTATGGATGGGCATGGATAGGCGGCACAGATGGGCACTGATAGGCAGCACAGATGGGCACGGATAGGCGTCACGGATGAGCACGGATAGGTGGCATGGATGGGCACTGATAGGTGGCACGGATGGGCATAGATGGGCACTGATAGGTGGCACTATCGTATGTGTTGTACTAATGGATGCCAATCAGTGATGCCCATTGTGGGCACTGATTGGCATCCATTGCGGGCACTGATTGGCATCCATTTTTTGTGTCATTGTCATCCCTGGTGGTCTAGGGTGGCATACCTGTGTTTTTTGTTTTGCATCCCTTGTGGTCCAGTAGGCATCCCTGGTGGTCCAGTGGGCATCTTTGGGGGGGCTGTGCCGATAATCGATCAGCACAAACCCCCCCTGTCAGAGGAGCAGCCGATCGGCTCTCCTCTACTTGCGTCTGACAGACGCGAGTGAGGAAAAGCTGATTACCGGCTTTTCCTGTTTACATCGTGATCAGCCGTGACTGGACATGGCTGATCACGTGGTAAAGAGTCTCTGTGAGAGACTCTTTACCTTGATCGGTGTTGCGGGGTGTCAGACTGACTGACACGCTGCAACAACGATCGCCGCGATGCACGCAGCGGCTCAATATCCTGGGGACGTCATATGACGTCCACTCAGAATATTGAAACCACTTTGCCGACATCAATATGTCATTGGCGGGCAGCAAGTGGTTAAGCTCACATTGAGCCTTATCTGTATTCAATTAGCCTCAGAACCTGTGTAATTAATATGTGTTTGAGTTCACCTGCTTCAGCCCCGGACCATTTCGCTGGCCAAAGACCAGGCCTTTTTGCAATTCGGCACTGCGTCGCTTTAACTGACAATTGTGCGGTCGTGCGACTTGGCTCCCAAACAAAATTGACGTCCTTTTTTTCCCCCACAAATAGAGCTTTCTTTTGGTGGTATTTGATCACCTCTGCGGTTTTTATTTTTTGCGCTATAAACAAAAAATGCAAAAAAAATTTCTTATAATAAATATCCCAGAAAATATATAAAGAAACACATTTTTAGGTAGATTCAGAAAGAGTTAGGCCGGCTTATCAGTAGATAAGCCTGCCTAACTCTGAATCTACGCCGGCGTTTGTTTAAGCGTATGCTCAAACAGAGATACGCTTAAACAAAGCTAAGATAGGACGGCTTGCGCCGTTCTATCTTAGCTTGCAGTTTTTCAGCTGGCCGCTAGATGGCGCTTCCATTGCGGCCGGCGTAGATTATGTAAATGAGCGTGTACGCCAATTTCCGAAAGGGACGTACAGGTACACCCATTTGCCTGCCCGTGCCATTGTGTCGACGTACATCTGCGTGCGGCGGTGGGCAAGTGGTTACAGAAATGATGTGGCAACCCTAAGTAAAACACCACACCAGCATGCAGATATAGTCAGCTAACGCAGAGGCTCTGGCCCGGGCAGAAGGTCAGGGTGAGATATTCCTACACCCAGAAGAAGAAGTCACCCTAATGCTTTGAGGTTGGTGGAGGATATAGACAGGATTCAAAGGGCCATTTAGGAAAAGCCAAGTCACAACTCTAATTAAATGGATAGAGAAATTAAATACCCCCACCACTACAGCTACAGTGCCTTGAAAAAGTATTCATACCCCTTGAAGTTTTCCACATTTTGTCATGTTACAACCAAAAACGTAAATGTATTTTATTGGGATTTTGTGTGATAGGCCAACACAAAGCGGCACATAATTGTGAAGTGGAAGGAAAATGATAAATGGTTTTCAATTTTTTTTCACACATAAATAGGTGAAAAGTGTGGTGTACATTTGTAGTCAGCCCCCCTAAGGCCACGCTGGGGCGGGAGGTGTGTCGGCAGTTAAGCGCCGCTATCTTTAGAGACTCTGCAGAGACGCTTTGCCAGCGGTATAGCCGCGGTGCCCCATTGACTTCAATGGGCAGGAGCGGTGGAGGAGCGGTATACACACCACTCTTTCACCGCTCCAAAGATGCAGCTAGCAGGACTCTTTTTACCGTCCTGCTAGCGCACCGCTCAAGTGTGAAAGCCCTTGGGGCTTTCACACTGGAGATACAGCAGCGGCTGTTTCAGGTCGGTTTGCAGGCGCTATTTTTAGCGCAATAGCGCCTGCAAAACGACCCAGTGTGAAAGGGGTCTTAGTCAATACTTTGTAGAACCACCTTTTGCTGCAATTACAGCTGAAAGTCTTTTTTGGGATGTCTCTACCAGCTTTGCACATCTAGAGAGGGACATTTCTGCCCATTCTTCTTTGCAAAGTAGCTCAAGCTCTATCAGATTGGATGGAGAGTGTCTGTGATCAGCAATTTTCAAGTCTTGCCACAGATTCTCAATTTCTCGATTTAGGTCTGGACTTTGCCGGGGCTATTCTAACACATGATTATGCTTTGATTGAATCCATTCCATTGTAGCTCTGGCTGTATGTTTAGAGTTGTTGTCTTGCTGGAAGGTGAACCTCCACCCCAGTCTCAAGCCTTTTGCAGACTCTAGCAGGCTTTCCTCTAAGATTTCCCATCAACTCTGACCAGCTACCATGTCCCTGCTGAAGAAAAGCAGCCCCACAACACGATGCTGCCACCACCATGTTTCACAGTGGGGATGGTGTGTTCAAGGGGATGAGCAGTGTTAGTTTTCCGTCACACATAGCATTTTCCTTTGGTCTGACAGTGTGTATGCAAGACTGATGGAAGTCAGCTTCATCAGAATTCCGACGGTAAAATTCCATCGGATTTTATACCATCGGAAATTCCAATTGTGTGTACGCGGCATGAGCCTCTTGGCTGCTTCTCTGATGAATGCTCTCCTTGCCCGGCCTGTCAGATTAGATGGATGGACATATCTTGGTAGGTTTGCAGTTGTGCCATACTCTTTCCATTTTTGGATGATGGATTTAGCACAGCTCCGTGAGATGTTCAAAGTTTGGGATATTTTTTTATAACCTAACCCTGCTTTATACTTCTCCACAACTTTATCCTTGACCTGTCTGGTGTGTTCCCTGGCCTTCGTGATGCTGAGGGCTTCACAGAACAGCTGTATTTATACTGAGATTAAATTACACACAGGTGGACTCTATTTACTAATTAGGTGACTCCTGAAGGCAATTGGTTCCAATAAATTTTAGTTAGGGTTATCAGAGTAAAGGGAGCTGAGTAAAAATGCACGCCACACCTTTCATATATTTATTTGTAAAAAAAATTGGAAAACACAAAAATTCCTAATAAAACAAATTTATAGTTTTGGTTATAACATGACAAAATGTGGAAAATTTCAAGGGGTATACATACTTTTTCAAGGCACTGTATAAGGCAACAGGCATTTCGAGCAGTGGCGGTTCGTCTATAGAGGGCGCTGGAGCGCCGCCCCCTCTGGCTCTCGCACTGCATAACATAGATTCATGCATTGCATGAATCTATGTTATTCTTGCCGGCCGCTGGTCTATTCAGATGGCCGGACCTTGAGCGCCGGCCACCTGAATAACGGCAGCTGGTTGGCTATGCGGAAGTGTACAGTACAGCCGAGTACAGCCCTCAGCCTTCCGGATGCTTATCCAGGGAATGTGCGGGAGGTGTGTTCCTTGGATAAGACTGGCAGGCGCCTCAGCCAATCAGGTTCACCGGTTCTGGTTATCAGTAACCTGATTGGCTGAAGCGTCTTCGTGGGCGGGAGAAGACATCGAGGGACGTGGAAGGACTAGGAGGATGGCTGACTTCCAGAAAGGTAAGTGCCGGGCGGGGGCATTTTACAGGGCACAGCAGCAACAATGGGCACAGTGGTGACAATGGGCATAGTGGGGACAATTGGCACAGTGGGGACAATGAGCACAGTGGTGACAATTGGCACAGTGGTGACAAAGGGCACAGTGGGGACAATTGGCACAGTGGGGACAATGGGCACAGTGGCGGCAATTAAAGGGCACAGTGACATCAATGGGCACAGTGTCGACAATTAAAGGGCACAGTGGTGACAATTGGCACAGTGGTGACAATTGATGGGCACAGTGGCTGCATTTGATGGCATGGCACAGTGGTGACAATTGATGGCACAGTGGCTGCGTTTGATAGCATGGCACAGTGGTGTGAATTGATGGCACTGTGGCTGCGTTTGATGGCATGGCATAGTGACTGCATTTGATGGCATGGAACAGTGGTGACAATTGATGACACAGTGGCTGCGTTTAATGGCATGGCACAGTGGCTGAGTTTGATGGCACAGTGGCTGCGTTTGATGGCATGGCACAGTGGTGCGAATTGATGGCACAGTGGCTGCATTTGATGGCATGGCATAGTGACTGCATTTGATGGCATGGAACAGCGGTGACAATTGATGGCACAGTGGCTGCGTTTGATGGCATGGCACAGTGGCTGCGTTTGATGGCATGGCACAGTGACTGCATTTGACGGCATGGCACAGTGGTGACAATTGATGGCACAGTGGCTGCATTTGATGTGCGCAGTGAGGCTGCAATTTTTTTTCTTTTTTTTTTTAGTTTTTGCGCCCCCCCAAAAGCTTTGAGCACCAGCCGCTACTGATTTCGAGTAACATATAAGGCTTCCCATTATACGAATCATTGGGAATATTAACAGAAAACCCTCCACAGATGGTACCTAACCTCCTACCAACTTTCAAAAATGTACCCTGGTTGCTTGTCTAGTTGTTGGAGAAATTGCAGTAGCATAGGCTCTATTGCCAACATGTGGTTCTCCTTAAGCTCCTATTGGAAGCGGATTTGTACTAATATATCTCTGGGGTATGGTCTGTGCCCAATCCCACACTAGCCCTGTTCCATGTAGGTATAGAAACTACCCTCCCGATTCCAGGATTGCTATCATACACCTACTTTTCGCAGCCAAGTTAATTATGACCAGGCTGTGGAAAACCTCAGAAACAGCCTCCATTTCAGGTACAGTCACTGACCTAAACTCCCAATGTGCAATGGAAAAAATAGCTGCTAAAAAGAATAGGCAGATGGCAAAGTTTGTGACTAGGAATGAGCTGAACACCCCCCGGTTCGGTTCGCAGCAGAATATGCGAACAGGCAAAAAATGTGTTCGAACACGCGAACACCGTTAAAGTCTATGGGACACGAACCTGAAATATTTGTTCATTTTAAAGATTAATATGCCAAAAAAAGTGTTTGGGGACCTGTATCCTGCCCCAGGGGACATGTATCAATGCAAAAAAAAGTTTTAAGAACTGTTTTTTCAGGAGCAGTGATTTTAATAATGCTTAAAATGAAACAATAAAAGTGAAATTTTGTACCTGGGGGTGTCTGTAGTATGCCTGTAAAGTAGCGCATGTTTCCCCTGCTTAGTCCTGTCCCTGCACAAAATGACATTTCTAAAGGAAAAAAAGTCATTCAAAACTACTCGCAGCTATAATGAATTGTCGGGTCCCGGCAATACAGATAAAAATCATTGAAAAAAACTACATGGGTTCCCCCCAGTCCATTACCAGGCCCTTTGAGTCTGGTATGAATATTAAGGGGAACCCTGAACCAAAACAAAATGCGTGGGGGTCCTCCCAAATTCCATTACCAGGCCTTTCAGGTCTGGTGTGGATATTAAGGGGAACCCTGCACCAAATGTAAAACAATATATATATATTATATATACATATATATATAAAATAAACTTAAAATGGTGACCCAAAATGACCCTTTGAAGTGTTATGAGGTCAACATAACGTTTAAATGGCCAAACTTCTACTATAACAAGGTCCTTGGGTTAAAGGATAAACTGCTAAGAGCTCTAAGCTTAGCATAGTATTGTGGTCTACATTACATCCTGAAATGCCCGAGAAACACAAACTTACTGGAATTTATAGTGTTTGTCAAGATTTACTACTGTGCTGACTGATACTCAAGCTTTTCCACAAAGATCTCAAATAAAATTCAAACAAACTGTTAGTTCTCCTTGGGCTGCGCAAGAAACTGCCTGAAACAAAAGAAGAGTCCATAATTACTTTTTGTTATTTTATTTTCATTGTCGTTTTTCAAATTCAAGATTACCATTTGACTTTTTCTTCCCCTTCTTCTCCTCCTCCATCTCTGGTTTCAACAGCTGCTGAAGCTTTGCAAGTTTAGATGTTTTTTTTTATTATTTTTTTTAACCTCAGTTTTATATGTGGGTTTATTTTAGTAAAAAAAAAAAAATCTTAATAAAGCTGGGTAAGTCATGGTTTGATATTCTGTTTACAGTGATTAAAATGTCATTTCAAGGTTTATTGGGTAGAAATATGTTTCATTGATTTTGCCAGCCAGCTTGTGCACGTACCGTCTCAAGAGAGAGATTTCCACTCGGCCGTTTGTTGGTTCAGCACCAAATCCAGAAAAATAGTTAAGCCCGCTTCTTAATTTCGAAGGCAAGGTGCAAGCTAATTGCATCACTTGGGTAGCGGCTACAAAATCCGCCTTCAGTATGTGCTTGTGACGAAATCTCTCTACAATATGGCCTGGGCTCCTTGAAATTTCTTTTACAGTTACTCTTCACATGAATCAATAGGGCATGTGTGACAGCAATACTATATCACATTATTATTTTAAGGAAAAAGTACGTCTTTCTAACTATAAATAAAAAAAACACTGCAACTGAGTTCTATTATGAACCCTAAACCCTAGGCAAAGATCACATGGTCTCGGAGTGAGTAAGAAAAAGTTATTTTACATTTCTGGAATATAAAATATATATATTAATATAAAACAAAATGAAATGAAAATAAATATAATATAAAATGAACTTTTTACTCTAAAAGGCAAATATCCTAATATAGCCTTACCATATTATGGAAGTTTAGTACTTCCTTAATATGTCCTACTTTATGATTTCATGCACCTTCCTGACTAAATAAAGTTAAAAGTGTTTATTTTAACAAGTAAATCCAGAAAAAGAGGCATTAGGGCACATGATATCCAAAAAGAAACCAGGACTCCGAAGTCTACCTACAGTCATACAGAAAAGGAACTTTAACCACTTGCCGCCCGCCAATGACAAATTGACGTTGGCAAAGTGGTTGTAGAATCCTGGACGTCATATGACGTCCCCGGGGGCGCGCATCGCGGCGATCGTTGTTGTAGGGTGTCAGTCTGACACCCCGCAACACCGATCAAGGTAAAGAGTCTCTCACGGAGACTCTTTACCACGTGATCAGCCGTGTCCAATCACGGCTGATCATGATGTAAATAGGAAAAGCTGGTAATCGGCTTTTCCTCACTCGCGTCTGTCAGACGCGAGTAGAGGAGAGCCGATCGGCTGCTCCTGTGACAGGGGGGGTTGTGCTGATTGATTGATTGAGCCCCCCGATGATGCCCACTGGACCACCAGGGATGCCCACTGTACCACCAGGGATGGCCACTAGACCACCAGGGATAAAAAAAAAAAGAGTGCCACCCTAGACCACCAGGGATGAGAAGGACACAAAAAATGGATGCCAATCAGTGCCGCAATGGATGCCAATCAGTGCCCACAATGGGCATCACTGATTGGCAGGCATTGTTTGGCACTGATTGGCATCCATTAGTACAACACATACGATAGTGCCCATCTATGCCCATCCGTGCCACCTATCAGTGCCCATCCACGCCGCCTATCAGTGCCTATCCGTGCCCAGCCGTGCCGCCAATCCGTGCCCAGCCGTGCCGCTTATCTGTGCCCATCTGTGCCACCTATCCGTGCCCATCCGTGCCGCCTATCCAAGCCCATCCATGCCGCCTATCTGTGCCGCCTATCAGTGCCCATGCGTGCCGCCCATCAGTGCCGCATATTAGTGCCCATCAATGCCACCACATCAGTGCCACCTCACCGGTGCCCATCAGTGCCGCCTTATCCGTGCCCGTCAGTGCAGTACCATCAGTGCCCATCAGTGAAGGCGAAAACGTACTTATTTACAATGTTTTATAACAGAAACAAAAAAAAACATTTTTTTTTCTAAATTTTAGGTCATTTTTTTTTTTTTTTTTTGCAGAAAATAAATATCCCAGAGGTGATCAAATACCACCAAAAGAAATCTCTATTTGTGGGTACAAAATGATAAACATTTAGTTTGGGTACAGTGTAGCATGACCGCGCAATTGTCATTCAAAGTGCAACAGCGCTGAAATCTAAAAATTGGTCTGGGCGGGAAGGTGTATAAGTGCCCTGTATGGAAGGGGTTAAGCTAGACCAGCACTCTATAGCACTTGCATTGCACATCCCTCTGGGTGAACCACCATACTTCCTTCAATGTCCAGCCTTACTCAAGATCCGAATTTCCGACAAGAAAAGTTCTATGTGAGCTTTTGGTCGGAAATTCCAACCGTGTGTAGGCCCCATCGGACTTTTTCTGTCAGAATTTCCGACAGCAAAAATTTGAGGGCTGGTTCTTGTCAAGCCTGCCTTGCCTACACACGATCATGAAAAAAAAAATGCTCGAGCAAAGCGCGGTGATGTACAACACGTACGACGGCACTATAAAGGGGAAGTTCCATTCGGATGGCGCCACTCTTGGGGCTGCTTTTGCTGATTTCGTGTTAGTAAAAGTTTGGTGAGAGACGATTCGCACTTTTCTGTCTTAGTGCTTTTCAGTTGTTTACAGCGTGACGAATGTGCTATCTCCATTACAAACGTTAGTTTTACCAGAATGAGCGCTCCCGTCTCATAACTTGCTTCTGAGCATGCGCCTTTTTTTTTTACGCCGTTAAAGCCCACACACGATTGTTTTTCACATAGAGCATGTTCTGAATTTTTAATGCCCATTTTTCACGTCATGAAAAATGCTCTGGAGCCTACACACAATAATTTTTAACCACTTCAGCCCCGGACCATATTGCTGGTCAATGACTCGGCCACTTTTTGCGATTTGGCACTGCGTCGCTTTAACTGACAACTGCGCGGTCCTGCGACGTGGCTCCCAAACAAAATTGGTGTCCATTTTTCCCCACAAAAGAGCTTTCTTTTGGTGGTATTTGATCACCTCTGCGGTTTTTATTTTTATAAACAAAAATAGAGTGACAAGTTTGAAAAAAAATGAATATTTTTTACTTTTTTCTGTAATAAATATCCCCAAAAATATATATAAAAATTTTTTTTTTCCTCAGTTTAGGCCGATATGTATTCTTCTACATATTTTTCGTAAAAAAAAAAATCACAATAAGCGTTTATTGATTGGTTTGCGCAAAAGTTATAGCGTCTACCAAATAGGGCATAGTTTTATGGCATTTTTATTAATATTTTTTTTATACTAGTAATGGAGGCGATATGCGATTTTTATCGGTACTGCGACCTTATGGCGGACACTTCGGACACTTTTGACAAATTTTTGGGACCATTGGCATTTTTAGATGCGATCAGTGCTATAAAAATGCATTGATTACGATAAAAACGTCACTGGCAATTAAAGGGATTAACACTAGGGGGCGAGGAAGGGGTTAATTATGTTGCCTGTGTGTGTTCTAACTGTAGAGGGGGTGGGACTGACTTGGGGAAATGACTGATCGCTGTTCATACATTGTATGAACAGACGATCAGCATTTCTCCCCCTGACTGGACCGGGAGCTGTGTGTTTACACACACAGCTACCGGTTCTCGCTCTGTAACAAGCTATCACGGGTGCCTGGCGGTGATCGCGACTGCCGGGCACGCGCGTCTGGACCAGGGACGAGCGGGGGCCCCTATTGGCTGATTCGCAAGATGATGTAATATTATGTGATCTCGCGTAGCCGAGCTGACCTGCCGCCGTATAAAGCCTCGTACACACGGCCGAGGAACTCGGCGTGCCAAACACATCGAGTTCCTCGGCCAGTTCAGCACTGAAGCCGCCGAGGAGCTCGGCGGGACGAGAGCTCCCATAGAACAACGAGGAAATAGAGAACATGTTCTCTATTTCCTCGCCGAGCTCCTCGTCGGCTTCCTCGGCCGAAAGTGTACACACGGCCGGGTTTCTCGGCAGAATTCAGCCAGAAACTCGGTCGGAAGCTGAATTCTGCCGAGGAAACTGGTCGCGTGTACGAGGCCTGACAGTTATACGGCGGCTGGTCGGCTAGAGGTTAATGACCATTTTAAAAAATGAATTTTTTCACGTCATTAAAAACGGTTGTGTGTACGCGGCATAAGCCTGTAAGAGGCAGATACCAAGTCAAGTTGAAATACTTAAAGCATAACTAAAGGCAAAACTTTTTGTTTTTGTTTTGGATAGAGGGGAGATGGATGGTCTATATCAGGTTGCTATGGATGGATAGGGATATAATGATGTAGGATGTGACTGTCAATGACTTCCCTTTGTGATACAGATTTATCTTGTTGAGGGGCGTTTACTGGTCTAGTGGTGTGATCTTCCTTTTGATTTATATCTCTTGAAACTCAATACCATTATTGAAAAAGCCATCTGTAGTGATGGGTTCTCTTGAACTCCTATGTTATAGATATCACACGGGTTAACTATTAGTGAAAGAAAATGGCTGTGTTCATAAATAAAGTTACCGTGAAATATTGATTTATAAATTTAGAGTGGACTAAGCTGACCAAAAATGGTGTGGTGAAATAACCCAATCTGAAACATCAACCTAAAAAGTTTGATTTCTTAAAGCCATCTGTAGTGATGGGTTCTCTTGAACTCCTATTTTATAGATATCACAGGGGTTAACCATTATTGAAAGAAAATGGCTTTGTTGATCAATAAAGTTATGGAACATTAATTCATAAATTTAGTAGACATGTGCACAACAAAAATGTTCGTATTTTTTTGTTCCGTTTCGTCTCGTTCCGTAGATTCGTAAAGATTCGTAATTTCATAAGACTCAAGTTTTCCTATTCGAACCCGTTCGTTGATTCGAAATTCGTAATTTTGTTAGATAATAATTTTCGTTTAATGGATTCGTAATTTTGTACTTTCGTAAATACATAGCAACACGCGGCTAATCCATATTAAAATATACTTTCTCTTAAGGCCCGTACACATGGTCAGACTTTTTGCCAACAAATGTTAAAATGAGCGTTTTCCGAAAAATCCGACCATGTGTACACTCTATCGGACAAACTTTTTCGGTTTCAAAAGTCTGGCCAACTCCCTTCAGACAAAAATCCACGGAAAAGTTTGTTTGAAGTCCGATCGTGTGTACGAGGCTTTACACTGTACAATGTGACTCAGCACAAAAGAGATAAGATGATTGGCTAAGATATTAAGTAAGATACATCACTCACTAACTACACTATGGCCCAGTGCCCATTCGAAAGAATGATACAAGTACACAAATTTACGAACAGACAAAAAAACGGATTTACAAAACACACAAATGAAAATACAAACAGACAAAGGATTTAAAATACGGAATGAAAATCGTTAGTTATAGATGTCATTTTCGTTCTTTTCTTTTTCGGTGTTTCGTATTTTAGTAAGATTGTCCAATCATACGTTCGTATTTTCGCTTGTATGTTATTTTGATTATTCGTAATTCCGTAACTTCCGTATTTTGGTTCTTTCAGCTTTTCGGATGTTCGAATTCATCCGAATTTACGAATGATCAGTATCCCTTCCCCTGGGCCTGAGAGCTCTGTGGATCCTTTCAAACGCAATGGGGGATTCTAGGGGCCTGTCAAGCAGATCATTAAATATTGCTGTGGCTGTCTGTTCAACAGGATTTTGGTCAGCCATTTCAGGGACCCCTCTAATTCTTATATTGTGTCTCCGCCCCCTATTGTCCAAATCTTCTAAATGACGATTAATTTCAATTAATTGGGTCAGGTGCATGTCGGTATGCCTTTGTACTTGTTTTAAGGCATCAGCGTGACGTCCTGAAGTTTGCTCCAGTGCCCCTGTTCCTGCAGCCATCCCCTGTATCTCTGCCGTTATCTCTGTAATGGCGGCAGAGAAAGAGGCCTTAATGTCTGTCGCCATGGCCTGCAAGTTGGCCTGTAGATCGGTGAGGCTGAGGGCTTGTGGGGGCTGTGTGGAATGGGATGGGAGGCTCTGAATGCTGTTTGGAGCGATCGAGCCGCTCGTGCTATGTCCTGGTCTGCCGTGCGGGGTAAGGGGTTTACTCGAGGCCACGGCTTTTGGGCCTTCTCCCGGCGGTGTCCAGAACATCGCCGGAATCGTAGCGGTTGTTTGATGGCCTGGCTCCATCTGTGCCCTGGTAGGTGAGGGGCTGATTACTACTGTATTTATGCCCTGATTTGTACCTTAGTGGCCGATGGCGGCGGATTTGTGCTCCTGTGCGCCGGAGGACTCGGCTCAAGCGTCCATCCTGGTCCGGAGTTAGGCCACGCCCCCCGGATTTCAGATTCTGTGCGTTTGTTTTAGTTTGTTAAAACGATAATGAAAATACCCCAAATTCGGACAAAAACTAATGCACATGTCTAGCAATCAGCGGCCCTTTCAGGGGTGAGCGCTACACTTAACAAAGTAAAACAGAACTTTTGAATGAAACAATGTCCAGTTACACAAATCACTTTAAATGGTAAACTTTTGGTGCCATCCAATTGCCAATTTTGCCAACGAAAGAAAGTCAGTGAAAACTCTGTGCCTGTATATTGGTGATGAGTTTGTAACGTTAGCATGTGTTATGACCATTTCACAATGTGTGGCATTTCACAGACGTTGGTGTTTTTACACAAACATTAGAACTTCTGTTTTTTCTGCCTCATGTAACCAGCACGGAGCCCCACTGGAAAGGGAAGGTGCAGGCGTGAGAGAGTCGTAATGGCTCGCTCCACTGGAAACACTGAAGAAGTGAGAATCGAGTCACATTTATTTGGATAATGTTCGTTGGAAAGAATGTGCCAGAAGTGTAAATCTAATTAGCTCTTTTACTGCTCCCAAGATGTTAGCGAATAAAGAGCTACCAAGTACAAATGGCAAAACAGACTTGTCACCAAGCTCGAGTCAAGACCAATAAAAGGCTAAAAGTCACCCTGTGTATTTATAGACGGGAAAAATAAAATTAAAAATTAATGAATAACAGGTCATATTTTCAAAGAACAAAATGTGTTTTTTGATTGGCTGTGACTTTCAGTGCTGAAGATTAAACTGAAAGGGTCTGTCTGCTAAAAATACTGGGGGTAACTAATATGAGAGTATTTTACCATTCTATGACGAGGAAGGGCAAGGTTCGTTTTCAGTCAAGGCTTGGGTGTTTCTGACTAGTCTGTGTCCCTGTCCCCACAGGACTATAGATAACAATAACAACAAGTTAGGGTTAGCAATTGAGACTTCCTAACAAGATCGCCGGGTGAACAAAGTGAACTTTTTAACCACTTAAGACCCGGACCTTTAGGCAGCTAAAGGACCTGGCCAGTTTTTGCGATTCGGCACTGCGTTGCTTTAACTGACAATTGCGCGGTCGTGCGACGTGGCTCCCAAACAAAATTGGCGTCCTTTTTTTCCTACAAATAGAGCTTTCTTTTGGTGGTATTTGATCACCTCTGCGGTTTTTATTTTTTGCGCTATAAACAAAAATTGCTTTTTCACCTCAGGAACCTGGTGCCACCGCTTTGATGTCCTCCGGTCCTTTATGGTTCATATACGTGGTGATGGGTATGTTATATGTATTGTGTAGATTTATTTTCATGTTCTTCCTGTTATGTACCAAGATCATTCTATTGTAATATTCTCTATTGTATTTTCTATTGTATACAATACAACCCCACACGGATTTTGGTCCCTGAAGAAGGGACTTTATTCCGAAACACGTAGGGCCTGAATATTCCTTGTGGATGAGTCCATCACGCATCTATGTACCTTGGGCCAGATTCAGGTAGAAGTGCGGCGGCATAACGTATCGTAGATACGTTACACCGCCGCAAGTTTTCATCGCAAGTGCCTGATTCACAAAGCGATGAAAACTACGCCGGCGGCCTCCGGCGTAAGCCCGCGTAATTTAAATGGGCGTGTGCCATATAAATTAGGCGCGCTCCCGCGCCGGACCTACTGAGCATGCTCCGTTTCGAAATTCCCACCGTGCTTTGCGCGCAGTGACGTCATTTTTTCGAACGGCGACGCACGTAGCGTAATTCCGTATTCCTGGACGGAATTTTTAAATTTCGACGCGGGAACGACGGCCATACTTTATACAGCAATACGTTTGCTGTGTAAAGTTAAGGCACCAAAAACGACGACTAACTTTGCGACGGGGAAACTAGAGTAGCGGCGACGTAGCGAACGCGAAAATCCGTTGTGGATCGCCGTAACTCATAATTTGCATACCCGACGCTGGTTTACTCCCCCCAGCGGCGGCCGCGGTACTGCATCCTAAGATCCGACAGTGTAAAACAATTACACCTGTCGGATCTTCTGGCTATCTATGCGTAACTGATTCTATGAATCAGTCGCATAGATACTCTGAGAGATACGACGGAGTATCTGAGATACTCCGTCGTATCTCTGCTGTGAATCTGGCCCCTTGTTCTTAAAGTGGAGGTTCACCCAAAAAGTTAATTTTTAACATTAGATTGAGGCTCATTTTGTGAAGGGGAATCTGGTGTTTTTTTTTAAATCGAAGCAGTACTTACCGTTTTAGAGAGCGATCTTCTCCGCCGCTTCCGGGTATGGGCTGCGGGACTGGGCGTTCCTATTTGATTGACAGGCTTCCGACAGGCTTCCGTCGGTCGCATACATCGCGTCACGATTTTCCGAAAGTAGCCGAACATCGGTGCGCAGGCGCCGTATAGAGCCGTACCGATGTTCGGCTTCTTTCGGCTACTCGTGACGCGATGTATGCGACCGTCGGAAGCCTGTCAATCAAATAGGAACGCCCAGTCCCGAAGACCATACCCGGAAGCGGCGGAGAAGATCGCTCTCTAAAACGGTAAGTACTGCTTCGATTTAAAAAAAACACCCGATTCCCCTTGACAAAATGAGCCTCAATCTAATGTTAAAAATTGTTTTTCGGGTGAACTCCCGCTTTAAACAAATTGTCTTTTTCACATTTTCTGTATTAAATTAAACAACTAATACATTTTATTGAAATCATACGCTCCTTGAATCCATTGTTACCATTAAAGCCCCACCCTGGGGGAATTCTTCTTTCCTATAAACAAAAATAGAGTGACAATTTTGAAAAAAATTCAACATTTTTTACTTGTTGCTATAATAAATATCCCCCAAAAATATATGACATTTTTTTTTCCCTCAGTTTAGGCCGATACGTATTCTTCTACCTATTTTTGGTGAAAAAAATCACAATAAGCATTTATCGATTGGTTTGCGCAAAATTTATAGCGTTTACAAAATAGGGGATAGTTTTATTGCATTTTTATTAATTTTTTTTTTTTACTACTAATGGCGGCCATCAGCGATTTTTTTTTTTCGTGACTGCGACATTATGGCGGACACTTCGGACAATTTTGACACATTTTTGGGACCATTGTCATTTTCACAGCAAAAAATGCATTAAAAATGCATTGTTTATTGTGAAAATGACAATTGCAGTTTGGGAGTTAACCACAAGGGGGCGCTGAAGGGGTTAAGTGTGACCTCATTTGTGTTTCTAACTGTAGGGGGGTGTGGCTGTAGGTGTGACGTCATTGATTGTGTTTCCCTATAAAAGGGATGACTCGATCGATGACGCGCCACAGTGAAGAACGGGGAAGCTGTGTTTACACACAGCTCTCCCCGTTCTTCAGCTCTGGGGACCAATCCGCGGGACTCCAGCGGCAATCGGGGTCCGCAGGTCCCGTGGTCACGGTCACGGAGCTTCGGACTGGGCTGGGCACTTAAAGAGGGCGTACCTGTATGTGCTTGTGCCCAGCCGTGCCATTCTGCCAACGTATATGTGCAGGAGGCGGTCCTTAAGTGGTTAACTTCTCCAAATGACACATACCATTTGGGAAGGGCTAATGCCGCGTGCACACGATAATTTTTCAGCATGAAAAAAAAACATAGTTTTTCAGCATGTTGAAAAAACGACGTTTTCCCAACTTCATCATTAAAACGATGTTGCCTACACACCATCGTTTTTAAAAAATGCTCTAGCAAAGCGCGGTGACGTATGACGGCACTATAAAGGGGAAGTTCCAATGCGGATTGCGCCACCCTTTGGGCTGCTTTAGCTGATTCCGTGTTAGCAAAAGACGATTCACGCTTTTCTGTCTGTTACAGCGTGATGAATGTGCTTACTCCATTATGAACGGTAGTTTTACCAGAACAAGCGCTCCCGTCTCATAACTTGCTTCTGGGCATGCGCAGGTTTTTTTACGTCGTTTTAGCCCACACACGATCATTTTTTACAACCCGAAAAATGACATAGTTTAAAACGACATTAAAAAATGCAGCATGTTCGAATTTTTTTTTTGTTGTTTTTCATCATTTTAAATGAGGTTTTTGACGCTTTTTAGGCATGACTTTTTTGGCACTTCAACGATTGGGCAGGGCTGTCTTAATGAGAGGGCACACCTGGCCCCTGCGCTTTCCCCAAAGCACCTGGTCCTTGAGCCCACGCTGCCCCGGAATTGGGGGCCCCATGATGGCACTGAGGGTGATGGGGGGAATATCTGGGGGTGTAGAGGGGTCAGAGTGCTGGGGTGGCATCTAGTAGATATATTATATGTACCGGACAGCTTTGTTACTTTTATGTATGTAGTATTTTCCCCACTGTTAGTTTGCTGTACAGAATGATTGTTCATGTAGTGAATGCGGAGCTCCACCCAAAAGGTGCCCCCTACCTACGTAATGTTTCCATTGTAGGGGCCCCAGAGCATTACTTTGCCCAGGGGCCCATGATACTATTAAGACGGCCCTGTGATTGGGTACAGGCAGGGCTGGACTGGGACAAAAATTTGGGCCTGGACTTCAACCAGACTGGCCCACTTTGACAGGTCTCCCCCATGGCGGCCGGACAAATCCCCCCCCCCCAGCCACCCAAGCCCCCTCTCCCCCTTCACTAGCCACTAGCTGTTCTACTGGTACTGGTACTCTTATAGGCAGTACCAGTGGGAAAGCTAGACATTATTTCACCCGGGGCAAGGAATCAGTTCAGTGCTCCCCCTTATGGGACAAGATTAGGCAGAAGTGAGAAACTTCCAGGCCATAGCTGTTCAGTCAGCTGTCTGTCCCCTCCCCCATGCTCCTCTGTCGTCCCCCTGCTCCTCTGGTCCTCCCCCTGCTTCCCTGTTCCCCCCAGGTGAGCGCTGTGGGAAGGGAGAGACTGAGGAGCGGAGGGGGGTGGCGGTCCGCTGTCACTGAAGCCGGCCCACTGAGCCATCGGCCCACCGGGAAACTCCCTGTAGTCCCAATGGCCAGTCCATCCCTGGGTACAGGACTGGTACAAATTGCTATCATAGGGTAAGTATTGACCAGATAAGCTAAGGATCAACCCAATAGTTCAGGTGATAGCTTTCTTTGTGGCTAAATATGTTGAGGGTAATTAAAGGACAGCTAGACTTAGGTTCAGTAGATGAGTAGCCGGTAAGGAGAATCCACTCTGTAAGATCACTGCCCTATTAAGGATACCCTATAGATAGAGAAAACACCTAACAGCTACTTCATTACTAGGTCTTTGATGTCAAAGGGGCAAGGAGCCTCACCCCATAAGTCACTGTAAAAAAGAGCAGAAAAGCACCTCTGAGTAAACTGTTTTAACACGTAAAGCCGGGGTTCACCCGAAAAACACATTTTTAACATTAGATTGAGGCTAATTGTGGGGAGCACAATCGGGTGTTTTTTTTTAATCAATGCAGTACTTACCGTTTTAGAGATAGATGTTCTCCGCCTCTTCCGGGTATGGTCTGCGGGACTGGGCGTTCCTATTTGCCTTCCGACCGTCGCATACAGCGCGTCACGAGTTGCCGAAAGTAGCCGAACGTCGGTGCGCAGGCGCCATATAGAGCCGCACCGACGTTCGGCTTCTTTCGGATACTCGTGACGCGCTGTATGCGACGGTCGGAAGCCTGTCAATCAAATAGGAACGCCCAGTCCCGAAGATCATACCCGGAAGCCGCGGAGAACATCTATCTTTAAAACGGTAAGTACTGCATTTGTTTTAAAAAAAAACACCCGATTGTGCTTCCCACAATTAGCCTCAATCTAATGTTAAAAAAAAAATTTCGGGTGAACCCCCGCTTTAAACAATAAAAGTATCCAACACTTACATTATAGTAAGTATAGATGAGCTCCTAAGAAATCATCAGGAAATGGCAATAGTGTCCTGCGTCTTTCCGGCGGGACCAGAGCAGTCTCGTTGGTCCGGGCTGTGAAGCCGCAAAATGTCAGGGGAGAAGCTGGCTGTATCTTTCAGAGATATGCGCTCGTGGACTGGCGGGTGATGTCACCAGGGTCGAAGGGGACACAACGTGTTTCAGAGCAATGCGCAAGTCCCAAATAGGTATTAAAACAGTTTACTCAGAGGTGCTTGTGAGTTGGCTTCACTCCTGAGAAGAGATGCCCTTTGTTCTCACTGTCATATAAAAAGACTTTGCCATCTTCTCCAGTCCTCTATGTACATTATTTAAAGATACAATTACTCAATTGGACTTTATTTATTTATTTGATGGACTTGTGCTACAATTGGGCCCTTTCACATGTACGGACAGTATGTCCGTATTTCATCCATGCGTTTTTGGATGAAATATGGACATACATGTATCCCTATGGAATAGGGGGTGTCAGCGGATGAACATGTGAACTATGCTCAATGAGAGCATAGGGGAGAGAGAGAAAAATAAAAAAAACGGATGCTCCGATAGTAAAGTACTGCCAAAAATGCGGGGTGATTTATTAAAAGATAAAGATGGACTCGTACATGGAGTAAAATAAACGAAGGCAAAATATGATGAGGGACGCGGTGTGTCAGCGCCGTCTTAGGCCTTGTACTCACGAGCAGACATGTCCGATGAAACCGGTCCGCGGACCGTTTTCATCAGACATGTCTGCCCGGGGACTTTTGTTCGATGGCTGTACACACCATCGAACAGAAGTCCGCGCGTAAACAATACGCGGGGCGTGTCCGCGGTGTCGCCGCGTCGATGGCGCGGTGTCGCCGCGACAATGACGCGGCGACGTGGGCGGGCCTGCCTTTTAAATGCTTCCACGCATGCGTCAAAGTCATTCGATGCATGCGAGGGATGGCGGGCGGCCGGACATGTACGGTAGGTCTGTACAGACGACCGTACATGTCCGGGCGGACAGGTTTCCAGCGGACTGTTTTAAAGCAAGTCCAGGAAACAGTTGTCCGCTGGAAACCTGTCCGATCCGCCCGAAAATGGTCCGCTCGGGCCTACACACGGCCAAACATGTCTGCTGAAACTGGTCCGCGGACCAGTTTCAGCAGACATGTTTGGTCGTGTGTACGGGGCCTTACTGTTTCTCTGGTGGCTTCCGGCTTACGGTGGTGTCACGTGATCCCGAATCCCTACGGCGTTACATCACGTACCTCGTGACTTCATCAGGGAGTCTCCCCTATGCTCGCATTGAGTTTAAACATAGATTTGCCACACATTTTGGAATCAGAGTCAGCCTAGCAGTAAGAGAGCAGTACAGAGGACATCATTGGGAAACATCTTGGTACCCACTCTTGGATACGCTTACACCCATGCTACATGCACATTGTCTACTATATCAAGGTGAGTGTTTTGGGAGACCAGTTATGGATAACCATTCAACTGTATTGTGATGCACTCACAGCCATCCTTTGAAAATCATCCATTGATGACCAGTTTTGGATTCCTACATTATAGGACATTTTCTCCTTGTTTAGGACTTTGCTTATCGCGTTCCATCCATTGGTTCACCTATTGGTTCACAGTTTTGCTTATATTCATTTATATATTGTTTTACTAGCTCACATTGTGCTATCAATCATTTATTTGTTTATACGTTATTAAACACATTATCACTAATTATTACTTATTTACTAGTTGTTACTAGTTTGATAAGCTGTTGTGGTTGTTTTAGTTTCACCCTAGTGTGTAGCGCCTATCCAATGAAGAGCCTACAAGACCTGGGGGAAAGCAATGCAGGATAGCGCCCACGGAGATTCAAGGCTTAGGTAAGTAAAATGGGGGCTTGGGGGGGCACCTTAGTGCATAGGATTAGAGTTGAGCAGACACCTGGATGTTCGGGTTCGGGTCCGAACCCGAACTTAAAAAAAAAAGTTTGGGTTCGGGAATCTGAACCCGAGCCCGAACTCCGAACCCCATTGTAGTCAATGGGACACAGACTTTTAGAAAAAAAAATGCGCAGAGGTCCCCGCAAATTCAATAACCAGACCCTTTAGGTCTGGTATGGATATTAAGGGGAACCCCGCCGTCAATTACATTTTTTTTTTTTCCCGAACTCCGATCCCGGACCCAAAACTTTTTCCAATTATTCGGGTTCGGGTTCGGGAAAAACCCAAAGTCCGTACCGAACCCGAACTTTACAGTTCGGGTTCGCTCAACCCTACATAGGATGCATTAAGGTGAGAAAACACCAAGCTTTACAACCACTTTAACATCTCTGTGAGCCAACACAGATTCAAGGAACAAAAGGAGGCAGCCTTAATAAAACTGAATATGACCACTTTAGAACATATAAAATTCAGGCGTACATTAGGACTTGGTGACCTTAGCAAGGTTGCAATGTCTCATGGACAATGCTAACCATTTACCAGTTGACTTTGCTTGCTCCCCACAGTGTCTCATTGATATTTCGGTCCCTGCTAAGAGACAAAAGTCGGCAGCCCTCCACATTTCAATAGCAGTTTACCTTTTTTTTTTTAAAAACCTAACAATCTGAAAATTTGCTAGGTCACCCACAAAAAGGAAGCCTTTTATTAAGCATTGTGTTTTCTTTTGCCGCAGGCAGGCAGACTGAATAAACACGGGGCATAGACTGCTCGCTATTCCTCGTCCCGCTCGTATCCAAGAATCACAGACAATACGGCTTTGCAGAATGAAAGAATTTTAATAAAAACACGCCATCCGAAACCCTTGTCAGCCCCCTATACTCGGCTCTTATAAAGAATTTATTTCATTACTAAAAGTGCTGTTGATTTAGTGTAACTTTCAGCACTCAAATTCTTGGAGAGCTTGAATAGAACGTCCCTTTCCAAGATAAATATATTATGCAAAGTACGGAACCTTATTTTATTTTTTTCCTTCTTTGCCATTTTACTGATACGATCAAAAAAAAAAAAATCCAATGTGTTTCCCATTCTGAGGTTCAAAGGGTCTTTCGGGACTGCATCGCCTCTCTCTGTCGCTCAGATGTAGGTTGTTTCAACATATGTTCGGCTTATTTGACAAGTTGGCCCAGACGAGAAGCATTTCCTATAGTCCTCCTCGGACTGCTTTGGACGATGATATACATTGTAGTAATTGATTTGAAGGGATCACAAGACAAGGGCACCATAACATGTCACCCTGGAGAGATTAGGGTGTCTGCTCCACAGTTAATTATGTTTTTATTAGATGTGCCGTGGAGTGACATGGATACTTATTACCGATCGCCTTGCCCTGTCTGTAACAAGTGGGGAAAAGTTGTAAACTTTGGTCAGGAAACAGAGAATGCCCCTGGGCTTTAACTTGCCAAATAAAAGACTCGGGTACTAAACACCAGCTTTCTTGGCAGACCTTAAGTGCCGTTCACACGTCAATGCCTCCATTCACGTCTACTGTAGCTGGCAGATAGCAGACGTTTACAACGCTGTAAAATAGCAGAGAATTAATTAGATATTTTAAGTCTGAATTATTCCTACACCCTGACCTGACCTTAGAAGGGGGCTTATTAAAGTTCAGGACTGTCTGGTCGGAAAGAAAGAATCCAGCTTTGAACTTAAACTTCAGAGTTTTCACTGTCTCGAATCTTCAGACTTCTTTTAGCCATGATGTAAAAAATGAAAGGTTCATTCCAGTCAATCATAAAACTTTCTCACCTGATGAAGGGCTTTCCTTTTCATTTTGGAATTTATGTTATACACCTGGCAGCCCCTACCAGCTAAATCCATCCATTTTGCCAGTACTATCACCCTTTGAAAGGCCCCAAATTTAGACTTGTGAAATACTTTTCAAAGTTTTCCCCCAATTCCGGGACATTCCCTCTCTTTAAGCCCACAATAAATAGATATTTTTTTAAAGATTCCTGAAAAAGTGTCTAATTGCCACAAAATGGGTCTCTTTGATCCCCTTTTCTTCCTTCTTTCCTTCAGTATATTGGTGTAGCGCCTGGTTACTTTTCAGAACAGGTGCTAGTGTAAATTTAGAGGGGGTCAGAGTTAAGTGACGCTGACCAGGTTAATCTGTTTAAATTTTAAGCCTCCGTCCCAGCTGAAATAAAATAACCCCTGACACAACCTCAGGGCTTAACCCCATTCTGCCGTTTGACCCAAATCGTGAAAGCATTCAGAGAGTGAGGAGCAGACTGCCTGCTTTCTTTCGGTGTTTCAGCATAGAGAAGGGGCTGGACTTTTTATTGGTCTTTTATAAACAACATGACATCATTCACATGAGCACATTTGATAGGTCAGTCCATATAAGGGTCTCTTCCTGTGAGTTTATTCTTGGCATGCTGCACACGTTTCAAAAGTCTTTGGGGGCCATCTTCTTCACTCGATGGAGGGGGCCATGGGAGGAGGGAGTTTAGGAGTGTGTACAAGGGAGGGATAACAGCTGTCTTCACTTAATCACTTCCTGAAGGTTTTTTTAACTCTATAATGTCTTTTAAGGAAAGTAACAGTATTGCAACATATTTTCACACATACATATGTAACATTTGAGTAGCTCAGGAGGAAAGTAATCATAACACAAAAATATTAATTTTAGTAACTTCCATCACACAAGTTTTGGTTGTGCTGTGGGTTCATGCTGTAATTTCTGGGGTGCTGATCACACCCAGGCCGACAGGTGGCAGCAGTGGAGTCAAGGATTTGGATGCTTCTTCCCGGCAGCCTATCAGGAGGAGGTTTCCTTGCTCTGCATGCTGGGAGGGGTATTAATGGGGCAGATTAAATCTTCTTGGGTCTTCCCCTCGTGTGGCGCCCACCTTCAGGGTAGCCATATGCCCGGCCCGGCAAATGGCATTCCGGGCCGGGGTGTGAGTGCTACGCAGAGATTGTTGTTTCCGGGACCACATTGGCCCGGAGCATCTGATCTGTCGCTGGGGCTCAGTGAGTGACTGGGTTCCTATTCTGATGAAGGTCCTGAGATGTTCATCCTGTGTGAGGAAGCTGTCCGGTGGAGAGTCTGCCTGAGGAGTGCCAAGAGAGGCTGGTGTTTCAAGAGGGGCCTGACCATCCATCGGGGACCAGGGAAACCAGGTACTGAGAGGCTGGACGTTGGTCGCCTATCAGTCGGTAACCTAACCAAAACTACCTGAAGGAGATCCGGGTGCTGAATCTGTTAAGGAGGATTCGGGACCACTATTATCTCTATTATTTTCAACCATTGGAAGGGTCTTTGGCACAGACTTAACCCCAAGTTCGAGTGACATTCTGGCTGCCAGGCTGGTGAAAGAGGCCTGTCCAGATGCGCTATACCCACTCTGGCTAAAGTTGTGAAGTAGAAGTTGTCATTGGAAGCAGGACTGTTTCCCATCCACATACACCTGAATCTGTTGTTCTCTGCTATCTCTTCACTCTTCACCAAGTTCTACTGTTTTTACCCGGCTGGGTAATAAAAGCACATAAAAGACACCTGTTGTGTGGACATTCCATTTACTACAACTCTCATCAAGTACCCTAGACGGCAGAGATACAGAGGTAATATGCCACCCAAAACAAACCAGCAGCTCCATCAGGGGTAGGTGCTATGGGCCAGATTCAAAGTAGAGATACGACGGCGTATCTCCTGATACGCCGTCGTATCTCTGTGTTCCGGCCGTCCTAACTATGCGACTGATTCATAGAATCAGTTACGCATAGATAGCCATAAGATCCGACAGGTGTAATTGACTTACACTGTCGGATCTTAAGGATGCAATTCTTTGCCGGCCGCTAGGTGGCGAGGCCATTGCGGTCGGCGTAGAATATGCAAATGACTAGTTACGGCGATCCACGAAGATCCGCGCGTTTGTCGCAATCCCGTACGTCGTCGCTAGTCGTTTTTACCCGTTGCAAAGTTACACCTGCTTTAACATGGCTTATCTTTAGATCAGCCATGTTAAAGTATGGCCGTCATTCCCGCGTCGAATTTAGATTTATTTTTCTTTGCGTAAGACGTCTGGGAATACGAAACGCCGTAACGCACGTCGCATTTAAAAAAAAACGTCGGGGCGTCGTAATTTCGCTCAATGCACGTCGGGAAATTTGAACACGGAGCATGCGCAGAACGTTCGGCGTGGGAACGCGCCTAATTTAAATGGTGCCCGCCCCATTTGAATTAGGCGGGCTTGCGCCGAGTGGAATTGCGTTACACCGCCGCAAGTTTACAGGTAAGAGCTTTGTGAATCAGGCACTTACGCTGTAAACCTGCGGCGGTGTAACGTAAATGGGATACGTTACGCTGCCGCAGCGTAACGTATTACTCTCTGAATCTGGCCCTATATTGGTAATAGGATGTGCTGGGAACCATCTTTATTTTTGAATTTTTTTTTTCTAAATATTTCAACTCAGATTGGAGCATATTTAAAGAGGAAGTAAACATAGGATTTATTTGCTTTAAAAAAAAAAAAAAATCCAATAATTCATTATTCGCACATTTATAGATCGTTAAAAAGAGCTTTACAATTACCTTTTTCTTCATTTTGTAAGTTATATCCTCTTCCTGGAATTGGCATTGCCATTTTTGCTTTTTTTTCTCTCTGTCGTGGACGTAATTTCCGCCCTTGCTTCGGTCCCCTGTCCAAAATCTCGCGCATGTGCGATCGCATGCTATCCAAGCCTCTATCTTAAGCTGTGGAAAAATGGGGTTATACCGAGCTAGAGATAAAAAACATCCCTGTACAGCTGCAACAAAAACCATTAAATATCTCTATAATGCTAACAAAATGATATAAACATAAGTTGCACTCGTGACTATGAAAAATCACAAATAATAAGTGACATATGTAGTGAAAGAAGAAGTGATAAATGATAAACACACAATTAAGTCCATATATCAAAAAGGAAAAAAAATGGTTGTGAAAAAAGATGATTGTGGGGAAAAAAGATGATGATGGTAAGTCCGTTGAGGCAATAGGTTCCAGATTCTATCCACCTTCACCAGGAGAGAGAAGAAGAGAAGAAGGGAGGGAAGTTCTAAATCTGAAGAATAATTCCACTGTGTATGTGGGAACCCTTACCTGAACTGGTGGACCTCCTAAAGAACAAGGTCATGAACGCCAGCAGAATTAGCCCTCTGCAGGGACTGGTAGGTCTACCGTATCACTGAAAACCTCCTGGTATAGCTAGTAACCCTTTGCAATACTCGATGAGGAACAGAAACTTCAATCTGGGGATGCACACTCTGACCAGAAAGCCACTAGTGCAAAGGGATAAGGAACTCCAATAGTAAAGTATTAATTAAAAAATTGCCTTTAATGCTTAAAAAGAGCAAGCGACAACAATCGCGTAATACATATAAAAAAGTCGGCAAGCTTAAAACTATTAAACACCCGTGTCCCGGGGTCACGTGGGGCATAATGACGTCAGCACGTAGCACCGCTCCCTACATGTTTCGTCATACATGACGTCTTCCTGGGGCACGGGTGATGTGCTGAGCCATCACCTTTATATCACACAACAACAACCAAGCATCGTTATTATCTGGGCACCATGTTGTGACTCACAAATATACAGATACAGGATAGAGAACACCAAGCCTTGATTTGATGAGTGTGACTAATGAAAGTCAATAACGAAAGAAAAAGGAAGAAAAAAATCCAATGTTATTTAGAAAATAAGGATATGTACAGGGCCGGCCTTAGGTGTTCAGGCGCCCTGTGCGAGCTAATCCTGTGGCGCCCCCCCCCCCCCATCTTCACCCCTCACCCCCTGGTCACCTAAACATATACAAAGAGGAAAAAAATATTTATAACTAATAATTGTATTTTACTTCTTTCTTTTTTATTATTATTTTAAGTCCCTTATATCCTCCTCCCCTTCTGTGTGTAGGCTGGCTATAAAAAGTATTTTTTTTTTCTTTTTATCTAAAAAAGTAGATGCATGCAGGGCCAGGGGCTCAGTGTGACTTACTTTCGGTGGACAGTGCGGCTTTGCATTTAAAAATGGCGCCGCCCAGCGCTTAGACACCACTGCGCATGCGCCCTCTGCCCGAGAATAGCCGAGCGTTTTTGGGCTTTCCCGAGCAGCGGCAGCTCATGCGCAGTGTGCCTGTCGGGGCCAGCAGCAGCCATTTTTTTTCAGGTGCCGCAGCCGATGCGTTGCTCTTCACCCTGTCCCAGGGCAGGGGGACCTGGCAGCGTCTGCAGCTGTGAATCGTAGGAGTCGGACTCCTGTGATGATCATGTGAATAACTGACTGCTACTCACATTCTGCGAGCTGTGATGGCCGCACGGCGCCCCTTTTGCCCATGGCGCCCTGTGCGGTCGCACAGCTCGCACACCCCAAAGGCCGGCCCTGGATATGTATAATGCTACAGCACACTACGATCACCTGTGTTCATAAAGGGTATTATATACATTTAAACATATAAAATATTGCTAACTTCACTTTATAAAAATTCAAAGAATACCCCAAACTATACAGGAAATGGAAAAATAAGCAACCAAGCAGCTCCATCTTGAGCTGCTTGGTTGTATGGAAGTCTATTGAGATGCCCTGGTTCACTCCCCCTGTGTGACATCTCACAGACACAATCGGAGAACCAGGAAGCAGATGAGGGAAGCCACAGTATCGCGAGGCTCCAGTGCTGTACCATTAATAGGGGAAATAACGCTGTTGACATGGAAACGGCACACATAGAGTGCCGTGAGCCGAACAAAGGACTGCGCATGCGCCCCTGACGTCATAAACGATTGCAGAAAGGATTGTGAGAAGATTTTACAAGTATGTGAGGTTTCATGGGCACCGATCAGCATCATTATCAGTGTAGATTACAATAACCTAAAGTTGAAGTAGAGAGTTTACAACCACTTTAATGATAAATTGCACTTTTTTATACTCCCAAAACTGCCACAAAACTGGTCTCTATGATCTGCCTCTTCTTTACTTCAGTATGTGAGACCTGGTTCAATGGTAATAGGGCCAGATTCACATACCTTTGCGGCGGCGTAACGTATCCGCCGCAAGTTTTCAGCGCAAGTGCTTGATTCACAAAGCACTTGCGTGTAAACTTGCGGCGGCGTAGCGTAAAGCCGTCCGGCGCAAGCCCGCCTAATTCAAATGGGGCGTGTACCATTTAAATTAGGCGCGTTCCTGCGCCGAACGTACTGCGCATGCTCCGTTTTGAAATTTCCCGCCGTGCTTTGCGCGAAATGACGTCGCCCCGACGTAATGTTTTGAACGGCGACGTGCGTTACGTCCTTTCGTATTCCCGGACGACTTACGCAAAAAAAAAAAAATTGGAAATTCGACGTGGGAACGACGGCCATACTTTAACATGGGCTGTCTATTTTTACACCACCTAAATAGCAGCCGTAACTTTGCGACGGGAAAAACCGACTAGCTTCGAAGTAAGAGAATGCGACGAACGCGCGTACCTTCGTGGATCGCCGTAAACAGCTAATTTGCATACCCGACGCGGAAAACGACGCAAACTCCACCCAGCGGTCGCCGAAGTATTGCATCCTAACATCCGAAGGCGTACGAAGCCGTACGCCTGTCGGATCTTAGCCAAATTACGTTGTATCTTTGTTTGTGAATTTAAAATAAAGATACGACGCGGCAAATTTGAAAGTACGCCAGAGTATCAGCAGATACTCCGGCGTACTTTTTCTGTGAATCTGGCCCAGAATGTCCTGGGAACCATCTTTATTTTTGAATTTTTTTAAAAGGAACTTTTAGCCCACATTGGATCACAGAATTGTATTAGAATTAATTGCATATATGTTTTTATATATTCCTGAAGAAGTGGCTAATTGCCATAAAACAACCTTCTATGATCCCCTCCCCTCTCTTCCTTCGGTATGTGAGACCTGGGTTGTTGGTAATAGGATACCCTGGGAACAATCTTTATTTATCCTTTCTATTTCACCTTTGTATTTTGCATAGTACTGTATATGTTGGGTTACATAAATTAGAGAGTTTAGTTGGGGGTTCTCCTAGAGATATATTTTCACATCTGGGCATGCATGATAGAAACATAGAAGAGTGACGACAGAAAAAGTCAAAGTGGCTCATTAAATTTGTTATATATTTATAATATATACTGGTCAAAAGTTTTATAACACCTCCATTTTTCCAGTTTTGTCTCAATGTACTCTGAAAATAGAGCATAGAACAAATAATCAATTGGACAGAAATAAAGAAATTATGCAATTGTTTTCTTTAACAAAATGTATGTTACATTTTTGATTTATCAAAGTAGCCACCTTTTGCAGATACTTGTGGCATCCTTTCTACAACAGAAATCAAATATTGTTTACAATGTTCTTCCTAACACTGTAATGACTCGTACACACGGCCGGACTTTCCGAGAAAAAAAATCAGATGGGCTTTTTTTCTCGGAAAGTCCGGCCGTGTGTAGCCTCCATCTGACTTTTTTTTGTCAGGAGTCCGACGGACCTTAGATAGAGAACCTGTTCTCTTTTTCTCTGTCGGACTTCCGACGGGGTCACGGAGGACTTTTGCATGGTCAAAAGTCCAACCGTGTGTAGGAGGCATAAGAAGTTCCCACAAGTGTGTTGCACTTTGCTGTCACCCTTCTGTCTAGTTCATCCCAAGCCAGCCAGCCAGCCAGCCAGAGGGGTTGGAAAGGTTTGTGTCTTTTCACCTTAACCTCCCTGGTGGTATGATTCTGTCTGGAATTACGTACCAAAAGCGGTACAATTATTTGCAAGGAAATTTGGCGTTTTATACTGTAGGCCTGTAATTTTTAGGAATAACTCATTTAAATCGGACCAAACAAGAGTCTAGTAGGCATCCCGGGTATGAATTTTTTTTAAAACCAAAATTATAAATTATAATATAATAAATAATTATAAATAATTATAACAAATAATAATATAATTATAATAAAAAATTATTCAATAATGTAATCAACTAAAAATCACTGAAATTTGCTCAGTTGCAGAATTGTCGCTGTCATTACTTTTATTTTTTTATGACGAATTTCCCCACAAATCGCTATCGCACAATTCTGCAAGTGATTATAATTTATTATCGCTGTTTTCTAGTGGCTCTAAAACCATTTTTGACATAAAGGGACACTTTTGGTTGCTATGGACAATCTACAGTTTGCAGGGAGAAAGAACAGTTATTATTATATAAAAGTACATGTAGGGCACTGGGCAGACCAGTAGGGACAAGGGGGGGTGTGTTTTTTACATACAGTACTGTAATCTATAAGATTACAGTATACTGTATGTAAGGTGTTTGTTTACTTTTTTGAATTTGGCGCCGTTCTCCGCCCCCGTGCGTCGTAACATCGCAGGGAACGGAGATCGGCGGCACACGGGGACACTGTGAATCGAGCAAGGACCCGCTCGCCCACACAGCTGGGTGGCATCGCTGGATCCAGGAACAAGGTAAGTAAACCCTGCCTGTGGATTCAGCGATAAGGTAAGCTGCGCCGCTGCACGCTCTGCACATCTACCCCGAGCGTGACCCGGGGATACCGATCCCAGCATGGAAATTCCGTCAAGGAGGTTAATGCATCCTTTGCATTAAGGTGAAAAAACACCTAGCAAACACGGGCCCCCCAGCCCCCCCCATTTTACTTGCCTCAGCCCGTTCACCTGCTCTGTGCGCCCCTGGCGTCCTCTTTTCCATGGAGTCTCGACATTGATTGGATAGATTGATAGCAGCGCAGCCATTTGCTCCCGCTGCTGTCAATCAAATCCAATGACGCGGTTGCCGGGGGTGGGGCTGAGTCATACACTCGGCGGCTATGTACGCAGAGTGTATGAAATGGGAGCGCGCTTGCATGGTAACCCCCTCGGGAGAGAGCTTCCCAGAGGGGGTAATCTGATGTGGGGAGGAGTCGCGTGAGCCGCCAAGGGACCCCAGAACAGGAGGATTGGGGTCACTCTGTGCAAAACGAGCTGCACAGTGGAGGTAAGTATGACATGTTTGTTTTTTTTTTTTAAATTTACCTATACAACCCCTTTAAGTCTGGAGACTGTGCTGGCCATTCCATGTTTTGAAGCCTAGCATTTTGTTGTTTTCTTCTAAGGTAGTTCTGGCACAGCCTGGAGTGCAGTGTTTTAGGTCATTATCCTGTTGAAAGATGAACCCTTGACCAACTACCCAGAGAGTATTGCATTGCCCTGCAAAAATGCGGTGGTAGTAGTTTTGATCAGGGTGGCACTCACTCAAGTTGCCAACTCTGAATCCAGCAATAACCTCAGACCACCACACTTCTTCCATGTTCTTCTTCCATGTTTGTTGGTGTCACACACTGAGGAACCATCCTTTTACCTACTCAAAGGCGTACAAAAACCCTGTGTGATGAACCGAAGATCGCACATTTTGATTATTCGGTCCATAAGATCTTCTTTCAGTCTTCAGTAGTCCACTGGTGGTGCTTCATGGCCCAAGCACGCCTCTTTTTCTAACTTTGCCTTCTTACTGGCACTTGACCTGTCAAACCTGCAGCTCAAAGTCTCAAACTGGTTGTTACCCCCCCCCCCCCCCCAAAAAAAAAATCATACTCCTGTCCCATTAACCACTTGACTACAGGGCACTTTTACCCCCTTCCTGCCCAGGCCATTTTTCAGCTTTCAGCGCTGTCACAATTTAAATGACAATTGCACGCTCATGCAACGCTGTACCCAAATGAAATGTTTATCATTTTTTCCCGACAAATAGAGCTTTCTTTTGGTGGTATTTGATCACCTCTGTGGTTTTTATTTATTGTGCTATAAACAAAAGAAGAGGGTCAAGTTTGAAAAAAGCACAATGGCCCAGATTCACGTACAGCGGCTCATAGTTATGCCCGCGTAGTGTATCGAATATACGCTACGCCGACGTTGCGCAGAGCGGCGAGCACAGTATTCACAAAGCACTTGCTCCCAACGTTGTGCCGGCGTAATGTAAATTCATAGGCGTAAGCCCGCCTAATTCAAAGTAGGTGGAAGTGGGCGTGATTCTGAGCATGCGCCGTCCCGTGGACGCAACCCAGTGCGCATTCTCAGAATCACGTCGGAAATACTCCTTAAGATACGTTGAATCACTGCCTATGACTTGAACGATACCTAAGCCCATCCCTATTCACGTACTACTACGTAAAATACGACGGCTGTTCCCTGGTCCATACCTTTGCATAAGTTGCGCCTCATAGATGGGGAATAACTATATGCCGGACGTAAGCCTTACATAAACCGCGTATATTAATGCTTTGGGTGCAAGTACGTTCGTAAATCGGCGTATCTCACTCATTTGCATATTAGAATCGTAAATCAATGGGAGCGCCCCTTGCGGCCAGCGTGAATATGCGCCCACGATACGACGGCGTAGGAAACTTACGTCGGTCGTAGGAAGCCTATTTTCAGGCGTATCTAGTTCTGTGGGCACGGCGCACATATACGACGGCGCACATTTACACTTACGCGGCGTATCTCGAGATACGTCGGCGTAAGTGCTACGTGAATCCGGGCCAATATTTTTTACTTTTTGCTATAATAAATATCCATTTTTGTTTTAAAAAAAAAATATTTCCTCAGGTCCTGCTCAGTTACTGGGCAATCGCGGGTGCCCCTAGTGGCTCAGGAAGGCGAGGACGTCATGTGACGTCCTCCCAGAACGAGAGAGTCTTCACCCCGCCGTCAGTGGTTAAGACACGAGCTATAGCATAGTGCTTTTGCCTAGTTAATTGCCCCTTTTATCTTCTACGGTACCTGGTTGATCCTGCCTGCTCCTAACTTCCCCCTGTTAGCTGACTATGTTTATCATGGCTGCTGAGCCATGAAAGCGTGGTCAGTTTATGTGCCTTTGTCATCTAGCTTCTCTCCTGTGCGTCTCTGCAGATTTCCCATCCTCTCCTCCTCTCTCTTTGTTAGCTCCGTAGTGTGTTGTGAGAACACAATCTCACGGTCTCTCCCCTATCCTATCCTCTCCTCACAGCCCCTCCAGCTTGCTATGGGGGCATCTGAGCCGAGCTGAAGCTCTGTGTGTTCATTCAGACATGGAGCGGCAGTTCGGCCCCGCCCCGGATTGTCTAACTGACTTTGATTGACAGCAAGTTCAGACTTCTTCCACAACTACTTACCTCTGCATCCCCTATCCTCCTCACTTTCACACATCTTCAACTCTGACCTCTACATGCAACCCCCCTTCCACTGCCTCCAGCTTCTCCCTCCTTCCTTAAAAGCTCCACCATCTTCCACGTGTCTAACTTGTGTTGGTGTATTAAGCTGAAGCACCCAGTCGGCTCTAGTACCTCCCCGCACACTGTAGGTGGCTCTGCCTCTCTCACTTGCAGGGAGGTCATTCAGTGGAGGTGTCGGGATCTGCACCTGCATCTCCCTGGTCCCCATCCTGCACTCAGTGGCAGCTGCTCAGGAGATCAGATCTGTGGTAGCTGTTGGGAGACAAGCTTCCACTTGCAAACACAGAAGCCAGATTTCAGTGTTTACAAGTGATAGTGGTGAGCAGGGAGCAGAGGGCCTGAGCCAGAGGTGGTGGAACTGAGTTCCACCAAGTTCCAGCTGAAAAAAAAGCCCTGACTTCACTACATTGTCAAGCTTGCACCTTTGGCCATTGTGAATGTAGGCATTCTGACTTCTATTGGTATTTAGCAAGCAGGGGAACAAACTCAATCTCAGGATAAAATGTAGAGCCTCTTACAAGGAAGTTGGGTCTCCTGAGTCAATTCAAAATCCTTTGTATTTCACAGGAATGTACGTTTTAATAGTCCTTACAAACAAAATAACTGTACAGTGAAAATATTCCAGACCCTGTCTCGTATTATCATGCACACTTAGTAAGCGCTGACTGTACACCTCCGGGGCAAACAGTGATTTTGGCAGTTTTCACGTAGAAGAATGAACTTAATAAGTGTGCTTAGCAGATCCTAATTTTTATGTGATCTTTGAAATACATTCCAAACACTTTGACCTCAAATGTTGACTTACCAAAGCCACCAACTTTATTAGCACAAGGAAAGGTTCTATACTGAGATGTACATTTTAATATAAATCACACCTTTGGAGTTTCAGTACCATGTGTGCGCCGCTGTTCTCTTCCTGGCAAGCTTGGTCAACCACCACAATCCCCGAGGAGATATAGAACAGAAGGTAATTAGAAGCGGTCTTGTTCATGATGACTACTGGTTCTGCACATTTCCACCAGCCAGACAGTTGCACCGTTGTGGTACACGTTGCACATTTGTTGTAACTTTTAACCTCTGCTGACCCTGGGGATATTTCAGAATCGACATCAGAAAGGACGCTTAAAACAAATCTACAAAAAATACCCCAAAATCCAGGCTGTTTCTAAAAAACGATGACTTATTGCAGTGGTAATGCTCATTTAATTTTTCAAAGGGGTCGTAGTTGTAGCACTCATTTTCAGAGGGACCGCTGAAAATATGCCTTGGTCCCCCTTGTTAGTACAGGGGTCGCCAGTCGCAAGCACAGTCTCATGCATACTGACATTAATGGCTCTGCCCGCTGCTGGTCTGTGGCCTGTTGGGAGTCGGGGCCATGTGGGGGAGTGGGAGACGAGCGAGCGAGGCTTGATCTGCATTGGTGGCCATTTTAGGGCCATCTTTAAGGCAGGGAAAAAGGGGCAGCTGCCCTGGGCCCTGTCATTGTTGTGGGGCACAAAGCAGATGCCTCAAACTTGCCAACTATCCCAGTTTAAATTCCTTTGTCCATTGAAGTTTGCTGTGTCCTGATATCTCAGTGTGAAGTGCTGCTACTAATGCTGCCCAGCTCTGTCCTATTGTTGTGTACGGATGACTCATCTGCAGACCCTGTGTTTACAAGTAAATAACTGTCATTCATATGTAAACAACAGGAGCATTCATAAATAGCATCAATTGTAAATAGCGGCAGCATTCATATGCAAATAACTGAGGCCAGCGGCATTCATATGTAAATAAAGGTGTCATTCATATGTATATCATGCCACTCTTCAGTGAAGAGATGATGTGCTGTAATCTCTAGCAACCAATCAGTGAGCAGTATTACTCTAAAGTAATCTCTAGCAACCAATCAACAAGAAGAAATCATGTGCTGTAACCTTCAGCAACTAATCAGTGAGCCGTAATGTGTGCTGTAACCTCTAGCAACCAGTCAGTAAGTGGTAATGATCTGCTGTAACCTCTGGCAACCAATCACTGCCTGATCTGATACAGTAAACTGATTTTAAGTCTAGCTGATATTTATTGTATGTCTCAGAGCAGGTGGAGAGCAAAGTTGCATGGGGGGGGCCGAGATTTTTTTTGCCTAGGGTCCAATCAACATTAAAGGCGGCCCCAGGCCACTGGCGTTGCCGCCTAGGCTCCACCTCTTGTCTGGTCAGTGACAGGGATCCTGCTGTGGGCTAGGCATGTGAGGAACCTGGATCCTTGTGTGGGTCTAGTGCACTGCCACCTTCCCGGCACCAGTGACCAGCCCTGGTTGGAGACTGCTGGTCTAGGGGAGGCCTTAACTGTTTATTGCTAAAGAACTTTTACAAGAGAGGGGTTAAGGGTCACAGGATACTCCAAAACAATCATAGCAATCAATGGGTGGACAAACTTCCTAGTAGAAGACCCTTACAGGAGCAGGCACACACTACAGTCCCAAATCAGGTCTTACTCACAATGTCCCAGAAGCTGTCTGCTACCCAACATCTACAGGTAGATCCTCAGTGAGGGAGATACAAGATCCTTCTCCAGACTTCAGGACTGTACCCTCCAGTGAACAATCCCCTAGCAATCTTCTCCAGGCTCTCTCAGGCCCAGACTGCAATTCTTGTCTCGGTAGCTCTCTCCTAGTGTAACAGGCGTTCCCAGCGCCATAATGCATACGGTGACCACGCGATGACGTCATCGCCCGGGGCCGCGTGCGTTCCAGCTTGGAACGTGGAAGTGCGCCGCGCCTCACCGCCGTCTGGAATTAGTGCTTATTCACTGCACCTGTGTCCTGCCTATAAAGGCATTCAGGTCACATTCAAACGCTGTTCTATTATTGTCGGTCGTAGCCGGCTTGGCTACCTTTTAACCAGAGCTACTACTCTTCCTAAATGGGAAACAATTCCTTGCCTGGATCTGCGCTGTCAACCTCACAAGAGTTGCTGCGGACACCGCAAGATATCCCCCACCAGGAGACCCGCCATAGAAGAATCCCTAAACTACGGAACTCCATTGCTGCTAAACTACAACAAGACTCATCCTCTGCAAACGAATAAGTAGCCGTTTTTTTCACTTGTAGTGCCTTTAGAATCATCTACTACATAAATTGCTTCTAATCAGTTGCTGTATTGAACTCTGGCTTACTAAGTACTAGCATACTGCTTGAGATTGTCTGTTGTGTTCTCGGCTACTTGTTGTGGAGTATCTTAAAAGGGACATACACTCTTAAATTACCTGAGCTATATTTGCCTCTCTTACGCAACTACCTATTGCCTACACCTTGCTTAATTACTACGCGCTTGACATAAGTTGTTATTTGTTTATGGGCCCATGCCCTAAGTTACTGAACATGTTCGCCTTAACTTTTCTATGCTAGGGTTTGAAGGTATTTCATACCTGCTCCCTTAGTGACCTAATACATTTCTTTATGTTAAAGTGATATGATGTAGAGAACCCCCAAACTCCTGTTCTCTGATTGAAGTGACACCTAGGGTCCGATACTGATAATCACTTGCATACTGAAGTGCATTGAAATCTTCACGCGCATTGTAACCTTTTAACGCAAGGGGTTGGACGCATGTTGTAATACCTCGGCCCTTAGAAGCTCAATGCATTCACACATGTGAGAGAGATGATGTAGTGACCCCCCAAACTCCTGTTCTCTGATTGGAGTGACACCTGGGGCTTAGTACTGAAATATCACATTGAGACTTGCATTGAAATCCTTGCTAACCGCAGTTGTGGTTTACTCCCGTTCACCAGTAGTTTGTGACGGAATAATAGAACCTTATCATGATGAACCCAGCGGAATTGCCAACCATGTGGTTGCCCTTACTCAAAAGGTAGACGTACTTGCTCAAACTGTACAAACCCTGCAGTTGGAGAACCAAACACTGCAAGAATTAGTTGCGCAAAATCCAAATGTGCCTCGTTTTCCCCCTGAACCTCAGTTCAATTCACCTGCACCTTTTACTGGTGATCGAAAGACCTAAAGAGAATTCATTAATGCATGTAAATGAATGTATGAATTACGCCCTTGCAGCTTCCCCAATGACAGGATTAAGGTGTTTACCCTCATATGCTATTTACATGGAGAACCACGTGCTTGGGCAAATACCTATCTTGAAAAAGAGGATCCAATCCTAAATTCATGTCTACAATTTTTGGCAACTATGTCCTTGCTTTATGATGACTTCAACAAGCAACTCACTGCGGAAAATGCTATTAGGAATCTCAAACAAGGTACAGGACCTGTTGAGGACTTCATAGCGGAATTTCAGAGGTGGGCCATTGAGACTGAGTGGAATGATGTTACACTCGGTAACCATTTTCGTCTCGGCCTTTCCGAACCACTCATAGATGAGTTGGCTAGAGCAGATCTCCCCAATCTCTTAATGATACCATAAAACGTGCTATCACAATATATCGTAGATTGAGAGAGAGACGAGCTGAATCTTCATCAAGTTCCACAGCACCTGTCCCTACACCTCAAAAATGTAGTCTGTCCCCTTTTGATGAAAAAATGAACATTGTGACCGTGCAAAGTTCCACCAACCCTTCAAAGCCTCAGAAATTGTGACTTTGGACAGACCACTATTCCCTAGCTTGTCTTTGTTATTTCTCTAAAAGGCGATACAAAGTTTTTTTTTGGGCGTTCGCAAATTTTTACAGAAAGTATATAAAAAAATGTCTTACTGCTGAAACCCCTTACCTTGATAAGCCTCCACTTATTGAGATCCCCAGGTGGGTATCCCTTAAGAGGGGGGTACTGTAACAAGCGTTCCCAGCGCCGTAATGCGTTGCACGCTGGATTGCATACGACGACCCGCGCAATGACGTCATCGCCCCACGCCGCGTGCGTTCCATCTTGGAACGCGGAAGTGTGCCGCATCTCACCGCCATCTGGAATCAGTAATTATTCCCTAAGTTACTGAACATGTTCGCCTTAACTTTTCTATGCTAGGGTTTGAAGGCATTTCATACCTGCTCCCTTAGTGACCTAATACATTTCTTTATGTTAAAGTGATATGAAGTAGAGAACCCCCAAACTCCTGTTTTCTGTTTGGAGTGACGCCTGGGGTTCGATACTGATAAACACTTGCATACTGAAGTGCATTGTAATCCTTTAATGCTAGGGGTTGGATGCATGTTGTAATACCTCCGCCCTTAGAAGCTCAACGCATTCATATATGTGAGAGAGATGATGTAGTGACCCCCCAAACTCCTGTTCTCTGATTGGAGTGACGCCTGGGGCTTATTACTGAAATCTCACATAGAGAAATTAAACATTTTCTAATTCTGAATTTTCGAATTTCCGATTATCGAATTCAGAATTTTTAAAATTTCTAATTTTCGAATTTCCAACTCTTGAATTTCTGATTATCAAATTCTAAATTTTTGAATTTCCACTTTTCCAATTTCTGATTTTGCAATTTCCAATTTTCCAATTTCCAAATTTTCCAATTTCCGATTTTGCAATTTCCAATTTTCCAATTTCCGATTCTCTAATTTCTGATTTTGCAATTTCCAATTTTCCAATTTCCGATTCTCCAATTTCTGATTTTCCAATTTACGATTTTCCAATTTACGATTTCTGAAATTTTGGAATGAAAAAGAATTGGAAAATTTGGAATTTAAAATTTTGGAAATGCGAAAATTAGAAAATTTGGAAATTAAAAAATTAGAAAATGTTGTCAAAAAAAATTGTTGTTAAAAAAATTCAGTACTAAATTAATTGCACATGTCTAATGGAGAGTATTGATCAAGGGGAGTGAAAAGCAGCTAGCAAAAGGTAACACAGACTGATGGTATGGCCGGGAAAAGTCAACTCCTAAGATTATCAGAAAGTACAACTAGATACCATGATTCCCTTAAGGTACACTGACAGCCAGCAAGGTTAGAGATCCACACGTAGTAAGTATAACCTGTTTAACTTCTGCTTGCAGACAGCAAAGGCAGCATTCCCTTAGAATACCATTAAAGTTCATGTACGTGTAAAGGCAGGCGTCCCAATACTTTTGACAATATAGTGTAGATTGCCTTTGCGGCCTGGAACTCGTTTTTTTGTTTAGTCTCCTGTTTCACTCACTAACACGTTTAATGCTAGGCTAAAAATAGTTATTACATCAATGTCGTGACTTGCTTAATGTGGAAGTTTGATTAGACGTTGACCGTAATATACATCCCGACACATGCAAACACGGATCTTTTTAAAAGACATTATCTGGAATTGGAACGCAGCTGAATGCTCTTTTCAGAATCAATTACAGAGAATCTCCAAATGTTTCCACAAATAATAAACAGACTCCATCGGGGAGCGTGCATCATCCACAGTGATATGATGCAGTATGTTGGCAACGAAGTTATAGATCTCCAACACTTCCGCCAGCCAAGGCTATGATTCTGCACCTAATCAGCGAGCTCCCATCTGAGATGCCGTCTGGTGTGGATGAGGTATGTAAGAATACACATATATGTGGTTTGACTACCGGTCATGTCACTCTTCCAGTAGGAAATGATAGATGTGACTGATATGAAAAACAGACCTTCTCCCAAGATGAGTAACAAATTATCAGCCCATGGTTCCCAAACTTTAACCATTATGACTTTTGCCATGACTTGTCTGGGCTTTGTTAATAAAGTTGCTAAAAAAGGCAGGTGTTCCAGGCCAATTCAAACATTGGGGCCCAGATTCACGTAGGAGATATGCCGTTGTATCTCTGAGTGTGAGGCGTCGTATCTTGGCGCCTGATTCAAAGAATCAGAAACGCCAGAATTTCTCTAAGATACGACCAGCGTAAGTCTCCTACGCTGTCGGATCTTAACTGCATATTTACGCTGGCCGCTAGAGGCGTGTACGCTGATTTATGCCTAGAATATGTAAATCAGCTAGATACGCCTATTCACGAATGTACGCCCGGCCGTCGCAGTACAAATACGCCGTTTACGTTAGGCTTTTTCCGGTGTAAAGTTACCCCTGCTATATGAGGCGCAGCCAATGTTAAGTATGGACGTCGGGCCAGCGTCAAATTTTCCGTCGTTTGCGTAAGTCGCGAATAGGGCTGTGCGTAATTTACGTTCATGTCGAAAGCATTGGCTTTTTGCGGGTTAATTTGGAGCATGTGCACTGGGATACGGCATGCGCCGTTCGTAAAAAGCGTCATTTACGTGGGGTCACAATAGATTAACATAAAACACGCCCACATGTTCCATATTTGAATTAAGCGGGCTTACGCCGGCCTATTAACGCTACACCGTCGCAACTTTGCTTTGTGAATACTGCACTTGCCTGTCAAAGTTGCGGAGGCGTAGCGTAAATAGGATACGTTACGCCCGCTCACAAATACGCGCTCCCAACGTGAATCCGGGCCTGGGTCTATTAGAAGAATTGCTGTGTAATGTCTTGCATGGGCCACAAAGATTCTCCAGATCAGCCATTCTCAACCAGAGTTTTGTAAAACTCTAAAGCCTCGTACACACGGCCGAGGAACTCGACGTGCCAAACACATCGAGTTCCTCGGCCAGTTCAGCACTGAAGCCGCCGAGGAGCTCGGCGGGACGAGAGCTCCCATAGAACAACGAGCAAATAGAGAACATGTTCTCTATTTCCTCGCCGAGCTCCTCGTCGGCTTCCTCGGCCGAAAGTGTACACACGGCCGGGTTTCTCGGCAGAATTCAGCCAGAAACTCGGTCGGAAGCTGAATTCTGCCGAGGAAACTGGTCGTGTGTACGAGGCCTAAGGCCTTGCACTCACGAGCAGACATGTCCGATGAAACCGGTCCGCGGACCGTTTTCATGGGACATGTCTGCCCGGGGACTGCCCGGGGACTTCTGTTCGATGGCTGTACACACCATCGAACAGAGGTCCGCGCGTAAACAATGCGCGGGGCATGTCCGCGGTGTCGCCGCGTCGATGACGCGGTGTCGCCGCGACAATGACGCGGCGACGTGGGCGGCCTGCCTTTAAAATGCTTCCACGCATGCGTCGAAGTCATTCGACGCATGCGAGGGATGGCGGGCGGCCGGACATGTACGGTAGGTCTGTACTGACGACCGTACATGTCGGGGTAGGGATGGCGACAATGACGCGGCGACGTGGGCGGCCTGCCTTTAAAATGCTTCCACGCATGCGTCGAAGTCATTCGACGCATGCGAGGGATGGCGGGCGGCCGGACATGTACGGTAGGTCTGTACTGACGACCGTACATGTCGGGGTAGGGATGGCGACAATGACGCGGCGACGTGGGCGGCCTGCCTTTAAAATGCTTCCACGCATGCGTCGAAGTCATTCGACGCATGCGAGGGATGGCGGGCGGCCGGACATGTACGGTAGGTCTGTACTGACGACCGTACAAGTCGAGGAAACAGTTGTCCGCTGGAAACCTGTCCGATCCGCCCGAAAATGGTCCGCTCGTGCCTACACACGGCCAAACATACAGGGAGTGCAGAATTATTAGGCAAGTTGTATTTTTGAGGATTAATTTTATTATTGAACAACAACCATGTTCTCAATGAACCCAAAAAACTCATTAATATCAAAGCTGAATATTTTTGGAAGTAGTTTTTAGTTTGTTTTTAGTTTTAGCTATTTTAGGGGGATATCTGTGTGTGCAGGTGACTAATTACTGTGCATAATTATTAGGCAACTTAACAAAAAAAAAATATATACCCATTTCAATTATTTATTTTTACCAGTGAAACCAATATAACATCTCAACATTCACAAATATACATTTCTGACATTCAAAAACAAAACAAAAACAAATCAGTGACCAATATAGCCACCTTTCTTTGCAAGGACACTCAAAAGCCTGCCATCCATGGATTCTGTCAGTGTTTTGATCTTTTCACCATCAACATTGCGTGCAGCAGCAACCACAGCCTCCCAGACACTGTTCAGAGAGGTGTACTGTTTTCCCTCCTTGTAAATCTCACATTTGATGATGGACCACAGGTTCTCAATGGGGTTCAGATCAGGTGAACAAGGAGGCCATGTCATTAGTTTTTCTTCTTTTATACCCTTTCTTGCCAGCCACGCTGTGGAGTACTTGGATGCGTGTGATGGAGCATTGTCCTGCATGAAAATCATGTTTTTCTTGAAGGATGCAGACTTCTTCCTGTACCACTGCTTGAAGAAGGTGTCTTCCAGAAACTGGCAGTAGGACTGGGAGTTGAGCTTGACTCCATCCTCAACCCGAAAAGGCCACACAAGCTCATCTTTGATGATACCAGCCCAAACCAGTACTCCACCACCACCTTGCTGGCGTCTGAGTCGGACTGGAGCTCTCTGCCCTTTACCAATCCAGCCACGGGCCCATCCATCTGGCCCATCAAGACTCACTCTCATTTCATCAGTCCATAAAACCTTAGAAAAATCAGTCTTGAGATATTTCTTGGCCCAGTCTTGACGTTTCAGCTTGTGTGTTTTGTTCAGTGGTGGTCGTCTTTCAGCCTTTCTTACCTTGGCCATGTCTCTGAGTATTGCACACCTTGTGCTTTTGGGCACTCCAGTGATGTTGCAGCTCTGAAATATGGCCAAACTGGTGGCAAGTGGCATCTTGGCAGCTGCACGCTTGACTTTTCTCAGTTCATGGGCAGTTATTTTGCGCCTTGGTTTTTCCACACACTTCTTGCGACCCTGTTGACTATTTTGAATGAAACGCTTGATTGTTCGATGATCACGCTTCAGAAGCTTTGCAATTTTAAGAGTGCTGCATCCCTCTGCAAGATATCTCACTATTTTTGACTTTTCTGAGCCTGTCAAGTCCTTCTTTTGACCCATTTTGCCAAAGGAAAGGAAGTTGCCTAATAATTATGCACACCTGATATAGGGTGTTGATGTCATTAGACCACACCCCTTTTCATTACAGAGATGCACATCACCTAATATGCTTAATTGGTAGTAGGCTTTCGAGCCTATACAGCTTGGAGTAGGACAACATGCATAAAGAGGATGATGTGGTCAAAATACTCATTTGCCTAATAATTCTGCACTCCCTGTAATGTGTAAAGTGTGAAAGTGTCTGCGCTGTGGGAAACCTGGACTGGGAAAGTGGCAAGGGGGGGGGGGGGTGAGTGAGCGGAAGACCGTAGGTCAGTGAAATAATAAATATATAGACACAGTAAATGTGACCCACAATGAAAAGGAAATGGGTGTGGTCTGGCCTGAAAAGTATGGCGAGAAACACAGAGAAGCCTTATCACTAATAAGTGAATAATACAAACAAATGAACTTTTGGGGTGAATGGAGAAAATCAACATATAAAATGAGCAAGACTCAAATAAGAGTGATAGAATCTGATAAACAATGGTGAAAAAAAACAATCAAAAAAACCAAACAAAATAGGGATTGACTGATAAGTAGGTAAGTGATTGAGTGTAAGAAATACCAAACTCCAATGGGTCGTGGTGTGTGATCAGGTAGGTCCACACAACGTGCACCCTTCACCAGTAGTGAATCAAATGGCTTACCTCTCTACTCACATATAAACTCAGGTCAGTCACTGTGCCAGCTGGTTATTGAATGTATATTTGCTTGTTACAGTCTCGGTGCATACATGTAAAGACAGCGATATAGATGTTGTTGCTTTGACTTCTTGCAAACAACAAGGAGACAAAATTCCCACAATCAGGGGTGGCTAATAGTCCACTTACACAACTTACAGTGATGTATAAGGGGCGTGTGCCTATCTCCACGAGCGCCGGACTCGTATCCCAATCTTCCTGCTACTGCCAGTTTCCTCTCAGCATCGAATGGAGCCGTCCGCTCGTGATGAGACAAATAGGCAGAGATGGAAGAAGAGAGGGGGGCACATCGCGTGAGCCAGGCAAAATAAGTTTATTAAAACAAGTATAAAGAATAAAAGACTCACATAGGGCAGTCTAAAGGCAGTTCCGTAGCTACGAGCGCCGCGCTCGTCCACTGTCCGTCAGGTGCTGCTCCTGGTGTGTACTCTGTATTCCCGACGCGTATTCGTCACATCACGTGACTTCATCAGGGGATCTGTCTTGAGAGGACAACACCCCTGTTGTTTGCTGCAGTACCCACATCCATTCACCCCATTGTCACCCATCCGGCCCACTCTCCTTCAACCATATCCTACACAGCGCAGGAGTCCACCCAATACAGTTAACACGGCCAAACATGTCTGCTGAAACTGGTCCGCGGAACAGTTTCAGCAGACATGTTTGGTCGTGAGTACCGGGCCTAATGCCGCGTACACACGGTCGGAATTTCCGACAACAAAACCGTGGATTTTTTTTCTGACGGATGTTGGCTCAAACTTGTCTTGCATACACACGGGCACACAAATGTTGTCGGAGATTCTGATTGCCAAGAACGCGGTCACGTACAACACGTACGACGGCACTATAAAAAGGAAGTTCAATACCAAATGCACCACCCTTTGGGCTCCTTCTGCTAATCTTGCGTTAGTAGGAGTTTGGTGAAAGACGATTCTCGCTTTTCAGCCTCGTTCTTTTCAGTCCATTACTGCTCTTTGCAGCGTGACAAAGGCTTCTCCAAAGGTTTCTAATGCAGCGTAGTGAAGGAATACAATATTACCGCGCTACCAAAGAAGTAAACAGGGAAAGTGTAGAAGGAAGGGGCAGGGAGGGAAGGGAAAGTGGAAGTGGAGAGAAGGGGGTACTGCTGTAGCACTAAAGGTGTATCAAACCCAAAGTGATATGAAAAAATAGGTAGCGCTGCGCTGTAAGAAATGGGGAAAATGTGAACGTACAGAGGAAGTGTGATGGATAGAACCCTATAGAGCTTGCTGATAATCACAATAAACATCAGAGTCCAAATCAAATTTAAATTAGATTGGCAATAAAATCCAAATAAAAGTGCTGGGGAGCAAATAAACTTGCTGACAATAGTAAACAATTAACATCAATTCAGAATAAAAGTGCTGATATGTGTAACATCAGAATCCAAAAATAAAGTGCTGAAGTGCAACTCAATATTAAAATCGTGCACTGCTAACAAAGGTAAGCAAGCATACAACGTGAAATGCACAACACACATGTGTGATCGTGATGGACTAGGCTTTCAAAGTGTCCATGCAAAATTAAATGCTTGATGAAAAAAACAGTCCAAAATAAAGTGCTGATGCTGGTGCCAAAATTTAACATGAAGGTGGATAGGGATTCCAGTTTTTTTTCAAAACAAGTGAGGATGTCCCCTTACCTTACTGCTGTAAGGTAACAGCATGTAAAATTACAACCAAACGCGTTTCCTGTCGTATCCACATGTAATGTATCCAAATGGACTGCAACTGAAGAAAAAAATCCCTCTCGGGAGTCGCGTCCAATGGACGACAGTGACTCTCGCCCAGGGAGATACAAGTGCCAATAGTGCAGTATTGTATAAAATATTTATTATTTAAAATCATACACTATGGTACTCACATAACTACGATAAAAGCAGGCATATATAATAAATATTGCGTTCGCCAACGTCACCTCCGGTACCTCTTGGTGGACTCTAGTGGACTCGTACGTGTATTCGTCACTTCTCCTGACTTCTTCAGGAGTACAGTGAAGGTGCTTTATATAGGGTCCATTTAGGTGGGTGCTTACTTGTTTCCCAAGCAAACTGTGAGCCAGAAAATTGGGCAGTGGCCTTCTTCCGCAAACCGGAAGTGGGGCGGCGGCCATTTTGTTGTAGTCTTATCATAAAGTATGGAGAGGGCGTCTTCCGCTAAAAGGGGCCTAAAAACGAAGGTGCGACATGCGCCAAACAGCAGGGCACAGGCCGCCTACCCTAACTCCATCAGGCAAAGTACAAAAAAAAGAAAAAATAGGAGCAGGCCGCATCGGCGCGCATCTCTCATGAATGAGAGTGCGGCCCGGAAGTGGAACGGCGGCCATTTTACTGTAGCCCTATTGGAAAACATAGGGAGGCCGTCCTACGCCTGACAGGGCCTCGCATCGCAGGCGCAACGCCGGTGGTCAAGCTTATCTCCATAGGGGGGGACCAGAAAAAGGGGGGGGGACAACATTCTAATGCCGCGTACACACGCTCAGAATTTCCGACAACAAATGTTCGATGGGAGCTTGTTGTCAGAAATTCCGACTGTGTGTTGTCTCCATCGAACATTTGCTGTCAGAATTTCCGACAATAAAAATTTGAGAGCTGCTTCACAAAATAAAATCCATTCCCGTAAATTCCAATCATGTGTAGACAATTCTGATGCACACAATTCCACGCATGGGTTGGGGGTTCTGAGTAATTTTAGCAAAAAAAATATGATTTTTACATGTAGGAGAGGCGTGCCAAAATTGGCCAGGTATGGAAGTGGTTAATTATTAATCTAACAAGCCTCAAGCACAGTGGCTTTTTCTATACCTGAGAAGTATTGGCAATGCAATATTTTTGTGCTGCCCTCCTAAAAATTTGTCCCTAAAAAGTTGTTTAGACAAACAAATGCCCATTGGACTTTTGACAAGGGCACCTCTAATTTTAGATTCTTGCACATTTTAAAATTATCATTGATTGTAAGGGAAAATTTGGATTTTCCATATAACAAATATCAGAGCAGGATGGTTCAGCATGGATATAGGACCGAGTTGTATTTTGACTCCCTCCCTGAACTGGTGAAGTGGTTTCAATAGAGAGTGTGCAGCAGTCCAACTTCCCCAGCTAAAAGTGAGCATGGGCTCCCTTCTCCAAGCCTGGGCTCCCTTCTCCAAACATGGGCTCCCTTCTCCAAGCATGGGCTCCCTTCTCCAAATATGGGCTCCCTTCTCCAAGCATGGGCTCCCTTCTCCAAGCATGGGCTCCCTTCTCCAAGCATGGGCTCCCTTCTACAAACATGGGCTCCCTTCTCCAAGCATGGGCCCTCTTCTCCAAGCATGGGCTCCCTTCTCCAAGCACAGGCTCCTTTCTCCAAGCATGGACTCCCTTCTACAAACATGGGCTCCCTTCTCCAAGCATGGGCTCCCTTCTCCAAGCATGGGCTCCCTTCTCCAAACATGGGCTCCCTTCTCCAAGCATGGGCTCCCTTCTACAGACATGGGCTCCCTTCAACAAGCATGGGTTCCCTTCTCCAAGCATGGGCTCCATTCTCCAAGCATGGGCTCCCTTCTCCAAACATGGGCTCTCTTCTCCAAGCATGGGCTCCCTTCTCCAAACATGGGCTCCCTTCTCCAAGCATGGTCTCCCTTCTACAAGAATGGGCTCCCTTCTCCAAGCATGGTCTCCCTTCTCCAAGCATGGTCTCACTTCTACAAGCATGGGCTCCCTTGTCCAAACATGGGCTCCCTTCTCCAAGCATGGTCTCCCTTGTACAAGCATGGACTCCCTTCTGAAAATAACCTCTGGACTGCTGGGAGGATTTTGCTTTCAACACCCTTTCTAATTGGCTACTGTTACTACAAATGCAAACAGGACTTTTTATGACTTTCTTTTAACAATGTCTTTTTTTTGTCACTCTTCCATAAAGGGCAAACTTGTGGAGAGCACGACTAATAGTTGTCCTGTGGACAGATTCTTCCACCTGAGCTGTGGATCTCTGCAGCTCCTCCAGAGTTACCATGGGCCTCTTGGCTGCTTCTCTGATGAATGCTCTCCTTGCCCGGCCCGGTTAGTTTAGGTGGATGGCCATGTCTTGGTAGGTTTTCAGGTGTGCCATACTCTTTCCATTTTCGGATGATGGATACAAACGTACACCACACTATTCAGATATTTATTTGTAAAAAAAAAGACATTTATCATTTTCCTTCCACCTCACAATTATGTGCCACTTTGTGTTGGTCTATCGCATAAAATCCCAATTAAATACATTTCCATTTTTGGTTGTAGCATGACAAGATGTGGAAAATTTCAATGGGAGTTTCTGGGAGTTTCAACAGTACTGCTCAATGTTTGATTAAACCTACTGCAATCAAACAAAATATAAGTAAGTGTTAGCACAAATTCCAGAGAGTCAGAAGACAAGCAGTTTCATCATGAAAGGTTTATATTTTTACAGATTTAGGTACAACATTTAGGTAAATGCAAGCAAGATAGGTAAGGGTTAGATTAGAGTTCTTTGTGAGATATAGGTCTGCCTTGTCAATAGACCTTTAGATGGAAGGTGTTGGTGGTATTTGATCACCTCTGTGGTTTTTATTTTTTGCTAAACAAATTTAAAAAAGACAGAACATTTTGAAAAACAAAAAACATTTTTGTCTTTTGTTTAAAAAAAATTGTAAATAAGTAAGTTTCCTCCTTCACTAATGGGCAGTAATAAGGTGGCACTGACTGGCACTAATAAGGCAGCACTGATGAGGTGGCACCAATGAGGTGGCACTGACGATGGGCACTGATATGCAGCACTAATGGACATTGATAGGCGGCACTGATGGGCACTCATGGGTGGCACTGGTGGGCACTGATTGGAGACACTGATGGGCACTGAAAGGCTGCAATGATGGGTACTTATGGGTGGCACTGATAGGCGGCACTGCTGGGCACTGATAGGCAGCACTGCTGGGCACTGATGAGCACTGATACGTGGCACTGATATGTGGCACTGATAGATGGCATTGATAGACATCCCTGGTGGCACTGGCAGGCATTGTGGATGGGCACTCATTGGCAGCTGCCTGGGCATTGATTGGCAGCTGCCTGAGCACAGATTGGCATTTTCCTGGTGATCTAGGGGGGGCATACCTGGTGTTCCAATGTGATGGCCATCCCTGGTGGTCCCGGCAGCATCCTGGTGGTCCTGGGCAGGTGTCAGAGGGGGGGCTGCACTGATAAACAATCAGCACAGACACCCCCCCTGTCAGGAGAGCAGCCGATCGGCTCTCCTTTACTCGTGTCTGCCAGAAGCGAGTGAGGAAAAGCCGTTCAACGGCTCTTCCTGTTTACAGCGTGATCAGCCATGATTGGACACGGCTGATCACGCAGTAAAGGGCCTCCGTCGGAGGCTCTTTACCGAGATTAGTGTAGCGGTGTGTCAGACTGACCAATCGCCGCGGCGGGTGATTGACATCATATGCTGCCCAGTCAGGATAACTGAATCACCGCCCGGCCGCCATTCTGCTATACGCCGGACGGGAAGTGGTTAAGAAGGGACCTGACTCTTGTTCCCCATGGCCAAACAGTTCTCTCATTTGTGTCTCTAGTGTAGTACGGGAACATAAAATTAGGAGGTCGGTTTGTTTCTATGAGTAGAAAACACTTTTCAGTGCCATTGTGTGACCCAGTACAGCCAGATAGCCAAGCAGTGTCATATAACTTAATCTTTCCCATCCATAGACATACTATTTAACTCTGCAACATCTGCTTTGGGTCTGCTTTAACTTTATATTCCTGCAGAGTTGCCTCTACCTGAACCCTTTTTGGACGGTTTTATGATGGCTCTTATAGCCTTTCACAGCTGAGTATAATGTCCTCTTGCTGTGTTGATTACACAATATGCGAATGTTATGCTATTTTTGCCTCCTCATCTTCTGGTGCAGGTTAGAAGAAGAAGATGAAAAACACGTATGATCTGGCACGTGTTCCATGAACTCCTTGTGAACTTTGGTAGAACTTATTTTGCACGATCGGGGAGAAAAGTGATAAAATACAAGAATTTTAATGTCTTCCGGACCAGTCTGTTTGATGTTCAGAAGATGTTTACTCCGTTGAGTTGGACACGAATAGAGGTGAACATTTAGGACTGACTTTCAATATTTTGTGGCATTAGTACAAATACATCTTAACTATTGATTTGTAGGAATTATATCACAGACAGGATGCCCTAGAACTGGAAAAAAGTGTAGACAATAGACCATAAATTAAAGAAAACCTGTCAGTAATTCTAAACTTTTAAAATTAAATGTCTCGCCTATGTTTCGGAACCACAAATTGGCTGCTACCCTTAACAGGCTTGGTTTTGTTTAATTTTGTTACTAGTGTAGTGATCACCCCCCCAGATGTGGCATTGAGAATATGCCCAGGTCCCCCACAATAGTATAGGTTCTCAACCCTCTAGTGCCGTGACCCCTTGATAAAATTTCCAAAGTTGTGAGGACCCCCAACAGTACAATTTTCGTAGCGTGGGTTGTCAGGCGAAGACAAGTATTTTGAACCCCCTAATCCACGGACATTTAACGCTCCCTGAATCCTTTTGATGGCAACTATAATCACAGGTAGTGTCACTCACTGTGTCTCCGATTTTGTGGTGTCTCGTAGCAGTGACACCTATGTCAAAATTAGAGAAAATAGGGTCTCCTCCAGCCCCTACCACTTCACATTCCTCACCAGTCAGCTGATCACTAGTCTTTGCCCCGAACCCATGCCGTGAATTGGATGGGTGGCTGCGAAGAGGCTGAGTGGGCGGCTGCGGGCTCCAGGAACAGCCCAGCTGGGCGGTTGCAAAAAGGCTGGGAGAGCGGTGCAGGCTTCAGGAACAGCCCAGGATTTGGTGACCCCTGGCAAATCATCATTCGACCCTCGAGGGGGTCCCAACCCCCAGGTTGAGACCCACTGGTAAAGAGGCTGCCAGTCACAAGCACAGTTTTGTGCACACTGACAATACAGGCTCAGTATTGCTGAGGAACTTTAACCACTAGGGGCCCCACGTTATAGCCGAATGACAGCTTCAGCGCAGACCCCAATTGCCGGGGGGACTTTTTGGACTACACGCTGAAAGTATCGAGAGAGCACAATATAGCACGCCGTGCACCACGAGGTGAACTGCCATACAGAGAGGCCTGGAGTGGAGAAAAACAAAGAGAGAGATAACGGAGGGCCGGGCATGACTAAGTGAGCCATTAAAGGGTTAAGATAGAGGAGATGTGAAGGGGAGGTGACAGGATGAGAAAGTTGGTGGAAAGGGAGGAGCAATATATAAGGAGGAGGAGGGGACTGCAGGGAACAGTTCATGTGGAGTGAGACAGAAGGAGGCAGTTTTTCCCACCCACCCACCCTGTGTTTTGCATATGTTGTGTTGTTCGTTTGTTTTCTTCTCTTTCAGGGTCACTGGATTCGGGTCGCCAGAGCAGCAGTGTAAGGGCGGTGTCCTTGGTCTTTTATGGTGGCAGATGACATATGTGACGGAAGTGGTGGGGGGCTCATCTGTGGTATGGGCCACTCTGGGATATTCCAGTGGAACGGTGTCTGCTGGAATACGGTTATGGTTGCACTGCGGGAAAAGGGGGTTGTCTCCGAGCTGGTGATACGGCTGGAGGCCTGGTATGGTAAAAAGTTTGTCCCACAGTGTAGTGGTGGAAAAGGTTAAGTTTGGCGTGCCGTCAAAGACCAACAGGCTGTGTGTGTGTTTAAAACAGTTGTCGTTACAAAAGTTATTTGGAAATTAATTAATTATTTAATTAATTGGTTAAGAAAAAGGCTGCTATGGCCATTTATAACTTCAAACTCTTGTGTGGTTGTTTTCATTTAGGTGGGGTAAGAAAAACGGGATGTGGGGAAGTATTGTGGGTAAATTAATGTGGTATGTGTAAAATGGGGGATATCTTTACTACTCTATACGCCGCAAAATAGCAGCTTTAACTATACGCCGGAAAAAGCCGACTAGAGACGACGTAAGAGAATGTGACGGCCGCGCGTACGTTCGTGGATCGTCGGAAAAAGCTAATTTGCATACCCGATGCGGAAAACGACGCAAACTCCACCCAGCGGACGCCGAAGTATTGCATCTACGATCCGAAGGCGTACGCCTGTCGGATCGAACCCAGATGCCGTTGTATCTTGGTTTGAGGATTCAAACTAAAGATACGACGCGGGTAATTTGAAAGTACGCCGGCGTATCAGTAGATACGCCGACGTACTCTCTCTCTGGATCTGGCCCAAAAAATCCAAAAGGAAAACACTGCGCTAGATATAAATTAATCAAAAAACACCAAAGTAATAGTGAAATGAGAAGCTGCCAGTACCAAAAAATTCAGATACAAAAATTAAAATTAAAAATTATACTTTTTTTAAAAGTTTAATAAGTAGGGCAAAGGGAGGCACATTGACAGGTCCGGGACAATCTAAAGGGTCTACTTTACACCTTCCCCCAAGGAGCCATTTAAAGTCCATTAAAAATCACCAGAAACCTTTTTATCTCCACCTTCCACATTAGCTCCAATGTATTTCGTCAAAATGGTTACATTTCACCAAAAATCTGCAGATTTCACAAAAATGTTTGGGAAATGAAAACTCTGGGCCGGATTCAGATACAATGGAGTATCTATCCACACGGCGTAACGTATCTCAGCCGCCGTAATTTAGGGCGCAAGTTCCGTATTCAGAAAGAACTTGCGCCCTTTGTTACGGCGGCGTAACGTATGTGGTCCGGCGTAAGCCTGCGTAATTCAAATGTGGATGGTGTGGGCGTGTTTTATTTACATTTACTGTGACCCCATGTATTTGACGTATTTTACGAGTGCGCATGTTTGAAATTCCGCCGCAAATCGTAATTGCTTCCGACGTGAACGTAAATTACGTCCAGCCCTATTCGCAAACGACTTACACAAACAACGTAAAATTTTCAAAACTCGACGCGAGAACGACGTCCATACCAGGGGTCAAGTCCTGGGGAAAAAAGTGTGGGAACTCCCAAGATCCACTCTCACACCCAAGATCCACTCCCCCACCAAAAAAAAAAAAAAAATTATACGCTCATATGCATAATTACTAAACCGCATGTTTTTTTTCCCCGATCCACTGTACCTTGGTGATCCTTTGTGTTGCTGGCCACTTCCTGTGTGTGGATTCATCGGGTGGTGTGCGGGTATTCCGTCACTTCCTCGGTGCTGCGGTGTCTCCTGGGGGCTTTTGTCGTTGTTCCCGAGGGACGTTGCGGAGGTCTGCCGCGAGTTGTCGCAGGATTTGGAGGGAAGCAAGTTCTTTTTGTGTCCCGCGGTGGCTTGCGGCGGGCCTCCGCAGTGTCTCCTGGGGGCGGTGGCGGGGGCTCCCGGGGGACGTTGCGGCGTCAGGGAGGTGGCGGGGTGCCCGCGCACTGCCTAATGGGTCCGTGTGCAGGAGGTGGCCGGTAACATAAAGGATTACTAGGGTTCGCCTGCCCCTGACAGTGACTCAAGCTGGGCATCACCACTTAGTGAAGGATTGGCTCGGGCGGCTCGGCTGCTCTAGTCCTGCAAAGGGAACTGAGTTCCTGCTGTGAAAAAAGTGCAGGAACTCCGTTCCCACACGTTCCCGCAGGACTTGAGCCCTGGTCCATACTTAACATAGGATACGCCTCATATCGCAGGGGTAACTATACGCCGGAAAAAGCCTAACGTAAACGACATAAAAAAATGCGCCGGGCAAACGTACGTTTCTGAATCGCCGTATCTACCTAATTTGCATATTCAACGCGTAAATATACGGAAGCGCCACCTAGCGGCCAGCCTAAAATTGCAACTAAGATACGACGGCGTAAGAGACTTACGCCGGTCGGATCTTAGTCAAATCTATGCGTAACTGATTCTATGAATCAGGCGCATAGATACGACGCTGCACACTCAGAGATACGACGGCGTATCTGGAGATACGCCGTCGTATCTCCTACGAGAATCCGGGCCTCTCTATTTTACTCATCCCTGTAGCTTTTGCCTTACATGGGAAAATCGCAGATTCTCTTTGATCTATTATTTAAACATCTATAACAGATTGATTGGGGATGGAGATTGACCTCGGCACAGTCTTCTGTTTGAGATGATTCTTTATATGGGTTCAGGCTTGTGGAAAATTCACAAAAACCCCTGGATGTGACTGTACCTATCATTCACATAAAATAAAACAGATTGGCACACGGTGAGCACACATGTGGAGGTAAACTTGATCTTCAGTTAAATAGAGGATGATAAAACAGAAAGTTGCGTAACAAGACATGTTGTGAAATCCAACAATTTGTGTCCAAATTAAAATTACCCTCACACAAAGACAAATGGCTGCCTGATGTCAATAATCTGCGATGCAACAGTTTAACTTTTTATGGACAGGAGAGCTTTGCCTATCTATGTGGCCTTAATAAGAACTGGATACGATTAGGCCTAAAGTGACCACAGCGCATGGGCACCAACTACCAACCACTAGAATATCGACTCGAAGGTTTACAGAATTTAATGCTGATTTATATTCACCTTTCTTATCAACAAGGGTGGATAAAAATCGATGATTTAAAAAAAAAAAAAAAATTGATTTTTTTTATTTAACCACTTAAAGTGGAGGTTCACCCTCAAAAAAATTTCTGACATCACATGGAGTCGAGCCATCCTACCGACAGAATGCTGGTGTTTTTTTCTCAGCACATACCTCGTTATCACGATTTTCACCCCCCCGGCAATCCCGCGGGACTGGGCGTTCCCAAGCACTGCCTGTGATTGACAGGCTTCCGAAAAAGCGCATACTGCGCGTCACAGGTTGCAGAAAAAACCCGAACGTCGGTGCGGCTCTATACGGCGCCTGCGCACCGACGTTCGGGTTCTGTCGGCAACCTGTGACGCGCAGTATGCGCCGTTCGGAAGCCTGTCAATCACAGGCAGTGCTTGGGAACGCCCAGTCCCGCGGGATTGCCGGGGGGTGAAAATCGTGATAACGAGGTATGTGCTGAGAAAAAAAAAAAACACCGGCATTCTGTCGGTAGGATGGCTCGACTCCATGTGATGTCAAAATTTTTTTTAAGGGTAAACCTCCACTTTAACCCCATATATCAAAGACCAGGCCACTTTTTGCGATTCGGCACTGCGTCACTTTAACTGACAATTGCGCGGTCGTGCGACGTGGCTCCCAAACAAAATTGGCGTCCTTTTTTCCCCACAAATAGAGCTTTCTTTTGGTGGTATTTGATCACCTCTGCGGTTTTTAGTTTTTGCGCTATAAACAAAAATAGAGTGACAATTTTGAAAAAAATGCAATATTTTTTTCCTTTTTGCTATAATAAATATCCCCCAAAAATATATAAAAAAAGTTTTTTTTCCTCAGTTTAGGCAGGTTTATCGCAAAAAGCGTTTATCGATTGGTTTGCGCAAAATTTATAGTGTTTACAAAATAGGGGGTAGTTTTATGGCATTTTTATACATTTTTATTAATATTTTTTTTTCTAGTAATGGCGGCGATCAGCGATTTTTATTGGTACTGCGACATTATTGGCGGACACGTTTGACACATTTTTGGGACCATTGGCATTTTTATAGCGATCAGTGCTATAAAAATGCATTGATTACTATAAAAATTACACTGGCAGGGAAGGGGTTAACACTAGGGGGCGAGGAAGGGGTTAAGTATGTTCCCTGGGTGTGTTCTAACTGAAGGGGGGGTGGGACTGACTAGGGGAAATGACAGATCGCTGTTCATACATTGTATGAACAGACAATCAGGCATTTCTCCCCCTTTACACACACAACTCCCGGTTCTCGCTCTGTAATGAGCGATCGTGGGGTGATCACGACCGCCGGGCACACGCGTCGGCATCAGGGGCGAGCGGGGGGCGTGCGTGCGCGCCTCTGGTGGCGCACGCATCCCTATTGGCTGCTCGGCAAGATGACGTATAGCTACGTGATCTCGCCCAGCAGAGCCGACCTGCCGTTAAATCTGGTCGGCAATCAGTTAAATCAGATTTTTTTATTTAAATCTTCAGTTCAGTTCTAGTATTCACCACTCTCTCTTTTAGTGGGTATTGCTCACCCGGATAGACCCCTCTCACATGGTCTAGCAGCCAGAATGATGCACGGACAGTATGAGAACAGTCTCTGCCACAGACTGTCTGAGAAAGAAAGATGGATAACCAGGAATCCTCTGCCACAGAATTTGAGTCCTGATCTTCCTGCCTTACAGTAAAAGAGCCTTTAAGCCGATCCGGCGGACTGTAAGACTAAAGGAGTAGCGCATCCCTCGTTAACGAAGTCACCAGGCCTATCCCGAGACATTAGCTTGCTTTGCTTGGTCTCCTTCAGGGCAGGTCCTCGACCGGTCTCCTTCGTTAAGCAGCTTCCTCCACTTGGATGTACAGCTTGGGATCCCCTTCAGAATCATAGGCCCCAGCCAGCATTGCTGGGCCTACTCAATAGAGATGCAGCCTCAGACCAACGTGGTTCCAGGGCTGAAATCACATACATCGCGCCAGGAGGGCCACGAGGCGAAAGACCCCGAAAAACGGCGTCTGCCCATTAAGTATCCCTCCCCAGCATCCCTCCCCAGCATGCACAGCGGGGGCACCACTCCCACTGGGCTGCTGCCGAGAAGTCACCTAACATACCATGGCTTGCTTATGTTCCAACATGGGCCTGAGGTGGTAATGCCACCAACAGGCAACAGGGGAAAATCCTATCAAGCATCGCCATAGCCAGAGCAGAGGCTAATTTGAATGAGATTCAACAAGGTCTGAGCCCACTATTGGCTCAGACACCCTCTAAATTTATAATAGCGCCCCAGATTCACATACATTTAGATAGGCGCAGCGTATCAGAGATACGCTACGCCGCCGTGACTTACTTGTCCTCGGTTAGAATCCTGAAAGAATTTGCGCCGTAAGTTACGGCGGCGTAGTGTATCTTTCGGCGCCTAATTCAAATCGGCGGGTAGGAGGCGTGTTTCATTTAAATGAAGCGCGTCCCCACGCCGAATGAACTGCGCATGCTCCGTTTCAAAATTTCCCGCCGTGCATTGCGTGAAATGACGTCGCAACAACGTAATTTTTTTAACTTAGACGTGAATTACGTCCATCCCTATTCACGGACGACCTACGCAAAAAAAATTAAAATTTCGACGCGGGAACGACAGCCATACTTAACATGCCAAGTCTATCTATACGCCGCAAAATACCAGCTTTAACTATACGCCGGAAAAAGCCCACTACCTTCGTGGATCGCCGGAAAAAGTGAATTAGCATACCTGACCTGGAAAACGACGCAAACTCCACCCAGCAGACAACGAAGTATTGCATCTACGATCCGAAGGCGTACGCCTGTCGGATCAAACCCAGATGCCGTCGTATCTTGGTTTGAGGATTCAAATTAAAGATACGATGCAGGAAATTTGAAAGTACGCCGGCGTATCAGTAGATACGCCGGCGTACTCTCTCTCTGGATCTGGCCCATCAAATTTATTTATCTAAAGATAGTTTTCTATTTAACCACTTCCATACAGGGCATTTTCACCCCCTTCCTGCCCAGACCAGACCATGAAATCTTTATGTTTTTTCCCCCACAAATAGAGCTTTCGTTTGGTGGTATTTGATCACCTCTGCAGGGTTTTTTTTTTTGCGCTATAAACAAAAATAGAGTGACAATTTAAAAAAAATAAACAATATTTTTTACTTTTTGATTTAATAAATATCACATTTTTTAGAAAAAAATAATTTTCCTCAGTTTAGGCCGATATGTATTCTTCTACATATTTTTGGTAAAAAAAATCGCAATAAGCACATATTGATTGGTTTGCGCGAAAGTTATAGCGTCTACAAAATAGGAGAGAGATTTATGGCATTTTTTTTTCTAGTAATGGCGGCGATCTGTGATTTTTATGGTGACTGTGACATTGCGGCGGACACATCAGACACTTCCGACAAATTTTTGGGACCATTGACATTTGTACATCGATCAGTGCTAAAAAAATGCACTGATTACTGTAAAAATTTCACTGGCAGGGTAGTGGTTAACACTAGGGGGCGATCAAGGGGTTAAATGTGTTCCCTAATGTGTGTTCTAACTGTAGGGGGGATGGGACTGACTAGTGGAAGAGATCAGTCTCATCGCCCCTGAGAGAACCATTCTCGCTCTGAAACAAGCAATAGTGGGTGCCCGGCGGTCATCGCGACAGCCAGGCACTCGCATCGGCTCCGGGGACACGCTTTGGAGGCGCCTTAAAGAGCTGACGTACAGCTACGTACAGCTACGATGGCCCGCACAGGGGGAGCCAGCCTGCCGCAGTATAACTGTGGCGACTGGTCCGGAAGCGGTTAATGTAAAAAAAATGGAGAGGAACTTCTGGGTCACCAACCGTAGGCACAGACTCCCACTAGGCTAACACACTGTAGAACTTGATCTTCTCCGTGGATCACCAAGAAGAAGTGTGGAATTTGCTACTATCCCCCTGTAATAAACCGTGGGCAATATAGGGATCTAAATGCATTGAGGGATACTCATACGCAGGGGTGGACTGACCATTGAGGCTCTCGGGCACTGCCCGAGGGCCCCATGCCACTAGGGGGCCCCATCGGGGTTGCCAGGCTCAATAAAACCAGGGACAGTATGTAAAAATCTGTGTTTTTTTTTACATCTGTCCCTGATATGTCCGAAACCGACATGCTTTTGATGTGAAAATCCTGAGATTTTAGCTGCCCCGCCTCTGCACTGCCTCCTGGCGTGGTGGCCATCTGTAAGCCCGGGGGCCCCAAAATCTTCTATTGCCCGGGGGCCCCATGAGTTGTCAGTCTGCCCCTGCTCATATGTAATGTACTATTATTGCTTACCAGCATCCTTTTGTAAATGTGCAACTCTTATTGCTGATGGATAATTCTTGTTGTTCTACATTTCAACCAGAGCTTATATTTTAAATTTCCTTGTAACCATTTATATTTTGTACTTTTTTGACAATAAAAATACTAAAAAAAAACATAATTATCCTTGCTGCTAAAAAAAAACCTTGGGGAACCTTTCCTTTTTTGAAACCTTGGGCATTAACATGGTGACCCCCCACCACCACCTTTGCAGCTATGCAGTAGGTTCCTCTACTCTTTTGGGAAGGCTTTTCACGACATTTTGGAGTGTGTCTGTTGCAGTTTGTACCCATTCTACCAAAATAAGATATATGAGGTTAGACAAAAAGACCAGTAGCCAGATTCACAAATAGTTACGCCGGCTTATCAGTAGATACGCCGACGTAACTCGGAATCTAAGCCGTCGTAAGTTTAAGTGTATGCTCAAACTGAGATACACTTAAACCTAGCTAAGATACGACGGCCTGCGCCGTCATACCTTAGGGTGCAATTTTTCCGCTGGCCGCTAGGTGGCGCTTCCGTTGAGTTTGGCGTAGAATATGTAAATGACTAGATACCGTTTCCGTAAGAGATACACCGCGTAAAGATGAAGCTGCCCCCTAGGTGGCGTAGCCAATGTTAAGTATGGCCGTCGTTCCCACGTCGAAATTAGAAAATTTTACGTCGTTTGCGTAAGTCGTCCGTGAATGGGGCTGGACGTATTTTACGTTCACGTCGAAACCAATACGTCCTTGCAGCGTACTTTGAAACAATGCACACTGGGATATGTACACGGACGGCGCATGCAGCGTTCGTAAAAAACGTCAATCACGTCGGGTCACCAATCATTTCCATAAAACACGCCCCCCCATCCTGATTTGAATTAGGCGCGCTTACGCCGGCCCCATTTACGCTACGCCGCCGTAAGTTAGGAGGCAAGTTCTTTGTGAATACAGTACTTGCCTCTCTGACTTAAGGCGGCGTAGCGTAAATGCGCTACGCCGCCTTAAAGATGCGGCGACCTACCTGAATCTGGCTACAGGCTCGTAAGGGCCATTACAATTTATTCCAAAGGTGTTTCGTGAAGTTGAGGTCAGGGCTTTGTGCAAGATTCTCCACATCAAGTTAGTCAAACCATGTCTATCTGGAGCTGGCTTTGAACTAGGCCTTTCCCTTATTGTCGGAACATGGTTGGAAGTTCACAATTGTCTATAAAATCTTTGTACACTGTAGCGTTACCCATACCCTTCACCAGTAGTGTATTTTGTATTTGTTCTGCCCTAGGCCTGACTAAATTTGTGCACCGCCCCTTATTTCAATATGACCCACCCCTTCCTGTCAAGGCCACACCCCATTCTGTTTAAGACCCGCCCTGACGTTTTCGAGTGTGGACACTAGTTCTGAGGGCCTGGGGGAGGCAATGGATTCTCATAGATTTCCTCTAACTTCCTGTTTGGCTATGTGGCAGGAAGGGAAGGGAAATCTCTGCAATGGGACAGGGATGGTAAAAAATAAACTGACAGGGGCTCTAACCCTCCCTCACTCTATCCAAAAATGAAAAAAAAAAAGTGTTGCCTATAGTTCTACTTTGAGCACAAATTTCTGATAATTTTATGGAGAGGACTAAGAAGATATAACCATGCCAATGGTGCAGCAGAAAACATATAGCACAGTGAAGAAGGTTTGTGGTCCAGGATGATAGGACAGTCAAAATTCGAAGTGGCGCCCCCCTCCCCCTACAGTTGTGGATTACCGGCCGCCCGCATACCGGAAGCAGTGCAGCTGCTTTATGGGGACGCTAGACTAATTTGCCTCTCAGCCCAGTCCGCCCCATAAGACGACTGGCGCTACACTAAGGCCGCGTACACACGACCGGTTTTCTCGGCAGAATTCAGCAAGAAACTCGATGGGAGACGTATTCTGCTGAGAAAACCGGTTGTGTGTACACTTTTCGCCGAGAAACCCATTCGGGAAACTCGTCGAGCCAAAAAAAGAGCATCTTCTCTATTTCCTCGTTGGGCAATGGGAACATTTGGCTCGACGAGTTTTTTGACAACCGAACAAGGAACTTGATGGGGAAAACGATGTGTTTCGACCGTCGAGTTTTTCGGACGTGTGTACGAGGCCTTACAGTGTAGAGCAAGCCACAGGGAACCTTTTCGTACTGCCCTCCTGCAAAGTGCTGCCCTAAGCCTGGGCCTTGTTGGCCTAGGCCAGGATACAGCCTTGCCCTTCACTAAAAACACTTGAACTCAATCATTTTTAGGGGAGTTCACAAACTTTTGGCCACTTCCTGCTCCAAAGAGAACTTATTGTTTTGCCCCAAAATGGGCAAAGTACAGGTTTATGCCGCATACACACGATCAGTCCATCCGATGAGAATGGACCGTTTTCATCGGTGTAGTGATCTAATATGTCCAATAAATGTAGTGATATAGATGTATAGTATGATGACTATAAATTACGTTGTTTCGCAGCAACACACCAGGCTCTCCAGAGAACACAATTTTAATTAACTTCCAATAACAAACAAAGTCCAAATTCCACAGATGATACAAAAGTCCAACAGAGTAATTCAAAGTCTCATCTTAGAGAATATATGTCCTGATCACTTCCAGACCAACATATATCCATGCAGAGAATACATAGGGGTATATTCTCTGTACTTCTAGATCTGTGCCATGCTTCTCAGTTACAAGACCGACTGAATGCCAGCTTGACTGCCTCAAATGCTGGTCTCACACTGGAGGGAGTGGTTCTTCCAGGTCAACCAACTGTTTCCCTGAATGAATACTTCCCCAAGTCTAATTACCATCAATAAATACTTCCTTATGTATGTAAGGAAGTACCAGGCCATCTCACACACCTAGGTAGTCTTAGATAAGATTAACACATCAAAGGGTCCTCAGCTGTTCCTTTGATCTGTGTTTGGCCACTAACCCTTTTGGTCAGCAAACACCTTTTGATGTGTAACCTTGAATGCCTGTATGTATACCAAGCCATACATATAACACAATATTTTAAACACCTACACATATATATTAATATTACAACAATCGGTTAACCGATGAAGCTGACTGATGGTCCGTCGCGCCTACACACCATCGGTTAAAAAAACGATCGTGTCAGAACGCGGCGGCGTAAAACACAACGACGTGCTGAAAAAAATGAAGTTCAATGCTTCCAAGCATGCGTCGACTTGATTCTGAGCATGCGTGGATTTTTAACCGGTGGTTGTGCCTACTAACGATCGGTTTTGACCTATCAGTTAGGAATCCATCGGTTAAATTTAAAGCAAGTTGGCTTTTTTTTTAACCACTTGCCGACCGCCGCATGTATATGTATGTCCACAGAATGGCACGTACAGGCATATGGGCGTACAGGTACGTCCCTGCCTTTCCGCGGGTCGGGGGTCCGATCGGGACCCCCCCCCGCTACATGCGGCGGTCGGATACCCGCGGGGAGCGATCCGGTCCGTCGGGATCGCTCCCCGGAGCTGAAGAACGGGGAGAGCCGTATGTAAACACGGCTTTCCCGTGCTTCACTGTGGCGGCTGCATCGATCGAGTGATCCCTTTTATAGGGAGACTCGATCGATGATGACAGTCCAACAGCCACACCCCCCTACAGTTGTAAACACACACTAGGTGAACCTTAACTGCTACAGCGCCCCCTGTGGTTAACTCCCAAACTGCAACTGTCATTTTCACATAAACAATGCAATTTAAATGCATTTTTTGCTGTGAAAATGACAATGGTCCCAAAAATGTGTCAAAATTGGCCGAAGGGTCCGCCATAATGTCGCAGTCACAAAACAAATCGCTGATCGCCGCCATTAGTAGTAAAAAAAAAATAATTAATAAAAATGCAATAAAACTATCCCCTATTTTGTAAACGCTATATATTTTGCGCAAACCAATCGATAAACGCTTATTGCGATTTTTTTTTACCAAAAATAGGTAGAAGAATACGTATCGGCCTAAACTGAGGGAAAAAAAATTTTTATATTTATTTTATGGGGGATATTTATTATAGCAAAAAGTAAAAAATATTGAATTTTTTTCAAAATTGTCGCTCTATTTTTGTTTATAGCGCAAAAAATAAAAACCGCAGAGGTGATCAAATACCACCAAAAGAAAGCTCTATTTGTGGGGAAAAAAGGACGCCAATTTTGTTTGGGAGCCACGTCGCACGACCGCGCAATTGTCTGTTAAAGCGACGCAGTGCCGAATCGCAAAACCTGGCCTGGGCATTTAGCAACAAAATGGTCCGGGGCTTAAGTGGTTAACCGATGGTTAAACAACCTATGGGGCCCACACACGATTGGTTTTGACAGATGAAAACGGTCCATCAGACCGTTGTCCTCTGTTTAACCTATCGTGTGTACGAGGCCTAAGTTTACTTTCCTGTGACATACAGTCATGTTCAAATGATAACAGTTTGTTTTTTTTGTAAATTGTTGCTTCTTTTTCATCGTGACAAGAACGGTAATATATTTCGAAATTGTGGACAATCTATACTAATAAATGTGTCATAGTTGACCATGAAAATTTGCTTCCGTCGGCCAACTGTATTTGGGTTTCTCAGACTAAATAATCTCTTTTTACTCTTACATCATGGCATTGGGAGCTACTTGTCCATTCAAAGCATAAACCGCAGGAACCAGAGTCTAGCGAATGTTAAACATATCACTGAGCTCTTAGCTTCATAAATCAGCTTGGGCTTAGCTTCCGCACACGCAGTCCTGGGATATCTCTATGGCTCTCCGCGGTCTGTGTGGTTAGTCGTGTTAATTCTGATTCTAAACAAGGCAGCCAGGAACCCGAGCGAGTGCAGGACAAAGCAGAAATGACCTCATAAGTGCTGAAATACCGCCGGAGAAGGAAGTCGTGTTTATTGTCCCGGTGAATAGGTCAATAAATACAATTTTGGGTGTATATTTTACAATACGTGTGAGTGTTTACAATCGTGCGGCGATGACTTGAACTTCTGTAATGATCACAAAGTTTTGTTCTAGTAGGACACATTCAGTTTACATGATGACATTACTTATTATTTACCGGCAACAATGTCTTCATCTTTCTCCAGCTGCTTGGATGTTACCAAACAGATGTTTAGCAATATGAAAGAAATCTTATTAAAACAAAAAGAGCCAAATCCTCAAAATCGTAGCCTAACTTAATTTTTCCCATTTAAGTTACACTGGCGGGAAATTTCTACCTAAGTGCCCGATCCACAAAGCACTTACCTAGAAATTTCACGCAGTGTAACCTAAATTCTCCCGGCGCAAGGCGGTCCTGTTATCCAGGGGGCGATGACAATTTAAATGAGGCGCGCTCCCGCGCCGGCCGTACTGCGCATGCTCGTGACGTCATTTTCCCGACGGGCAGCGCGCAAAATTACGTTACGCCGGGCTTTGTGGATTGCGACGGGACAATAAAGTTGCGTCGGGTAAAAAAAAAGTTACGCGCCGAAAAAATAAAATTCAAAATTTAAAAAAAATCGCGGCGATCGAAAAAAAGGTCTGTTTTTACAAGGTGTAAACAGTTTACACCTTGTAAAAGCAGCCCTAATTTTAAGTATGCAAACGTAAACTTACGCAGAAAAAACAAAGCTGAAAAGCTTTGTGGATCTCCGTAAGTCCTCATTTGCATACGCAAAGCGGCATTTCAATGAGAAATGCCCCCAGCGGCGGATGCGGTACTGCATCCTAAGATCCGACAGTGTAAGTCTCTTACAGATGTCGGATCTTCTGCCTATCTTTGGAAAACTGCTTCTGAGGATCAGTTCCAAAGATAGGCACAGGGATACGCAGGCTGAACAGCAGTTCCGCCTGCGTATCCCTTTTGAGGATTTGGCCCAAAATTCCACAGTTTTTAGTGGCAGGACCTTTTTGATCTAAATATATAGGCCCAGATTCACGTAGGAGATACGACGGCGTATCTCCAGATACGCCGTCGTATCTCTGAGTCTGAGGCGTCGTATCTTGGCGCCTGATTCAAAGAGCTGGTCTCTAGAATTTGGTAAAAGCTGAAGTGGTAAAAAAAAAAAAAAAGAATCAGATACGCCAGAATTTGTCTAAGATACGACCAGCGTAAGTCGCCTACGCCTCGTATCTTAACTGCATATTTACGCTGGCCGCTAGGGGCATGTACGCTGATTTACACTTAGAATATGTAAATCAGCTAGATACGCCAATTCACGAACGTACGCCCGGCCGTCGCAGTACAGATACGCCGTTTACATTAGGCTTTTTCCGGGGTAAAGTTACCCCTGCTATATGAGGCGCAGCCAATGTTAAGTATGGACATCGGGCCAGCGTAGAATTTTCAGTTGATTATGTCGTTTGCGTAAGTCGTTCGCGAATAGGGCTGTGCGTCATTTATGTTCACGTCGAAAGCATTGGATTTTTGCGGGTTAATTTGGAGCATGCGCACTGGGATACTTTCACGGACGGCCATGCGCCGTTCGTAAAAAGCGTCATTTACGTGGGGTCACAATAAATTAACATAAAACACGCCCACATGTTCCACATTTGAATAAGGCGGGCTTACGCCGGCCTATTTACGCTACGCCGCCGCAACTTTGCTTTGTGAATAATACACTTGCCTGTCAAAGTTGGGGAGGCATAGCGTAAATAGGATGTGTTACGCCCGCTCACAAATACGCGCTCCCTACGTGAATCTGGTCCATAATATAATATACCATACCATTACCGGTGTCTCCTGCTCTAAAACAGTTGAGAACCATCCTCTAATACCCCTTCATTATTTTTTAGTTTTCGGTGCCGTGAAAGTTTGACTGGCAATTAATCCGTCATACAACATCGTACCCAAATACATTTTATATCATGATTTCGAAACAGATAGAGCTTTCTTTTGGTGGTATTCACTGGTATTCACTGGTGGTGTGTTCATAAAGGACACACGGGTGCCACCCCCTCTCTCCTGCCACCTGTCTATCACCATAGATAGATTCATGCATTGCATGAATCTATCTATGGTCACCGCTATTCAGGTACTCAGCCCCTTTTTGGCACCTGAATTACTTTTTTGAAAGCACCTGATTAGAGCCATAGGCGTCCAAAAATGTGAACAGCAGGCACTATGCTGGGCGCTCGCAGTTCACTCAGCGTTGTGTTAGGAAAGATAATTCATTTTCACTTTCCTAACACTGAACCGGGTCTGTTACCTGTCACCTGATTGGCTGAAACGACGGCGCTGTGATTGGACGCCTATAAGGCATCCAATCATAGCAGAGGACAGGAAGAGAGGACGGAAGAAGACATTGAAGAGCGTGGTGGACAACGGGCTTTGCTCGCTGCCTGCCGCCATCACCCGCTGCCCCACCGAGACATGTAAGTGCTGGGCGATGAACACTGGCAGCATTTGATGGGCACAGTAGTGGCAATTGATGAGCATACTGGCAGCAATTGATGGGCACAGTTGAGGCAATTGATGAGCACACGGGCAGCATTTGATGGGCACAGTAGCGGCAATTAATGGGCACACCGGCAGTAATTAATGGGCACAGAAGTGGCAATTGATGAGCATACTGGCAGCAATTGATGGGCACAGTTGAGGCAATTGATGGGCACACTGGCAGCAATTGATGGGCACAGTAGTGGCAATTGATGAGCACACTGGCAGCAATTGATGGGCACAGTGGTGGAAATTTATGGGCACACTGGCAGCAATTGATGGGCACAGTGGCAGCAATTTATGGGTACAGTAGCTGCGTTTGATGGCACAGTGGTGGCAATTTATGGGTGCAGTGGCTACTTTTGAAGGGAACAGGGGCTGCATTTGATAGCACAGTGGCTGCGTTTGATGGGCACAGTGGCTGCGTTTGATGGCACAGTGGCTGCGTTTGATGGGCACAGTGCCTGTGTTTGATGGCACAGTGGCTGCGTTTGATGGGCACAGTGGCTGCGTTTGATGGCACAGTGGCTGCAAAAGGTGTTTGCGCCCCCCCAAAATTTTTGAGCACCAGCAGCCACTGGTGGTATTTAATGACCACTGGATTTTTTTATTTAATACTATAAAAAAGAAAAAAAAATAAATAACTGTTTCCTTTACTATGCTTTCCTCACTCCAAGGGTCCCCCAGGCACACATCTCCCAAAGAGTAGTGTTCCCTTATGCCGCGTACACACGGTCGTTATTTGGCATGAAAAAAAAACGACGTTTTTAAAAACGTCATTTAAAATGACTGTGTGTGGGCTTCGAACATGCTGCATTTTTTAACGTTGTTTTTTTAAATGTCGTTTTTCGGGTTGTAAAAAATGATTATGTGTGGGCTAAAACGGCGTTTTAAACCCGCGCATTGCCCAGAAGCGAGTTATGAGACTGGAGCGCTCGTTCTGGGAAAACTACCATTCATAATGGAGTAAGCACATTCATCACGCTGTAACAGACAAAAAAGCGCGAATCGTCTTTTACTAACAAGGAATCAGCTAAAGCAGCCCAAAGGCGAATAGAACTTCCCCTTCAGAGTGCCATCGTACGCGTTGTACGTCACCACGCTTTGTTCATCATTTTTTAAAAACGATGGTGTGTGGGCAATGTCGTTTTTAATGATGAAGTTGGAAAAACATAGGCCCAGATTCTCAAAGGCGTTACGACGGCGCAACACCATCTGCGCCGTCGTAAGTCCTAATCTGGCCCCGGGTATCTATGCGACTGATTCTTAGAATCAGTTACGCATAGACACCCATTAGTTCTGACAGGCTCTGTAAGGCTCTTACGCTGTCAGATCTTAAATGCAATTTTTTTTACCGCCGATATGTGTCGCCGACATCGTTTTCCCCGTCGCTTATGTAAATTAGCAAATTACGACGATTCCCGAACGTCCGCGCGCTCGACGCAGAGAATTTACGTCGTTTCCGTAGCCTTTACGACGCGTAAAGTTGCCCCTGGGTCTATGGAGGCGCAGCCAATGTTAAGTATGGGCGTCGTTCCCGCGTTGAAATTTTAAAAATCTACTTTGTTTGCGTAAGACGTCCGTGAATGGCGCTGGACGCCATTTACGTTAACTTTTAAGCAAATGACGTCGGTGCGACGTCATTTAGCGCAATGCACGTCGGGTAATTTACCCGACGGAGCATGTGCAGTACGCTCGGCGCGGGAACCCGCCCCATTTGAATTGGGCGGGCTTGCGCCGAGCGCTTTTACGATACACCACTGCAAGTTTACAGGTAAGTGTTCTGAGAATCAGGCACTAACGCTGTAAACCTGCGGCGGTGTAACGTAAATCACATACGTTACGCTGCCCAGGAGCAACGTAATTATACAAGCCTAAGGCCCCGTACACACGAGAGGATCGATCCGCTGGAATTGATCTGCGGACCGGCTCCAGCGGAGAGATCCCCTGGTTTGTACGATCCAGCGGATCTGTTGCCGCGGATTTTTGTCCCCGGGGATGGATTTCCAGCGGATCAAAATTTCTTGACATGCTAAGAAATCGATCCGCTGGAATCCAGTCCAACGGATTGATCCGCTGGTCTGTACAGACTCACCGGATCAATCCGTCCGAATCCATCCCCCGCATGCGTCGTAATGATTCGACGCATGCGTGGAATTCCTTATATGACAGCGTCGCGCACGTCGCCGCGTCATGATCGCGGCGACGGCGCGACACGTCACCGCGGACGGAATTCCGCGGGGATTTTGATCTCATGGTTAGTACAACCATGAGATCAAAATCCGCCAGAGGATTTATCCGCGGAAACGGTCCCCCGGACCGTTTCCGCGGATAAATCCTCTCGTGTGTACTAGGCCTTACACTGGCTGCCCGTGGCACAACAGGCTCAGTTTAAGACGTGGTGTCTTGTGCATAAGGCCATCCATGGTTTTGGACCGGGCTATCTCAGAGAAAAATTCATCAGACATGTGCCTACTAGATCGCTGCGGTCTGAGAATTTGGCTTTGTTGAACATCCCCAAATTTGCTAAAAACAAATGTGGTGGGAGGACCCTGGAAGTTCAAGGAGCTCAGTTCTGGAACTCCTTGCCCCTTCATATAAGACTGGAAAATTATCTCCTAAAGTTTAGGAGATTGTTAAAAACATGGCTATATATCCAGGCTTTCGGGGTGACTTAAATTTTAAGTATTCTGATAGCTCAAAAATTTTATATATTTAGCTTTGTATGTTTTATATTTTTTATTCGCTGATTGTTATTGTTTTATTGTCACTTGTTTGGTCAATGTAGTTTTTGCACCTTTTCTGTTGTTTTTATCCCGCCAGCGCATCGAGGCACGTGTGTAAGACTGCGCTGTGTTTTATAAGCATTTTAATAAATAAATAAATAAATATGTGAATCTGGGCCATAGTTTTTTGGACATGCTGAAAAACGTCGTTTTTTTTCATGCCGAAAAAACGACCGTGTGTACGCGGCATTAGAAGCAAGGGCCCATAGTTAGTGGGTAGGAGGCTTGTCCCTAGTCCCCTCCAAAAACCTTAATCCCAGTTTCATTAATTTCCTATTTACAAATTACTGATTCATTTCCTTCTGCTGTTGTAAGGGGAAGTTGAGTGATCAACCACGTAAACACTAGCACGTGATGGATGTGATTGATCATCACAGTGATCACAAGCCACCAAACAGCTTGAATCGGCTAGGTACACTGTTTCAGTGTACCAAGCTGTCGCTTAATGGGCGCAACAGCCACCAGACAGCAATTTATCCATTGTTTCCTTTCTTCCCAGAAAGACAAAGCCATCTTTGTTCAGGTCGTGTAAAAATCCATCACATCCAGTCCCTTTGCTGCTTCTCACTATGACCAGGAAGTAGATGTTATCTCTGAATGATACCTGTTGTGTGTTTATTACAATTGCATTGGGTTTGAATGTTATCATGTTGATGTCTTCCTACGCCTAGCTGTACTGAAGTGCTGCAGCAACTTGTTATTATGTCATCTTGGTATGTCCTTCTCTTCTCCCCTCATGTATATACTAGGTAACATAGGGCCAGATCCACAGAAGAAATACGCCGGAGAATCTACTGATACTCCAGCATATTTTCAAATTTGCCGCGTTGTATCTTTAGTTTGAATCCTCAAACCAAGATACGACGGCTTTTGGCTTCGATCTGACAGGCGTACGGCTTTGTACGCCTTCGGATCGTAGGTGTAATACTTTGGCGCCCGCTGGGTGGAGTTTGCGTCATTTTCCGCGTCGGGTATGCTAATTAGCTGTTTACGGCGATTCACGAAGGTACGCGCGGCCGTCGCATTCTCTTACGTCGTCGCTAGTCGGCTTTTCCCGTCGTATAGTTAAAGCTGGTATTATGTTGCGTATAGATAGACTTGCCACGCCGCCGGAATTCTACGTGAATCTGGCCCATAGTCTTTAGGTAGACCCTTCCTTCTTTTCCATGTTCCATGTTCATTCATTCATGTTCCCCCATTATAGTTGCTAGCTGCTGGTTTTCAGACACTAGGGGGTAGATTCACGTAGAATGGCGCAACTTTGTGCCAGCGTAACGTATCCTATTTACGTTACGCCTCCGCAACTTTTACAGGCAAGTGCCGTATTCTCAAAAAAAAGTTGCGGCGGCATAGCGTAAATCGACCGGCGTAAGCCCGCCTAATTCAAATTTGTATCAGGGGGGCGTGTTTTATGTAAAACTACTGTGACCCGACATGATTGACGTTTTTGCGGAACGGCGCATGCACCGTCTGTGGAATTTCCCAGTGTGCATTGCTCCAAAATACGCCGCAAGGACGTCATTGGTTTTGACGTGAACGTAAATGACGTCCAGCCCCATTCACGGACGACTTACGCAAACGACGTAACTTTTTCAAATTTTGACACGGGAACAACGGCCATACTTAACATTGGTACGCCGCACTTACGCCACCATATAGCAGGGGTAACTATACGCCGGGGAAAGCCTAACGTAAAAACGGCGTAACTGTACTGCGTCGGCCGGGCGTATGTTCGTGAATTCGCGTATCTAGCTGATTTACATATTTTGACGCGTAAATCAGCGTACACGCCCCTAGCGACCAGCGTAAATATGCAGTTACGATCCGACGGCGTAAGAGACTTACACCTGTCAGATCTAATAGATATCTATGCGTAACTGATTCTAATAATCAGGCGCATAGATACGACCGACCGGACTCAGAGATACGACGGCGTATCTGGAGATACGCCGTCGTATCTCCACTGAGAATCTGGCCCTAGGTTGGCAAGCTTGGGGGTGCCGCTCAAAGCAATCATTCTAACGTGGCTCTGGTAACTCACATTGGAAGTGGGTGCCAGCTCTAAAAAAAGAGCCCGTCTCAGATTTATGTACACGTGTGAGTAGGGAGGAAGAGAAGCTCCCCACTCCACCCCTGACTAAGTCCGGGGGCGGGACGAAACACACCTGGGCCATGGTCTGGGAGGAGCCAGGCTGAAGCTTTTTGACTTACCCTTATACCCAAGCTGCTTTTTTGGAGTGTGGGGCTTCTCTTCCTTCCTCTTCATTTGGTAAGAAACTCATTGTCATTTTACACTTCAAAAGACTGGAAGAATACCCACTGTACTTGAGAAGTAAAATTTCTTTGTATTTAATTTATGTGTTTTGGTTAGATGGCGGTTAAGCTGTCTGTGGAGGCTGCTGAATCAGCATGTGATCGCATACCTCCCAACTTTTTGAGATGAGAATGAGCAACACCTACACTTGCTTTGTGCGCTGGTGCGCAGTCATGTTGGAACCGGAAGGGATCATCCCCAAACTGTTCCCACAAAGTTGGGAGCATGAAATTGTCCAAAATGTCTTAGTATGCTGACGCTTTAAGGCCCCATACACACGATAGAATTTATCCGCGAATACGGTCCAGCGGACCGTTTCCGCGGATAAATCCTCTCGAGGATTTCGGCGGATTTTCATGCGATGGAGTGTACACACCATCGCATTGAAATCCGCGCCGAAATCCTCTGGCGATGACGTGTCGCGTCGTCGCCGCGATTATGACGCGGCGACGTGCGCGACGCTGTCATATAAGGAATTCCACGCATGCGTCTAATCATTACGACGCATGCGGGGGATCCCTTCGGACGGATGGATCCGGTGAGTCTATACAGACCAGCGGATCCATCCGTTGGGATGGACTCCAGCAGATGGATTTGTTGTGCATGTCAGCAAATATTCGATCTGCTGGAATCCATCCCAGGGGAGATATATCCGCGGAAAAAGATCCGCTGGCGTGTACACACCATAGGATCTATCCGCTGAAACCCATTTGCTGGGATTTATCTGCGGATGGATTCTATGGTGTGTACGGGGCCTAAGAGTTCCCTTCACTGGAACTAAGGGGCCAAGCCCAACCCCTGAAAAAAAAACCCACACCATAATCCCCCCTCCACCAAATGATTTGGACCAGTGCAAGCAAGGTCTATAGAAACATGTATAAGCAAGTTTGGGGTGGAATTACTTGACTGGCCTGACTTCAACCCCATAGAACACCTTTGGGATGAATTCGAGCGGAGACTGCGAACCAGGCCTGCTTGTCCAACATCAGTAACTGACCTCACAAATGCTCTTCTGGAAGAATGGTCAAACATTCCCATAGACACACTCCTAAACCTTGTGGACAGCCTTCCCAGATGAGTTGAAGCTGTTATAGCTGCCAAGGGTGGGCCAACTCAATATTGAACCCTACGGACTAAGACTGGGATGTCATTAAAGTTCATGTGCGTGTAAAGGCAAGTATTCCCCAATACTTCTGATAACTTTGGCCCAGATTCAGAGACGAGTTACGACGGCTCTGAGTTGCAGGGTCGTATCTATGCGACTGATTCATAGAATCAGTTAGGCCCCGTACTCACGACCAAACATGTCTGCTGAAACTGGTCCGCGGACCAGTTTCAGCGGACATGTTCGTTCGTGTGTAGGCAGTAACGGACAGGATTCTAGCAAACAATCGTCGGCCAGACCGTTTTCCAACGAACAACTGTTTCCTGGTCTTGCTTTAAAACAGTCTGCTGGAATCGTGTCCGTCAGACATGTTCGGTCGTCTGTACACAAAAGCAGCGTACAAAAACCCCGCGCATGCTCAGTCCAAATGAGGAGACGGGAGCGCTCGTTCAGGTAAAACTCGCGTTTGTTTGGGATATGGCACATTCGTCATTAGAAACCTTTTATTCTAGCAAGAGAACAATGTCTTAAAAAGGCGCACTAAACCACATTTTCTTGCCTCGTTTTATTAATTCTTCACTTGCTAGAATAACCCCGTTCTCTTGCTGATGCAATTTCAATAGAGTTGTCCCATACTGAAATGTCACATTTCTTGCTTGTGATGTAATCCTTTAATAATGTTTTCTATGCCAGACGTGTGTTTTGGTTGGTGGTCCTCCATAATTTATAGTAGTCATTTTTGTAAAGGAATGTGCATCTTTTTTTTTTTTTTGTTGTTTCTAGTTATGTCACCATTTAGTTTATTTTTTTTTAACAGGTTTTTTTCTTTGTATTTTTTTTTTTTTTTTTTTTTAGTGTTTCATTTGAGAATATTAAACCATGTTGGCACACCAAATGTCCCCCCCCCCCCCCCCCCAAGGAGTGTGTCCTTTGTAAATGACCCATTGTATATTTATTAAAGGTTTGCTGCCTAATAATCCCCACAGTATAACAAACAATAGACATGTTTTCAAATGAAAGCAAAAAGCCTTTTATTCAGGCAAATGTCATCACAAAAACTAAACAGAACGGCAGCACTAGAATAGATAGCAAACTATATGCAAACTTGCATTTCCAACATGGTGAAGGATAAACTTCCAAGCCTCAGGAGCCAAACCCAAAAATATGAAGCAGCAGCACAGAAACAAAGGAACCCAAACTGTGGTAGTCCAAACAATATGTCCTTTATGTGGAAGGAAATGGAAGGCAGAGAATCAACGTTTCCTCCTCTTTCCAGCCTTCCCTCCAGGCAGCCTTCCAGCGGATCTAACACGGGGTCTTGCAGGTGGGGTCGATGTGGCAGCAGGAGGATGGTGTTCCGCAAGCCGGGCCGGGTCACATAGCCCAGTCTCTGGGGTCAGCAGGCCCCTCTGCATCCACCAAAGGACCTGGTTCATCAGGGCCTTTGCCAGTCTTCTCTGGTCCTCCTCCCCTTCATTTAAATCGTGGGCCAATGAGGCACTGAAGGCCTCTGTGGGGTTGAGGGGGGCCCTCATGATGGCGCTTGCCTCCTCCACAGGCCTCAACTGCCTCCTTCGGCCTGATGGCCTCACCTGGGGGGGAGAAGACTGGCTGGTGGTGGTTCTCCTGGCCGGGGGGACCTGCTGCAGGCCACTGGGCCCAGCCTCCTCCTGGCTGCCACTGACCCCGGCCTCCTCCTGGCTGCCACTGACCCCGGCCTCCTCCTGGCTGACAGACACCTGAGGATCTGCCACCTCCTGGCTGATCTCTTCTTCCTGTGTGGAAAAAAAAGAACAATTTTTACAATTTCGCTAAATAAAACCACACTAATTTTCATGTTTTTCGTTTAGTATTTTCTGTTCATTATTACTTGAATACACTCTACTTCTGACCCCTGCAGTTGTCATCTCTGACACCTATTTGTCTGTACACCTTTTTTTTTGCTTTTTCCCAGCTTGGCTTTTCTTTTACAATATCAAATCATTAATCCAAAAAAAATTATTTACGCCAGAAATATAGAGGAAACTACTATACCTCCTCATCGAAGGGTGGCAGATCTGCATCTCTGTCAGCCAGGCCCTCTTCCTCCGACTCTGCAGGGCTGTGGTCATCTGGGGAAGGTCCGCTGGAAGGTAGCATGGAGGAAAGGTTGGAAGAAAGACTCGACATCGTTTTCCTGCCTTCCATTTCGTCCCGCAAAAAAGCCATCTGTTTATAATACCACAGTTTGGGTTCCTTTGCTTGTCTTGCTGCTGCTCCCGATTTTAGGCTTTTATTAGCTTTGTATGCTCTCCTGTATGTGCTTCTGAGGTTGGCAAGTTTATCCTTCACCATGTTGGCAGTGCATCCTGGCACCCATGTTTGCATATAGTTTGCTAGCTCTTCTAGTGCTGCCGCTCGTACCTCTTTATTGCAATATAATGCGTGTTTTGAATTCCACAGGATGGGCGTCTCCTGATATTTTTGGAGTAAGGCCTCTATAGCTTCCTTGGTTTGTAGTTGGTCCATTTAAGTTTTCTAAAAATTATATTTCTTTTTGAGTCTAGATTCAAAAAACATAAACCAAACACAAATAAATATTCAAAAGGATCAGCGTTGACCTTGATATAATACGTGTCTTCAAATTTATTACCTATATCTAATTACAAACACAGTCTCTCTTGTTTAGACAATGATTGGCAGCTCGGCCGCATTGCTTGTACCAAACATTGATTTGCTAGATGCAGAGCCATTGTTCACATTGCAGTAAATATTTTTAATATAGAAAACTAAACAATGCTTACAAATGACAGTATTCATCTAGGCACTCTTTCATGTGTAAATCTCATGCCCCTGACAATGGATGACATAAAAGACACTTCCTAATGACCTCTGTACAACCAACACTTGAACAATACTTTGCCTGATCTGAATACACCATTCAAAAACTTGACAATGAGGTACAGCATTGTTCACATCTCTATTTTGTGAGGTGTCCAAAAGCATTTGGATACCAAAATAACATTGTGGTACCCCATAGACAGAATAGCTAAAAAAGGGTGCAACCAACAGCCCAAACCCCCATCCCATGTGTCTACATTTTCCAGGCCTCTGCTGATCCCATTTTTAATTTCCTTACCTTCCTGTCTCTCGCTCCTCGTTTCTCACGCTCGCCTAATTACAGCGTAAGATGCGTAATCACGGCGTGCACCTTTTAAACACTCCGCGTATTTATTAAACCCCGCCCTCGTCACCTTTGCTAGGCCCTTAATCAATGAGTTTAGGAAATATGGCGTTAACTGTGTATGTTCTGGATGCGCTCGAAGATTCTCCGCGTAACCGACGAAAACACGTTGTTTGCATTCTCTACACTCCGCGTATGTATTAAACGCCGCCCTCTTCTCCGCCCATGGCGTAAGAATTCATCTTTTCCACGCCCATAATCTCTGTGGGAAAGGAAAGATGGCGATGTCACACGAGCGGGCACGATGCTCTCATGCCACAAGTGAAGGGACAGAGGCAGGGACGTCCCGATCAAGGCAAAGAAGATACAAAGCCACTAATATGCGGTTCCAGGAAATGGTGGAGTTAGTTTCCATCATGCGGAGGAAGGACTATGATGGTGAATTAGGGCCATACAAGACCCCTAACCGCCGAAAGGCACATATTATGGACAAGGTGGCCAGGAGAATGCAGAGGATGTTTGGGATCACCAGGTCCAAGGAACAGCTGAGGAAACGCTGGTCAGACTTAAAATTGAGGGAGCCACATCAGATGAAGAAAATACTTAAAATTCTGCGTAAAAGTAAGTAAATATATATTGGGGTTGGGGGGGGGGGTGGGTGATTGTCTGCAATAATGTGTTGCCATGTATATTTCACCATCTGCCTCCTTGGCCTGCTTGTAATTTTAAAGACATGTTGTCATTTATTTTTTATGACATAAATACCTACATATTTACAAATAGTGTTCTTAGTAAACAACGTAACATCACATAGTTTCTCAGAAAGGCTCGGTTATTCCAGGAACAACACACCTGGACATGGCTCACTGGCCAAAAACTTTGTTTGTAAACATTGTGTAAAAGCTAGTTCTAAAAAATAACATTAGGAGAATGGGAAAGGCAAACAGGATTCATTCTAAAAACAGTGGTAATAAAGCAGATGTTTTCACATCTGCAATGCAGAGCACCTGTGTCTCCCCAAATCAAAAATGGGTTTTGGTAGGGTCTCCCAGAAATACTGTTTAGGGGGGACATCCATGTGTGTCACTTTGCTAAAAAGGGGCAGGATCAGAGCTTGCCATAGAAGTAATTCCAAAATGTAGGTTTGGTGAAAGATAAAAGTAACTAAATGAAAGCATCTTCTAAGCAATGTATGCGATTTATGCTCTCCAATATCTGTGTGCTGATGAGTCTACATTTTTTTTTTTTTATTTAAGGGGAAAGAAGTCGCCAGCATTTGGAGGAGGCAGAGAGGGCCAGACAAGGCCAAAATCTGCCATCTCAACATGTGGAGGAGGAGGAGGATGTGGAAGGAGAAGAGGATGTGGAAGGAGAAGAGGATGTGGAAGGAGAGGAGGATGTGGAAGGAGAGGAGGATGTGGAAGGAGAAGAGGATGTGGAAGGAGAAGAGGATGTGGAAGGAGAGGAGGAAGGAAGAAAGGAGGAAGGAAGAGAGGAGGAAGAAGTAATTTTGGACTTAGAATTTATAGCAGATGAAGGGCAAGTGGCGGAAGAACAATTTGGCGAATTGAAAGAAGGTGGATTGATGGATGAAGGAGGAGTCCAAGATGATGGGGAAGTGGTGGAAGAAGGAGGAGTGATAGAAGATGATGGGGAGGTGGTGGAAGAAGGAGGAGTGATAGAAGATGTCGAAGAGGTGGAAAGGAGCAGCCCATCAGGTCAGTGTCACCCTAGCTTGATTAAAAAAAACATATGTAGATAGGCCTCATCGAAAACTAATTTTGGAAATGACCATTTTTTTTTTTTTTAGGGGAGGAGGATGGTGTGCCAATATTTTCACGTGCAAGTGCTGCTATAATTATTCAGCAGGTAATGGAGTGCAGCACTGAAATGCACAATATGCGTGAAAGGATGTTTGTCATGGAACAGAATGTAACAAATGTCCTTTTGGAATGCAGCACGGAAATGGACAATATGCGGCAAAGAATGATGGTCATCGAATCTAATTTTAAAAATATTATTGACATGATGGGCCGTGTCAAAGACTGAAACACCCCCCGCCCATCCCCCGCCCCCACAAACATTTTTACTGTTTTAATAATGAATACGCCAAAATTTGAAGATACACACACAGTGTGCCAACATGTGCTATCTGCCATCACAGAATATCTAATGTCTGTGCTTTGTGGGTCCAACCCCCTCCTCCATCCTCAAGTAGTTGAGAGGAAGGGTTTGCTCCCACAAAACACAGACATTGATCACCCATGATGTCAGATAGCACATGTGGCCATTTGTCGGTTGAACCAATGACATTTGGCGAGTTTGCACTGAATGTGTGTATCTTTAAATTTTGGCGTGTTCCAGTGTGAAAGCACACCATGACTGACTGCTGTTGTGAGTTTTTATATTTTTCTAATGTTATTTTTTTACTTTTTGACCATGTTGTACATTTTTGTATACTATAAAGTTTAGACCATAAAGAATAAACACCAAAAAAAAAAAAAAAAAATATAAAAAAAAATGTAAGAAATATTGGTTTTGGTGCATCAAAAATATGCCGAGAATAAAAAATACTAAGGCGGTAAACACCCCACCAAAAATATTCTAGATATATATATATATATATGTTAACAATAAATCGAACTATATTTGATAAACAAAACTGTGAACTTGTTAAAAAATGTATAATCTTCATAATATTTTTTGTTGAATTACCTGAAAAAAAAAAAAAACTAAAAAATTTTTTTTGTAGACTCCTAAGTACAAAAGCAGGGAGTAATGAAAAAAATATAAAATAATTTTTGGGGTCATGAACAAGCAAAAATTAAAAAACTTGACCTCAAAATGTACAAATGGAGTTGCTTCTTATTTCTAGACTCAATACCCTGTTTGTAGATGAGTGAATACTGTGCAAAATGTGGTTATTTACTAAAAGTGGAGAAATCAATTATGCAGTAAAATTGAAGAAGTTAGTTAGAGAACCAGGAAGACAGATAAAAAGAGAAAAAGCATTAATGACAAACAACTGTATAAAGTCCAATGGTCTAATTATTTTTTATTTGTGAGAATATTCCTTTCTTTGGGGGCCGAATTAGAAAGAAATATGATCTGGCATAGCAATGGCCCCCCGACCCATGAAGTACTCAACATATTTGTCGCGTACCTCACGAGCTGATTGGGGGGCCAAGCCAGCGCGACCAGTGTCCAGCCCGGGAAGGGGATCTGAGGGTAGTCTTGCCTCAGAACCGATGTCGGGTAGGTACGTCTGGGAGTGCCTGCGTAAAAAGTTGTGCAAAATGCAGCAGGCAAATACAACGGTGTCCAATTTATATTCCGCCAGATGTATCGATGTCCTGAACAGGCGGAACCGGTTGGTGAGTATCCCAAAGGCATTCTCGACTACCCTCCGAGCCCTGGCCAACCAAAAATTAAACACACTCCTCTCTGAGGTGAGGGTCCTCTGGGGAAAAGGCCGCATGAGGTGAGGACCAAGCCCGAAAGCCTTGTCCGCTAGGAACACAAACGGAAGTCCTTCCACATTATCTTCATCTGGTGGCAATGCCAGACCACCAGCTTGGAGACGATCATAGAAATCAGTCCGTGCGAACACTCCCCCATCAGACATCCGGCCATTCTTCCCCACGTCCACATAGAGAAACTCATACTGTGCCGACACCACCGCCATCAACACAATACTATGATAACCCTTGTAATTATAATAGTAGGACCCCGAGTGGGGTGGGGGCACAATGCGGACGTGTTTCCCATCTATTGCTCCACCGCAGTTTGGAAAATCCCACCGCTGGGCAAATTGGGAAGCCACAGACTGCCATTCCTGTGGTGTGGAGGGTAGCTGTGGGGACAAACAAAAAAAGAGATTTAGTACTTTGGAATAAAAACATCCTACAAGCATCCTTGTGACACTTCAAAGTATTAAAATTGCATTCGAAAAATGTGCATGGAGAATTTTGGAAATGAAATATATAGGGCCACTTCATTAAGAGACTCCACAGCCCTCTGATGGGGACAATTAAAGTTTGAAGGGGGGGGGGGACACAAAAACCAAAAAGTCATGTTTTAAAAAATGGCAAGGTGGGTTTGTCCCTAGGATAGCATGCTGGACAGGTTAATATTGGGTAAGGGACAAATATGCAGGTAGGCCAAGAAAAAAACATGTAAAGCTGATATCAACATGCATAGGGAGAAAAGGTAACGTTAGTTAAACACACAGCATATCTGGGAAATGAAAAATAAAGTTAGTTAGCAACATTATTACAGCCAGGAAACTTACCTTAATATACTCCTCATGCATAACTTTGATGATGGCAGCACACGTGTCCGGTATGATGACCCCAAGCGCCTGCGGAGAGATGCCTGTCGAGAACTTGAGGTCCTGCAGGCTCCTCCCAGTCGCCAGGTACCGCAACGTGGCAATAAGCCTCTGCTCGGCCGTGATGGCTTGGCGCATCACAGTGTCCTGCCTCGTGATATAGGGGGACAGAAGATCCAGCAGACTGTTGAATACGGGGTCCGTCATGCGGAGAAAATTCCTAAAGTCATTAGGATTATTCTCCTGGAGTTCCCTAAGCAGAGGCATATGTGAGAACTGGTCACGCTGGCGCAACCAATTCTTGGTCCAGAAACGCCTCCGCCCCCTGTTTCTGGCCAAAGTACTGGAAAAATGAACATATCCAGCAGCCATCCCATAAACAGCACCAACTCGCGAAAATTGACGCTGCTGCTCCATCATGGCTTCAAACCGGCCGGCTGGTCAGTCAAGAACACACTCAAACAGAAAGCACTCGCAAATCCAGCACTACCTGCGACAAACGCGTGACAAACAGATACGAGCGCACAGGATGCAACTGCTAAAGCAGAAACAACCTGCTAGCCTATAGCCGAATGACAACTACGTTACCGCAAGCACACGCACTGAACCCGTGAATACACGCTGTCAAAGCCTGGAGACCGAGAAGCGCGAATCAGCTCTAACCAAACCTTCACTAACACGAGCAAACCCGTAACTAGCAAAAGAGGAACAGAGGGCGGTGCCATTAAGTTTGGTCTTCCCCTTTATAGTGACGTCGTACGTAGTTTACGTGCACGCGTTCCGGTACAACGGTAATTTGGTCCGCTGGTGTGTACACGCCAGCGGAACCAAACACAAATCAGCCTTGTACGCCGGAAACTGTCAGGCAGACAGTTTCCAGCGCACAGATCCGGTCGTGAGTACAAGGCCTTACGCATAGATTTCCCTAAGATCCGACCGGCGTAAGTCTCCTACGCCGTCGTATCTTAGGCTGCATATTTACGCTGGCCGCTAGGTGGCGCTTCCATAGATTTACGCAAGGAATATGCAAATTAGGTAGATATGCCGATTCAGAAACGTACGTCCGCCCGGCGCATTTTTTTACGTCGTTTACGTTAGGCTTTTTCCGGCGTAAAGTTACCCCTGCTATATGAGGGGTATCCTATTTTATGTATGGACGTCGGGCCAGCGTCGTATTTTCCGTCGATTACGTTGTTTGTGTAAGTCGTTCGCAAAAAAGGGCTGGGCGTAATTTACGTTCATGTTGAAAGCATTGGCTTTTTGCGGGTTAATTTAGAGCATGCGCATGCGCCGTTCGTAAAAAAACATCAAATACGTGGGGTCACATGTAATTTAAATAAAACACGCCCACATCATCCACATTTGAATTAGGCGGGCTTACGCCGGACCACATATGCTACGCCGCCTTAACTTAGGGCACAAGTTGTTTCTGAATACGGAACTTGCGCCCTAATTTACGGCGGCATTACGTATCTGAGATACGTTACGCCTGCCGATAGATACACCATTGTATCTGAATCCGGGCCATAGTGTATTAGCACAAATACGTTGGCACAGGACACCCCCCTGCCACGCCCCCTTAAAGCGGGGGTTCACCCTAAAAAACAATAATAACAAATTCTGCCATGCTATCCAGCATACTAGCGCGAGCTACAGTATGCCTTTATTTATTTTTTTGGCGCCGTATTCACAGTTTAATCCCTTAGTTAAGTTCCTAGGCAGAGGGGAAGATGATTGACGGCCGGCTATGGCGCGTCACGCTTCCCGAAAATAGCCGAAATAGGACTTGGCTCTTCACGGCGCCTGCGCAGTCAGCTCCTAGTCTGTGCGCAGGTGCCGTATAGCGCCGTGAAGAGCCGAGTCCTACTCCGGCTCTTCTCGGGAAGCGTGACGCGCCATAGCCGGCCGTCAATCATGTTCCCCTCTGCATAGGAACGCCCATTCCCCGCGGGTGTCTGAAATTTAACTAGGGGATTAAACTGTGAGTATGGCGCAAAAAAATAAAAATAAACATAAAGGCATACTTTAGCTGACGCTAGTATGCTGAATGGCAAGGTATGAACTTGTTATTTAGGGTGAACCACTGCTTTAAGGAGAATTATGCAAAAAATACGGATTAGTTAAACCCACATGTGTTTTTTTTTTTTACCACCACTATTCCTTTATATTGGCTTTTGATATTTACAAATGCAGAAATTTAGAAATTGGATGAAAGGTTTAGCGCTGGGAAACTATTTTTGAAAGGTAAAAAGTGCATTTTATATACAGCCGTATAGATCAGACCAAAATGAGGGACAAATGAGGAGGAACGAGGGATATTGGGACTCCAAATCAGGGACAGTTGGGAGCTATGTGATCATACCGTCCACTCGGACATGTCGAGATCTATGGAAGAATGTCAATGCATAATGTGGCAGTTGAGAACAGAACTTCACAAAAAATAGCTCCATCTTTCAAAGAAAAGCAGATGAAGGCAGATGTTCCGTGGAACTCAGAAGGAAGCTGTCAGTAACGACCCAATCAACTGTGGCTGAGTCTTTCCCCGCTCGGCAGCTATACATACACAAAGACGTGGGGATGCTTGTGACATCATGATCTAATGTGGCCACATGACCATATTAGGTCAATGTCATGCCATGTGTGCCATGAACCCAAGCTCAAGCTGGAGTAATGTTATCTCTGTGAGAAGTAAAAAAAAGAAATCTTGAAGTGTTACATTAACACATTACTCAACATGCAACTTTTAGCATGAAGAAAAATATACCTGATGACAGGTCCACTTTAAAGAATCTCCATGGTTGATTTCTGAACATGGCTTTTACCATACAAATTCATTTACAGAATGTTAAAATGGTTGTAAAGGTTCGTCTTTTATTTTCTAAATTGGTTCCTTTAGTTTTAGTGCATTGTTGGTTCACTTACCTTTTCCTTCCATTTCCCTTCTAAATGTTTTTTTTCTTTGTTTGAATTTCTCACTTAGGCCCCGTACACACGATAGAATCCATCCGCTGAAAAATCCCAGCAAATGGGTTTCAGCGGATAGATCCTATGGTGTGTACACGCCAGCGGATCTGTTTCCGCGGATATATCTCCCCTGGGATGGATTCCAGCAGATCGAATATTTGCTGACATGCTAAACAAATCCATCTGCTGGAATCCATCCCAACGGATGGATCCGCTGGTCTGTATAGACTCACCGAATCCATCCGTCCGAAGGGATCCCCCGCATGCGTCGTAATGATTCGACGCATGCGTGGAATTCCTTATATGACAGTGTCGCGCACGTCGCCGCGTCATGATCGTGGCGACGGCGCAACACGTCATCGCCAGAGGATTTCGGCACGGATTTCAATGCGATGGTGAGTACACTCCATCGCAGAGAAATCTGCTGAAATCCTCGAGAGGATTTATCCGCGGAAACGGTCCGCTGGACCGTATTCGCGGATAAATCCTCTCGTGTGTATGGGGCCTTACTGTTTCTCCTCAGTAAGCTTTCCAACATCATCCGAGCGGTAGAAAGTCATTTAGAACAGCTTACTGAGGAGGAACAGGAAGTGAGAAATTCAGACAAAGAAAACAAAGAAAAAAATCATTTTGGGCTAGATTCAGGTAGAGCGGCGCATTGTTACAGCGGCGTAGCGTATTGTATTTGCGCTACGCCGCCGTAAATCAGAGAGGCAAGTGACGTATTCAAAAAGCACTTGCCTCCTAAGTTACGGTGGCGTAGCGTAAATTGGGCCGGCGTAAGCGCGCCTAATTCAAATGAGTATGAGGGGGGCGTGTTTTATGTAAATGGGTGGTGACCCGACGTGATTGACGTTTTTTCGAATGGCGCATGCGCCGTCCGTGTACATATCCCAGTGTGCATTGCTCCAAAGTACGCCGCAAGGACGTATTTGTTTCAACGTGAACGTAAATTAGGTCCAGCCGTATTCACGGACGACTTATGCAAACGGCGTAAAAAAATGCAAAATTCGACGCGGGAACGACGTCCATACTTAACATTGCGTACACCCCATAGAAGCAGGAGCAACTTTACGCCGGGAAAGCCTTGCTCAAACGACGTAAAAAAATTCTACCAGGCGCACGTACGTTTGTGAATCGGCGTATCTAGGTCATTTGCATATTCTACGCCGAAAACGACAGAATCGCCACCTAGCGGCCAGCGTAAGTATGCACCCTAAGATACGACGGTGTAAGAGACTTACGCCAGTCGGATCTTAGCCTAATTCCGGCGTATCTTGCTTTCTGAATACAGAAAGAAGATACGCCGGCGCAGCTTTGAATTTACGCGGCGTATCTATAGATACACCGGCGTAAATCAATGCTGAATCTAGCCCTTAGAAGGGAAATTGAAGGAAAAGGTAAGTGAACCAACAATGCACTAGCTTAACTGCTTGCCGACCGGCCGCCGCAGTTTTACAGCAGCAGGTCGGCTCTGCTGGGCGAGAGCACGTAGCTATACGTCACCTCGCCCAGCAGCCAGTCCCTGACTCCCATGCATGTGCCGGGCGGTCGTGATCGCTCGTTACAGAGCGAGGACCGGGAGCTGTGTCCTGTCAGGGGGGAAATGCTGATCCTCTGTTCATACAATGTATGAACAGAAGATCAGTGATTTTCCCTAGTGAGGCCACCCCCCCTACAGTTAGAACACACCCAGGGAACCTACTTAACCCCCTTCCCCGCCCCCTAGTGTTAACCCCTTCACTGTCAGTGGCATTTATATATTAATTAATGCATTTTTATAGCACTGATCGCTATAAAAATGCCAATGGTCCCAAAAATGTGTCAAAAGTGTCCGAAGTGTCCGCCATAATGTCGCAGTACCGAAAAAAATCGCTGATCGCCGCCATTACTAGTAAAAAAATAAAAAAAAATAAAATATAAATATAAATAAAAATGCCATAAAACTACCCCCTATTTTGTAAACGCTATAACTTTTGCCCAAACCAATCAATAAACGCTTATTGCGATTTTTATTTACCAAAAATATGTAGAAGAAAACGTATCGGCCTAAAATGAGGGAAAAAAATGTTTTTTTTATATATATTTTTGGGGGATATTTATTATGGTAAAAAATATTAATTTTTTTCAAAATTGTCACTCTATTTTTGTTTATAGAGCAAAAACTAAAAACCGCAGAGGTGATCAAATACCACCAAAAAAAAGCTCTATTTGTGGGGAAAAAAGGACACCAATTTTGTTTGGGAGCCACGTCGCACGACCGCGCAATTGTCAGTTAAAGGGACGCAGTGCCAAATCGCAAAAAGTGCTCTGGTCTTTGACTAGCAATATGGTCCAGGGCTTAAAGTGGAAGTAAACCCTCCTATCGTTTTCAGCCAAGGAAGCGGCCATCTTGACCTCTGTTTAATCTGCAACTGCCATGATGCTGTACATGTGACCTGTTATGAAACCAGCCATTGGATGGTTTGGCAGTTTGGTTGAGAGCACAAAGAAATGTGACAGCTAGCATTTCCGGCATGCCGGGAATGTTAACTGTTTTGTAACTATCAAATTGAAGGGTTTACTTCCACTTTAAGTGGTTAAAGGAACATATTTAGAAAATAAAAAACGAACCTTTACAACCCCTTTAAGCTGATGTGATTAATGACTCTTTCTTTGGATTGCATCCCTTTCATTGAAAAGGTTAACTGGTCACTGCAGATTGATTTGATGCAGATACTTTTCAATGTTCTGAGAACTCACTCTGAGTAAGGTTAACTGGGTGCAAAACCCTTGACAAATGAGCTAAACATATAGTTTGCTTTTTACGCATTGCTAATATAACAAAGCAGCCTTCTGTAAAGGAAGATGTTGAATACTTCTCTGCTGGAGTCCATTCTTTCCAGTGGGGTAGATTCAGGAAAGAATTACGCCGGCGTATCCATAGATGCGCCGCGTAATTCCAAAGCTGCGCCGGCGTATCTACTTTCTGTATTCAGAAAGCTAGATACGCCGACATTAGCCTAAGATACGACTGGCATAAGTCTCTTACGCCGTCGTATCTCAGGGTGCATTCTTACGCTGGCCGCTAGGGGCGCTTCCGTTGTTGTCGGCGTAGATTATGCAAATTAACTAGATACGCCGATTCACAAACGTACGTACGCCCGGCGCAATTTATTTACGTCATTTATGTTAGGCTTTTTCAGCGTAAGGTTGTTCCTGCTATTAGGAGGCGCACGCAATGTTAAGTATGGACGTCGTTCCCGCGTCGAAATTCGAATTTTTTACGTTGTTTGCGTAAGTCGTTCGTGAATAGGGCTGGACGTAATTTACGTTCACGTCGAAACCAATGCGCCGTACTTGGAAGCAATGCACACTGGGATATGTACACGGACGGCGCATGCGCCGCCCGTACAAAACGTCAATCACGTCGGGTCATCCATTATTTACATAAAACACCCCCCCCCTTCCACATTTGAATTACGCGGGCTTACGCCGGCCCCATTTACGCTACGCCGCCGCAACTTACGGAGCAAGTGCTTTGTGAATACAGCGCTTGCTCCTGTAAGTTACGGCGGCGTAGCGTAAATACGATACGCTGCGCCGCCGTATCATTGCGCGCCCCTACCTGAATCCAGTGTTTCCAAACGTATACCCCACTGTCCACTGTGGTTTCTGCCTCCCCCGCTTGATATAGCAGCTGGTGAAACGCTACCTGACACATAGCAGTGGCAATGGTGGCTCTGCAAGAGCATATAATATAAATTGGTCTAGGCATGACTGCAGGGCCGGTGCTACCACTAGGCAAACTAGGCAGCCGCCTAGGGCGCACTGCTGCCTAGGGGCGCCTGCCGCTGGTTTCCCTCTGCGTCTGCATACTTTTCAGGCTGCAGCATGTAACTAACCCAGTCCCAGGCAGCTGCTCCATCCGACCAGTACTTTAATAAGAGGTACATCGCAGCACTGGAGCCGGTGCTAGAGGAAGCAGAGCCGATGCTTCCTGTATAGCACCGCCTCCTGTCACATGGGTAGGGCAAAAGCGGATGGAGTCAGGGGCGGAGCCAAAGGGGGGCCGCAAAATTAGGTTTCACCTAGGGTGTCAAAAATCCTTGTACCTGCCCTGCATGACTGTGCAACCTGGTCCAACAAATTGCCTGAGGTTTGTGGGTATTACTACTTGACTATGGTAAGACAGATGCAGCTGCCTATTGCCATCATACCAAACTCCCCACTCAACCTACAAATATCCAGGCGACACCCATTTTGGAGTATATTGGCCACATCGGCCATTTTATTAACATATTAACCATAATTTTTTTTTTACAAAAACAACCCTTCACAGATACATTGTCACCCTATTGAGGATCATTAAAGACACTGACCAAATTTCCTTCATATCAGCGGGGTCACCCAAGGTCCCCAGTAGCAGTGCGCCGACTCAAAGACAATACCACTCTGCACCTTCCAACGCTGATACCCATCTCCCGATGCCAGTTAAACCTCAGTTAAGTGGCATCAACTGAGGATCCCATACCATACCTTGATGGTTCCCCACTTATGCCAAATTGATCTAAATTTCTACTGCCTCCAAAGATCCCCAACCGCTAACCCCTAACCCAAACACGCACTATTAGCTAGATTCAGGTAGGGCGGCGCATCTTTCAGGCGGCGTAGCGTATCGTATTTACGCTACGCCACCGTAAGTCAGAGAGGCAAGTGCTGTATTCACAAAGCACTTGCCTCCTAAGTTACGGCGGCGTAGCGTAAATGGGGCCGGCGTAAGCGCGCCTAATTCAAATGAGGATGAGGGGGCGTGTTTTATGTAAATGATTGGTGACCCGACGTGATTGACGTTTTTTTTACGAACGGCACATGCGCCGTCCGTGTACATATCCCAGTGTGCATTGCTCCAAAGTACGCCGCAAGGACGTATTGGTTTCGACGTGAACGTAAATTACGTCCATCTCCATTCACAGACGACTTACGCAAACAACGTAAAAATTTCAAATTTCGACGCGGGAACGACGGCCATACTTAACATTGACTAGTCCAGCTATTTGTTCGACTAACTTTACGCCGGAAAAAGCCGTACGTAAACGACGTAAAAAAAAATGCGCCGGGCGCACGTAAGTTTCTGAATCGGTGTATCTAGTCATTTGCATATTCTACGCCGAACTCAACGGAAGCGCCACCTAGCGGCCAGCCTAAATATTGCACCCTAAGATACGACGGCGTAGGAGACTTACGCCGCTCGTATCTTAGCCTAATTTAAGCGTATCTGGTTTCCAGAATACGCTTAAATTTAGGACGGCGTAGATTCAGAGTTAAGTCGGCGTATCTACTGATACGCCGGCGTAAAGCTATCTGAATCCAGCTATATATATATACAAGAAAACCAATACATTAGGGCGGGAGGGTGGGAGCTCCTTCTTCTCTTGCTGACCAACATTCACCTCATACCCCTGAAAAAAATAACTCAGGCCACCCCCTGTCCTGACCAACTACACGCCCCTTAAATTAACCCCTATAAGTGCTGTTTCCCTTCTACCTAGTCATGCCAGCCCTGCGCCTAATACTACATATTGCTATGGGCTTCTCTAACCTATTAATGTTGCTAACATTATTAACAATTATGTAATTTATTAGGCTGTAAAAAATTCAAGGCACCTTGCTTGTCATGTTGAGCCTGGACCTCCACCTTCCACCTTTCACATATTCCTACTGACCAATAGGAATGTATAAGGGACAGGGTTGAGCTGGCAAATTCTGACTTTATTAGTGTAGCGGCCTGCTCCTGTTGGGCTGACGCTGCTTTAAATTTAGGGGGGAGCTACGGAAGACTGTGGGGACAGAAGGGGTGTTACCATTCACTCCAATATGGAACAATCCCAGATATGCAGAGCTACAGGACCTAGTAGGCTTTACCTCCTGGAAAAAGAGGGGAATTTGGTTCTTTTCACAGCTGTATGAGGGTGAGGTACTGAAAACCTACGAGCAACTGTGTAGAGAATACCAATTAGCCCCACGGGGCTTCTATCAGTATCTCCAGCTCCGGCATGCTCTACAGAAACAACAACAAACACGATCACTGGTGGTGTCTCCACCATCACCCCTGATGACGGTGGTTCTGCAGGCAGAAGCTCGGAGAGGACTGATAACGAAAATATATGAGGGATTGTTAGCAATAATTCAAAGCCATGCCTCCCATAGAAGTCGCAGAAAGTGGGTGGAAGACATTGGGGAGATAGATGGAGACCAGTGGGAGAGGGCACTTGAATCTGTCCCGGTGGTGTCTGTCTCTGCATCACATAAATTGTCGCAACTCTTTATTTTATACAGGGCCTACAGAACAGTGCCACAACTACACAGATGGGGAAGACGGGACACCCCTATGTGCCCAAAGTGTAGGGTTCAGCGGGGGGACTTTATATGAAAATATAAATATTAAGACTTTATATAAAAATATAGAGACATATAGTGGATCATAAGAGGAATGTAAAAATGTTGTATAATTTATGACAATTGAAATGCAATGGATGCCAATTAGGCATATTTATGTATGAAATAAGAAAAACAAATAAATAAAAATGGATTAAAAAAAATAAAAAAATTTAGGGGGAAGTCTGAAAGTTAATTGACTCAGACATGTGTGATTTTGAGCAAATTTGACTTCTGTTCCAGCCATGGCTGTGCTGTGAGTGACCACTATTGTTCGCCTGGGGTGTCGTTCATACTCCAGGCTAAGGGTGGCAGCAGCTAGGTCAAGGTGATTTGAGTATTTCCCCTCGGCAGTCGATCAGTGGGGGTTGATCGTCCCGCTGTGCATGCTGGTAGAGGTACTTAAGGGACAGACATCATTGGACAAGGGTCGTCGATTCTGGTCTGTCGTCCCACCACCCCGTGTGTGGCCCTCCTGGCCAGGGGTGCGTGTTTCTGTAATCCTGGCTCCGGATCACGTTGGTCCGGGGTTGTGATCTGATTGGGTCTACCTTTTCAAGGGTGATCCTGTGCTGCCCGTCCTGGAGGGAGAAATCCGCTTGATGAAGGACCTATCTTGGAGAGGACCGAGCACGCGGCTGGTGTCTCAAGAGAGGCCTTGAACTTCATCGAAGGATGCACCATTTACTGAAAGGCTTGATGGTGATCGCCTGTCAGTTCTAAGTTCTGCAAGAAGTTAATCTGGAGAGTTACGGGTGCCGAATCATGTGCTATGAGGATTCCAGACCAAAAGTATCTCCATCTGTGGGGAGGTCTGTGGCAGAGACTGTACCATGTTCCGTGCGACATTCTGGCTGCTAGGTTAGTGAGAGAGGCCTACCTGGGTGCGCGATACCCACTCTGGCTGGAGTGGCGACGAAAGCTGTGTTGCTGGAAGCAGGAGTTTTTCCTGACTGAATTAATACACCTGAACCTATTACCTGTTACCCTTCCACCTCTTCAACCACTTCTTTTACGTTACCAAGTTCAGCAAATAAATCTTTAAAAAGGAAGTGTACAGTGTGGACATTGAACTTTCTCTACTCTCATCCATTACCCTGGATGGCGAGGAAATGGAGGTAACATGCCGCCTGAAAATATCCAGCAGCTCCTTCGGGGGTAGTGCTACACTAGGAAGCATTAAAGGTTTACTCGATTAGAATGGCCAGTCATTGGGGTTGATTTATGAAAATTGAAGGAGACAAACATACACAATCCCCCTTTTTTGGGGGGGGGGACTTTTAACCACTTCAATACCGGCCTTTAATACCCACCTCAATAAGACCCAGCATCTCTCCTCCAGGCTGGAAAGCATGAGATTGTGAAAAAAAAATCACCGATCTGATGCTTAGTATTGCTTACTAGCCGCAATTGCGGCTTTGTTTACTTACGGGTACCCGGGCGTGACGTCATCACATCGCGCCCAGGCCTCCGATGGTCATAGAGATGACTGGTGAACATCTGGTCACCAGTCATCTCTATGCTTCCCAGCCTGCGCCGGACGATTCTTTCTCCGGGCCCCCGATGGCACAGGAGAGCCCGAAGAAGCACCGGATGGTGGCGGGAGGGGGGATGTCCCCTCCCGCCGCCTATAAGAACGATCAAGCAGCGGAACTGCACAGAATCGCCGGCACTAAAGAATGATATCTGAATGATGCCTCTAGCTGCAGGCATCGTTCAGATATCACTGCACAAAGCCCAGGACGTCATATGACGTCCTCCCAGGATGGGAGATCCCATCTGTGGACGTCAAATGACTATGGGCCAGTAGTGAAGTGGTTAAGGCAGCTATGACAATCGTATGCGTTTCAATAAAAGTCTAGTGTGCCAAATTTATTGCAAAAGATCCACAAGGTATACAAATATATACACAAGACAATACGCCAATGTTATTACATAAACACGGCTAAAAGTCTTAAAACCCCCATATGTCCATAATATATAAAAACATTTATGTAGTTTGCCTGTCATGGCTTGAATTTCATTAGAGATATTAGGAAAAATCCAGCGCATTTCTAAAAAAATCCTTCTTCAGGGCTGAAAGCAGGGGCTCCTGCTGCTGTCAATCAAAAGCTGTGACATGGGGGGCGGTGGCAGGGCCTGAGTCCTGCTCTCTGTGTCAGTGGAGATTGGTGTCCGCATTGAAAGTGGCTTTCCGTGGGGGCACCCGATGAAGAGGAGTAGCCTGGAGCTCCAGCGGCGGACCCCAGAAGAAGACTATATACGTTGGCACTTTGAAGAGGGATATCTCGGTTATGGCAGAGCCGTCGGTAGCGGCGGAGGCGATCGGGTCCTTCTCATCGCTTGATATGGATACGAGTGAGGGCAAGATGGCCCCCACCCGTCTCCATACCATAGCAGGGCGGAAGTTATGTCAAAACGTCACTTCCGCCCATAGCTCTTAAAGAACCATTTTTTCGTCGTCATTTTTTCAAATGGTATTTGTTTGCCCCAGATCTCATATTTAAGAGGATCTGTAATGCTTTTTATATTACATGGGGTGTTTACATTCCTTGTAATAGGAATAAAAAAACAGTGTCAAAATAAATAAAATAAAGTAAAATAAATAATATATATATATATATTTTTAAAGCGCCCTGTCCCAACGAGCTTGTGCGCAGAAAGGAAAGCAAACGTGAGTAGCGCCGGCATATGAAAACGGTATTCAAACCACACATGTGAGGCACAGTGTTGCCAACTGTCCGTATTTTTACGGACAGTTCGTAAAAACAGGCACTTTTTCCCCCGTTCGTAAATGTCCGTGGTTGCGGGAATGTGCCAGTAAAAATAGCCGAGATCAGTTTGGCTTGGAACTGCGCATGGAGATTGGAGGCAGGGTGTGATTGGAGGCAGGGGGTGATGGTGGCTGCGGTGGCACCGCAGAGGGAGATGGAGGCAGGGGGAATGGAGGCAGGGGGTGATTGGAGGCAAGGGGTGTTGGTGGCACCGCAGAGGGGGGATGGTGGCACCGCAGAGGGTGGGGAATGGAGACAGGGGTTGTTGGTGGCACCGCAGAGGGTGATTGGAGGCAGGGGGCCTGGGGGAGATTTTAGGCAGAGGGAGATTGGAGGTAGGGGGAGATTGGAGGCAGAGGGAGATTGGAGGTAGGGGGAGATTGGAGGCAGAGGGAGATTGGAGGCAGGGGGAGATTGTGGCACCGCAGAGGGGGGTGAAGGCAGGGGGTGTTGGTGGCAGAGGGGGATGGAGGCAGGCGGTGATGTGACTGAATAATTTGCCCTTATTATATCACCATTTTATTCTCTAGGGTGTTAGAATTTTTTTTATAATGTTTGGTGGTTTTAAGTAATTTTCTATAAAAAAAATAAAATAAAATGTTTTTAACTTGTAAATACCAAATCTCAGAAAGAGGCTCGGTTCTTAAGTGGTTAAAAAAATAATAATCTAACGTTTACAACCACTTTAGAAAGGCATTAAAGAGGCTCCAAACTCTTCACGCTCCAATGCTAATAAAGTTCTGATTTTATCTTGTCTATAAATTCTTCTTTGCCTTCAGTTGTCACTGGTCCCCCAAATCAGGTTTTATAAAACTTTTGGCCTGGTGACCACCATGAGACAATCATGAAGTGGCGTTTCCATAAAGACTTTTACCTCGATCCAACCTCGTAAAATAATAATAAAAAAACACAAAGTCAGTCCATAAATTATTTTACCAGTATATTGGACATAAAATATACCGGTACATCATATTATAGATGAGTGTCTGCTTAGGTCAAATCATGGTCAAGAATGTTAACTTGCTATAGGGGAAAGTTCAACTCACATTAGCCCATTGTAAATGAAAACCTTATATCTCTAAATAAGTGGATATATGTCATCGTCAACAGACAAGTAGATAAACTGCAATATTATTCTGCAAATGTTCAATAATAGGCTAGATTTCGAAGACGTGAACTCTGCTGGCCTTCAGCCCAGAAATAACTTTGGTGGATCAATTAACTCCCGGTGGAGAAAGTGAATGCTGCTGGGAGAACAGGCACCTTAAAGTAAATCAACGAGATTAATATTCTAAATATTCCAATTATTCGGACAGTGTATACTTACTGTATATGGATATTGTAAGCTGTTAATGGGTATCCTTTTTTTTGCAAGCTTCCCACCCTAAGTGCAACCCAGAGACATATCAAGCCAATTATGCAAACAGTTTTACAAAGTCCCCTATTTGATTAGGAATTACCAGGCCCACCCATGTGACCTTACCCAGGCTTGCCATAGGTAGCTGAGGCTGTGGTTATTATATATTGGGATGGGGCAATATCTAATGAACATTAAAGTAGTTGAAAACCCTCAAATATACACACTGAAGTGTCAAGCCTCAGATGAAACAAAGAGATTAAACAAATTCTCCTACACAAGTTGTTGCAAAGCATAGAGCAGGGAGCTGAGTGTAATCTGAGACATGAGTGGAGGGAATAGACACAACCCCCCTCTACACAGTCTCAAAGGGAAACATGCACAGCTGAGGTTATCAATTGCCTTCTGGCGCCTTCAGTGATTTTGCATAAAGGAAGCAATACAAAGAGAACAGGATACTTTCTCATACAAGTATATGGTACAGCAGCCACATATCATAAATATGAAGTTAAGCCCCACCCTGAGATTAATGTCCTTCCCCTACTCTGCCTCCCTCCCATCGTAGAAGCAAATAAAAAAAAACATATCTGTCATGGACCTTGGAGTACTGGAGTGTTTCTACTTGAAATCCTAATTCATGTATTACATGAGATGGGACATATTACAGGTAAATTCATGTGGACCAGAGTGACTCACTCCTCTGCATAACAGCCTTTTGAAATGCTAATGTCCCACCACCAGCCAGCTCTCTATTCTAAAGGTTAATTGATCTATTGTGTGTGTGAAGAAGACCTGTGTTTACCCTTAAGAGATTGTGTTTTGTATCGTGGGGAATTGCAGACGAGACGCCTAGTCACCTCGTCAGGCTAAATGATTAGATAATTGGCTCAGGTTAATTATTCTGATTGCTTTGTTGTTATTCTGTTATTCTGTATTCTGTTACAATTAGCAATTAACTTCACTGATGTCATTATCTAAATAAATGTGTCTTGTCAGGGTCGGCACCAGAGTGTCTACCTATAATCTGTATGGAAGCCCCAGTGTGTGAAAAGGGGGTGGAGATTTCATTGTTCTTTGATTGATGATAAGCTTGTAAACTGTATATAACCGGCAGAATGCTGCCATTAAAGAGGGTCCTGTTTGAACATACATACAGCCTGCCTGGTGTGTGTTCTTAATGGGTCCGAACGGCACATATCTGTAGTTCGGATCCCGGAACCTTGGATGACTGGACCATCAGACGTTGCAATCAGCAATCTGATCCAATAGAAGCAGAGGAGTGTCGGGAGAGCAGAACCGGGCGAGCAAAGGGTCTTGTTACAATATATAAATGCCCGTTTTTAGTTACTTGAACTGGAGGCCACATTACAGCCTTTAGTGTTCCCCTCTGCTCTTTACTTTCTGATTAGGTCCTTCTTTTGGTATCCAAAGGGGACATGGACACTTCCTATAGGTTTCCCAACAGCACGGTTCTCTCAGGATCCAGAAGAGGATGATGTCATTACAGGGGGACAGAAGGGGCCAGTGACCTCATGGTGGTGGTAGTGGTGCGGGGGGGGGGGATTGCAACACTGGATTCGCAGTCCCCCACCCCTGAAACTAGTGGGGACAGGGGCTTGAAGGGGGGACTTAGGTGAATATATCTTGCTTCACAATGCAAGAAGGAAAAAATACCTAGTAGGAAGGGTGAGGGGCGGTAGGGATGGTGCCTGTCAAAAAAAAAGTTTTAGGTATGAATGAGGCTTTAAAGCGGGAGTTCACCCATTTCTAAAAAAAATTTTTTTCTTCCCCTAGATTCCTGCTCGTTCGGTCTAGGTGAATCGGCTATTTGTATTAAAATATGAGCCGTACTTACCCGTTTTCGAGCTGCATCTTCTTCCGTCGCTTCCGGGTATGGGTCTTCGGGAGCGGGCGTTCCTTCTTGATTGACATTCTTCCGAGAGGCTTCCGACGGTCGCATCCATCGCGTCACTCGTAGCCGAAAGAAGCCGAACGTCGGTGCGGCTCTATACTGCGCCTGCGCACCGACGTTCGGCTTCTTTCGGAAAATCGTGACGCGATGGATGCGACCGTCGGAAGCCTCTCGGAAGACTGTCAATCAAGAAGGAACGCCCATTCCCGAAGCCCATACCCGGAAGCGACGGAAGAAGATGCAGCTCGAAAACGGGTAAGTACTGCACATATTTTAATACAAATAGCCGATTCCCCTAGAGAAAACGAGCAGGAAGCTAAGGGGAAAAAGTGCCCTCTAAGGGTGAACCCCCGCTTTAATATCAGGTTTACAAAAATCATCAAAAAGTTCAGGACAGGATAAAAGTTTAGCAGAAAACCCCTTTTTACTTTTTGAAGGCACTTCAAGAATCTACGACATTGATTTGAAATGAAGCGGATCATTGAGAAAATATTTAAAGCGGAGCTGAATGTGCGCTCCCGCGGGTTAGCGCAGGGCAGCCAATGTACTCACATCCAGAAAACATTCTTTTGTTTTTCCTAGGAGTTAATGGAGAGAGATAAGGCCTGACCACCGAGACCTTTTTTTCCCCCGCATTATTATTTGTCATAACATCGCGCACGTGGATGGAGCGAGGAACGGAATTAGAGATTATTGACATGTTCCAGACCCCCCTCACAATAAGAATCATTTTTAATATTATCTTAATAAATATTGCAGAAAAAGATAAATAAAAGAAGGTCAAATTTCCCTTTCCCTGGGACTTTATAAACACTGGGTTTATGTCGACTTAGGATGCATTAGCGCACGCTCGCTCTCTCTCTGCTGCTGTGTCTCCTGGTAGCCTGCGGCTTGAATTCCATTTGTTTGCCAAGAGTCTCATTGCTCAAATTCTAAAAGTAAATCACCGGTGGGTCTATTGCTTTAAAGAAAAAATGCTTCATAGTTTTAAAGGATAAGTACATTTTATTGTACTTTAGGTATGTTATCTAGATAGGGGAATTAGGCAAATTTGCAAATATTTATCTATTTACCCCCACCAGTGGCGGCTGCCGGCTGATGCTCAAAATTTTGGGGGACGCAAACAAACTGAAAAAAAACCCCCCCATCAATTGGGTGCCCATTAATTGCCGCCAGTGTGCCCCATCAAATGCTGCCTGTGTGCCCATCAATTGCCGCTACTGTGCCCCATCAGATGCTGCCAGTGTGCCCATTAATTGCAGCTACTGTGCCCCATCAGATTCTGCCAGTGTGCCGATCAATTGCTGCTACTGTGCCCCATCAGATGCTGCCAGTGTGACCATCAATTGCCGCTACTGTGCCCCATCAGATGCTGCCAGTGTGCCCATCATTCATAGGCTGCATTCATGTCAATGGTAAGGCTGCATTCATGTCAATGGTGAGGCTGCATTCATGTCAATGGTGAGGCTGCATTCATGTCAATGGTGAGGCTGCGTTCACGGCAATGATGAGGCTGCATTCATGGCACTTGTGAGGCTGCATTCATGTCAATGGTGAGGCTGTATTCATGTCAATGGTGAGCTGAATTCATGTCAATGGTGAGGCTGCTTTCAGGGCAATGATGAGGCTGCGCATTCATGGCGCTTGTGAGGCTGCATTCATGGCAATGGTGAGGCTGCATTCATGGCAATGGTGAGGCTACATTCATGTAAATGGTGAGGCTGCATTCATGGCAATGATGAGCCTACATTCATGGCAATAGTGAGGCTGCATTCATGGCACTTGTGAGGCTGCATTTGTAGCAATTGTGAGGCTGCATTGATGGCAATGGTGAGGCTGCATTCATGGCACTTGTGAGGCTACATTAATGGCAATGGTGAGGCTGCAGATGGGCACTGATTAGACTGAATTGATGGGCACTGACCCTTATTTTGCTTCACAGTTCTTTACTTAAAATTATTTTTTTTCCCTGAAACTTCCATCTTAAAGTGATAAATACGGTATATCCAAATAACACGCCCAAGCTCATCCTTAGACTTTTCACCACACACAGCCACACAACAAGAGAATTCTTGTTGGGCCATGTATTAGTTCATTTGCATTTAATCTTAATGGTTCAAAGAATGTCTGGCAAAAAACGACCATGCAATCCAGCTGCAGTGCATTTCCAAAAGTAGTGCATTCACTACTTAGGTGATATGTGATGCGATTTAACCACTTAAGGACCAAGCCTCTTTTTTCAGACTCTGTGTTTACAAGTTAAAAACACATTTTTTGTTAGAAAATTACTTAGAACCCCGAAACATTATACATTTTTTTTCTCTAACACCCTAGAGAATAAAATGGCGGTCATTGCAATACTTTTTGTCACACTTTTGTCATACTTTTACCCATAAAAATCTCCTTAGGCGACGTTTAAAAAATTCTACAGGTTGCATGTTTTATGTTTAGAGGAGGTCTAGGGCTTAAATGATTGCACTCGCTCCAATGATCTCGGCGATACCTCACATGTGTGGTTTGAACGTATGCGTTCGCTTCTGTGCGCGAGCTCGTTGGGACGGGTGCTTTAAAAAACAAAAAATTGTATTTATTTTTACACTGTTTAAAAAATAAATGGGTCACTTTTATTCCTATTACAAGGAATGTAAACATCCCTTGTAATAGAAAAAAGCATGACAGGTCCTCTTAACCACTTAAAGACCTTAGGTGTTTTTCAGATTTGGTGTTTGCAAGACTAAAACAGTTTTTTCTGCTAGAAAATTACTTAAAACCCCCAAACATTATATATATTTTTTTTCTAACACCCTAGAGAATAAAATGGCGGTCATCGCAATACTTTTTGTCACACCGTATTTGCGCAGCAGTCTTACAAGCGCACTTTTTTTGGAAAAAAATCACTTTTTTGAATTAAAAAATAAGACAACAATAAATTTGGCCCAATTTTTTTATATATTGTGAAAGATAATGTTACGCCGAGTAAAATGATACCCAACATGTCACGCTTTAAAATTGCGCCCGCTTGTGGCATGGCGTCAAACTTTTACCCCTAAAAATCTAGATAGGCGACGTTTAAAAAATTCTATAAGTTGCATTTTTTGAGCTACAGAGTAGCTCTAGGGCTATAATTATTGCTCTCGCTCTAACGATCGCGGCGATACCTCACTTGTGTGATTTGAACACCGTTTTCATATGCGGGCGCTACTCGCGTATGCGTTCGCTTCTGCGCGCGAGCTCCTCAGGACGGGGCGCTTAACCACTTGCCCACCAGGTAAATTCTGGCACTTCTCTCCTTCATGTGAAAATCAATATTTTTTTGCTAGAAAATTTATCAGAACCCCCAAACATTATATATTTTTTTTTAGCAGACATCCTAGGGAATAAAATGGCAGTCATTGCAATACTTTTTGTCACACCGTATTTGCGCAGCGGTCTTACAAGCGCACTTTTTTTGGATAAAAATCACTTTTTTGAATTAAAAAATAAGACAACAATAAATTTTGCCCAATTTTTTTATATATTGTGAAAGATAATGTTACGCCGAGTAAAATGATACCCAACATGTCACGCTTAAAAATTGCGCCCGCTCGTGGCATGGCGTCAAACTTTTACCCTTAAAAATCTCGATAGGCGACGTTTAAAAAATTCTACAGGTTGCATTTTTTGAGTTGCAGAGTAGGTCTAGGGCTAGAATTATTGCTCTCGCTCTAACGATCGCGGCGATACCTCACTTGTGTGGTTTGAATACCGTTTTCATATGCGGGCGCTACTCGCGTATGCGTTTACTTCTGCGCGCGAGCTCGTCGGGACGGGGCGCTTTAAAAAATTTTTTTTTGGTTTTCTTATTTATTTTTATTTAGTTTTATAATTTTTTACACTGAAAAAAATAAAATAAAAAAAATTGATCACTTTTATTCCTATTACAAGGAATGTAAACATCCCTTGTAATAGAAAAAAGCATGACAGGTCCTCTTAAATATGAGATCTGGGGTCAAAAAGACCTCAGATCTCATAATTAGACTTAAATGCAAAAAAAAAAATAAAAAAAAAAAAATGTCATTTTTTCAAATGACAAAAAAAAAAATGTTTCTTTAAGAGGCTGGGCGGGACTGACGTTTTGACGTCACTTCCGCCCAGCAGAGCTATGAGGACGGGTGAAGGAGATTTCTCCTTCAGTCCCGTCCCCGCTCAGCTGCCGGACACATCGGATCCCCTCCGCCGCTACCGACGGCTCCGGTAAGCGGCGGAGAGCGCGGGAGAGCGGCGGGAGGGGGGGGGGCCCCTCTCCCGCCACCGATAACGGCGATCTCGCGGCGAATCCGCCGCGGAGACCGCCGTTATCGTGTACACCACCGCCCCCTGCAAAGATGAATATCTCGGTTGTGGCAGCAGCTGCTGCCGTTATCGAGATATTCAACTTTAAAAAGGAGGACGTCTTTTTGACATGGGGCGGTGGTCAAGAGGTTAAAAAAAAAAATGTTTTTGTTTTCTTATTTAATTTTATTGATTTTATTATTTTTTACACTAAAATATAAAAAAAAAAAATGATCACTTTTATTACTATTACAAGGAATGTAATAGAAAAAAGCATGACAGGTCCTCTTAAATATGAGATCTGGGGTCAAAAAGACCTCAGATCTCATATTTAGGCTTAAATGCAAAAAAAAAAAAAAAAAAAAAGGAAAATTTGTCATTTAAAAAAATGACAAAAAAAAAATTGTCTCTTTAAAGCGGGGGTTCACCCTATCGACAGGAAAAAAAATTTTTTTTTTCTTTTACCTTTAAATCAGGCACTGTAGCGCGAGCTACAGTATGCCTGTCCCGAATTTTTTCCCCCCATACTCACCTTGTAGTCGTCCATCGAAGATACCGGGGAATGGGCGTGCCTCTGGAGACGGAGGATGATTGACGGCCGGCTCTGGCGCGTCACGCTTCTCCGGAAATAGCCGAAATAGGCTTGGTCTTCACGACGCGTGCGCATAGCCTGTGCGCACGCGCCGTGAAGAGCCGAGACCTACTCCGGCTGTCTTCGGGGAGAGTGACGTGCCAGGGCCGGCCGTCAATCATCCTCCCTCTCCATAGGCACGCCCATTCCCCGCGGGAGCCGGAATCTACGATGGACGACTACGAGGTGAGTACGGGGTTAAAAAAATCGGGACAGGCATACTGTAGCTCGCGCTACAATGCCTGTCTCGATGGTAACATCATGTGGGTCAGGGTGAACTACCGCTTTAAGAGGCTGGGCGGGACTGACGTTTTGACGTCACTTCCGCCCAGCAGAGCTATGAGGACGGGTGGGGGCCATCTTGCCCTCACTCAAGTCCTCACTCTCCAGGCGGCAGCATCGGATCTCCTCCGCCGCTACCGACGACTCCAGCGGCGATCAGGTCCGCGAGTCGGGATCGGGTCCCCGGTCACGGAGCTTCGGACCGGGTCGCGGGTGCGTGCCGCGGGCGCGCGCCCGCGACCCACGGCTGGGCATTATACAATCACGTACAGGTACGTGATTGTGCCCAGCCGTGCCATTCTGCCGACGTATAACGGCGTTAGGCGGTCCTTAAGTGGTTAAGAGCTATAGGCGGAAGTGACGTTTTGATGTCGCTTCCACCCGGCTATGGTATGGAGATGGGTGGGGACCATCTTCCCCTCACTCGTCTCCATACCCAGCCACAGATAGGACCCGATCGCCTCCGCCACAGTCGACGGCTCCGGTAAGCGGTGGGGGGGTCCCTTTCCTGCCACTGATAACGGTAATCTTGCGGCGAATCCATAGCAGAGACCACCATTATCGTAAACCATACCACTGCCTGAAGACGCGCATATCTGGGTTATGGTAGCTAGCTGCTGCCATAACAGAGACATCCCGACGTATATAGTCGTGCGGCGGTCCGGAAGTGGTTAAGCCCATTCAAAGTGAGAATTACACAAGAATGCGGTGCGAATCCCGTGCGATTCATAGACAATTCACAGTGCGAAGCGGGTCTTAATCTGGATGAGTCTGGTTATCAGAATATCTGGATGATATTGATATTTATTTTATGATAAACACAGTTTCTCCGATGAATACAGATGTCACTTTCCTTCTTTTTTTTCTTTTAAATTGGATGCAGAACAGCCAACAAGCCATGTGATCACATCAAAGGACTTCTTATAATAAACAGCAATCACTGAAGATAATAACACTCTTTTTTCCTCTAATTTATTTCTTCTTTCTTTTTTTTTAAAAAAACGTACTTTTTTCTGCCATACATATCCAGGGAAGACGGTTGGCTTCTGTAAAAAAAAAAAAAAAAAATGTACACACACACACACACACACAGTATCTCACAAAAGTAAGTACACCTTCGCATTTTTGTAAATATTTTATTATCTTTTCATGTGACAACACTGAAGAAATGACACTTTGCTACAATGTTGTGTAGTGAGTGTACAGCTTGTATAACAGTGTACATTTGACCATTTAAAATAACTCAACACTCAGCCATTAATGTCTAAATCGCTGGCAACAAAAGCGAGTACACCCCTAAGTGAAAATGTCGAAATTTGCCCCAAAGTGTCAATATTTTGTGTGGTCGCCATTATTTTCCAGCACTGCCTTAACCCTCTTGGGCATGGAGTTCACCAGAGCTTCACAGGTTGTCACTGGAGTCCTCTTCCCCTCCTCCATGATGACATCACAGAGCTGGTGGATGTTGGAGACCTTGCGCTCCTCCACCTTCTGTTTGAGGAGCCCCACAGATGATCAACAGGGTTTAGGTCTGGAGACATGCTTGGTCAGTTCATCCCCTTTACCCTCAGCTTCTTTAGCAAGGCAGTGGTCATCTTGGAGGTGTGTTTGGGGTAGTTATGTTGGAATACTGCCCTGTGGCCCAGTCTCCTTAGGGAGGGGACCATGCTCTGCTTCAGTATGTCACAGTACATGTTGGTATTCATGGTTCCCTCAATGATCTGTAGCTCCCCAGTGCCGGCAGCACTCATGCAGCCCCAGACCATGGCACTCCCACCACCATGCTTGACTGTAGGCAAGACACACTTGTCTTTGTTCTCCTCACCTGGTTGCCGCCACACACACTTGTCACCATCTGAACCAAATAAGTTTATCTTGGTCTTATAAGACCACAGGACACGGTTCCAGTAATCCATGTCCTTAGTCTGCTTGTCTTCATCAAACTGTTTGCAGGCTTTCTTGTGCATCATCTTTAGAAGAGGCTTCCTTCTGGGACGCCAGCCATGTAGACCAATTTAATGCAGTGTGCGGCGTATGGTCTGAGCACTGACAGGCTGACACCCCCCCCCCCCCCCCACCCCTTCAACCTCTCCAGCAATGCTGGCAGCACTCATACGTCTATTTCCCAAAGACAACCTCTGGATATGACGCTGAACACGTTCACTCAACTTCTTTGGATAACCATGGCAAGGCCTGTTCTAAGTGGAACCCGTCCTGTTATACCGCTGTATGGTCTTGGCCACCGTGCTGCAGCTCAGTTTCAGGGTCTTGGCAATCTTCTTATTGCCTAGGCCAGTGATGGAGAACCTTGGCACCCCAGATGTTTTGGAACTACATTTCCCATGATGCTCATGTACTCTGCAGTGTAGTTGAACATCATGGGAAATGTAGTTCTAAAACATCTGGGGTGCCAAGGTTCGTCGTCTTTATGTAGAGCAACAATTTATTTTTTTTCAGATCCTCAGAGAGTTCTTTGCCATGAGGTGCCATGTTGTACTTCCAGTGACCAGTATGAGAGAGTGAGAGCGATAACACCAAATTTAACCCACCTGCTCCCCATTCACACCTGAGACCTTGTAACACTAATTAATCACATGACACCGGGGGAGGGAAAATGGCTTATTGGGCCCAATTTGGACATTTTCACTTAGGGGTGTACTCACTTTTGTTGCCAGCGGTTTAGACATTAATGGCTGTGTTGAGTTATTTTGAGGGGACAGCAAATGTACACTGTTATACAAGCTGTACACTCACTACACAACATTGTAGCGAAGTGTCATTTCTTCAGTGTTGCCACATGAAAAGATAGAAGAAAATATTTACACAAATGTGAGGGGTGTACTCAGTTTTGCGAGATACTTTATATATACATACACTATAGTACCAAAAGTATTGGGACACCTGCCTTTATATGCACATGAACTTTAATGGCATCCCAGTCTTAGTCCGTAGGGTTCAGTATTGAGTTAGCCCACCCTTTGCAGCTATAACCGCTTCAACTCTTCTGGGAAGGCCGACCACAAGGTTTAGGAGTGTGTCTATGGGAATGTTTGACCATTCTTCCAGAAGCGCATTTGTGAGGTCAGGCACTGATGTTGGATGAGAAGGCCTGGCTCGCAGTCTCCACTCTAATTCATCCTAAAGATGTTCTATGAGGTTGAGGTCATGACTCTGTGCAGGCCAGTCAAGTCCCTCCACCCCAAACTCGCTCATCCATGTCTTTATGGACCTTGCTTTGTATACTAATCCAAATCATTTGGTGGAGGGGGGATTATGGTGTGGGGTTGTTTTTCAGGGGTTGAACTTGGCCCCTTAGCTCCAGTGAAGGGAACTCTTTTTGGACAATTTAATGCTCCCAACTTTGTGGGAACAGTTTGGGGACGGCCCCTTCCTGTTCCAACATGACTGCGCACCAGTGCACAAACAAGGTCCATAAAGACATGGGTGAGCGAGTTTGGGGTGGGGGAACTTGACTGGCCTGCACAGAGTCCTGACCTCAACCCGATAGAACACCTTTGGGACGATTTAGAGTGGAGACTGCGAGTCAGGCCTTCTTGTCCACATCAGTGCCTGACCTTAAATATGCGCTTCTGACAGCCTTCCCAGACAAGTTGAAGTGGTTATAGGTGTAAAGAGGGAGCCAACTCAATATTGAACCCTATGGACTAAGACTGGGGTGCCATTAAATTTCATGTGCGTGTAAAGGCAGGCGTCCCAATACTTTTGGTAATATAGTGCATGTATGATATTAATAACTAATTGTAACATTTATTTAAAACAATTTTTTTAACAAAGCTACTTTTCGCTACCATACATATCTATGGAAGAATGTTGACAACTGTAAAAAATAAAAAAATACAGGTATTTGATAATTAATTGTAGCACTCTTTTCATAAATAGTGCTACAATTAATTATCAAATACCTGTATTTTTTTTTTTTTTTTACAGTTGTCAACATTCTTCTATAGATATGTATAGTAGAGAAAAGTAGCTTTGTTAAAAAAAAAGCGTGGCAAAGTTACTTTCTTCTGCCACACATTTTCTTGGAAGAATGTTTTTTTAATATATATGTGTATATATTTATAAGAATTTTATATATTTTTTTAAATACTAATATATATGTATATATTTATTCATTCTTTTTTTACCTAGCCATGTGAGAACATCAAACGACTTGTGATAATAAACTACAATCACTGTAGAAATAGCAACTCTTTGTTCCTCTAATTTATTTTGTCTTTTTTTTTTTTTTTTTTTAAGTTTCTTTTCTCCACCATACAGTATCCATGAAAGAATGTTGACTTGATAACTGATTGTAGCATTTTTTTTTAACAAAGATACTTTTTTCTTTCCATGAAAGAATGTTGTAAAAAATGGGCATATGATAACTAATTGTAGCATTTTTTTTAAAAACAATGTTACTTTTCTCCAACATGCATACAGTATCCATGAAAGTTTGTTGACTTATGTAAAATAATAATAATTAAAAAAATATATATACTGTATATGGGAATTTGATAACTGTTTTTTTTTTTTTTAACAAAGTTACTTTTCTATTTTTATGAAAGAATGTTGACTCCTGTAAAAAAAAAACTAAAAAAAAAAGAAGGAAAAATGGGCATATGATAACTAATTGTAGCATTTTTTTTAAAACAATGTTACTTTTCTCCAACATGCATACAGTATCCATGAAAGTTTGTTGACTCCTGTAAAGTTATAATAATTAAAAAAATATATATATATGGGAATTTGATAACTGTTTTTTTTTTTAACAAAGTTACTTGTCTCTGCCATGCATATCCATGAAAGAATGTTGACTCCTGCAAAATAATAATAATACAAAAAATACGGGAAATTTATAACTGATTGTAGTATTTTTTTTTAACAAAGTTACTTTTCTCTGCCATACATACCCATGTAAGAATGTTGACTTCTATAAGGAGAAAAAAAAATACAGGTATTTGCTAATTAATTGTAGCACTCTTTATTAAGCAAAGTTACTTTCTTCTGCCACACATTTTCATGGAAAAACGTTTTTTAATATATATGTGTGTGTGTATATATATATATACAGGTCATTCTCAAAAAATTAGCATATTGTGATGAAGTTCATTATTTTCTGTAATGTACTGATAAACATTAGACTTTCATATATTTTAGATTCATTACACACAACTGAAGTAGTTCAAGCCCTTTATTGTTTTAATATTGATGATTTTGGCATACAGCTCATGAAAACCCAAAATTCCTATCTCAAAAAATTAGCATATTTCATCCGACCAATAAAAGAAAAGTGTTTTTAATAAAAAAAAAGTCAACCTTCAAATAATTCTGTTCAGTTATGCACTCAATACTTGGTCGGGAATCCTTTTGCAGAAATGACTGCTTCAATGCGGCGTGGCATGGAGGCAATCAGCCTGTGGCACTGCTGAGGTGTTATGGAGGCCCAGGATGCTTCGGTAGCGGCCTTAAGCTCATCCAGAGTGTTGGGTCTTGCGTCTCTCAACTTTCTCTTCCCAATATCCCACAGATTCTCTATGGGGTTCAGGTCAGGAGAGTTGGCAGGCCAATTGAGCACAGTAATACCATGGTCAGTAAACCATTTACCAGTGGTTTTGGCACTGTGAGCAGGTGCCAGGTCATGCTGAAAAATGAAATCTTCATCTCTATAAAGCTTTTCAGCAGATGGAAGCATGAAGTGCTCCAAAATCTCCTGATAGCTAGCTGCATTCACCCTGCCCTTGATAAAACACAGTGGACCAACACCAGCAGCTGACATGGCACCCCAGACCATCACTGACTGTGGGTACTTGACACTGGACTTCGGGCATTTTGGCATTTCCCTCTCCCCAGTCTTCCTCCAGACTCTGGCACCTTGATTACCGAATGACATGCAAAATTTGCTTTCATCAGAAAAAAGTACTTTGGACCACTGAGCAACAGTCCAGTGTTGCTTCTCTGTAGCCCAGGTCAGGCGCTTCTGCCGCTGTTTCTGGTTCAAAAGTGGCTTGACCTGGGGAATGCGGCACCTGTAGCCCATTTCCTACACACGCCTGTACACGGTGGCTCTGGATGTTTCTACTCCAGACTCAGTCCACTGCTTCCGCAGGTCCCCCAAGGTCTGGAATCGGTCCTTCTCCACAATCTTCCTCAGGGTCCGGTTACCTCTTCTCGTTGTGCAGCATTTTCTGCCACACTTTTTCCTTCCCACAGACTTCCCACTGAGGTGCCTTGATACAGCACTCTGGGAACAGCCTATTCGTTCAGAAATTTCTTTCTGTGTCTTACCCTCTTGCTTGAGGGTGTCAATGATGGCCTTCTGGACAGCAGTCAGGTCGGCAGTCTTACCCATGATTGCGGTTTGGAGTAATGAACCAGGCTGGGAGTTTTTAAAAGCCTCAGGAATCTTTTGCAGGTGTTTAGAGTTAATTAGTTGATTCAGATGATTAGGTTAAGAGCTCGTTTAGAGAACCTTTTCATGATATGCTAATTTTTTGAGATAGGAATTTGGGGTTTTCATGAGCTGTATGCCAAAATCATCAATATTAAAACAATAAAAGGCTTGAACTACTTCAGTTGTGTGTAATGAATCTAAAATATATGAAAGTCTAATGTTTATCAGTACATTACAGAAAATAATGAACTTTATCACAATATGCTAATTTTTTGAGAATGACCTTTATATATATATATATATAAGAAAAGAATGAATATATATATATATATATATATATATATATATATATATATATATATATATATATATATATATATATTAGTATTTAAAAAAATATAAAATGTGTGTATATATATATATATATATATATATATATATATATATATATGTATATATATATATATATATATATATATATATACACACATTTTATATTTTTTTAAATACTAATATATATATATATATATATATATATATATATATTCATTCTTTTCTTACCTAGTCATGTGAGAACATCAAAGGACTTGTGATAATAAACTGCAATTACTGTAGAAATAGTAACTCTTTTTTCCTCGAATTTATTTTGCCTTTTTTTTTTTTTAAACAGTTACTTTTCTCCACCATACAGTATCCATGAAAGAATGTTGACTTGATAACTGATCATAGCATTTTTTTTTTTAACAAAGTTACTTTTTTCTTTCCATGAAAGAATGTTGACTCCTGTAAAAAAAAAAAATAATAATAAAAAAAAAAAATGGAAAAATGGGTATATGATAACTAATTGTAAAATAATAATAATTAAACATATATATATATATATATATATATATATATATATATATATATATATATATATATATATATACATATATATATAGTTACTTTTTTCCACCATGCATACAGTATCCATGAAAGAATGTTGACTCCTGTAAAATAATAATAATTAAAAAATATATATATATGGGAATTTGATAACTGTTTTTTTTTAACAAAGTTACTCGTCTCTGCCATACATATCCATGAAAGAATGTTGACTCCTGCAAAATAATAATAATACAAAAAATACGGGAACTTTGGGCCTGATCCACAAAAACCCGGCCTAACTTAATTTTCCCGTTTAAGTTACACCGCCGCAAAATCTCTACCTAAGTGCCCGATCCACAAAGCACTTACCTAGAAATTTTGAGCGGTGTAACTTAAATCCGTCCGGCGCAAGGCGTTCCTAATTTAATGGGGCGAGTCCCATTTAAATTAGGCGCGCTCCTGCGCCGTACGTACTGTGCATGCTCCCGACGTCATTTTCCCGACGTGCTTTGCGCGGTTTTACATTGCGCTGGGTTTTGAGAATCACGACGGGCGTAAAAAAAAAAACGAGTTGCGGCGGGAAAAAAAAATTAAAAAAAAAAATTACAGCGACGCGGGACAGAAGGGTCTACTTTTACAAGGTGTAAACAGTTTAGGCCTTGTAAAAGCAGCCCTAATTTTGCGACGGCAAACTAATACTTACGGAGAAAAAACGAAGCGTAAAAGCTTTGTGGATCTCCGTAAGTGCTAATTTGCATACCCAACGCTGGATTTCGACGAGAAATGCCCCCAGCGGCGGCTGCGGTACTGCATCCTAAGATCCGACAGTGTAAGTCCCTTACACATGTCGGATCTTCTGCCTATCTATTGGAAACTGATTCTGTGGATCAGTTCCAAAGATAGAAACAGGGATACGACGGCGTATCCCTTTTGTGGATCAGGCCCCTTATAACTGATTGTAGTATTTTTTTAACAAAGTTACTTTTCTCTGCCATACATATCCATGGAAGAATGTTGACTTCTATAAAGAGAAAAAAAATACAGGTATTTGATAATTAATTGTAGCACTCTATATTAAGCAAAGTTACTTTCTTCTGCCACACATTTTCATGGAAGAACATATTTTTAATATATATGTATATATATATATATTTATATATATATATTCATTCATTCTTTTCTTACCTAGTCATGTGAGAACATCAAAGGACTTGTGATAATAAACTGCAATTACTGCAGAAATAGCAACTCTTTTTTCCTCTAATTTATTTTGCCTTTTTTTTTTAACAAAGTTACTTTTCTCCACCATACAGTATCCATGAAAGAACTTTGACTCCTGTAAAATATTAATAATACAAACAAATATGGGAACTTGATAACTGATTGTAGCATTTTTTTTTTACAAAGTTACTTTTCCCTTCCCATGAAAGAATGTTGAAAGAAGGAAAATTTGGGTATTTGATAACTAATTGTAGCATTTTTTTTAAAAACAATGTTACTTTTCTCCAACATGCATACAGTATCCATGAAAGAATGTTGACTCCTGTAAAATAATAATAATAATAATAACAAAAAAAGAAATACGGGAACTTGATAACTTTTTAACAAAGCTACTTTTCGCTGCCATACATATCCATGGAAGAATGTTGAAAAAAACTAATTGTTGTATTCCTTTTTTTTTTTAAACAAAGTTACTTTTCTCCACCATACATATCCATAGAAGAATGTTGACTTCTATAAAAACAAAACAAAAAAAAAAAAGGAAAAATGGGTGTTTTAATAAAATAATTGTAGCATTTTTATTTTTATTTTTTTAAACAAAGTTACTTTTCTCCACCATACATATCCATGGAAGAATGTTGACTTCTATAAAAAGAAAAAATGGGTATTTAATTAATAATTGTAGCATCTATTTAATTTTGTAACCACATAAGGACCACTGCACGACTATTTACGTCGACAGAATGGCACGGCTGGGCAAATGGACGTATATATACGTCCTCTTTAAGACCCCACCCGTGGGTCGTGAGCACGCCGACGGCGGCGCACTCGCGACCCGGTCCGAAGCGCCATGACCGTGCCCCAATTCCCGAGTCCTAGCCATATTCTTCAATGGGAAACCCTAACCCTCTAACCCTAATTCTAACCCTAACCCTCTAACCCTAATTCTAACCCTAACCCTAAACCCTAATTCTAACCCTAACCCTAACCCTCTAACCCTAATTCTAACCCTAACCCTAACCCTAAACCCTAACCCTCTAACCCTAATTCTAACCCTAACCCTAACCCTAAACCATAACCCTCTAACCCTAATTCTAACCCTAACCCTAACCCTAAACCCTAACCCTCTAACCCTAATTCTAACCCTAACCCTAAACCCTAACCTGATCAGGTCACAGGAGCTAAAGAACGGGGAGATGTGAGTGTAAACACACCTTCCCAGTTCTTCTCTGTGGCAATGTCAGTGATCGTCTGTTCCCTGATATAGAGAACGACGATCAGTGATGTCACCTATCCAGCCCCGCCCCATACAGTAAGAAACACACATGAAGTCACACTTAACTCCTACAGCGCCCCCTAGTGCTTAACCCCTTCACTGCCATTGTCATTTTCACAGTAAACAGTGCATTTTTATAGCACTTTTCGCTGTGAAAATGACAATGGTCCCAAAAATGTGTCAAAATTGACCGATGTGTCCGCCATAACGTCGCAGTCATGAAAAAAGAAATCGCTGATCGCCGCCATTACTAGTAAAAAAAAATATTAATAAAAATGCCATAAAACTATCCCCTATTTTGTAAACGTTATAAATTTTGCGCAAACCAATTGATAAACGCTTATTGCGATTTTTTTTTACCAAAAATATGTAGAAGAATACGTATCGGCCTAAACTGAGGGAAACAAATGTTTTTTGATATCTTTTTTGGGGATATTTATTATAGCAAAAAGTAAAAAATATTGGGCCAGATTCACGTACTTGCGCTGCGGCGTAACGTATCCCCTTTACGTTACACCGCCGCAAGTTTTCATCGTAAGTGCTTGATTCACAAAGCACTTGCGTGTAAACTTGCGGCGGCATATCGTAAAGCCGTCCGGCGCAAGCCCGCCTAATTCAAATGGGGCGGGGACCATTTAAATTAGGCGCGTTCACGCGCCGGACGTACTGCGCATGCTCCGTTTTGAAATTTCCCGCCGTGCTTTGCGTGAAATGACGTCGCCCCGACGTAATGTTTTGAACGGTGACGTGCGTAACATACTTTCGTATTCCCGGACGACTTACGCAAAAAAAAATTTGAAATTCGACGCGGGAACGACGGCCATACTTTAACATGGGCTGTCTATTGTTACACCACCTAAATAGCAGCCGTAACTTTGCGACGTGAAAAACTGACTAGCGACGACGTAAGAGAATGCGACAAACGCGCGTACCTTCGTGGATCGCCGTAAACAGCTAATTAGCATACCGGACGCGGAAAAGGACGCGATCTCCACCCAGTGGCCGCCGAAGTATTGCATCCTAAGATCCGAAGTCGTACGAAGCCGTACGCCTGTCGGATCTTAGCCAAATGCCATCGTATCTTTGTTTGTGAATTACAAATAAAGATACGACGCGTAAAATTTGAAAGTACGCCGGAGTATCAGCAGATACTCCGACGTACTTTTTCTGTGAATCTGGCCCATTAATTTTTTTTTTTAAATTGTTGCTCTATTTTTGTTTATAGCGCATAAAATAAAAACCACAGAGGTGATCAAATACCACCAAAAAAAAGCTCTATTCATGGGAAAAAAAGGACGTCAATTTTGTTTGGGAGCCACGTCGCAACGACCGCGCAATTGTCAGTTAAAGCGACGCAGTGCCGAATCGCAAAAAGGGGCAAGGTCCTCAACCTGCATAATGGTCCGGGGCTTAACCGGTTAAACAAAGTTACTTTTCTCCACCATACATATCCATGGAAAAATGTTGACTTAAAAAAAAATATATCGGAATTTGATAAATGATGGTAGCATTTTTTTTTTTTTTACTTTTTTTCTTGCTTGCTACAGAGGCTCAGAGGGGACATGTCAATGTATTTTCCTTGGGTTGAGGGGGGCGTCGCGGTGAACTTTGCACACTTTTGCGCCGTTAACCAGCGGGAGCCCAGCCTACAGAAAGGCCTTCTGCTAATTCTGACTGGGCCCGGTGTTTGCTTAATGAAAAGGTTACGCTTATTATGGAATCTAAGATAAATTTCCTCCGAGTGTTTATGTAACAAGCCATAGGCGTCAAAGCTCGCTCAAACCACGCGGCGCGGCATGTAAAACTCGCTTATATGGCTCTGGTCCCCAGTGGCGCGGAGTGCGAAAGAAGTGCCACCCCGCTCAACCCAGGCAACCCGAGCCGTGTTTGTTTTTTGAAAGGATACTTTTTTTTTAGCGAAGGAAGAGCCGTGATTTATGGGTCAATTCATAAAACAAATGTAGGACTCAGGTGGAGGCTACAAATCTCGGCTTATGTTCCCGGGGTCAAGAAGGCGGCGAATTCCTTGCGGGATTCTCCCGTGTGGATACAGTTTTCCGGAGCAAAGAAGCAAAGCAAGCTTTTTAACATTTCTCTCCCTCTAAGCCCATTCCTTTATTTTCTTAACTTTAATCCTGCACAGTGCGTGTATTTGCGGTCGATTTCTTATAATTCCATTCATAGATTGGGTTCCCACTTTTTTTTTCTTGAAGGTTGCCAATTTGAGATTTAAAATTTGTGATAAGAAAAAAAAAAATGATATTTGTGAAAAGTCAATTATGATTTGCTTTGCAGTACGATGCTGGAAGAGCAACAATGTAACGGGCGAAGATAGTATTATGTTTTTATATTATTATTTTTATATTATATAGTATTATGTTTTTATATTATTATTTTTATATTTATATTTATATTATATAGTATTATGTTCATTACCATTACTCTTGGAGCAGACGTGTGGTGCCCTCAATCCGCGTTCAGATCACTTTTCAGAGGTCGCTTGACAGGCCGTGAGGAGAAGAAATACACTATGGGCCAGATTCACATAGAACTGCGGCGGCGTAACGTATCGTAGATACCGTAACGTATCGTAGATACCGCAAGTTTTCATCACAAGTGCCTGATTCACAAAGCACTTGCGATGAAAACTACGCTGGCAGCCTCCGGCGCAAGGCGGGCCAATTCAAATGGGCGTGTGCCATTTAAATTAGGCGCGCTCCCGCGCCGGACCTACTGCGCATGCTCAGTTGCGCAATTCCCGTCGTGCTTTGTGCGCCGTGACGTCATTTTTTCAAACGGCGACGCGCGTAGCGTAATTCCGTATTCCCGGACGGCTTACGCAAATGACGTTCATTTTTAAATTTCGACGCGGGAACGACGGCCATACTTTAAACAGCAATACGATTGCTGAGTAAAGTTAGGGCAGGTCAAACGACGACTAACTTTGCGACGGGAAACTAGACTAGCAGCGACGTAGCGAACGCGAAAATCCGTCGGGAATCGCCGTAACTCCTAATTTGCATACCCGACGCTGGTTTACGACGCAAACTCCCCCCAGCGGCGGCCGCGGTACTGCATCCTAAGATCCGACAGTGTAAAACAATTACACCTGTCGGATCTTATGGCTATCTATGCGTAACTGGTTCTATGAATCAGTCGCATAGATACTCTGAGAGATACGACGGAGTATCTGAGATACTCCGTCGTATCTCTGCTGTGAATCTGGCCCCATATTACCAAAAGTATTGGGACGCCTGCCTTTACACACACATGGGGCCAGATCCACGAAAGGATTACGCCGGCGTATCTCTTGACACGCCGCGTAATTTCAAATTTTGCGCGTCGTATCTTTGTTTTGTATCTTCAAAACAAGATACGAAGGCATCTCGGCTCGATCCGACAGGCGTACGTCTAGGTGGCATTTCCGTAGAATTCCGCGTTGAGTATGCAAATTAGCTAGATACTGTGATCCACGAACGTACGTCCGGCCGGCGCATTTTTTTACGTAGTTTCCGTAAGGCTTTTTTCGGCGTATAGTTACCCCTGCTATATGAGGGGTATCCTATGTTAAGTATGACCGTCGTTCCCACGTCGAATTTAGAATTTTTTACGTTATTTGCGTAAGTCGTTCGCGAATAGGGCTTTGCGTAGAATGCCGCTCACGTTGTAACGTCACGGCTTGTTGCGGGTTGATTTCGAGCATATGCACTGGGATACCCCCACGGACGGCGCATGCGCCGTTAAAAAAAAACGTCATTTACGTCGGGTCAAGACGTATTTACATAAAACACGCCCCCATCACATCCATTTGAATTGCGCGCCCTTACGCCGCCAAAGTTACACTACGCCGCGGTAACTTACGGCGCAAATTCTTTGAGGATCAGGAAATTACGCTGTAAGTTATGGCAGCGTAGTGTACCAGAGATACGCTACGCCGGACGCAACAATGCGCTCGGGTACGTGGATTTGGCCCATGAACTTTAACCACTTAAAGCGGAGTTCCACCCTGAAAAAAATCTTTCCACCAAAAAAAAAAAAAAAAATGAAAAAAAAAATTTTTTTTACTTACCCTAAATAGCTGTTGCTATGCGGAAGTGCCGAATCTGCCTCTTCATCCACCGCGGTCGATTCTCTTCCTCCTCCTACACTCTGTTTCTTCTTGTAAATTGGGACGCGCTGCATTCTGGGAACTGTGTGTATCCCAGAAAGCAGCCGGCCCATTCACAAAGCGCCGCGCTGCTCGCGCATGCGCAGTAGGAAACGGGCAGTGAAGCCGCAACGGCTTCACTGCATGTTTCCCTTACTATGGATGGCTGTGCCTGGAGCTGCCAGGATCGAGGATCGGCCTTGGCAGGGGCCAACATCGCTGGCGACTAGGACAGGTAACTGTCCTTATTAAAAGTCAGCAGCTACAGTGTTAGTAGCTGCTGACTTTAAATTTTTTTTTTTTTTTGACCGGAGCTCCACTTTAAGACCCGGACCATTATGCAGGAAAAAGGACCTGGACAGTTTTTGCGTACTTTGCCGCAATGCACACTGGGACATGCGCCGTTCCAAAAAAACGTCAATCACGTCAGGTCAGCACAAATTAACATAGAACACGCCCCCTCAGCCTATTTTGAATTAGGCGCCCTTACGCCCGCTCGCTTTAGGCTACGCCGCCGTAACTTAGCAGGCAAGTACTTTGAGAATCATGTACTTGCCTCGCTAACTTACGGCGGCGTAGTGTAAACACGTCGCTTTAACTGACAATTGCACGGTTGTGCGACTTGGCTCCCAAACAAAATTGCCGTCCTCTTTTCCCCACAAATAGAGCTTTCTTTTGGTGGTATTTGATCACCTCTGCGGTTTTTATTTTTTGCGCTATAAACAAAAATCGAGCGTAAATTTTGAAAATAATTCAATATTTTTTACTTTTTGCTATAATAAATATCCCCCAAAAAAGATATAAACATTTTTTCCCTCAGTTTAGGCCGATACGTATTCTTCTACCTATTTTTGGTAAAAAAAAATCGCAATAAGTGTTTATTGATTGGTTTGCGCAAAAATTTATAGTGTTTACAAAACAGGGGATAGTTTTATGGCATTTTTATTAATAATTTTCTTTTTACTACTAATGGCGGCGATCAACTATTTTTTTCGTGACTGCGACATTATGGCGGACACATCGGACAATTTTGATACATTTTTGGGGCCATTGTAATTTTCACAGCGAAAAGTGCTATAAAAATGCACTGTTACTGTGAAAATGACAATGGCAGTGAAGGGGTTAACCACTAGGTGGCACTAAGGGGTTATGTGCGCCCTAAGGGAGTGATTCTTAATGTAGGGGGGTGTGGCTGTCGGCGTGACGTCACTCCCTATAACAGGGAACAGATGATTAGTGTCACTGCCACAGTGAAGAACGGGGAAGGTGTCTTTACACTCACCTCTCCCCGTTCTTCAGCTCCTGTGACCGATCGCGGGACACCAGCGGTGATCGGGTCCGCAGGTCCCGAGTGTGCGGTCACGGAGCTTCGGACCCGGTCACGTGCGCGCGTGTGACCCACGGCTGGGCTCTTAAAGGCGATGTGCTTGTGCCCAGCCGTGCCATTATGCCGACGTATATAGTCGGTAGGGGGTCCTTATATGGTTAATGGAATCCCAGTCTTATGGCGCGTACAGACGATCGGACATTGCGACAACAAAACCGTGGATTTTTTTTTCTGACGGAATATTGGCTCAAACTTGTGTTGCATACACACGGTCACACGAATGTTGTCGGAAATTCCAGGACGCCAAGAACACGGTGACGTACAAGACGTACGACGAGCTGAGAAAAATGAAGTTTAATAGGCAGTGCGGCTCTTCTGCTTGATTCCGAGCATGCGTGGATTTTTTTTATCAGTAGATACGCCGACCTAACTCGGAATCTGCGCCGACCTAAGTTTAAGTGTATTCTCAAACAGAGATACACTTAAACCTATCTAAGATACGACGGCTTGCGCCGTCCTATCTTAGGGTGCAATAATTAGGCTGGCCGCTAGGTGGCGCTTCCATTGCGGTCGGCGTAGAATATGTAAATCACTAGATACGCCTATTCACGAACGTACGTCCGCCCGTCGCAGTAAAGATACACCGTTTCCGTAAGAGATAGGCCGCCTAAAGATAAACATGCCCCCTAGGTGGCGTAGCCAATGTTAAGTATGGCCGTCGTTCCCGCGTCGAAATTCTAAAATTTTACGTCGTTTGCGTAAGTTGTCCGTGAATAGGGATTTACATCATTTACGTCCACGTCGAAACCAATAGGCCCGTGCGGTGTACATTGCCGCAATGCACACTGGGACCATGCGCCCTTCCAAAAAAACGTCAATCACGTCAGGTCAGCACAAATTAACATAGAACACGCCCCCTCAGCCTATTTTGAATTAGGCGCCCTTACGCCCGCTCGCTTTAGGCTACGCTGCCGTAACTTAGCAGGCAAGTACTTTGAGAATCATGTACTTGCCTCGCTAACTTACGGCGGCGTAGTGTAAACACGATACACTACGCCTCCGCAAAGTTAGGGCGGGCTATGTGAATCTAGCCCATAAGCCTATACAGGGCTGTCAGGCTGATGGGTATTTAGGCCAGTCGGTTTAATTTTCCCAATCACAATAATATTTCTTTAACCTTTTATTGTATATCACAAACTCTGTGGAGGTTCTAAAATTACACAGTGTTGAAAACCTGCACATTCTTCCCCAAAGTCACAAGGATTCCACTGTAACTGACTGAATATTTCTTCAGCACTAGCAAAGTGGACATCGGTTTCCTGTTTATTCAAGTCGGTACTGCGATTTTCAAAAAACAAAATCATTTACCAGGCAGTCTGTAATTTAGTTTTCATGACCAGAATGAAACAAAATATAACAAACATTATCCTTGAAGGATGGAAATGCTAAACATTTGAAATAACATTAAATCACCATAAATCCTCTAAATTGCTACATTCCAGGCTGAAAACTTACGAAAAGAGAATCGTTTTTCATCAACAAAAAGAAAACAAAATTTCAGCTGTTGAGCTTTGTTTATGGACATGTTTGCTTTTACGTTATCCTCAATGGTTTTATTTGATATATACTGTCAATGCATGATTTTTCTATATAAATGTCTAGATGGTATCTGTTTGCAGTACAAGGGAGTAACTATACACAAAGGGGTCCTATAACAAAATCATTATCAGACCTCCTAGTTGTTTAAACCAGAAAGGCATTCTTGATGATGAAAGCTGGACCATTCTGAAATTCTGTATGCTAAAGGGACCCTCTCCCATCCTGACAGATGTTCCCTGCCTGAGCCTGCTCAAGGCAAAGTCCATTAGGTGAGACTGCGGAACACTTCTATGTTTACTGACTTCTCTACCACCCATGAAGATATTTTCTGGCCAAACCTGTTCAGGTGAAGGTTGATTGGCCAAGATTGAGGGACATATGTTTGCTTGTAGGTCCCTCCACCAACCCAGCCAATGCTCCCTTGACTACTAAGGGGAAGGTAGATTGGCTAAGATTGAGGAACACTTCTCTGTTTGCTGGCTTCTCTACCACCTGCCAGATGTTTCCTAGCCAAACCTGCTCAGAAGAAGGTTGATTGGCTAAGATTGAGGAACATTTGTTTGTTTGTAGGTCTCTCCACCAACTTAGCCAACGTTCCCTGGCCGAGCCTACACAGGGGAAAGTAGATTGGCTAAGACCGAGGAACACTTCTATGTTTACTGGAACCTCTACCTGTTGTAGGTCCATCTACCAACCTAGGTAATGTTCCCTGGCTGTCAGGTCACCTGTGTCCAGGTGACAAGTGCTCCCCGTTGGGGTCAGGGATGCACCACAGGGTAGTGAAACCTATGACTGACTGCTACGATAAGAGAGGAAGTGTGAACCCAAGATCGCCCAGGGCGCGGAGTCTAAGACCCAGCTTTGTATTCACCAGAGCCTCTAGTGGTGAGGATGGCCTTCACCTCAGCTGGATCCAGGTTGCGACCCCTGGGATCCCCGAGGTCATGCTCCACAGGGAGAGAGATCAAGATCACAGGCAAACAGGAGAAGTCAGGGACAAGCCAAAAATGGTACACAGGAAGATAATCGTAGCACACACTGCAGACAGGAACTAAAGCAAACAACACTGTTGAACAGCACTGCATGCCTGTAGTGCAACAGTTAATATAGACTTCCTGGGATGACCTGGGTGGGGCCATACAGGAAGGAGAGGAGATAAGAAGGTAACCAGAACAGAGTCAGGCCCCTAATGGACAGATGGAAACAGGTAAGCTGCCAGACTATTGCATTTCCATGACACTGGCTTAGTATGCTCGGGAAAAATAGATTTTTTTAAGATTGAGGAACACTTCTGTTTATTGCCTTCTTTACCACCCTGGCAGATATTTTCTGTCAGAGCCTGCTCAGGAGAAGGTTGATTGGCCAAGAATGAGGAACATATGTTTACTTGTAGATTGGAAGAAAAAAGTATTTTATAATGGAAGACCCTTTTGCGTTACCAACACCCCTGATTAAGCTAAGAAAGAGGAGAAGTTCCCCCAGGGTGGGGCTTTAACGGTAACAATGATAGAGAAATATGAAATATAATAAAATTTATTAGGAAAGAATACAAAGCAAAAATTATAATAAACAACACATTATTATAAAAACAAGGTACATCACTAAGTGGTGCGTGTGTCGGCAGGGATAAGTTCAGGCCCGGAACTTATCCCTGCCGACACACGCACCACTTAGTGATGTACCTTGTTTTTATAATAATGTGTTGTTTATTATAATTTTTGCTTTGTATTCTTTCCTAATACATTTTATTATATTTCATATTTCTCTATCATTGTTACCGTTAAAGCCCCACCCTGGGGGAACTTCTCCTCTTTCTATGTTTACTTGTAGGTCCCCCCACCAACCTAGCCAATGCTCCCTTGCCAATCCTACTAAGGGGAAGGTAGATTGGCTAAGATTGAAGAACACTTCTCTGTTTTCTGGCTTCTCTACCACCTGCCAGATGTTTCCTAGCCGAACCTGCTCAGGAGAAGGTTGATTGGCTAAGATTGAGGAACATTTGTTTGTTTGTTTGTAAATCCCTCCACCAACTTAGCCTACGTTCCCTGGCCGAGCCTACTCAGGGGAAAGTAGATGGCTAAGACCGAGGAACACTTTTATGTTTATGTTTTACTGGATTCTCTACCTGTTGTAGGTCCATCTACTGTGATGGATTAGGTAACATGCCAATGTTTTTTGCATCTTTTCTATACTATAAAGTCTCTATTTTTCTTTGTATATAAACTGCTTTTATACTCCTTGCTCAAAATGGCCACTAGTAGCACCCCTTCCCATCGAATGAAGAATGTGAAACAAAACATGACACCTCTGACCAGGGCTACCCCCGAATTGATGATGCCCAGATCCTGGAGGAAGTTTAACTTACATGGACACAACCAAGCAGAAACTACTACTACCTAGATAACATTATGCTAATGATACATTAGCTCACCGACTTAGTAGCTTACCTAAAAACCCCCATGTATCTGGAACCAATAAAGAGCGTATCATCAACCTGAGCACAGTCTCAGTGTGATTTTTCCTTGTGCATGCTCTAAATCATATTGGTTTAATCAGGTTTAATCAGGATGGGGGCAGATGCTCACCAGACGATTGGTCTAATCCAAAATACTACCAACCTAGGTAACGTTTCCTGGCTGTTCAGAAAAAAGTTGATTTTTTAAGATTGAGGTACACTTCTGTTTATTGGCTTCTCTACCACCCTGGCAGACCTTTTCTGGCCGAACCTGCTCAGAAGAAGGTTGATTGGCTAAGATTGAGGAACACTTGTTTGTAAGCCCCACCACCAATCTAGCCAACACTCCCTGGCGTGAGCCTACTCAGGGGAAAGTCAATTGGCTAAAACTGAGGAACACTTCTAGGTTTGCTGGGTCCTAGACCACCCTGGTAGATGCTTCCTGCTGAACCTGCTCAGGAGAAAGTAGATTTTTTTATGCCCAGTGCCATTTAACCCATTACTGTGGTCTTGCAGGAAAATTATGCAGAGAATACTGTTCACATCACCACATGAGCACTGTTTTCTGCATTACAGAGGACTTCCCACTGATCACAGACCAAAGACAGCTCCAAAAAAGATATGTATACATTTGGTGCAGTAGGGGGAGGTCAGGGATCTGCCCAACATGGAGTTGGACTTCAACCCTCCAACATCTACCAAAAACCTAAATACCAAGTTTAGGTAGACTGACCTTTTAATAAAGAGTGTTGTGACCTTTTCTCTAGTCATGACATATTCATGCAACATTTCATTTATGGATGTGTGTCAGTCAGCACCCTGTGTACTGGTTCTAAAGACCCTGCACTTTCATACATGAAGACCATTACGTAAATGTCATCTTAGGTTAATTTCTGCAAGAATAAGCCAAACATTTGATAGCTGGAAATTAACTTAGGCTAGTTAGGTTGACTCCTGTTCTAAATGTCAATCAGTTATAACTTCTGGAAATAGTAAAACAGAAGCACAATGTTCCATCTGCGAGAACAGAGAAATTTCTGCTGAATTTCACAAATCTGTTTAAGTGAGGACATTGGTATGTCTTTCATCTGTCAACGTGCAGGAGGTTTACAAGGCTTCCAAGGTCTCTTTAGTGTGTAGACTTTGTGTTCGATGCAACCGTCAATTATCTCATAAGCCTGTGGTTTTGTTTAGAGAGAGAAAAAGTATATTCACGACAATATTTAATTCCATTTTCACTGTTAAATTCTTTTATTCCAGCTGGATTAATGCAGAGTTGGATTAGCAAACTATTGTGGAATGTTGGATGCCGAATTTGCCCTGTAATTTCAAGCTGTGTTCTAAAGCCCTAAGCATCGGTTGCAAACCACCACTGGAATTCTCTCTTGAAACCTTGTTTTCACCCTATTCCCAAAAAAATGCACAAGGTCCAAGAGCAATGAGTAAGAGAGCGTCTAAAAATACCGCAGTTCAATAGGTCAGCGGCTGAGAAAACGCCATGCAAGCTCATGATCTGCTACTTGTGTAATGCATCGTTGACCCGGCTCCAAGCAATAAGTATAGTGTTGGTTTCCAAAGCTTATTATGTGAAAGATCTATGTTGTAGGACTAGAAAATACTGTCTCCGTTATTACAGATGGAGCCTGGAGAAATCACGTGGGTGTCATTTTTTTTCTTCAGCAAACGAGAGCAGTGTTGGGTCTGAGATTAGAGTGAACCAGCCACAAGCCTGGGTAATTCAAGCTAAGCTTATGATGAAAAATGCATAGCAGTTGTTTACTGTGAAAAAAAAAGCATGCCAGGTACCAGGTTTAAAGGTAGAGCTTCTGTGTCTCCCATGACTGATGGAGGCTTTACCTGGGGACATGACAAAGGAAGTCCAGTCTTTACTAGAACATCCCTCAGTGCATTGGACGCCCCAAGGTAGCACATACTAGGCCCATCCTATTGGAATTGACTGATAGTACAAACAGAAGGTAAAGTACTAAGTCAGAGACTAAGGACAGAGATTATAGTTTGTGGCAGGCAGACGTAGTTGGTAATTTCAAACTAGCAGGGTTGAAAAAATTTGCAGGAATCATGAATCAGTGTAACAATACGCCAAATTAGTTTCAGGTTTATGGATCGCAACTGCGGAGACTTCTCAGGTTCGAACCCAGGTTTCACTCTTAACTCAGTTAAGAGTTTGGGTTCTAACATCACAGCCTCAGTAAAGTAAATAGTGCTTATTCCAGCATAAGCAACATAAAAGTAAATCTTGGTATTAATGGTATAGAACAGGTATAAGGATAGGTGTAGTCGCAGTACTGGGACTGCACACTAGAGGTCAGTAATGAACACAGGCATAGAAGCAAAGCAGGTAACTGGTATCTATAGCAGTGAGCATAACATGTGAGCTGCAGTTCAAACTTGAGTGAAAACTCCTTAGTACTTTAGAATAGCAGTGAACATAACTTGGAAGCAAGCGGAAAATATGGAGATCAGCGTTTAGTAATTGGTTTCTATAGCAGAGTACTTGCGGTTGCAGATAGCTGGGCATGGATGTGCGTCCTGGAAGCCTGGATCTGGTTGATGAGAGCGGTAGCTGCAAACAAGGAGTCCTGGTGATCCAGTTCAGGAAGCTGGAGCTCAGTTCAGGTGAGTCTGGAAGCCCAGCTGACAGTGGCGTTCTGTCAGCAATAGAGGAACACCTTCCTGTCAGTGCTGGGAGTTTAAATAGGCCGCACAGGAGCGAACCAGGAAGTACCACTAGGTGGCGCACCTCCGCAACCACCGTGGGGAGCAAGGCTGCAGGAAGTGAGAGGCTATTCAGAAAGAAGGAAGAGAGTTGACTGGGAAAGAAGCAACTATAGTTGTACTTAGTGCAAAGTTATTGGTGTGACGTTACAATCAGGGAGGAAGGATATAATTGAAAGGGAACCAAACACGAGATGCAGGAGCTGGGTTTGTAGTAAACACCAGGGCTTAGACATGTCAGAAACTTATCTGCTTAAGCATCTTGAACTTAAGAACTTCCTTGTATAGTAATAGAGAAATTGGCCACAATTGCACCTGGGAAGTTCCAATCAAGAACACTGAAGGGTGCAATGGAGTTGGAACACGCATGTAGAGCACTGGAGTCAAAGACAGGCTGGAGGTCATGGGTTCCAACAGGCAGAGGTAGTTGGTAATCATAAAAGAGCAGGGTTGTAAACGGGAAGTCAGTCAGCAGGTAGCAAAAATGTGTAGCAAGGAAATCAGGTGCAAGGTATCCAACCCAGAATGCAGGAACTAGAAAGAGTAAACACCAGGTTTCAGAAACACTAAGAACTTCTCCACTTAAGCATCTTGCTGAACCTAAGAATGTCCTTATATAGCAATAGAGAAGTTGTCTATAGGTGCACCTGAGAAGTTCCAAACAAGAAAATAAACTTCCATCAATAGACGGCATAGGGCACATGTTTCAAACATAAGGCCTGTGGGCCGAATCTGGTCCCTGAGGACATTTCATGTGGACCTTGCGCCCAAGGCTTTTTTCAGCTGGAACGTGGCGGAACTTTGTTTTGCCACCTCCGGCTCCTGCCCTCTGCTCCCTGCTCAACACTATCACTTAATACAGGCCCCTAAACCCTGCACTCTGCATGTAGCGCACCCCTGAACTCTGCACTCTGCATGAAGTGCACCCCTAAAACTGCATTCTGTACAATGCACCCCTGAACCCTGCGCTCGGTAAGTAATGCACCAATGAACTCTGCACTATATATGTAGTGCACTCCTGAACTCTGCATGTAGTGCCCCCCTGAACCCTGCACTCTGCATGCAGTGCGCCAAGGAACTCTGCACTCTGCATGTAGTTCGCCCCTGAACTCTGCACTCTGCATGTAGTGCGCCAAGGAACTGTGCACTCTGCATGTAGTGCGCCCCTGAACTCTGCACTCTGCATGAAGTGCGCCCCTGAACTCTGCACTCTGCATGAAGTGCGCCCCTGAACACTGCACTCTGCATGTATGGCGCCCTTGACCTCTGCACTCTGCATGTAGTGCGCCCCTGAACTCTGCACTCTGCATGTGGTGCGCCCCTGAACTCTGCACTCTGCATGTAGTGTGCCCCTGAACACTGCATGTAGTGCACCCCTGAACTCTGCACTCTGCATGTAGTGCACTCCTGAACTCTGAACTTTGCATGTAGTGCACCCCTGAACTCTGCACTCTGCATGTAGTGCACCCCTGAACTCTGCACTCGGTACATAACACATCCCTTAGCTCCACACATAATGTGTTCCTGGAATTTGTTGCCCCTTTAAGTGCCTCTCAATGTCAAATTTGGCCACACACATTGTTCAATGTGGTTCAGATGGGGGGGGGGGGCAGTGGTTGAGTTCCTGCACATATTCTCTAAGAAAAAAGCCCTGGATAAATGTAAAGAGTCTTACAACTACAACCGGTCTTTTGAGGGGAACGATAATGCTGATGTGGTCCGCAATTAATTTGAATTTGACACCCCTGGTTTAGAGTATGTCCGTGGAACACTGGAGGTTAAAATTAACTCAAACTATTAGATAGTGCAAACTAGTCTAGGAAGGAGGAGGTTCTAGGTTAGATTGCAGAAATTACGGAGTCAGGACAGCGCATATCAGAAAGATCAGTAGATCCAGAATTTTAGGCAACTGAAGTTATATGCAAATCTTGACTTATCCATTAGAAGTTGAGCTTATCCCTATAATTTTCTGCACCTCTCTGTAAGGTCCAATAATAAGGGGGCTGATGGAAACAGGATTGAGCTCAAATATTAAAAGGCAACATTTGCATACAAATAAATCTGCCTTTTCTTTATGGGTGTAGTGCTTTGACAAGTGGTTCTCACCAATGGTAACCTCTTCTTTTTCTTTTGCATCACATGATTGGTTGGAATTCCCCCCCAAATATTTTGAGCACCAGCCGCCACTAGAAGGCATGACACACATGGTCTGAAATTTCAAGGACGTTTATTGTCAAGAATGTTCTAACCACACTATAACAGAGTTTATGCCAAGGCTTGAAACTGGCAGAAATGCTCACAGATGATTATGCAATACTTGTGGAGACTGACGCTTGGAAACCAACAGCACCGAGCACAGGAGGCGGCTGTTAGGCAGTATGCAATGAGGCTCTAGTGGTGGAAGGTTCCACTGTCAAGGCATGTCCGGGATTTGATACTGGGACCTGGTGTTTGTAGAAGGTTTCCTATTGCCTGAACCACCAGGGAACTTGCTTTTTGGTCGAATCCTGGTTATGTTCTGCTCCATGAGTATGGATGTTGGCTCCACTCTGGGACCAGCTGTTGGTGGTGACCCTATAAATCTTCACTTCCCCTTCCTGTCCTCGCCCTAGTAGAGGTTCCAGTTTGTGCTAGTTTGGAGGATGCTATTTGTTTCTGGTTGATGACTTTGCTTGTTCCTCTGATTCTTGGATTACCCCTTGGATTTACGCTGATCTTGTTGCCGACCCTGAATGTTTCCGACGCTGCCTTCTGGTTGACCCCTGTGTACTTCTGCCCTGGTCCGCTGACTCTGATTGTCCTTTCTCCCACCGGGTTCCTGTCTTCGGCCTCTACTCAACCGTCCCTCCATCTGATACTGGGATAACAACACTACCGGTCAGGAAACCGGGGAGACGGTTAGAATCTCCTGGCAGACCTGACATCCACACAGCAGCACTAATGAAGAGTTCCTATGCTGTCCCTCCTCCTCTGGAACGTTTCCTTTACACTAGGAACACTCTCCCTATCCAACAGGTTACTGTCCCTGACCTAATCACACACAAAATGCAGTAAGCCAGTACTTTTTATAAACACTGCCCTCATCAAAGATGGCCACGGAGGTCATCTGGGGGCAGCAGAATCCAATCGGACAGCTGCTCACCAGATGACACGTATGGAAGCCTAAGAGGAATGTGCATTCCTCCTGTCCTCCACTCTCCCTTCTACAAATCGAAGGGAGAACGCAGATTTTCGGTCCAAGGACCACGGCTCTGGAATGCTCTACCCACTACCATCCGCTTGGAGGAAAACCATCGGGCCTTTGGGAAAAAAACTAAAGACCCACCTCTTCTGAAAGACCGGTACGACTCTGGATGCCCAGCGCCTTGAGGCAATTAAGTTCGCATTTGTTGCGCTATACAAGTTACTCACTCACTCACTCCTTGCATGGTGGTTTGGAACAGCGCCACCTGTGTAGGGAGGTCAACCTATACCTGCCAACAAATGTCTCTGGCGGGCAACCTCTGTACTCGCAATGGAGACCTAGGCATAATCTCAGCAGCCCCTCTGGGGGTAAGTCCTACATATACATGTGTGTTGACAGCACAATAGGCATGCATCTCATCGATTTATCCTCAAATGTAAAAAAGGAAGTGCACAAATAAATCATACTAGAGAATTTTCTTGGCAAGAACCGACCAAATAGGGGAAATTCCAGTCTACGCTGGGTGGGCCAGTGAAACCCAATTACAGCCCTGCCTTGCTAATATATTATCTCTGCGTCCAGGTCCCTCATAGCTGAATCCTGCTATCACTTTGTAAATCACTTTCACAGTTTAATGACAGGTGTTGATGATTAAAACTTTTGGAACTCTCCTATACAACTTGGTGGGCACAAGAAGCTGTCACAGCTTATCTGTTCTCGAAAACTGATGTTCATGAAACTTATTAAAATTGCGGGGAAAAAAAGACGACTACTTGGCTCCCACAACGCTGCGCTTAGTGTTCAGACCTCGCTTAGACATACTGTGATTGCATCTCATGCTTTTTAAACATCTGATACGGAAAATTATGCAAGAGCATTAGAACACAAACAATGGTAACGTGGGGCCAACTGGAGTACAGCTACGATTGTTATAAATTACTGTTGATTGAGCGCAGAGCTCGGTGTGTGGAAGGGAATGAAGAGAGGTATTTGATATTGGAAAAGTCAGCAGTCCCCAGCATGAGATAGAGATATATATATATATATATATATATATATATATATATATATATATATATATATATATATATATATATATATATATATATGTTTTTTTTCCAACCTCTTTTAGATGTCAGGCTGCTTCTTTTCCATTTACTGTATGAAAACGTCTTTTGCGTCCAATATGATTTTATTCGGAAATATACATTTATTTTTATTATTTATTGCAATGGTCTCTCGTCTGTAAATCAAATTTGGACATTAAACAGCCCATGAACCAAATGTCCTAATAAGCTGGCTGTAGGTTGTGTCGGCTGCAAATAAAACAGACTTTTGAGGAAAATCCAACGTTACAGAACAAATCCAGTTCCAATGGGACTGAGAATTGAGAGCTACGCCATGACCTAGATAAATGAGAACCTTCACTGACACCTTTGTTTAACCACTTCAGCCCTGGAAGGTTTTACCCCCTTCGTGGCCAGGCCACTTTTTGCGATACGGCACAGTGTTATTCTAACTGACAATTGCGCGGTCATGCGACGCTGTACCCAAATAAAATTGATGTCCTTTTTTCCCCACAAATCAAGCTTTATTTTGGTGGTATTTGATCACCTCTGCATTTTTTTTTTAAATTTTGCGCTATGAACAAAAAAGCCAGATAATTTTGAAAAAAATATATATATATTTTTTACTTTCTGCTATAAAACATACCCAATAAAAAAAAAATGTTAATACCATATTTTTGGTAAATAAGTGTATATCGTTTGGTAGGGTATATCGTTGTACTCCCGCAAATGCCCCCGATACCTAAATAGAATACTTCCCCCCCCGCCGCCGCCGCTACGCCGCATCCCGCCGCATCCCCGCTGCCGCCGCCACTTGTTAATACGGGCGGGGAACATTACAGCTTTCATTTGAATAGCTGTAGTGTTTCCCGCCGCGCCGCGTATAGACACTCCCCCTTGCTCGGGTGAACTGTCCAATCCCAAGCAAGGGGGAGAGTCTATACGCAGCGCGGCGCGAAAGACTACATCTATTGAAAGCTATAATGTTCGCCGCCCGTATTAACCAATTGGCGGCGGCAGCGGGGATGCAGCAGCATGTAGGTAAGGGGGACATGGCTGCATATATGGGGGGGACATGGCTGGATATGGGGGGGACATGGCTGCATATGGGGGGGGACATGGCTGGATATGGGGGGGGACATGGCTGCATATGGGGGGGACATGGCTGCATATGGGGGGGGGACATGGCTGCATATGGGGGGGACATGGCTGCATATGGGGGGGACATGGCTGCATATGGGGGGACATGGCTGGATATGGGGGGACATGGCTGGATATGGGGGCGGACATGGCTGGATATGGGGGGGACATGGCTGGATATGGGGGGGACATGGCTGGATATGGGGGGGACATGGCTGCATATGGGGGGACATGGCTGCATATGGGGGGACATGGCTGCATATGGGGGGTCATGGCTCGATATGGGGGGGACATGGCTGCATATGGGGGGACATGGCTGCATATGGGGGGACATGGCTGGATATGGGGGGGACATGGCTGGAAATGGGGGGGACATGGCTGGATATGGGGGGGACATGGCTGGATATGGGGGGACATGGCTGTATATGGGGGGACATGGCTGGATATGGGGGGGACATGGCTGGATATGGGGGGACATGGCTGCATATATGGGGGGGACATGGCTGCATCTGTGGGGGGGCATGGCTGCATTTTGGGACACATTTAAAAAAAGTATCGGTATTCGGTATCGGCGAGTACAACCCTATCGTTTGGTTTGGGCAAAAGTTATAGGGCCAGATTCAGAAAGATCAGCGGATACGTTACGCCGCTGTAACTTTGGGCGCAAGTTCTGTATACAGAAAGAAATTGTGCCCTTATTTACGGCGGCGTAACGTATGTGTTGCGGCGTAAGGCAGCGTAATTCAAATGGGGATGTTGGGGGCGTGTTTTATTTAAATTAGTTTTGACCCCGCGTTTTTTACGTTTTTTTTTAACGGCGCATGCGCCGTCCGTAAAATATCCCAGTGTGCATTGCTCCAAATTATGTCGCAAGGACGTATTGGATTCGACGTGAACGTAAATGACGTACAGCCGTATTCGCGAACAACTTACGCAAACGACGTAGAAATTTTCAAAGTTCAACGCGGGAACGACGGCCATACTTAACATAGGATACGCCGCACATACCCCTCATATAGCAGGGGTTAACTTTACACCGGAAACAGCCGAACGCAAACAACGTAAAAAAAAAAGCGCCGGGCGGCCGTTCGTTTCTGAATCGGCGTAAATACTAATTTGCCTATTCCTCGCGTAAACATACCTAGCGGCCAGCCTGAAAATGCAGCCTAAGATACGACGGTGTAAGACACTTACACCTGTCGGATCTTAGGGTTATCTATGCGTAACCTGATTCTCTGAATCAGGCGCATAGATACGACCAACCGCACTCAGAGATACGACGGCATATCAGGAGATACGCCGTCGTATCTCTTTTCTGTATCCGGCCTATAGCGTCTAAAAACTATGGGATATATTTGTGGAATTTTTATTGATTTTTTTTTCTTTTACGGTGATCAGCGACTTATAGCAGGACTGCGACATTGCGGCGGACAAATCGGACACTCGGAAATAGATGATTTCTTCCATCTGTAAAGGAATCATCTGCTATGTATACGTCTGCTGACCCTTGATAAAAGATACAACAGCTTCAAGGCTCATTACGTGCTGAATACATCCTGGAACCTCTGATGTGAGGTCCATGTTAGGAACATTAAGGGCTTTTGATGTCGGGATGGTGTTCTTAGGATCACAGTCAACATTTTGTTTCCTCCACACACGGCGAGTCGAGTTAATGCCAAAGAGGTAAATTTTGGTCTCATCTGACCACAACAATTTCTCCCAATCCTTCTCTGAATCATTTATAAGTTCATTGGCAAACTTCGGATGGGCCTGTACCTTTTTGAGGAGGTGGACCTGCAGGATTTCAATCCATGGTGGTATATTGTGTTAACAATGGTTTGTTTGGTGACTGTGGGGGTAATCCACAAAAGAGATACGATGGCGTATCTACTGATACGTTGTCGTATCCCTGTTTCTATCTTTGGAACTGATCCACAGAATCAGTTTCCAAGAGATAGACAGAAGATCCGACATGTGTAATTGAATTTCACTTTCGGATCTTAAGGATGCAATTCTAGGCCGGCCGCTAGGTGGCGAGGCCATTGCAGCCAGCCTAGAATATGCAAATGACCACTTACGGCGATCTACGAAAATTTCCGACGGGCCCGTCGCGCTAATTCTACATTGTTTACGTCGAGTTACGCCGTGTAAAAATAGGGCTGAGTCCTATTTGACTAAGCCCTATTAAGTATGGCCGTCGTTCCCGCGTCGAAAATTCAAACTCTACGTCGTTTGCGTAAGACGTCTGTGAATGGCGCTGGACGCCATTTACGTTACCGTCTAAGCAAATGACGTCGGAGCGACGTCTGTTAGCGCAATGCACGTTGGGTAATTTACCCGACGGAGCATGCGCAGTACGTCCGGCGCGGGAGCGCGCCTAATTTAAATGGGACTCGCCCATTTGAATTGGCCCGCCTTGCGCCGGACGGATTTAAGTTACACCGCCGCAAATTTCCAGGTAAGTGCTTTGTGGATCGGCACCTAACTTGGCAACTTTGCGGCAGTGTAACTTAAATGGAAAAATTTACGTTGCGCTGGCTGGCTGTGGATCTGGCCCTGTGATCCTAACTGCTTTGAGATCATTTACAAGCTCCTCCTGTGTAGTTCTGGGCTGATCCCTCACTTTTCTTATGACCATCCTCACCCCATGAGGCGAAATCTTGCATGGAGCTTCAGACCGAGAGCGATTGATGGTTATTTTGTATTTCTTCCATTTGTAAATAATCACAGCCTTCTGATACGCTGCGCCTGGGCAATTTTCTGTGAATCTGCCCCTAAGTGCACTGTACTCCTTAGACGCCTTCATGTCAAGCTGACCTGTCACTGGCACTTCGTAACTGTGTGCTCACAGTGAGAAACCTCTGCAGTGCTTTATCCATCCCAGCACTATGAATTTAATATGTTTCATGCGTTGGGCCAAAGACATAAACAAATAAAGCCGAAACATAAAAAAGTCAGGCACTTGACAGCGCACTTGTGTTCATATTAACGTGCAAGAAGCGATAAAGCATTGACATACAAAATGCCTTTTAGGAGCCAATTTCGAAGTTTTGCTGGAACCCAAAAAAAGCAGGGGTAAAAAAAAAAAAAATAGTTCAGCTCAGTACGTTAGCCATCTGATGACCTCTTTATAAACCGAGCGATCTCTTGCTTTGCTTAAATCAAACCTATGACACTTGTCTTGCATGGCTTTGCCGCTGTTCTGCGGCTTTCACCATCAGTTTGGCCCCAACTTAGCAAACACATGACTCACAACGCATATGGCTGCCACATGATCTGCAGCCTGAACTTCTATAACTCTCTCTGAGGTGGTTAGGAAACCGGGGAAGAGAAGGAAAAAAAAAAATATGTTCAAGAAATTTCAGCAATGTGCGCTTTTACAATGGTTTGTGTACTCAAGTCATTGAAAGGTTACGGTAGCCCCTTTTTTACTGCTCTACGTTGTCGAATAATTGTATTTTCATACCTAGTAAAACTTCCTTTAAACCCAGGAGCAAGGAGATGGGAAAACAACGTTTATCTCACATTGGCACTTTCCTAAGAAAAAAATAATGTTTTGGCCATTTTTGCTGATGCATTTAAATTTGCACAAAGGGCTCAGGTGTTGGACTGCAGTAACCTGATAGGCTCATACCCAATGGGACATGGTAGTTGGTGTAAGGAGCTCCATTCTTCTTTGTACAGTTTAATTCAGGCTCAGTTCTCTTATTTTGGATTATTATTCCTCTTTGATTGGTCACTTAGCCTGCGGACACAGTAACCCAATAGGACCATACCTGCTAGGAAATGGCAGTTGGTGCAAGGAGCTCTATTCTTCTTTGTACAGTTTAATTCAGACTCAGTTCTCTTATTTTGGATTATTATACCTCTTTGATTGGTCACTTGGCCTGCAGACACAGTAACCCAATAGGACCATACCTGCTAGGAAATGGCAGTTGGTGCAAGGAGCTCCATTCTTCTTTGTAGAGTTTAATTCAGGCTCAGTTCTCTTATTTTGGATTATTATACCTCTTTGATTGGTCACTTGGCCTGCAGACACAGTAACCCAATAGGACCATACCTGCTAGGAAATGGCAGTTGGTGCAAGGAGCTCCATTCTTCTTTGTAGAGTTTAATTCAGGCTCAGTTCTCTTATTTTGGATTATTATACCTCTTTGATTGGTCACTTGGCCTGCAGACACAGTAACCCAATAGGACCATACCTGCTAGGAAATGGCAGTTGGTCCAAGGAGCTCTATTCTTCTTTGTAGAGTTTAATTCAGGCTCAGTTCTCTTATTTTGGATTATTATACCTCTTTGATTGGTCACTTGGCCTGCAGACACAGTAACCCAATAGGACCATACCTGCTAGGAAATGGCAGTTGGTTTAAGGAGCTCCATTCTTCTTTGTAGAGTTTAAAGCGGGGGTTCACCCTCAAAATAAACTTTCCAGCATCCTTAAAGCGGAAGTAAACCCATCAATTTAACAGTTTGAAAAAGCAGTTACATTCCTGGCATGCCGGGAATGCTAACTGTCACATTGGTTGTGCTCTCAACGAAACTGTCAAACCATCCAATGGCTGGTGTCATAACTGATCACATGTGCAGCATCATGGCAGTTGAAGATTAAACAGAGGCCAAGACGCGCCTTAGCAGCCATCAATCAACTCCTCTTCGCTTAGAAACGCCCATTCCCCGTAGGATTCCCCCGCTCGGAGCCGGAAAACAAGGGCTCATATAACGATAAGTACAAGTAAAAAAAAACAAAAAACAGCATACTGCAGATGTTAGCAGTATGCTACAGCTAATGTCAAAAAGTGGATTTTTGAGTGAACCTCCACTTTAATTTAGGCTCAGTTCTCTTATTTTGGATTATTATACCTCTTTGATTGGTCACTTGGCCTGCAGACACAGTAACCCAATAGGATTGTAGTGGAAACAGGCATTGTAAAGATCATCCGCTCCGACTTCTGGGTGCAAACAGAAGGTGAAGGTGCGTCAGGCATCGCTGTTGTAGACGGGTGTCCGCAGTCGGGTCTGTTCTCCGGGAACAAAGTTGGAGAGAATGCTGGATGGAACACGATCAGCAGTGCACAGTGGACGGCTTCACTTCCCAGTCTGGTCACTTCCGGGTCTGGTCACGGGTCAGCGGGGTGGTGCTAGCTTTCAGAGTATTCTTACTCTTTCTTCAGGCATTGGAATCCAATCCAGATCCAATGCCTGAAGAAAGAGTAAGAATACTCTGAAAGCTAGCACCACCCCGCTGACCCGACCCAGAAGTGACCAGACTCGGAAGTGAAGCCGTCCACTGTGCACTGCTGATCGTGTTCCATCCAGCATCGTCTCCAGCTTTGTTCCCGGAGGACAGACCGACTGGGGACACCTGTTCAAAACAGCAAAACCGGACGCACCTTCCCCTTCTCTTTGCACCCGGAAGTCGGAGCGGATGATCTTTACAATGCTTGTTTCCACTACAATCCTGTGAGTGCAATCATTTCAATTGTGTCTTATTTAAAAGTAATCACAGCAAAAGCCAGAGGCGGAAGTGCTGCCCGCTGGCGCCGGGAGCTTTGGGGCGGGTACTGCTGTCCTTGGACTACACTGTGATGTGCGACTTCCATCAAATCATCTACTTTACAGAGAGGTGAGCAAATGGATAGCATTACAGGAGACTTTTCCATTCCCTATGATGACCATGAATGATCGTTACTTGGAAGTCATGTCCGCAATCTTTGACCATCTTGTGTATCATGTTCACAGCCTCTGACCATCTCCTCTATCATGTCTGCAGCCTCTAACCATCTCATGTATCATGTCTGCAACCTCTAACCATCTCCTGTATCATGTCTGCAGCCTCTAACCATCTCCTGTATCATGTCCGCAGCCTCTAACCATCTCCTATATCTTGTCGGCAGCCTCTGACCACCTCTTGTATAATGTCTGCAGTCTCTGACCAGCTCCTGTATCATATCTGCAGTCTCTAACCATCTCTTGTCTTGTATCATGTCTGCAGTCTCTGAAAAGTAGCCTGGAGGGGAGTCAAGAGCAGGAGCGTTGCCGGGATGGGGGTCACGGGAGGAGTCAGTAGTTTGTGGACTGTGGAGAGGAGAATATAGGATGAAACCAGAGCTGCCAGAGGACCATCTGACTGAGCCCTGCACAGTACACATGAGAGGCGGTCAGTGACAGTGCTGCTAGGCCAGTCTGGGGGGGGGGGGGTTTACTGATGTAAGGAGTAGGGAATACAGTAAGGTGAGGGGGGGTACTGATATAAAGGTCCCCCTCACATCAGTAACCCCCCTTACCTTACTGCGGAAGGTGGCCTTTGGTCATTATAGCCCCCCCTGGCGCTCCCCCTTAAATCAGTGTCCTCAGAGTTCCCCATTACTTCAGTCTACAGGATTCCCCTTTACAGTGCAAGGGGGAACTCTGCAGACCCTGATGTAAAGGGAAACTCCAGATATAAAGGGAGACTGTTTATGAACCCACAAACACCTGTACATGAACTGTGGTAACTAACTATACTGACACCTGTACCTGCACTGTCACATACTGAACACACTGACACCCATACCTGACCTGTCACATTAGGGCGGTAAAATCTGAAGCCCAAGTCAGTTGCTTGGGATTCGAATGTTCAAAATACCCGTCTTCCATTCCCTAACGCTGTGCTAAAGCAATACCTGAGGAAGAAGGGAAATCTCTTGAAAGCTTGTTAGGTTAGTGTTAGGTTAGTACAATAAAAGGGTATCATTGCCTACCGCAAATTATTTGTTTTTTTCCGATTTGCCATTTACATACATTTATTTAGTTTTAATTAGTTTAATTTGTTTTCAGAATTTGTTTCATTTATTCTAATTCGAATCGATTCAAATTTTTCAAATTGCATTCAAATCGAATTTAATTCTAAACTGGATTTATTCTATTCGAAATTAGAATTTTGGAAGATGGTTATATTCTTTCTATTCCATTCTTTTACATAGTTTTTATATTTTCTATTCTGTTTTCTTTGTTTTTTATATTCATTTCTATTCAAATTCAAATGTATTCTATTCAAAATTCTAATTTATTCTATTTGAAATTTGAATTTTCGGAAAACGGTTATATTATATTCTATTTTAATCTATTATTTTCTATTGTTAATTCTATTCTATTATTTTATTATTTTCTATTTTATTCAAACTCAAATGTATTCTGTTCGAAATTCAAATTTCAGAAGATGGTTACAGTATATTCTATTCCACGTGGGTAGGGACTGTGAGGCCTATATAAGTCGGATGCAAACCGCGCACCTGTCATTGCAGCGAGAAGAGGCGTCGGGTCAACATCGGAAGAAGGGAGAAGAAGTGAAGAGAAGACGTCACAGAACAGCGGGCTGGCCGCCTGCTAGTAACTGAGCTAACACACGAAGATAGCGGCGGCCAGCCCTGAATGAGAAGGCACCGGACAGTGGGAGAAGAACCGGTGTGCGCCGAGTCAACAGCGGAGAGTGGCGAAGATAGCAAAAGACCCCCCGAGAGCGGAGAAGACCCCCCGAGAGCGGAGAAGACCCCGGAGAGCAGAGAAGACCCCCCGGAGAGCAGGAGAAGACCCCCTGGAGAGCGGAAGAAGAAGCCCCCCTGGTGAAAGAGCTAAAGAAGACAGGGGGCCCCCGGAGCAGACTAATAAATTATTTTAAAAACCCTGTGCCGTGTGTTTATTAACTTTAACACTTTGCCTCCAGGTGAATGGGTAGGGGTACGATGTACCCCATATCCATTATTTTAGGGTGGGGGGCCGGTATCTGGGGGCCCCCTTATTTGAGGGGGCTCCCAGATTCCGATAAGCCCCCCACCCGCAGACCCCGACAACCAACGGCCATTGTTGTCGGGAAGAGGCCCTGTCCTTATCAACATGGGGACAGGGTGCTCTGGGGTGGGGGGGCCCCGCAGAGCACCCAACCCCCCCATGTTGAGGGCATGCGGCCTGGTAAGGCTCAGGAGGGGGGGGGGGGCGCTCGCTCGTCCCACTCCTTTCCTGGCCGGCCGGGTAGCGTGCTTTGAATACGGGTCTGGTATGGATTGTAGGGGGACCCCCTACGTCGGTTTTTCAGCGTAGGGGGGGTCTCCTTACAACCCATACCAGACCTAAGGGCCTGGTATGCTCCTGGGGGGGGAACCCATGTCGTTTTTTTATTTAAAAATTGGCGTGGAGTTCTCCCTCTCAGGAATGCATACCAAATGCCGCAGCTAGAATTGGCGGGAATCCAAGTCGGATCTCCCGTCGCTTCTATGACGGCTTTGTCTCCATCGCGGCAAGCAAGCTCGGCGCTGGCTCCCGCGATGGGGCTCGTAGGTGGTCAATCTCGCCGAGAAAGGGAGCGAGATTGACACAATATCGCGGTCACCTACTGTACATTAAAATTTTTAAACTTCGTTAGAAATGTTGATTTGTTATTTCAGATTCGTCTCAATTTGTTACTATTGTAATTCGGAAGTTCGGAGACATTAAAATTTCATATTTACAAAAAATGTATCTGAATGTCAATTCAGAACAAAACAAAAGGCAAATGTCCATATATACTTATTTTGTTTTTTTCAGTAGTATGATTCTTTTATTTTTTATTCTGTCCCTTTTTTTTTCTATTCAATTTTTTTTCTGATATTTTATTTTCTATTCTGCTCTGTTTTTCCACTATTATATTCTATTTTTTTGTTTTCTATTATATTGTATTATAATATGTTCTATTCTATTTAATTTTTGTTCTATTCTATTTAATTTTTTTTCAGAAATTCAAATTTGATTCGAAAAATATTCAAACTTGGTTTAAAATTTTGATTCGTTGTTTCAATTTGTTCAGATAGATTCAAATTTTATTTATATATACGAAAAATTGGTCTGAATTTCAATTCGGAACGAAACAAACCGCACATGTCCATATATACTTAGGGCCAGATCCACAGAAGAATTACGCCGTTGTATCTATTGATACGCCGCGTAATTTCAAAGTTCCCGCGTCGTATCTTTGTTTTGTATCCACAAAACAAGATACGACGGAATGCGGGCTTGATCCGACTGGCGTACGTCTTAGTACACCGTCGGATCGTAGGTGCATTTTTCCGCTGGCCGCTAGGTGGCGTTTCCGTTGAATTCCGTCATTTACGTCGGGTCACGACGTATTAACATAAAACACGCCCCCATCACATACATTTGAATTGCGTGCCCTTACGCCGCCTAAGTTACACTACGCCGCTGTAACTTACGGCGGGAAATCTTTGAGTATACAAAGTTATGTAAGTTACGGGGGCATAGTGTATCTGAGATACACTACGCCGGACGGAGAGAAGCGCCGCGCTTCGTGGATCTGGCCCTCAGTATATATGGACATGTACTACATTTTTTTTTTCAGTGGTATGATTTAGTGGTGAAAATGATTAGCCCCCACCCAGTTTTGACTGTGGCATCTTATGTGCCTCCCTATATATTATTCTTAGAGTCCCCACAGCCTATAGGAGTCGGTGAAGAATGCGCCGCGCCCTGTCTCCATCCATCGGAGAGGTAAAAACGTTCAGTCCGGAGAGGAACACATAGAGCTCCTTTGTACATTGAAGACTTAATTGTATAAAGCACAGCCTAGGAATGGGAACAATGGGAAGCTTTGTCCGGCACCCGTGTCTTGGGGAAGAAGAAGGGAAATAATTATGTTTTTTTGTGGAATTAATACACTTTCTGGATATTAATCAAAACTGAAGATCTGAAAAAATATGACACATTACCAACAAAAACACACACACATCCCGCATCTGGCAGCGAGAGGAAAAGCCACGGGGGAATCCGTCCAGATCTCAGTTACTTCATTATTTATTATCATCCCATCAAAGGGGGGAAACTGTTCCCAGCGACATATGTAACAATTACAAAGTCTTAAGGAAACTTGAAATTAGACAGGTAGCTTCCGCTTGTCTCTGCCTTCCTTCCAGACGGGCCTCGTTTCGAATAGGTAAATCTGTTCTAGACGCCGGCTCACAAAACAGGAGGTCTGGGGGTCTGGGAGGAGTGCAGAGACGGGCAAGGGAATTAATAGGGAGCAAGGAGAATGTATCCACCTTATAGAAGAGTTATGCCCAGAGTTGCCAACCGTCCGTATTTTTACGGACAGTGCGTAAAAACGGGCACTTTTTCCCCCTGTTCGTAAATGTCCATGGTTGCGGGAATGTGCCAATAAAAATAGCCGAGATCGGTTTGGCTTGGAACTGCACATGGAGATTGGAGGCAGGGGGTGATGGTGGCTGCGTTGCCACTGCAGAGGGGGATGGAGGCAGGGGGAGATTGGAGGCAGGGGGTGTTATTGGCAGGGGGTGATTGGAGGCACCACAGAGGGGGATGCTGGCACCGCAGAGGGTGGGGGATGGAGACAGTGGTTGTTGGTGGCACCGCAGAGGGGGATGGAGGCAGGGGGAGATTGGAGGCAGGGGGTGTTAGTAGCAGGGGGTGATTGGAGTCAGGGGGTGTTGGTTGCACCGCAGAGGGTGGGGATGGAGACAGGGGTTGTTGGTAGCACCGCAGAGGGGGATGGTGGCATTGCAGAGGATGGAGACAGGGGTTGTTGGTGGCACCGCACAGGGGGATGGGGGCATCGCAGAGGGTGGGAATGGAGACGGGTTGTCGGTGGCACCGCAGAGGGGGATGGAGGCAGGGGACGAAGGAGGCAGGGGGTGATTGGAAGCAGGGGGAGATTGTGGCACCGCAGAGGGAGGTGAAGGCAGGGGGTGTTGGTGGCAGAGGGGGATGGAGGCAGGGGGTGATGTGACTAAATAATTTGCCCTTATTATATCGAAAATAACAAAAATATGTTTTTTTACCTTTAATATCTACCTTAAATCACATTGCTATTTGGATAGCGTACTTGTTTGTAGCCTAAATACTGAAATTTGCACCTAAAAATGTAATTTAGTAACTTTTGTGAAATGGCAGTAAAAACATGGCTGCGCCAGTAAATTTCAATCTGGTAGGTTGGCAATACTGGTTATGCCCCATACACACGATCGGAAATTCCGACAGCAAAAGTCTGATGTGAAGCTTTTGAACAGAAATTCCGACCGTGTGTATGCTCCATCCGACTTTTGCTGTCGGAATTTCCATCAGCAAAGGATTGAGAGCTAAAGTAGATGTAAACCCGATCATTAAAATATCATATACATTTTAAACACGTTAAAGCTGAAGTTTAATATGCTTATATTTGTCGTCACTAGGACTCTGTGATTCTCCATACAATGCATGCAGATCATGGTTGGTGGGAGGGGCAAGCAGGGTGTTGTACATAGCATCCTGAAGACACCACTGTTGAAATACAATGTTCATTTGTATTTTATGCAACAACTACATCAATATCGGTGTTCAGTAGAGATGTATTCTTTAACCAGTAGATGGCAGTGTTTATACATTGGTAGCTGCTCTATGGTAAAACGCTAATGCCCTGTACACACAAGCGGAATTTCTGATGGAAAAAGTCAGATGGGAGCTTTTCGTCAGATATTCCGACCGTGTGTATGCCCTATCGGACTTTTTCCGTACGAAATTCTGACGGACTTAGATAGAGAACATGTTCTCAATTTTTCCGATGAAAAAAATTTCTATTGGAAAATCCGTTTGTCTGTATGCAATTCCGACACACTAAAAACCACACATGCTCAGAATCAAGTCGACGCATGCTCGGAAGCATTGAACTTCATTTTTCTCGGCTCGTCGTAGTATTGTACGTCACCACGTTCTTGATGGTCGGAATTTGGTGTGACCGTGTGTGTGCAAGACAAGCTTGAGCGGAATTCCGTCGGAAAAACAATCCGATTTTTTTTTTCAGCGGAAATTCCGCTCGTGTGTACAGGGCATAAGTCTTTTCCTGTCTGCAGTTAAGCAGCAAAGTCCATGTAGATTGTGCACTGCCTGTTCTGTAGGGCTATATACAGAATTTCTAACAACCATAACACCCTGTCTCAGTACTCCTATCAAGAGCCCTCAGTTTTGATGTAAGATAGTCCTCTTTGTACTCCTATCAAAAAAAAACCTCAGTCCTGATGTAAGATAGCCCTCTCAGGGCTTCTACCAAGATCCCTCAGTCTTGATGTAAAATAACCCTCTCAGGACTCCTACCAAGAGCCCTCAGTGGGCAGGGTTAGGTTATAAAATAATATCCCAAGCTTTGAACATCTCACGGAGTTCTGTTCAACTCATCATCCGAAAATAGAAAGAGTATGGCACAATTGCAAACCTACCAAGAAATTGACAGGCCGGGCAAGGAGAGCATTAATTAGAGAAGCAGCCAAGAGGCCCATGGTAACTCTGGAGGAGCTAAACAGCTCAGGTTGGAGAATCTGTCCAAAGGACAACTATTAGTCGTGCTCTCCACAAATCTGACCGTTATGGAAGAGTGGAAAGAAGAAAGCCATTATTGAAAGAAAGCCATAAGAAGTCCCGTTTGTAAGAAGCCATGTTGGGGACACAGCAAACATGTGGAAGAAGGTGCTCTGGTCAGATGAGACCAAATTTGAACTTTTTGGCCTAAAAGCAAAACGCTATGTGTGGGGGAAAACTAACACTGCACATCACTCTGAACACACCATCCCCACTGTGAAACATGGTGGTGGCAGCTTTATGTTGTGGGAATGCTTTTCTTCAGCCAAATACAGGCAAGCTTAGAAGAAAACCTGTTAGAGTCTACAAAAGACTTGAGACTTGGGGCAGGGTCACCTTTTAGCAGGACAATGACCCTAAACATACAGCCAGAGCTACAATGGAATGGTTTACATCAAAGCATATTCATGTGTTAGAATGGCCCAGTCAAAGCCCAGACCTAAATCACATTGAGAATCTGTGGCAAGACATGAAAATTGCTGTTTATAGACGCTCTCCATCCAATCTGACAGAGCTTAAGATATTTTGCAAAGAAGAATGGGCAGAAATGTCCCTCTCTAGATGTGCAAAGCTGGTAGAGACATCCCCAAAAAGACTTGTAGCTGAAATTGCATTGAAAGGAGGTTCTACAAAGTATTTACTCCGGGGGGCGCCATACAAATACACACCACACTTTTCACATATTTATTTAAAAAAAAAAAAAATGTAAAACCCTTTATCATTTTCCTTCCACTTCACAATGATGTGCCACTTTGTGTTGGTCTATAACATAAAATCCCATGACAAAATGTAAAGAAATCCAAGGGGTATGAATACTTTTTGAAGGCACTGTAGACATTGCAAGGATAGAGCTCTGACTCCGCAGTAGGTACATACCTCCCAATTTTCTGAAATGGGAATGAAGGACACCTATCAGCAAAAGTATGCAGGCATAGGACACACCCCTTGCCACGCCCCCTTAAAGGAGAATTGTACAAAAAATGAGATTGGTTAAACCCACAAGTGCTTTTTTACCACTACTATTCCTTTATTTTGGCTTTTGGAATTTACAAATGCAGAATTTAGATGAAAGGTTTAGCACTGGAAAACACTTTTTGATAGATACAAAGTGCATTTTATATACATCTATATAGATCAGACATTGCTCCAAATCATAGACAGTCCCTCGAAATCAGGGACGGTTGAGAGGTATGTAGGTGTGTCTGACCTCTGCAGGGAGACCACTGATTCCCAACAGATAGCAACAGTCCCATTCTGCATCTGCTGGCAGGGGACAGGCTTCTCTGCCCAAGTTGTGGCTGCTTTTAAAGAAAATGAAAACACAAGACTTTGCGACCTTATGTTTTTTTACGCATCTAGAATGTCTCCAACTGAGGGTTGAAATGGGCTTTAAAACCTACGGCCAGATTCACAGACATTTGCACTTGCGCCGCTTATCAGTGATATGCTACGCCGCCGTATCTTACCTGGCGTAAATTTGAATCCTCAGCGATTTCGCGCCGTAAGTTGCGGCGGCGTAGTGTTTTTCTGGCAGCGTATTTGAAATTGGGCGGGTTGGGGGGCGTGATTCATTTTAATGAAGCGCGTCCCCGCGCCGAATGAACTGTGCATGCTCCGTTTTGAAATTTCCCGTCGTGCTTTGCGTGAAATGACGTCACACCAACGTCATTTTTTGAACTTAGACGTGAGTTACGGCCTTTCCTATTCACGGATGACTTACGCAAAAAAAAAATGTTTAAATTCGACGCGGGAACGACGGCCATACTTTAACATGGCAAGTCTATCTATACGCCACAAAATAGCAGCTTTAACTATACGCCGGGAAAAGCCGACTAGCGACGACGTAAGAGAATGCGACGGCCCGCGCGTACCTTCATGGATCGACGGAAAAAGCTAATTAGCATACCCGACGCGGAAAACGACGCAAACTCCACCCAGCGGGCGCCGAAGTATTGCACCTATGATCCGAAGGCGTACGAAGCCGTACGCCTGTCGGATCGAAGCCAGAAGCCGTCGTATCTTGGTTTGAGGATTCAAACTAAAGATACGAAGCGGGAAATTTGAAAGTACGCCGGAGTATCAGTAGATACGCCAACGTACTCTCTCTGTGAATCTGGCCCCTAGAGTTCACCTTCTGGCACCATCAGAAGCCATTTTGGGTCTCATCGGAGCTCCTTTTTGATTTTGCATGTGTCACCAGAGAAAGGGATACCTGCGGGGCGATTATTTTTTCGAAACAATGTATTCCGTGTTTAATGGAGACCACAGGGCAGCAGACTGTTGGCTGAAAATGATGGTTGGGATTCTGTTTCGGCTAATCAATGTAGTTATTCAGCACAGGGGTCTCTGTCTGGTAGTCGGCAGGGCCCATCTGTTCCCGATTAAGAGGGATCATTTTCTGAAGTCTATTAGTGACGGGGTTGATTTTTTTTTTTCAGAGGAATAATATGCCATCTTGTACACTGCTCCCTTTGAACTCACTTAATAATTAGAGTCAGGTTGTTGTGGCAAATATTTAAACCAAAAATCAAAGCTTTCAATCCAAGTCACTTGGAATATTAATCCCATGTAGACGTTTAACAAATGGATGACGGCACAGGAAATCTCTGACTATGGAGTCAGATTAGGGAAAGGTAAGGGAGACGGAATGCATACCAGGCTACGTGATGGGAGATGGGAGCATTTTAGGACAACTTTTAGTCATGCTGGGATAAGTATACGTTTTTACAAGTTTTTTTTTTATAATTATTTGAAACTTGAAAGACTTTTCTTTTTTTACATTACTTATATTGGCAATTCCATTTTTTTTTTTTTTACAGAGCTACCCTACGATTTTTTGTTTTATTTTTTTTACCATTTTGGGTGTAGTGAGTGAAAAATTTATATAGCACAACACATGCGAACTGAATCGCCTCTGGGCGCTTAGTATCCATTCTCTACTGTCTATTTGCCTTCAGAAGAGATGGGTCTTGATCTTTCTCCTGAAGGCCAGGTGATTCACCTCCATTCGCATGCTGGTTGGTAGAGCGTTCCATAGTCTAGGACCTTGGGCTGCAAATCTTCGTTCTCCTTTGGACTTGTATCTGGCTTTGGGTATCTGGAGTAGATTTTGGTCGGTGGATCAGAGAACGCGATTGGGGTTGTGATTTTTTTATTTTTCGCATAGATATTGGGGGGCATTTCCTTGAACACACTTGTGCGTCAGACAAAGTGCCTTAAAAGTAATTCTGTCTTTTACTGGGATCTCAGTGAAGGCGAGATTGATTCCCATGTTTTTTTTCCAGTCAAGAGTCGCGAGGCCGTATTTTGAACGACTTGCAAACGAGTGATTTGGTATTTTGGGAGTCCAAAGTAAAGGGCATTTGCATAGTCGAGCCTGGAGTTGATAATTGTTCCCACCACGACTGCTATGTCTTCTTTAGGGATAAAGGGAACGAGTCTGCGTAGTAGGCGCAGCAGATGGTGGGATCCGCTGACTACTGACCCTATTTGTGCATCCATTGTCATGTGGGTGTCAAAAGTGACTCCGAGACTTTTGACTTTGGTGCTAGGGGTGATGGTTTGTCCCAGAATGGGCGGTAGTGTCCATGTTGTTGCGGGAAATCTCTTTCGGTTGGCGTGAAACAGGAGAAGTTCTGTTTTTGAGCCGTTGAGTTTAAGGTCACTCTCTGTCATCCAATTTTCTATCAAAGTAAGGCATTTCTCTAGTCCGAGATCGATCCTTATTGTTGCAGATGCGAAAATATAGTTGCGTGTCATCCGCGTAGGAGTGGTAGAGTAAGCGTCATCCCATATTTTGATTAGTGCTGTTTCTGTTCCGTGACCAGGACGGAAACCCAATTGAAACGGATCGAGTAATTTATGGGTGTCTGTGGGACAGAGTACATCTACTGATGATACACATCATAGCAAAAATATAGAGAAGCTCTAGATAAAAAGCCAGATAAAAAGATCCAACATACACTATATTGTCAAAAGTATCGGGACGCCTGCCTTAGGCTGGGTTCACACTGGTACGACAAACGCTCCGACATTGGAAGCTGATGAGGTGTGAAAATCAATATTTCCATATGACAGACTACTTAACTGGTCCGACACAAGTCGGACCAACTTTAAAAATTGCACCCTGCACTACTTTGGTCCAACTTTGATCCTACTTCAGCCCATTGAATATCGCTGAAGTCGGATCGCCGTCTTAACTGATCCAACTTTGGCATGCGACTTGTGTTCTGATGATCCTGAAGGGGAACTCCACGCAAAAAATGAAAAAAAAAAAAAAAACAGACTGGGTTGCCCCTCCAAGACCATACAAGACCCTTCGGTCTGGCATGGATTTTAAGGGGAACCCCTTACGCCAAAATAAAATCCACACCAGATCCTTATCTGAGTATGTAGCCTGGCAGGTCAGGAAAGGGGATGGAGACAAGCAAGCGCCCCCCCTCCTGAACCATACCAGGCCGCATGCCCTCAACATGGGGGGTGGATGCTTTGGGGTGGGGGGCCCTGCATCTTCCACCCCAAAGCACCTTGCCCCCATGTTGATGAGGACAAGGGCCTCTTTTCGATAATCCTTGCAGGCGATTGTGTGGGTCTGCGGGCAGGGGGCTTATCGGAATCTGGATGCCCCCCTTTAACAAGGGGGCCCCCAGATACCGGCCCACCACCCTATGTGAAGGAATATGGGGTACATCATACCCATTCACCTAAAAAAAAAGTGTGAAAAAGTAAAAAGTAGCAGCTCCAGGGTCTCGTCTGAGATTTTCTCCCCTTTTCGGTTCTTCTCCCTCTGTCCGCTGTCTTCTGCCTCTGCCGGGTCTTCTCCGCTGTCTTCTCGCTCTTTTGCTGGATCTTCTCCTCTGTCTTTTCCCTTTTGTTCTTCTACCAATGTTGACTCAACGCTCTCTCCCGCTCCAATGCTAGGTGCAAGGTGTGCCACTACTTATATTGGCATAGGGCAGGGGGTCACCGGGTGACGTCATCCAGAGGCCCCATCCCCTTATGACATCACCAATTCATCATGCCTCAGGTGGTGATGTCATACAGGGGGTTGGGACTCCATATTATGTCACCCGGTGACCCCCCCCCCCCCCCAATGCCAATATAACAATAACAAATAATATTTTTGGCAGGTAAAATGTAAAAATAAAAAACAGCCTTTCAGGATGTTACACAATAGGAAAACAAAATCCACGGGCATGTCGATTTTTTTTCTTAACCACTTCCATACAGGGCACGTATATACCTTCCCGCCCAAGTCAATTTTCAGCTTTCAGCACTGTCGCACTTTGAATGGCAATTGCGCGGTCGTGCTACACTGTACCCAAACAAAATTGGCGTCCTTTTTTCCCCACAAATAGAGCTTTCTTTTGGTGGTATTTGATCACCTCTGCGATTTTTTTTTTGCGCAACAACTAAAAAAAGACTGGAAATTTTGAAAAAAAATTACGTTTTTATTTTTTTCTGTAATTTTTTTTGTAAATAAGTAAGTTTTCTCTTTCAATTATAGGCACTGATATGGCGGCACTGATGGGCACAGATGAGATGGCACCGATGGACATCGATGAGGTAGTACTGACGGGCACAGATGAGGTGGCACTGATTGGCGGCGCTGGTATGCGGCACTGATGGGCGCTGATATGCAGCACTGATGGGCACTCATAGGCGGCACTGATGGGCACACATAGGCGGCACTGATGGGCACACATGGGCGGCACTGATGGGCACTCATGGGTTGCACTGATGGGCACTCATGGGCACTGTGGGGTGGCACAGATGGGCACTGTGGGGTGGCACTGATGGACACTGTGGGGCGGCACTGATGGACACTGTGGGGCGGCACTGATGGACACTGTGGGGCGGCACTGTTTTCCTTTTGTTGCCAGTCAGTGCCCATTTGTGGGCACTGATTGGCATCTTTATTTTTTTTTCCAGACTTATTTTTATTTTTTCAAACTTTTTTTTTTTTTTTTAGACTTTTTTTTTGCCCCGTTTTTTTTTTCTTCCTGCCCTTCCCTGGTCGTCCAGGGTGGGCTTCCCTGGTGGTCCAGTGTGGCGATCCGAGGGGGGGCTGCGCTGATAAACAATCAGCGCGACCCCCCCCTGTCAGGAGAGCCGCCGATCGGCTCTCCTCTACTCGCGTCTGTCAGACGCGAGTGAGGAAGAGCCATCAACGGCTCTTCCTGTTTACATCGTGATCAGCCGTGATTGGACACGGCTGATCACGTGGTAAAGAGTCTCCGTGAGAGACTCTTTACCGAGATCGGTGTTGCGGGGTGTCAGACTGACACCCCGCAACAACGATCGCCGCGATGCGCGCCCCCGGGGGCGCGCAGCGGCTCAGAATCCTGAGGACGTCATATGACGTCCAGTCAGGATTCTACAACCACTTTGCCGACGTCAATTTGTCATTGGCGGGCGGCAAGTGGTTAAATAGAATTTTAAGTGGAATCCTAAGCAAGCAGATGCATACAAAGATGAAATACCGTATTTTCCGGCGTATAAGACGACCTTTCGGATGCAAAAAAATGCATCCAAAGTCGGGGGTCGTCTTATACGCCGGTACCTGTCTCCGTCAGGCTGCGGGCATCCATGATTTAAAAGCCGCGCCTCCTCCTCAGACTGTTCCGCGATTGGCGGAACACTCATTTTCCCAGCAGGGCCTCTGTTCAGTGTTCCGCCTATCACGGATGCCTTCTCATCCTCGGACGAGAGGACATCCGTGATAGGCAGAACACTGAACAGAGGCCCTGCTGGGAAAATTAGTGTTCCGCCTATCACGGAACAGTCTGAGGAGGAGGCGCGGGTTTTGAATCATGGATGCCCGCAGCCTGGAAGCCAAAATCTGAAAAGAAAGTTAGGTAGGGAGATCGTCTTGGCCGGCACAGTGGAGGCATGTAAAGGCACAGTGGAGGCATGTGATGGCACAGTGGAGGCATGTGATGGCACAGTGGAGGCATGTAAAGGCACAGTGGAGGCATGTGATGGCACAGTGGAGGCATGTAAAGGCACAGTGGAGGCATGTGATGGCACAGTGGAGGCATGTAAAGGCACAGTGGAGGCATGTAAAGGCACAGTGGAGGCATGTAAAGGCACAGTGGAGGCATGTAAAGGCACAGTGGAGGCATGTGATGGCACAGTGGAGGCATGTTATGGCACAGTGGAGGCATGTAATGGCACAGTGGAGGCATGTAATATAATGGCACAGTGGAGGCATGTAATGTAATGGCACAGTGGTGGCATGTAATGACACAGTGGAGGCATGTAATGGCACAGTGAGGCATGTAATGTAATGGCACAGTGGAGGCATGTAATGTAATGGCACAGTGAGGCATGTAATGGCACAGAGGAGGCATGTAATGTAATGTAATGGCACAGTGAGGCATGTAATGTAATGGCACAGTGAGGCATGTAATGTAATGGCACAGTGAGGCATGTAATGTAATGGCACAGTGAGGCATGTCATGTAATGTAATGGCACAGTGGAGGCATGTAATGTAATGGCACAGTGAGGCATGTGATGGCACAGTGAGGCATGTAATGTAATGGCACAGTGAGGCATGTAATGTAATGTAATGGCACAGTGAGGCATGTAATGTAATGTAATGGCACAGTGAGGCATGTAATGTAATGTAATGGCACAGTGAGGCATGTAATGTAATGTAATGGCACAGTGAGGCATGTAATGTAATGGCACAGTGAGGCATGTAATGTAATGGCACAGTGAGATCTGAAAAAAGCCTGTTTCTGTCAGTGGTTGTTCCGGCTACCCCTCAGCTTCCAGAAAGACTAGAAGGAAGGGGGTCGTCTTATACGGCGAGTATATCCCAAAATCAAAATTTTTCCTGGAAAAATAGGGGGTCGTCTTATACGCCCAGTCGTCTTATACGCCGGCAAATACGGTACAAATACAGTATGTGAGCTGTGTTGGCTACAAGAGGATTTGTAATTCTGTCCATCCAATCCTGGGATCGACAAAACTCCTCCCCACAGCACAGTCCTTTCTTGCAGGGGAGGAGACCTGATCTTTTTAATACTGTAATTTAGAAACATGTAGAGGTCTTCTCTGCATCCCCCGCCTGTGACTGGACAGTGAAAGGAGAAGCAGCAGACTGATTAACTAATCTCTCCTAAACCACGAGGGAGTGTTGAGCAAAAATGTCTGGAAAGGCCCAAGAAAATTTGGGTAAAAATAGGTAAGAAAAGAATCACCCTCCTTTAAAATAATCACATTTGTTGATTTGCAGCCTGAAATGAAGACAGTTTTTGTTTTATCCAGCTTACTAGTGCAACTTATAAGATACAAGTGAAAGATACAACACCAATGTTTAACCACTTAAGGACCGCGCACTGTATATATACGTCATTTTTTTAAAGATGGATATCTCGGTAACGGCAGCAGCCGCTGCCACAACCGAGATATTCAACTTTCCTGTGAGCAGTCCTTTACACGATAACGGTGGTCTCCGCGGCGGATTCGCCGCAAGATCACCGTTACCCCGCGCCCTCTGCCACTTACCGGAGCCGTCGGCAGTGGCGGAGGCGATCGGGTCCTCTCTCCTGCTCGGCTGGGATACGAGTGACGGCAAGATGGTCCCCACACGTCTCCATAGCATAGCAGGGCGGAAGCAACGTCAAAACGTCACTTCCACCCATGCTTCTTAAAGGCATATTTTCTTGTCATTTTTTCAAATTACACTTTTTTTTTTTTTTTTTTGCATTTTAGTCTAAATATGAGATGTGAGGTCTTTTTGACCCCAGATCTCATATTTAAGAGGACCTGTCATGTTTTTTTCTATTACAAGAGATGAAAAGAAAATTGGGTTGTGGGACTTTAAATGGGGCATGGACGGGTTTGTAAGATTATTAAGGATATCTATCACAGTCCCATCAAGGGAAATCTCTGTGGTCAAGGATAATGCTTAGTGATCAATCCGAAAAGAAATTGAAGGAGTCAAATATAAACTTAATAATATAATGTGTATCATAATAAATATAGAGATCATGCATACAAAGGCATAATACATGTAGTCATAGTAACATTGATATAAAATATTCAAAAATCCAGGACATGACCATTAAAAGCAATCACAATAAATTTACATATAGATACAGTAGACATGATTATCCCAAAAAGTTGGTGGATGTAAACAATATGGTAATAGAACACATAATTTGGCAAGCTTGATCTTGGCATCCCTGAGCATCGACTCGACGCGCGTTTCTTGGCGTTTAAAGCCAGTCATCAGGAGTGGGGTGCATAGCAATAAGCTAGAGAGAAAGAGGAGGAGGGGGGGGGAAGGGATGAACATACAGGTGAGTAGGTGCAATCTTATCATGGTAGCAGCATAAGCGAGTTTGGTTGTGTGGTATATTACCTTTATGTTGGGCCAAAAGTGAAGTAAACCTTTGCGTTCCAAACTAAGGAGTGGAATGATGGTCCTGGAATGAAATGTCTCCCCCGGAGTTGAAGCAGGGACATCTCCCCCTTAGTCCAGGGACAGACCAGCAAATGAGGAGAGCCGAGGACAGAAAGACGTGGGACAGCAGTCAGATGAGGCAAAAGCAGCCACAGCACAATGCCAAAGGGTGAGGCGGGCGCACATGGGGCACACATTTGAGTACTGGTAAAGAAAAAAAGTGAATGAATGAGGTTATCAATCACTATGGGGTACTGGGGTATGGGTCCTATATAGGAAAAATCAATTACCAGTGAGTGTGGATACATGGAGCCTCTCATCAGATGGGAATGTGTGAAGTGAAATTGCCGGGGCCATCTGAACTAAATACCCACATCCTGGGGGCGTGTCCCCACTAACGTCATGCATCATCGCATTGGGCCAGACAATGGGATGGGAAAAGACCTCAGTGGGAGTCCACCCATCTAGTCAGCCATGCGGGATGGAAAAGCCATGCAGCAATCAATGGCGTCCTAGGACGCCCTGAATGCAGCATGCTAGCATGACGCTGATGCACCGAAAGTCCGCCCCACCCCCATCAAGGAGATTTTTTTTTTTTTTTTTTTCCCATCCCATTGTCTGGCCCAATGCGATGATGCATGACGTTAGTGGGGACACGCCCCCAGGATGTGGGTATTTAGTTCAGATGGCCCCGGCAATTTCACTTCACACATTCCCATCTGATGAGAGGCTCCATGTATCCACACTCACTGGTAATTGATTTTTCCTATATAGGACCCATACCCCAGTACCCCATAGTGATTGATAACCTCATTCATTCACTTTTTTTCTTTACCAGTACTCAAATGTGTGCCCCATGTGCGCCCGCCTCACCCTTTGGCATTGTGCTGTGGCTGCTTTTGCCTCATCTGACTGCTGTCCCACGTCTTTCTGTCCTCGGCTCTCCTCATTTGCTGGTCTGTCCCTGGACTAATGGGGAGATGTCCCTGCTTTAACTCCGGGGGAGACATTTCATTCCAGGACCATCATTCCACTCCTTAGTTTGGAACGCAAAGGTTTACTTCACTTTTGGCCCAACATAAAGGTAATATACCACACAACCAAACTCGCTTATGCTGCTACCATGATAAGATTGCACCTACTCACCTGTATGTTCATCCCTTCCCCCCCCCTCCTCCTCTTTCTCTCTAGCTTATTGCTATGCACCCCACTCCTGATGACTGGCTTTAAACGCCAAGAAACGCGCGTCGAGTCGATGCTCAGGGATGCCAAGATCAAGCTTGCCAAATTATGTGTTCTATTACCATATTGTTTACATCCACCAACTTTTTTGGATAATCATGTCTACTGTATCTATATGTAAATTTATTGTGATTGCTTTTAATGGTCATGTCCTGGATTTTTGAATATTTTATATCAATGTTACTATGACTACATGTATTATGCCTTTGTATGCATGATCTCTATATTTATTATGATACACATTATATTATTAAGTTTATATTTGACTCCTTCAATTTCTTTTCGGATTGATCACTAAGCATTATCCTTGACCACAGAGATTTCCCTTGATGGGACTGTGATAGATATCCTTAATAATCTTACAAACCCGTCCATGCCCCATTTAAAGTCCCACAACCCAATTTTCTTTTGTTCTATATGACTACAGGGATGGGGGCACGGTCTAGGTTTTGGATTCCAAACAGATCACTTTCTTTTACAAATATTACAAGAGATGGATACATTCTTTGTAATAGGAATAAAAGTGACCATTTTTTTTTTTGTTGTGTGTGTAAAAATTAATAAAATAAATAAAAATAAATAATTAAAAAAAAAAAAAAAAATTTTTAAAGCGCCCCGTCCCGACGAGCTCGCGCGCAGAAGCGATCGCATACATGAGTAGCGCCCGCATATGAAAACGGTGTTCAAACCACACAAGTGAGGTATCACCGCGATCGTTAGATCGTAACTCAAAAGATGCAACCTATAGAATTTTTTAAACGTTGCCTATGGAGATTTTTAAGGGTAGAATTTTTTCCAAAAAAAGTGCGCTTGTAAGACCGCTGCGCAAAATACGGTGTGACAAAAAGTATTGCAAGGACCGCCATTTTATTCTCTAGGGTGTTAGAAAAAAAATATATATATAATGTTTGAGGGTTTTAAGTAATTTTCTAGCAAAAAAAAAATGTTTTAATCTTGTAAACACCAAGGCTGAAAAACAGGCAAGGTCCTTAAGTGGTTAAAAAAATTATAATCAAAAAACAGATCACTGAGAAAAAGGATCACCCTCCTTGTGTCATTATTTTGTTGGGCCATATTTTGCTTTAATACAGCCTTTAGTCTGTTGGGATTTGTCTCTACTAACTTTGCACATATTTGCCCACTCTTATTTGCAGAACTGCTCAAGTTCAGTTAAATTTGATGGTGATCATTTGTGGACTGCAGTGTTCAAGTCATTCCACAGATTTTCAATGGGGTTTAAGTCTGGGCTTTGACTAGGCCATGCAAGAACATAAACCTTTTTTTCCTTCAACCTCTGTGTGCTCATTTTTGCTGTGCTTTGGGTCATGTTGGAAGGTAAACCTTCTTCCCATTGCCAACTTTCTGGTATAGGGCAGCAGATTTTCCCCAAGAATTTGATGGTATTTGGCCCCATCCATTTTTCCTTCTATCTTGACAAGTGCTCCAGTCCTTGCTACAGAGAAATACCCCCCATACCAGGATATTAGCCCCCCCCCCCCCATAACAGGATATTACCACCTCCATGCTTTACTGTAGGAATGGTGTTATTTGGATGGTGAGCTGTATTGGACTTCTGCCCGACATATTGTTTGGCATTGAGGCCAATTAATTACATTTTAGTCTCCAGCCAGCCAGCAACAAATCAAATTGTTCTGTGTCATCCTGTTAAAAACAGGGGTTTAATTTGCACACATTTTCAAATACATGCGTAAGCTACAGAGGCCACATCACAGCACCTTAGTATTATGTGCAGTCCTAACGCTATACATTTTGAGAGCCTTCATAGTAGGATCACATATAGGTTCCATGCACAATGGAAGCTAAAAAAGCTATAAAAACCGCCAGTAGCTTTGCAGGGAGCCTTTCAACGTTTTTTTTTGCGTTATTGCAATAGCGTTTATTAGCGTTTTTTCAGTGTAGCGTTTTTAGCTTTTTTTTTTGTTTTTCAATTGATAAAAAACGCTAAAAAACGCTGGCGAGCTGCGTTTTTGAAAGTTTTGAGCGTTTATTGGCGTTTTGCGTTTTTAGCGTGTTTTTCCAGCCGAAAAACGGCACTTTGAACGCAAATTTCTGGCATTCAGAAAAAAGCCCATGAACTCCACTGCTCATTAACACTAAAAAACTAACATAGAGTGCAGTTTATGGGCTTTTTTAAAAAAAAAAGCCAAAACGTCAATAAACTACAGTTTATCAGCTTCAGTGTGCATGGAGCCATATACAGTAGTAATGGATAGATTATAGGCTGGTATGCCACGAGGGAGCCCACCTCTCCTAAAGGCACAGGGGCACACTGGACACACAGCAAATGGCAGCAAAGTTGTCCAGTTTGCCCCCCAACCAAAGGTGTGCGCACAGGGTGTGCCAGGTGTGCCCAGGCACACCCTAATCACCCTGTGAAGCACAGATTCCCCCTACTGCCCTAGCCCTTCCCCCCACAGCACTCCTGACTTCCCGCCTCTCCTCTACCACCAGCTGTTGCTGCGGGGATGTTTCAGGGTTTGTGAGGGAAGGGGCCGATAAATATGTAATTTACTGGCCCCTTCCCATTCTGAATGAACAGCGTGAGTGATCGGTGGTGTGTGTTTGAGCTTTGGGGTGCACACCCTAATGCATTCGGCTGTTCACACCTATGCCCCCACCAAATAACCAACAATACAAACAAACAGCAACTGCCCCACACTATAACTGGCCTTAACAGCAAGGAGCACATGGAAGGCAGTTGCAGTCTGATGGAAGAGTCCTAGGGCTGGTACCACAGAACCTCAACCTTTTATGACCATGTTATTGATGGCGATGGCAGATCTTTCTTTCACCAATGACTAAGGCTCTTGATTAAAAACGGCCTGTCACATATCGGCTGGAGGCCGAGGTGCTGAGAGGGCTCCCCTTGCGGCTAAGTGCACAGCACCCCTAGAGATGGTGTTGGGCAGGGATATGCAATTAGCGGACCTCCAGCTGTTGCAAGACTACAAGTGCCATCATGCCTCTGTCTCTGGGCGTCATGCTTGTGGCTGGCAGAGTCTTGCTATGCCTCATGGGACTTGTAGTTCTGCAACAGCTGGAGGTCCGCTAATTGCCTATCCATGGTGTAGGGAGTGCAGTGCCCAAAGAAGCATGGTTTGCCAGTAGGGTGACCACATGTCCCGGATTGCCCGGGACTGTCCCGCATTTTGCAGGTCTGTCCCGGGCACCTTCATTCCAGGACAATACAGTGTCCCGGAATGAAACTGACACAGCCAACCCCCGGGCCAAACTAATGCCCCCCAAAAAAGGCCGCCACATCACCGATTTACTCACTGACAGTACTTGTCCTGGCTGGGAATGCCTGGAGGAGCACAGTCCCCGCCCCCTGCTTGTGATTGGAGAAATCATAAATCCCGCCTCTTGTGTCCAATCACTGTGCTGTGATTCGTTACAGCACAAGCTGATTTTTGGGAAAGGGGGGTGTCCCTGAATGGTAGTTTGGAAATGTGGTCACCCTATTTACCAGATGCTGTAGTAAGAAGAGCTGATTACCCAGGGATAGCTGTATCAGGCAGGATGTAGAGCTGGTAGGCAGGTGCACTTGGTGGTAAGGAAAACCAAGAGCCAGGCCAAAGGTCATACATGGGAGATCAGTTAGGCAGCAGAACTGAAACAAGCCGGGGTCATACACAGGAAACATGAGAAGCAGGGTCAATGAGCTAAGCCAAGGTCAAACACAAGGGAGAAGGCAGGAACAGAGTCAGGATTACAAGCCAGAGGTCAAACCAGGTGATCAGGAGGCAGGTCAAGGCAAGCCAGGTCGTTAACGGGAGGTCCAAGGATCAGGAAACACAGGGAAGCTGATGATAATCCAGTAATCTAGAGTACTCAACAGCAGGTTTATATAGGCCAGTGAGCGCTAGCATCTGTCACGTCATACACGCCAACGCACATGCAGGCACGCAAGTTCCAGTGCGTGTGCCATTGCGCACAGAAGTTCGCCAGATGCAGCCATAATTTGTTGCCCCTGGATGACGTCATCTCTGACTAAATGCTTAGGGCGGAGCGACGCGCTGACGCATCTGTTTTCCCATTCCTGTCCTGGAAGGACGGGTTTGTCTGGATGTGCGCCGGCCGGTGCAGTGTCATATTCTGCTCCCTATCACAGAATGCAGCCTAAGTCACGTGGCGGCGAACTGCGCATGCGCAATGCGTTCCAACGCCAAATGTGATGCGTTCCAGGGGATTCACGACACTACCCCTCAGTGAACCCATCACAATTTGTCACGGAAGTGACGAGGAACCATAACGAGGAGGCATACACAGAGCGGAGGGGGGGGTGGGACAGAACATACAGATATAATGAGAAACCTACAAAGAGCGGGGGGGGGGGGAGACGGAGTAGAAAGAGACATGCAGATACATTAGGCTGCATTCTGTGATAGGGAGCAAACGGTGACACAGCCCCGCCTCCAGCCCCGCCCCCAAAGCAGAGACTTATTGAGGTCCGTAAAAAACATAAACTCTCTGGCTTTTAAAGCATCCCCCATGTATAGTAAAATGTCACATTGTTTTGGTGTGCGCAATAAAGACTGTGAAGAAAATGTGTATGTAGGAGGAGGAGCTTCTGAATACCAACAAACACATTTCCATTTTATTTCTCATTTCAATGGGAAAGTTTAAGGTGGAACTTTAGGTTTGATTAACTTTGAAGTGAAATGTTACCCAAAAAGTAAAGTTCCGCTCTTCTGTATTTTTTTAGGCTCCATGTACACGGGACCATCCTCCCAGCTGCAGGGATCACCCCCCCCCCCACCACCATCCTCCCAGCTGTGCGAATCACCCCCCCCCCACCGCCATCCTCCCAGCTGCAGGGATCACCCCCCCCCCCACCACCATCCTCCCAGCTGTGCGAATCACCCCCCCCCCACCGCCATCCTCCCAGCTGCAGGGATCACCCCCCCCACCACCATCCTCCCAGCTGTGCGAATCACCCCCCCCCACCGCCATCCTCCCAGCTGTGCGAATCACCCCCCCCCCCCCTACCGCCATCCTCCCAGCTGTACGAATCACCCCCCCCCCCCACCGCCATCCTCCCAGCTGTACGAATCACCCCCCCCCCCCAACCACCATCCTTCCAGCTGTAGGGATCACCCCCCCCCCACCACCATCCTTCCAGCTGTAGGGATCAGATCTGTAGTAAAAAATCCTCGGACCTGTGAAAAAATCGTACCGCGTCACTTCCGGTGCTCGTATGCCAGGAGCACAGCTTATCGCGGGTCTACGGCGCATGCGCAGCTGCTTTTTCTTTGGTCCGTGAATATCCTAGACTGGGGTAGGTCACTTGTGCCCGTCATACGCAGCCATTGTGCCCACTATTTGCAGCCACTTGTGCCCATCATACGCAGCCAGTGTGCCCACTATTTGCAGCTACTTGTGCCCATCATACGCAGACATTGTGCCCACTATTTGCAGCCACTTGTGCCCGTCATACGCAGCCATTGTGCCCACTATATGCAGCCACTTGTGCCCATCATACGCAGCCATTGTGCCCACTATATGCAGCCACTTGTGCCCATCATACGCAGCCAGTGTGCCCACTATTTGCAGCCACTTGTGCCCATCATACGCAGCCATTGTGCCCACTATTTGCAGCCACTTGTGCCCGTCATACGCAGCCATTGTGCCCACTATATGCAGCCACTTGTGCCCATCATACGCAGCCATTGTGCCCACTATATGCAGCCACTTGTGCCCATGATACGCAGCCATTGTGCCCACTATATGCAGCCACTTGTGCCCATCATACGCAGCCAGTGTGCTCACTATTTGCAGCCACGTGTGCCCATCATACGCAGCCATTGTGCCCACTATATGCAGTCACTTGTACCCGTCATACGCGTCACTTCCTTCTTCTTCTGTAGCGGCGGCTGTGGCTCCTGTGTCCGCTTGGCTCCTCAGGCTTCCTCCGTCATGTCTCCTTTTCCGCCAATGCGTTAGGCATCCAATAGGATCGCCTAAAGCTTTGGCCAATCGGGAGACAGGTTTTACTGACCTGCCTGCTGATTGGCAAGGAGGAACTTTAGTGTGAAAATAGCTTCTGGCTCTTATCACGTGCTTCACGAGAGAGGTGACGGGCCCACCATGCAACCATGCAGGGGCCACCACTGGTCTTTGATCTCTGTCAAGTGCTGGGGTCTGGATCGCCTCCGCTGCTTTTCCTCCAATCGGGCCAAAGAAGCTGAGTGCGAGTTTACCTATAGCCCTCACACTGGAGACTTGCACACCATCATCATGGCATCCCAGGACGGTGGGTATCAGGTCACGGGAGGGCAGAGCGCATGTGTGTCCCGCTTTGGGGTCACTGGTGGCTTAGGGAGAAGGAGAGGGCCCCTGGGTGTCCGTGGCAGAAGGAGAGGGCACCCCTATCTCCCCTGGAGGACGGGGACACCCTTCTCTCCCCTGGAGGACTGGGACACCATTCTCTCCCCCGGAGGACGGGGACACCGTTCTCTCCCCCGGAGGACTGGGACACCTTTCTCTCCCCCGGAGGACGGGGACACCGTTCTCTCCCCCGGAGGACGGGGACACCATTCTCTCCCCCGGAGGACGGGGACACCCTTCTCTCCCCCGGAGGACGGGGACACCATTCTCTCCCCCGGAGGACGGGGACACCATTCTCTCCCCCGGAGGACGGGGACACCATTCTCTCTCCCGGAGGACGGGGACACCGTTCTCTCCCCCGGAGGACGAGGACACCATTCTCTCCCCTGGAGGACGAGGACACCATTCTCTCCCACGGAGGACGAGGACACCAGGGCTGGACAAGGAGAAGAGGTGAGCGCTGCGGGGAAACAGAGCATCATGGGGGACGGGGGATAGAGGAGCAGGAGAGGAACAGAGAAGCATGTGTGGGAACAGAGAAGCAGGGGGGGGGGGGTATCAGTGGAGCACAGGGGGGACCAGAGAAGCATGAGGGTAAGAGGAGCATGGGGGGGGGGATAGAGAAGCATGTGGGGGAACAGAGAAGCAGGGGGAGAACCAGAGGAGCAGAGAGGGGGACAGAGGCGCATGGGGGCCGGTCGCC